>NC_069504.1:843584367-844784367 GCF_027579735.1 Bombina bombina | reverse complement strand
GCTGAAAAGTCCTGAAATACCCTCCTATAACTTCTCAAAAAATGTATTTTATCTGAAAAGTTTAAGAATTTAGCTATTACAGGTCTGGGTTGTGGTGTACCGTCAGGATTTTTACGGCTAACACCGGTCCTATGTATCCTTTCTATTTGAATGGGTTGTGTGCCTATTTGAATATTCAACATATTTGGAAGTGTATTAGTAATAAAATGCAAAAAAATTTGGATACTCAGGTGTTTCAGGTAAACCAATAATTCTAAGGTTGTTTCGCCTAGAGCGATCTTCTTGGTCTTCTCATCTTTTTTGCATAGTTACCATACTGTTATTGTGCGTTGAGCCAACATGTTCTATTTGATTAACTCTATCTTCCAGATCTGATACTCTGGTTTCTACTTCATTCAGTCTGGTCGCAAATTGTCTGACTTAATTGGAACGGGCATTAATATCTTGTTTAACCTCCTGTTTGAGAGAGTCAAGTTGTGGGGAAATTATTTTGGATATCTACGAGACTAGATCAGGAATACCTGTATGAACTGAATGAATCTGCTCTTGTGAAACTTAGCTACTACACTTTTAATGTTTTTTTCTCTCTGTGTTTTGGAGGCATGGCTGGTGAGTTCCCTTTATTGGGAGCCATATACCATTCCATAAGTGAAAAAAAGTGTGATATAAAATGTTTGACAAAACCACAAAGCAAAGCAAAAAAAAAAAAGTGTTAACAACCATGTGTATATTGTGTATGTATATATATATATATATAATAAGGTATGGGACTAAAGAATATTAGTCCAATCTATGCTAAGTGCGGAAAGAAAATTGCTGGAATATATCCAGTTAACTGAGTCAATCTATTTTTGAAGTAAATAAGGCCATTGTCTTCAATACCAGAAAGAAGTAGTTTTGAATATTTCATGTAGGTATATTTAGGTCTAAGTTCCCTTAACAATTAAGGTTAATATATTGACACTAAAAGCAATTATGTATGCAGGTTTTTTGTATTGAGGCTTTTTAATTGTCAATGAAGACAATTAGGTTGTACACATAAGTAACTAGTATATATAGATGTTTGCCCTATTAATTAGAGACCAATAGTGTCAAGTTAATTTTCAACTTGCGGGTCAATCTGTTGTTGTTACCTTGCATTACAATAGTAAATCAGTTATATAGAACACAATATGCCACTGATTCCTTTATCAGTATGAGCCCACCTAAGCCAGTCTTTTCTAACAAGCACAATCAAAACAACTACATACCATTTGACAATTTGTGCTTAATTATATAACCAGTTTGGAGAATAGTATATTGTTAATTAGATGTAGTGGGTCCGTTTTTCCCCAGTATTTTGACAACTTCCTCTATATGACTGTAATCTGAATACCAACTAGAAGCAATTATATATATGTATTTCTGTCTTAGAGCTTATTTGTCGTCAATAAAGACCAATTACATTAAACTTATAAGTAGCTGGTATCTGTATCTTTAAATATTTGCCCTTTTTAAAGAAAAATAACAAAAGGATCACTGAAATCAAGCTAATTATTAAGAAAGGAAGGTTAATAATCACTGGTATCAAGTTAGTTATTAACCTGCACAACAATCTATTGGTATTACCTTGTACCACATTAATAGAACAGTTATATACAACGGAATGTGTGACTGGTTCTTTTATCAAAATGAACCAGAATGAATCAACCTTTAACAAGGGCAAAAATAAATATCGTCTTTATCAATTTGTGCTTAGTTATTACACCAAATTAGAAACCATATAATGTCACTTAGGTAGGGAGGATCCGTTTTCCAGTGTTTTCACCACTTTCTCTTATATGACTGTGGTTTAAATGCAGTGTTGGAAAGTAACTGCTAGTATCTCAATGGACCTTGTAGGATTTTATCCTTCTGGCCTTAGCCTCTGTTTACAAAAGAACTTGGTGAATAGACCATGGAGCATATTTATCAATGTGCGAGCGGACATGATACGAAGTAGCATATCATGTCCGCCACACATCGATAAATGCTGACAACTAGCAGGGGGTGTCAATCAACCCGATCGTATTCGATCATGTTGATTTCTGTCCGCGGCCTCAGAGCAGGCGGACAAGTTTTATAACTTCTGTTTCCAGCAAGCCTGAAGGCTTCTTTGACCTTATATTCAGAAACAACAGGACTATGTCTTCGCCTAGGGCTGGTGTTTATTGAATGTGTAGTGTCAGTAAATTCTTCTAGGGACTTCCTTGCTCCTACCCAGAGATGGTTATGGGAGCTATCTTCTTTTTACTTCTACCCAGAAGGGTTATGGGAGTTATTAAGATCACAGTCACTCCAGATAGGTGATTCCCAACCGTTGTGTTTGTCTAAGACCATGTTATTATTTGTGACTTTATGACATACAGTAGTACCCAGGTAGTTAGATCATTTGAACATTTCTAATCACTAGAGCTTCTTTATATAAGTTGTCAATTATAAGGATGTATAGGACTGGGTATAGGATTGTGTATAGGACTGTGTGTCTAGGAACCACAGCAATGCCACAGGCAGTATCAGATAGTGAGTCTAATCACCAGTTTGTTACTACTGGTTGCGGTAGTGTTTAAATGTCCACCTCAGATTATCGTTTTAAAGTGTGGTAAAACAAAAGCGGTACCTGCAGCATAAATCATGGGGCTTCTGCAGTCTCACAAAACCGGAGTATCCAATACAGCCTAATGATGTACTTCTAGGGACTGCAGGATTTACCCGTCCCTCTTAACAGGCAAAATTTTGTCTCACCTGGTCACCGCAGTTCAAGTGTTTCCTCTTGCAGAGGCTGCAAAACGTTTAAAGGCAGAATCATCTAAGGCCCGTGGGGTTTACCCATCCCTTATCCTGTCCAGCAGCTCCGTTGCTCTTATTGGGACCAGTGCTTTACCCTCTATTAAATCAGTCAGCTTTGTGAATGCTGCGGTCCGCACTAACTGGAAGTGGAGTTGCTCCAGCCAAGGGAGCTCATGCTGCTATGGAGACTTCCGTAACGCGGGGAATCCCTCTCTCCAATGTGGGCCAGGGAGACCTTCCACGGCCAAGGATTACTGCGTCAGTCAGAGATGGTAGCCAAAGCTCGATGTAGAGGAGCGAAATAGCAAGCGTCCTGCTTGCTCCGCCTTCTCCCGGAAGTCTCTGTTACAGATTTCTTCAAAGTTTGTGTTTCTAACATATTTTTAGAGACCTCTCCATAATGATGAAATGTCTTTGATAATCTCGCCTGAGAGGAGAGCTTTTGAATATCAGGCCCTCTGTATTGAGCCTCGGTAAACATACAGAGATAAGAAACACAATCATTTTTGTGTGTATAGAACATGATAAAATAAAGGATAATTTCTCTGCAAGCTCAGCCCATTTCATTAGGTTGTAGTGCCAAAGAACAAAAGCCAACTATTTCATATACAAAAATAAACCAAAATCAACACATTCTTATAAATTTTATACTCTGCTGCTGGTATAACAAGTCACTGTACAATACACTGGTCTTTAACACCCACAAAGTGCCACTTGGGAGCCTAAAACAACACAGCTCCCAAGCTGAACACAATTGTTGATTGGCAAATTTGTGAAACTGCTGCTGCTGATTGGGTGACCGGCTGTTTCCTGCCCAGGACCAGCAGTTCTCTGCAGCTCCCAATCACTACTATTTATATGTGTTTAACCCTTTTTAGGGGTAAAACACTGAGTTCTGAGGAGAGTTGTGTAAAAATTACATGCTCTAAAGTAGGGATGCACCAATACCGATACTAGTATCGGTATCGGTACCGATACCAAGTATTTGCATGAGTACTTGTACTCGTGCAAATGCACTGATACTTAAACCGATTCCTCTACTTCCTACCCATATGCTATCTTGTGGCGTTTTTTCAAACTGCATGTTCCCATTTCATTTTAATCTAGAGTGGAGACTAAACTAAAAATTGTTTACTACTGTTCTGACAATGCAAATTGCTGTTATTTGTATTATTGTAGGAGAGATCACTGTACCTTGTTCAGACAAACCCCTGAAGTACTGGGCAGTTAATAAACAGATTTCCAGCTCTGACAAAAATGGCCCAAAAATATCTTTGTGCCCCATGCAGTAGTGTGGAAAGTGAAAGACTGTTCAACTTAGAGTCGAACCTCCATACAAATGTCAGATTGATGTTATATAACAGCCCTACATCCCAATTGTATCACCCCTTTAAATGTAATATTTTATTGTAATATTTTTTATTTATAAACATGTTTAGTGAACTTTTTTTATTATTTCATAATGTCTTGAATTACAGCACTTTATAATTATAAAGAAGGAATCTTAAATAATTAGTCTGTATTGTGCTTGGTAAACTGTCACATGACATTAAAAAAAAAGTATTGGTAATTGGTATCGGCGAGTATTTGAAAACAAGTATCGGTACTTGTACTCAGTCATAAAAACATGGTATCGGTGCAACCCTACTCGAAAGAATTACAACATGCAATTGTTATATCTGTATGGGTAACATGTCACAGTTATTATAAGACTGTGCCCTTTTCCTTGTTGAATTCAGTGAGGAATGACATTTTGAGGTCTGACAGCTATTTTGATCATATATCTAGAAAGTCTTAATACATTTAGGCAACTCTGTTTTGCAGAGGAAATGACAGATAATAATACAACTATTTGGGTCTTAGGTAGTTGGTATTTTTGCAGGCAGAATGTCTGTGATACAGTTTCTATATACATTATATAGTTAATAAATATATTTTATGGGAAATTGAACAATGACCTCGAAAAGTATGAACAAGTGATGAACAACTGAAACAGAGAGCAAATGGCACAGCCGATCATCAAAAAGAGAGAAAAACAGGGAGAGACAGAATGGGAACAGAAACATAAAATATTAAAGAGTTTGCTAATACGAGAGAGTGAGGAGATAAGCCAATGATTTACACAGGAAGACAAAATACTGAGGGCTAGATTACTAGCAGCGCACTAACTGTTGCACGCAAGCGAAAAGGGGTTTATTGTGGCTCTTTGCGCACGTCAGAAGTAGTATGCATATTACAGGTTGAAAGGAAATGTGTTTGCTTGAGCGCAATTGAAATTAAATGGACAGTAAACACCACTAAAAACTCTTTTTATTCCAAAAATACATAACCAATCAACCATTATTCACATACACCCAATAGTGAAGCAGATCATCAGTCATAAATATCGATAATGTTATCATTTAAATATAGGTCCCCAAAATGGACCCCAACTTCTCCTCCCTTTATCTTCTTCATCATCGTTCAAATTTTTTTTTTCAATACCTCTGCTCATTCACAAGGCTTTCAACTGTGTCATCACGCAGTGAAGATAACATATGAACGCTACTCGCACATCAATGCGCATGTGCACCGCAATGATTTTCCCGATCTTCATTACCTGACAAGCAGAGGGAACGCATTCAGTAGCAGACTCTGTCGGGAAGCGTTCAACTTCCTGCTCCACCAGTTGCAACTCCAGTGTGTTTACATATATATTCTTCATATATTAAAAGCCCCTTACTATAATTGGACTTTTTTTTAAATCAATATAATTCTCATTCTAAAATTTATCTTCACTAATTTTAGAATGCTATAAAATAAACGGTACTTTAATACCCTGTGTACTTTTCTTCAATGTCTGTTAAAAAAAAAGAAAGGTTTTTATCTAATGTTCCGGATTTTTCATTCGTCTCAGACGTCGCGCATGCGCAAATTTGGCGCGTCATGTGTGATCCGATATGATCACACAAGCGCAACTGTCCGTGAACGGAAAGGTAAACTGATTTGCGAGTTGCTTACTAGAGGGGCATATGGAATTATGGTATTGAAATATTTCCTTAGGGGCCGAGTTTGGCCGACATTTTTAATGGTCTGGATTTTAACTCAGAATTCAAAACAATACGATGGGAACTATTATATTTCAAAGATTGCAAACGTATCATCAGCTTTACAACTTTTAATTAAGGTAAATATATAAGGAGTGTTTACTGTCCCTTTAATGCGCGAGACTTTTGAGGTCTCAGGTGTTAGGAAAAAAAAGTATTGCAAGCGGCTTTAACATTCGTACATATACACGTCTAAAGATGTATATGTATGTATAAATATATATACGTCTACATATTTTTTTTTATTTACAGATATAGATGTATATATGTATATATATGTGCATTGGAGCCCTTTGCAGTCAAGTAGATGAAAACATGTAAAATCATATTTATGCAATCTTCATATTTAATAAAGTGTTTAACTGTGTATTAAACGTAAATATTTCACATTTCAATGTTCTTCATATATGTTGTATTTATAAATAGATATTCCTATATATCTCTGTGTATATCTATACATAATCATGCATAATCTATATATGGAGAAAAACAAAGAAAGGGCGCCCCCTAGTATAGCCAGCATGGACAACTTGAATCAAATAAAACAGATATATGGTGGGTACTCACAATATATAAAGGCAAAGGTAATGCCTAGGTAAGCGGTCTGAGAACTTTCAGTGTCTCAGTGGACTGTGCATCAACATGGGCTGCTCCTTCTTGAACCAGAAGGGAACTTGATAATCTGTAGAATAGGAAATATAAAGGGCGACTCCGATTGCAGATCAATTTAGCTTTAAAGGTCTCAAGTATCCCAGGGTACTCACATTTATTAAAGCACCAAATGGTGCATAAAGCGCCTACTGGACTATTAAAGTGGCCCAGTGCACATATAAACACCGATGTCTTGATGAAACGGCGCAGAGGACGCAGAGAAACGCGTAGCAATATAGTAACCTTATATACTATATATTGTCTTTTTTACCTACCATCTTCGATCACCGGAGGCTCTTTGGCAATATACATTGAAGACATCTGTGTTTATATGTGCACTGGGCCACTTTAATAGTCCAGTAGGTGCTTTATGCACCATTTGGTGCTTTAATAAATGTGAGTACCCTGGGATACTTGGGTCACTACCGGGACCTTTAAAGCTAAATTGATCTGCACTAGGAATCGCCCTTTATATTTCCTATTCTACATATAATCTATATATATGTGTATAGATATATATTTTACCAAACATCATTATATATATTGAAAAAATGCAATCAGGTTTGGGTGACTTGTTTTTTCCACCTTTCTGCACTCCATTGAAGTCTAATGGGGAATACGTTAAAGTAGTTGTGATAATCAAAGTTCTGCTTTTTGCGCGCGCCAGTTAGCACTCATGCAAAAACTTTTTACTTTCAACTTGTAATATGCTCGCTACCCGACGCACGCAAAAAGCTTACTTCTAGTGGAGTTAACACACAAGCGGGTGGGAGCTATAAATAGCACTTCACTCGTTTTGTGGACAGAGCAGAGGTTCTGAGTATTTCCTAGATCCGTATAATGTGTGTGTCTGGATGGTTGCTGCTTCAGTGTGTTCTTACATTTTATGTCTCCTGATGGTAAAGGATTGATGTCTGGCACCCTATTGTATTGGGACTATAGAGAGTGTAGTGCACGTTTATTATTTGATATACTGTGTGTGGATGGTTGATGGGCGTGTCTGTGAGGTTTGTGGGCGTGTCTGTGAGGTTTGTGGGCATGTCTGTGAGGTTTGTGGGCGTGTTTGTGAGGTTTGTGGGCGTGTTTGTGAGGTTTGTGGGCCTGTCTGGGCAGTTTGTGGGTGGGCTAAAGGAAACTTTACAATTCAGGACATATGTCTGTCTCAGAAAGACATGAGGGACAGAGCTCAGAATCAGGCAAATCCCTCTCAAATAGGGACAGTTGGGAGGTCTAATTTCCTGTTCAAATGCGAAACCCTTACAATATGGTAATTGGAGAGAAAAGTAAGTGGCACTAAAGGAGTTAACTGTGTATTCCGCTTGGAATGAGGTGCCCGAAGCAGTGAGAATGACAAGAGATCAGTAGGAGATAGAACAAATCAACAATCCATAGTCATTTGCCAGGCTAAACACATTGCCCAAGATTGCAAGTGGAGCAAAACATTTTTTTCACTCATGGCAAATATTATTGACCCCCAAGTTAGCTCTTTTATTACAAGATGAAAGTATAAAGTTAGTGCGCGAGCGAAACTCAGGCACCGTAACTTTAGGACTACAGATACTGTGACCAAGCTATCTCCCTCTCCCCCAAGACTTCTATTGGGCATGCTAATGAAAGTCTTTTCATTTTATTGTTTGTGCGCTAACCCGAAGCTGTGCTAGACCAACTGCGCTAAAGCAGAAGGTGTGTTAGGAATAGTTCACATTCCTATGTTCTTCACTTAGAATAAAATAATTTTCTTTTTATTTTTTTTTTATATTTTTAAATATATTATATATATATATATATATATATATATATATATATATATATATATATATTGTATATACAAATATATATTTAAAACATTTTTCTAAGGGGTATATTTATTAATGTGCGAGCGGACACCATGTAGCGTATCATGTCAGCTGCACATTGATAAATGCTGACAGCATACGCTGTCAGCATTTATCATTGCCCCAAAAGCTTGATAAATTGACCCCTAAGTGAAGAACATAGTGATTTCAAGTATTACTATTAAAATAGCATGAAACCATATTTGATTGAGAAGGGCTCAAAAGCGTGTGTGTGTGCATATATATATATATATATATATATATATATATATACATATATATATATATAATTTAATATTAAATTGATAATTTTGTTTTAAAATGTTTATCAATTGGTGTAATACTTGATTTTAATGTGTTTTACATGTGTTTTGTGAATTATTATTTTTTTAACTCTTACATTTTACTTCAGGTCTCAGGTCGCACTAATTCTTCTAAGTTCCAGCGCTATTTGGGCTTTCACTCGAGCATAACCTACAACTTTCTACTTGTAATATCAGCAATATTTAGTGCAGTTGTGATATCCATTGAAAGTAATGGGTATGTTACCGCAATGTCAGTCATGCTAAACCTTCTCTGGTAAATCGATTTTGTAATATTCTGTAATATTAATTTGATCACTAATTTTAGCAGGGTTCATGGATATTGATATTGCGTCCCACGATAGCATTAGCTCGCCACTTGTAATCAGGGCCATTGTATGGTATTGGGGATTTTTGGAGCTTTTCTTAATGTTATAACAAATATTTAAAAGACTTACTATTGAGTATACAAAATGACAGGATAATCTTGTAAAATACACAAAAAACAATCAGAATCATATGTTTCCCACATGCAGGAATTTTTATATTGGGGGTTGTCCGTTTCCGGGAGTTCTCAATATGTTGTTTAAATAAAATATTGTATTTTTTGCCTCTTACCATGTAGTGCAACCTACTTGTGTTTGTTTTTTTGTAAGAAATTAAATAAAAAATTAAATGCCCACACATAATATTACCAGTCATAATACTTGTATTAGAAGAGTTGTTTTTTTTTTAAACACACTTGAATGGCACATTCTCACTGGCACCAGTAATTCAGGTGGGAAAAATCCAAAAGAGGCATTTGACTACCTTCAGGGCTGGTGCTAGCATTTTTGGCTAAACAGGCGAAGTAGGGTTGACACCCAACCGGTATTTTACCGACACAGCCGTTATTTTTAAAGTTCAGGTCAAAGTTGAAAATAAAGATTAAATATATAAAGAAAGATGCTATCATGCACACACTAATTATAAGGGTATTGTAATTTAATAATAAACAAATTAGATTTTAAAGTCAGTCCTACCTGCTTTATTTCCTAATTTATGCTGCATAATTGTTTATGCAAATTTATGCTAATAAGCTAGGCAACGCTAAAGCGAAGACACATTTTTCGACCTAACTAAAAGAACCCTGCTATTACCGTTTCTTAACAAAATATTCTAGAGTACCTATATAGAGAAAACAGATTTTCACAAGATTGCTCCTTTGAGTGCCCTTCAGCCCCAGTAATACCCTTTAAACTATCACCTGCTCCACCAACTTTTATGAAAGCTGCTAATATTTTGCAGAGAGTGCTGGGGCTGTGCTGTAAGATATTTCAGTCACATGCTTCCAGCTGACCTGCTCTTTTTCCTACCTATGCCACCACATATGGCAAAAAAAGAAAATAAATAAATATAAAAACAATATGTCATGCATCCAATTTTCCGCATCTGCCTTATGGTGCCCCCCACAAAGGGCACCATAAGGCAGTTGCTAGTCTGCCTCTTATTTTAGCACCGGCCCTGGGGATATTTCTGGGGATTTTACAGAACATGAAAGCAGCAAAAGAAAAGCAGTCGAAAGTGAAACATTATGACTCATTGATTTGTCAATGTTTATGGCTGTCCTGTGTGTCTGAATGCAGTTTTTAACCTCATAATGTGCGCTATTCCCAATTTCAGATTATTTTAAGTAGATTTATTAAAAAAAACAACAAAAAACATTTTTTTAGTGTACACATAATTATAATCCTGAATGAACATTTGAGTGATTGGTGTGAGAGGAAAAAAAAAAGAGTTAATGCTGAAATAGAGCTTACAAAAAAAAAATAAAAAAATATGTAGAATGTGAAATTAAAAGTATTGACTGAAATAGTAACAAAATGAAACAGAAAGCAGATGATGGGTGAGCAGTCTGTATGAATGAGCACTATGTAGTGTTTGTATATCTAGATTGTTTAGAATAAGGGATGAGTGAATGTTAGAAACATTCCAAATTTAAAACAAATTTTGATTCATTTATTTTCATTCAAATTGAATTTTAAATATTCCTATAACAATCTAACATTCTTTTTTTCTAATGTTTGTTTTTGAATTTTAAACAACATTCGAAAATGTGTTCGAATAATTGCATGTTTAGCTAATTTATTTTACATCAAATTTAAAAATATTACTAACATTCGATTTTGAATTTGTTTCAAGCAAATCAAATTGCAATGTAATATTCAAATTAGATTTCGATATAGAATTTCTAATCTACATTTATCTTTTATAAATGTGAATTTGAAACCAACATTCGAAATCAAAACCAAAATTTGTAGTCGTATGTTACATTCTAAAGTTACTTAAACTTTGTTCTACCATTTGAATTTAAACACATTTGCCCATCCCTATTTAGAATTACAACTAACACAGAGTCAATTTGTGCAGCTCTGTGTCAGTGGTAATTTAAACAACCTGGATTTACAAACACTACAAGCACAATTTGCTGTCAAATAATATACAAATACCATGCAGGTCAGGAGATCTGTTTTCCCACAGAATCGCAATGCAGGTTGCAGTTATGCCAAAAAACTCTTTTAAAATCTGGCAAGCAAACCATACAACAGTTTAAAGAAAGTGTGTTCTCAGATATCCAGTGAGGCAAATCTTTCTATTTCCCTTGTTCTTTTGGAGATTGTTCATTAACTAGGGTGGGTTCTGTAATGTTTCTGTTAATCAACAACAAACAAACAAGCACACTCCTGCTTTTCAACAAAAGATACCAAGACAATGAAGAAAATTTGATAACAGAAGTAAATTAGAAGTTGTTTCAAATGTTTTGCTCTCTGAATCATAAAAGAAAAAAATTGAGTTTCATGTCCCTTTAAGGCATGGATTTCCTTTGCATGTTAGTTCTTAAAACACAAATAAATGTAATCCTAGCGATGTCCTGCCAGTCAAACTGTGAAATCAAACAACTAGAAAGCTCTGATGACAAAAGTCTCTAAAGACTCCTGGTCTGGTACTGTGGGGTCCCTCAAAGAATTTAAAAAAGAGGAAAATTTTAGTTTGATAGTTGTTCATCACATTATGTGGGGTTTTGGGTGTGAAGAGGAGACAGCTACATTACAATATAATGCTTTAACCCCTTAACGACACGGAAATACCCTGTACCCGTGTTTCCTTAAAGGGATACTAAACCTAAAAAAAAAAATATGATTCGGATGGAGCATGCAATTTCTTTCATGTAATTAGCAAGAGTCCATGAGCTAGTGACGTATGGGATATACATTCCTACCAGGAGGGGCAAAGTTTCCCAAACCTCAAAATGCCTATAAATACACCCCTCACCACACCCACAAATCAGTTTTACAAACTTTGCCTCCTATGGAGGTGGTGAAGTAAGTTTGTGCTAGATTCTACGTTGATATGCGCTCCGCAACAGGTTGGAGCCCGGTTTTCCTCTCAGCGTGCAGTGAATGTCAGAGGAATGTGAGGAGAGTATTGCCTATTTGAATGCAATGATCTCCTTCTACGGGGTCTATTTCATAGGTTCTCTGTTATCGGTCGTAGAGATTCATCTCTTACCTCCCTTTTCAGATCGATGATATACTCTTATATATATATACCATTACCTCTGCTGATTTTCGTTTCAGTACTGGTTTGGCTTTCTACAACATGTAGATGAGTGTCCTGGGGTAAGTAAGTCTTATTTTCTGTGACACTCTAAGCTATGGTTAGACACTTTTTTATAAAGTTCTAAATATATGTATTCAAACATTTATTTGCCTTGACTCAGGATGTTCAACATTCCTTATTTTCAGACAGTCAGTTTCATATTTGGGATGATGCATTTGAATCAATCATTTTTTCTTACCTTAAAAAATTTGACTTTTTCCCTGTGGGCTGTTAGGCTCGCGGGGGCTGAAAATTTTTCATTTTATTGCGTCATTCTTGGCGCAGACTTTTTTGGCGCAAAAAATCTTTTCTGTTTCCGGCGTCATACGTGTCGCCGGAAGTTGCGTCATTTTTTGACGTTCTTTTGCGCCAAAAATGTCGGCGTTCCGGATGTGGCAGCATTTAGGCGCCAAATAATGTGGGCGTCTTATTTGCCGCTAAAAAAATATGGGCGTTGCTTTTGTCTCCACATTATTTAAGTCTCATTTTTCATTGCTTCTGGTTGCTAGAAGCTTGTTCTTTGGCATTTTTTCCCATTCCTGAAACTGTCATTTAAGGAATTTGATCAATTTTGCTTTATATGTTGTTTATTCTCTTACATATTGCAAGATGTCTCATGTTGCATCTGAGCCAGAAGATACTTCAGGAAAATCGCTGCCTGGTGCTGGAACTACCAAAGCTAAGTGTATCTGCTGTAAACTTTTGGTAGCTGTTCCTCCAGCTGTTGTTTGTATTAAATGTCATGACAAACTTGTTAATGCAGAAAATATTTCCTTTAGTAAAATACCATTACCTGTTGCAGTTCCATCAACATCTAATGTTCAGAGTGTTCCTGATAACATAAGAGATTTTGTTTCTGAATCTATTAAGAAAGCTATGTCTGTTATTCCTCCTTCTAGTAAACATAAAAAGTCTTTTAAAACTTCTCTTTATCAAGATGAATTTTTAAATGAACATCATGATTCTGATTCTAATGATTCTTCTGGTTCAGAGGATTCTGTTTCAGAGGTTGATGCTGATAAATCTTCATATTTATTTAAAATGGAATTTATTTGTTCTTTATTTAAAGAAGTCCTAATTGCATTAGAAATTGAGGATTCTGGTCCTCTTGATACTAAATCTAAACGTTTAGACAAGGTCTTTAAATCTCCTGTAGTTATTCCAGAAGTTTTTCCTGTTCCTGGTGCTATTTCTGAAGTAATTTCCAGGGAATGGAATAAATTGGGTAATTCATTTACTCCTTCTAAACGTTTTAAGCAATTATATCCTGTGCCATCTGACAGATTAGAGTTTTGGGACAAAATCCCTAAAGTTGATGGGGCTATCTCTACCCTTGCTAAACGTACTACTATTCCTACGGCAGATGGTACTTCCTTTAAGGATCCTTTAGATAGGAAAATTTAATCCTTTCTAAGAAAAGCTTATTTGTGTTCAGGTAATCTTCTTAGACCTGCTATATCTTTGGCGGATGTTGCTGCAGCTTCAACTTTTTGGTTGGAAACTTTAGCGCAACAAGTAACAGATCATGATTCTCATAACATTATTATTCTTCTTCAACATGCTAATAATTTTATCTGTGATGCCATTTTTGATATTATCAGAGTTGATGTCAGGTTTATGTCTCTAGCTATTTTAGCTAGAAGAGCTTTATGGCTTAAAACTTGGAATGCTGATATGTCTTCTAAATCGACTCTACTTTCCCTTTCTTTCCAGGGTAATAAATTATTTGGTTCTCAGTTGGATTCTATTATCTCAACTGTTACTGGTGGGAAAGGAACTTTTTTACCACAGGATAAAAAATCTAAGGGTAAAAACAGGGCTAATAATCATTTTCGTTCCTTTCGTTTCAACAAAGAACAAAAGCCTGATCCTTCATCCTCAGGAGCAGTTTCAGTTTGGAAACCATCTCCAGTCTGGAATAAATCCAAGCCTTCTAGAAAAGCAAAGCCAGCTTCTAAGTCCACATGAAGGTGTGGCCCTCATTCCAGCTCAGCTGGTATGGGGCAGATTACGTTTTTTCAAAGAAATTTGGATCAATTCTGTTCACAATCTTTGGATTCAGAACATTATTTCAGAAGGGTACAGAATTGGTTTCAAGATAAGACCTCCTGCAAAGAGATTCTTTCTTTCCCGTGTCCCAGTAAACCCAGCGAAAGCTCAAGCATTTCTGAAATGTGTTTCAGATCTAGAGTTGGCTGGAGTAATTATGCCAGTTCCAGTTCTGGAACAGGGGCTGGGGTTTTATTCGAATCTCTTCATTGTACCAAAGAAGGAGAATTCCTTCAGACCAGTTCTGGATCTAAAAATATTGAATCGTTATGTAAGGATACCAACATTCAAAATGGTAACTGTAAGGACTATCCTGCCTTTTCAGCAAGGGCATTATATGTCTACAATAGATTTACAGGATGCATATCTGCATATTCCGATTCATCCAGCGCACTATCAGTTTCTGAGATTCTCTTTCATAGACAAGCATTACCAGTTTGTGGCTCTGCCGTTTGGCCTAGCAACAGCTCCAAGAATTTTTACAAAAGTTCTCGGTGCCCTTCTATCTGTAATCAGAGAACAGGGTATTGTGGTATTTCCTTATTTGGACGATATCTTGGTACTTGCTCAGTCTTCACATTTAGCAGAATTTCATACGAATCGACTTTTGTTGTTTCTTCAAAATCATGGTTGGAGGATCAATTCACTAAAAAGTTCATTGATTCCTCAGACAAGGGTAACCTTTTTGGGTTTCCAGATAGATTCAGTGTCCATGACTCTGTCTTTGACAGACAAGAGACGTCTAAAATTGATTTCAGCTTGTCGAAACCTTCAGTCACAATCATTCCCTTCGGTAGCCTTATGCATGGAAATTCTAGGTCTTATGACTGCTGCATCGGACGCGATCCCCTTTGCTCGTTTTCACATGCGACCTCTTCAGCTCTGTATGCTGAACCAATGGTGCAGGGATTACACAAAGATATCTCAATTAATATCTTTAAAACCGATTGTACGACACTCTCTGACGTGGTGGACAGATCACCATCGTTTAGTTCAGGGGGCTTCTTTTGTTCTTCCGACCTGGACTGTAATTTCAACAGATGCAAGTCTTACAGGTTGGGGAGCTGTGTGGGGGTCTCTGACAGCACAAGGGGTTTGGGAATCTCAGGAGGTGAGATTACCGATCAATATTTTGGAACTCCGTGCAATTTTCAGAGCTCTTCAGTCTTGGCCTCTTCTGAAGAGAGAATCGTTCATTTGTTTTCAGACAGACAATGTCACAACTGTGGCATACATCAATCATCAAGGAGGGACTCACAGTCCTCTGGCTATGAAAGAAGTATCTCGGGTTCTGGTTTGGGCGGAATCCAGCTCCTGTCTAATCTCTGCGGTTCATATTCCAGGAATAGACAATTGGGAAGCGGATTATCTCAGTCGCCAAACGTTGCATCCGGGCGAATGGTCTCTTCACCCAGAGGTATTTCTTCAGATTGTTCAAATGTGGGAACTTCCAGAAATAGATCTGATGGCTTCTCATCTAAACAAGAAACTTCCCAGGTATCTGTCCAGATCCCGGGATCCTCAGGCGGAGGCAGTGGATGCATTATCACTTCCTTGGAAGTATCATCCTGCCTATATCTTTCCGCCTCTAGTTCTTCTTCCAAGAGTAATCTCCAAGATTCTGAAGGAATGCTCGTTTGTTCTGCTGGTAGCTCCAGCATGGCCTCACAGGTTTTGGTATGCGGATCTTGTCCGGATGGCCTCTTGCCAACTGTGGACTCTTCCGTTAAGACCAGACCTTCTGTCGCAAGGTCCTTTTTTCCATCAGGATCTCAAATCCTTAAATTTAAAGGTATGGAGATTGAACGCTTGATTCTTGGTCAAAGAGGTTTCTCTGACTCTGTGATTAATACTATGTTACAGGCTCGTAAATCTGTATCTAGAGAGATATATTATAGAGTCTGGAAGACTTATATTTCTTGGTGTCTTTCTCATCATTTTTCCTGGCATTCTTTTAGAATTCCGAGAATTTTACAGTTTCTTCAGGATGGTTTAGATAAAGGTTTGTCCGCAAGTTCCTTGAAAGGTCAAATCTCTGCTCTTTCTGTTCTTTTTCACAGAAAGATTGCTAATCTTCCTGATATTCATTGTTTTGTACAAGCCTTGGTTCGTATAAAACCTGTCATTAAGTCAATTTCTCCTCCTTGGAGTTTGAATTTGGTTCTGGGGGCTCTTCAAGCTCCTCCGTTTGAACCTATGCATTCATTGGACATTAAATTACTTTCTTGGAAAGTTTTGTTCCTTTTGGCCATCTCTTCTGCCAGAAGAGTCTCTGAATTGTCTGCTCTTTCTTGTGAGTCTCCTTTTCTGATTTTTCATCAGGATAAGGCAGTGTTGCGAACTTCTTTTGAATTTTTACCTAAGGTTGTGAATTCCAACAACCATAGTAGAGAAATTGTAGTTCCTTCATTATGCCCTAATCCTAATAATTCTAAGGAGAAATCATTGCATTCTTTGGATGTTGTTAGAGCTTTAAAATATTATGTTGAAGCTACTAAGAATTTCCGAAAGACTTCTAGTCTATTTGTCATCTTTTCCGGTTCTAGAAAAGGCCAGAAAGTTTCTGCCATTTCTTTGGCATCTTGGTTGAAATCTTTAATTCATCATGCCTATGTTGAGTCGGGTAAAACTCCGCCTCAGAGGATTACAGCTCATTCGACTAGGTCAGTTTCTACTTCCTGGGTGTTTAGGAATGAAGCTTCGGTTGATCAGATTTGCAAAGCAGCAACTTGGTCTTCTTTGCATACTTTTATTAAATTCTACCATTTTGATGTGTTTTCTTCTTCTGAAGCAGTTTTTGGTAGAAAAGTACTTCAGGCAGCTGTTTCAGTTTGAATCTTCTGCTTATGTTTTCATTTAAACTTTATTTTGGGTGTGGATTATTTTCAGCAGGAATTGGCTGTCTTTATTTTATCCCTCCCTCTCTAGTGACTCTTGCGTGGAAAGATCCACATCTTGGGTAGTCATTATCCCATACGTCACTAGCTCATGGACTCTTGCTAATTACATGAAAGAAAACATAATTTATGTAAGAACTTACCTGATAAATTCATTTCTTTCATATTAGCAAGAGTCCATGAGGCCCACCCTTTTTTGTGGTGGTTATGATTTTTTTTGTATAAAGCACAATTATTCCAATTCCTTATTTTTTATGCTTTCGCACTTTTTTCTTATCACCCCACTTCTTGGCTATTCGTTAAACTGATTTGTGGGTGTGGTGAGGGGTGTATTTATAGGCATTTTGAGGTTTGGGAAACTTTGCCCCTCCTGGTAGGAATGTATATCCCAAACGTCACTAGCTCATGGACTCTTGCTAATATGAAAGAAATGAATTTATCAGGTAAGTTCTTACATAAATTATGTTTTTAAGCAATTTTCTAATTTACTCCTATTATCAATTTTCATTCGTTCTCTTGCTATCTTTATTTAAAAATCAGGAATGTAAAGCTTTGAAGCCCGCCTATTTTTGGTTCAGAACCTGGGTTACGTAAATGTAAATGTAGCCATCAATAAGCAAGTGCTATCCAGGGTGCTGAACCTAAAATAGGCCGGCTCCTAAGGTTTACATCCCTGCTTTTTAAATAAAGATAGCAAGAGAACGAAGAAAAATAAGAGAGTTAATTAGAAAGTTGCTTAAAATTGCATGCTATATCTTTAGTTTAGTATCCCTTTAAGGTTTTTTTGTCCCAGGAATAGAGTCTTGCTGGTACTTCGGCTGTCATTAAGGGGTTAAAAAAGTTTTTGCTTGATTTTTCTCCATGCTGGCGAGTTTTTGATAATCAGGCACACAATAAAGGAAAACACAGAGTTAAAGCAACTAGAGATGAGCTAAAGTGCATCTGAAAGCATAAAACTGTCAACAAGCCTATTACTGTAAAGAGCTATGAGGCCTCAGCACAATGTGCAAACCAGTATCTGATCAAATTCACAATATCCAGCCAAAAGATATGTTTAAAGGGGAAATCTATAATAAAACTTATACAATTTTAAGAACATTTTTATTATAAACGTCATATAATAAAATAATATTTATTTTTCTAATTCTAGATAAACACTTTCTACGCGCTCCCTCTTTCAGTCTCAGCTTCATGGGCTCAGAGAGCAGCACATTTATTTTAAACATATTTATTTTAAAAGGTTTCTAAAAATAGAACATTAAACTGTATATTTTCCTTCCCTTTTTTGATGTGCAAAACACCAAATCATTAAAAGGGTTAAAGGACTATTGTATATCTTGATCTGAAAAATGATGTTAATAATACTTACATTTAGTTAAAGGTTTTCCGATGCTAGATAAACCTACCTTTTATATCTCAGACATATGGAGGCTACTCAGTTTCCAGAAATACTAGATTTAGGGGCCAATTTATCATGTGTCTGGCGGACATGATCCGATGTAGCGATCATTTCCGCCAGAAATCGATAAATGCCGACAGCATACACTGTCGGCATTTATCATTGCACAAGCAGTTCTGGTGAACTGCTTGTGCAATGCCGCCCCCTGCAAATTTGTGTCCAATCTGTGTCAATCAACCCTATTGTATGCGATCGTGCGGATTGCTGTCCGCAACCTCAGAGGCGGCGGACGAGTTAAGGAACAACGGTCTTAAGACTCCTGTTTCAATGTATTTGGCCTTATTCGGGCCATGATAAATCAGCCCCTTAGTTGCAAGTTTTTACAGGAAAAATAAATTTAAAGGGACACTAAACCCAAAAAATTTCTTTCATGATTTAAGTAGAGAATACAATTTTAAACAATATTCCAATTTACTTCTATTTTCTAATTTGCTTCATTCTTTAGATATGCTTTGTTGAAGCAATAGCAATGCACATGGATGAGCCAATCACATGAGGCATCTATGTGCAGCAACCAATCAGCAGCTACTGAGCCTATCTAGATATGCTTTTCAGCAATGTATATCAAGAGAATGAAGCAAATTAGATAATAGAAGTAAATTAGAAAGTTGTTTAAAATTGCATTCTCTTTCTAAATCATGAAAGAAAAAATATGGGTTTCATGTTCCTTTAAGTAATTTTATCTTCCCCCCTTTTTTTTGGATGCTTAAAAAATATGATGTATCACTACCATCCAATAGAACTGTAGGAAATGTAAGGGTCGATCACAATTTACCAGTGATTTGATCTCAAAAAATCTTTCAATCTCGAGTTAACTTTTTACTTTTAACTTGTGATACGAATACGCACGCTAATTTGTTACTTTGAGCGCAGTTAGCGATCGAGCGAGAAAAAAATTAGCGTGCCACTTTTAATCTGGCCAATAATATCTTCTTATATTGGGTTTTAACAGTATTTAAACTGTAAATCATGAAATTGCTGCCTTGCTACATTTTGTCTGCCTAGGAGATTGCGCCTTCATGACCGGGTTTTTATAGGGGACACGCATCCATCCACTCTAAAGCCAAACTCGCCTCCATTATTGAACAGACGGTCATGAATGAAGTTTACAAGTTCAATAATGAAGGAGCAAGCACTTTGAAATGCATTCTCGTAACTGAGTTTGGACTAAGGGGCCAATTTAACAACGGCCGAATGGCTCCTAATCACCCTGTTTCCACGCGAGCCTTCAGGTTCGCTGGAAACAGGAGTTAAGAAGACCGCTGCCTTTTAATATATAAGCCTCCTCTGAGGCTGCGGTCTGCAATCCGCCCGATCATGTACGATTAGGTTGATTGACACCCCCTGCTAGTGGCCGATTTGCCGCAAATCTGAAAGGGGCGGCATTGCACAAGCAGTTCACCAGAACTGCTTGTGCAATGTATGCTGTCGGCATTCAGCGATGTCTGGCGGACATGATCCGCTACAGCGGATCATGTCTGCCAGACATTGATAAATCATTCCCTTAGTATGAATTAGGGTTGCCACCTTTAGTTCCGGCTAAACCCGAAAACTCTTGCACCGTGCACATCACAGCTAAAAATGTTTTTGAACTTTCACACACTCTCTCTCACACACACACTCTTACACACTAACACTCTCTCTCTCTCACACACATACACTCCTCTCTCTCTCACACACACACCCTCACACACTTAAACAGAACGAAATTACAACAGCATCAAATTCTCAGGAATAGTAGTTCTGATGTAGACAAGGCATCTGCTAATACCCCACACGTAGTACCAGAAGCATTGGAAGTATCATAGTCCACAGCACAGATTTGATGAATATTTTCTTTGTTATAGCATCAACTTGGCACAATATACATGCATAAGGGACACTTAAACACACACTCATAAACATTCTCTCACACACAAACACAAATACACTCACTAACAAACACAAAGGCACAGACACACTCCCACACTGTACGCATGTGCAGTTTGTTGCAAATGTACGTCACCTTTTTGGCTGTGACTGTTTCCCCAAACCTGGACATTTGCATGTACAGGCCTGACTGAGCTTCAAACCCATGCTAGCAAAATGACAGTGTAATTAATCTTAAAACATTTATTTTTCAACACAATGCTTAATTACCAATATATGTTATGAGTCTATCTATCTCTCTATCTCTCTCTCTATCTGTCTATATACACACACATACACATCATTTATATAAGCAGTTAAACACTGCATTGCAAAGCATATGAATACAAAATAAATATTTGTGGGCTGATCAAGCAACCCCTGTGTAGCATGTTGCCAGATATAATTTTTGTATCCCTAAAGATTCACTCCAACCCCTCTGGGAGCAGTGAAAAGATCTCAATGACCAAAGTAAAATTACAGTAAAAGCAGGCAAAATAAATAATGAAATTAAACGGCAACGTTTATTTTACTAAGCATAATTCAATAGTTTTTTTTATGTTAATGTGTTCAGTTTTTCATTCAATGCTCCTTTAAGCCCTTGGATTGTAGAAAGGACTGCAATGTTTTTATGGTATCCTAATTAAAGGTACAGTAAAGTCGAAATTAAACTTTTGTGATTCAGATAGACCATGCAGGTTTAAACTTTCTAGTTTATGTCTATCATCAAATTTGCTTTGTTCCATTGATATCTTTTGTTGAAGAGGAAAGCTAGGTAGGCTGATAGGAGCTTAGTAGTGTGAATGTGTCTCTAGCAGTCTATGGCAGCAGTGTTTGCAACAATGTATAACAATACTATAAACAATGTTGCAAACACTGCTGCCAGATAGCTAAAGACACATGCATGCTCCTGAGCTCACCTACGATTACTCTTTAACAAAGGATACCAAAAGAGCTACGCAAAATTGATAATTTAAAGGGACAGTCTACTCCAGAATTTATATTGTTTAAAAATATAGATAATCTCTTTATTACCCATTCCCCAGTTTTGCATAACCAACATGGTTATAACAATATACTTGTTATTAATAAAATGAATGGGAAAGTTGTTTGAAATTGCATGCCCTATCTGAATCATGAAAGTTTAATTTTGACTAGACTGTCCTTTTAAGTAAATTTGAAAGTTTAAAACTTGTTGTTCTATCCAAACCATTTAAGTTTAATTTTGACTTTACTGTCCCTTTAAATATTGACCACATCTGCAGACTGCCCCCTAATTTCAGGTCTTTTGACATACTTGCATTTTAGCCAATCAAAGCTGACTCATAAATAACTCCACGGGAGTGAGCATAATATTATCTACATGGCACGCATGAACTAACGCTGTCTAGCTGTGAAAAACTGCCAAAATGCACTGAGATAAGAGGCGGCCTTCAAGGGCTTAGAAATTAGCATATGAGACTACCTAGGTTTAGCTTTCAACAAAGAATACCAAGAGTACTAAGCAAATTTGATGATAAAAGTAAATTGGATTTTTTTTTAAAAATGCACGTCATCATGAAAGTTAAAAAAATGTCTTTCATGCATTAAATAGAGAATACAGTTTTAAACAACTTTCCAATATACTTCTGTTATCTTATTTGCTTCATTCGCTTGGTATCTTTTGTTGAAAAAGCATATCTAAATAGGCTCAGGAGCTTGGAGCTAGCTGCTGATTGGTGGCTGAACTTTTATACCCATTTTCATTGGCTTACAAATGTGTTCAGCTAGTTCCCAGGCGTGCATTGCTGCTTTTTCAATAAAAGACACAAAGAGAATTAGGGTTTCATGTCCCTTTAATTTTGAGTACACTGCCCCTTTACAGGGAGATTAAATATGAAGGAGCAGCAATTAAACAAGTTTAAAATATTTTTCTGTGTGTGTCAAACTAAACTAAAGCTGTTTGATTTTAAAGGGACACTGTACCCAAATTTTTTCTTTCGTGATTCAGATTGAGCATGAAATTTTAAGCAACTTTCTAATTTACTCCTATTATCAAATTTTCTTCATTCTCTTGGTATCTTTATTTGAAATGCAAGAATGTAAGTTTAGATGCTGGCCCATTTTTGGTGAACAACCTGGGTTGTCCTTGCTGATTGGTGGATAAATTCATCCACCAATAAAAAAGTGCTGTCCAGAGTACTGAAACCAAAAAAAAGCTTAGATGCCTTCTTTTTTAAATAATGATAGCAAGAGAACGAAGAAAAATTGATAATAGGAGTAAATTAGAAAGTTGCTTAAAATTGCATGCTCTTTCTGAATTACAAAAGAAAAAAATTGGGTTCAGTGTCCCTTTAAGGTAAACTAACAGGAACATGGTTATGGAGGAAATGCGAACTCTACTTTGTGACAGGGGAAACTTCCACAAAAAAAAAAAAAAGTTTATTCAGCACAGGAACATCTATCTAGCTATCTATTTATATATATATATATATATATATATATATATATATATATATATATATATATATATATATATATATATATATATATATATATATATATATATTTATTATTTGTTTTATTTTTTCTCTCTCTTTTAGAACAGAACAATTTGGAATATCATGTATCTTTAAAGGGATAGGAAAGTCAAAACTAAACTGGGATGATTCAGATAGAGCATGTAATTTTAAGACACTTTTAAATTCACTTATATTGTCAAATGTGCTTCATTCTCTTGGTATGCCTTGTTAAAAAAAAATACACACATATCCTACACAAGTGGGAGCTAGCTGCTTATTGGTGCCTACACACATTTTTCTCTTGTGTTCGGCTAACTAGATGTGTTCAGCAACTACCTGCCAGTAGTGCAATGATGATCCTTCAGCAAAGGATAACAAGATAATGAAGCAAAACACACATCTCAAACACTCCAAACTTTCCATTAGAAATTATTTTTTCTTTTACATCATACATACATACACACCATATCACTTACAAGCAGATAATCTGCTACTAAACACAAGTTCATACATCTACTTATGTTTATATTATCAAGCTATCAGGTACACCATAACTAGAACCCTTCACCACACCGGGCTGGCAGCAGTAGATATTAAATATAGCGACATTCAAAGATCAAACAAGATATTTTTTAGGAAACACAGTGGAAAAACATTTCACATTAGCCTGACAAATATTTCATCCACTCAAATTGATCTCAACTATTTGATACAAAATCACAACCTTATAGGTTATTAACGGAGCCACCACATAGGTCTCTCATTGATTTTACACGCAATCTAAGAAATCCTATACCGGCCACACACTGTTTTATATGACCATGCATATAAAACAGTGTCTATATGCATGGTCATAGGTTTCCAACACACAGCAAAGATTTTCAGTATTAACATCAATCCACAAATAGATACAAGCTTGCAGCACGCCTATTATTAGATAACAATTTCATTAAAACAAATATATATATAGCAAAGTGAAAGAGCCTTATAAAGGGTTCGTTTATTTTTGTTATATTCTTTCCTACTACGCCAACAGTTATTTAGATTGTAACAATTTCACTGAAAAAAGTACAAAAATCCATATAAAACGTTATTTTTTATTGATTTATTTATATTGTCTTTTTACAAATCTTTTGTATAAGGGATTTTTTCCTTGATGCATGTGTTATGATTGGTAACAGCTGACAGCCAAGATTGGGCTCTTACAATTGAAAATGTAATCCTATTGGACAAATATCTTATGACAACTTCCTGTTTTTAAAGACACAATGTGTATATAATGCTGGTAAATGTAACCACTTTTATTCGCTTTTATCTGAGGAAACGACCCAGTTGGGGTTGAGAAACGCGTCATATTAAAGCTTTTATATTAAGAAGTTGTCTATGCTTTGTGGTATTCCAATACCATACAACAACACGCCAAGTCCTATATTCCAATTGAAATTTCCAGTATTAAGAAAAGGTTGCCTAGGGGGTACCAGTAAAGACTCCAAGGAACGCTATCCCTCCAGTGTACTAGCCACTGTTAAGTGCTAGCAAGCTATCACGCACTGGTCATAGTACAGTGCCTCTTGCTCTGGTAAGCACACCACTTGTTTATACATTGTTGCTCACAATACCAGACAATATCACGCTATTGTGGCGCCCTCTCTCTTTTTTCCTTTTTTCCTTCTTGCAGAAGTAAATTGGAAAGTTGTTTAAAAATTGTATGTTCTATCCAAATCATGAAAGAAAATTTTGGGGTTTTCTGTCCCTTTAACTACAAAAAATCCCAAACTGTAACAGATATATTGTCTGAAAATACCATTAACAGCAACAGAATTCCCACAAATAAGTGTGAGGGGAAATTTATGCCCACTCATGATTAGAGAATAATGGTAATTCCCTTGAAATCAAACCAAGCCGTGTATTGTCACAAGAACAGAAAATCAAATGGTAAGGAAATGACTCAGAACTTATCGTTAGATCGTCTCTTTCTGTTTTATCATTGCCAGCATCTAGCTTCTTTTTAAAATATTAGTTTAGTTCAGCGTTCACGGAGGGCCTGAGAAGAACCGCACCACTGACCGAGATTGGCCTCTTGGCTGTGATCCCCACAGCTCCTTTGGCACCGTGCTGTGGAACTTGCCACTGCTCTCAGCCGAAGCCCGACTGCGGTGACGCTACTACCTGTGTTTTGTTCCAGACCTGGGATCGCCTATACAAGTCAAACTAAGCTGTACCTGCTAATGTGAATACCCGGTGCCACATTACGATATCTCCCCTTACCTGTACCTACTCGATTCTACCTGAGGCGAGATCGGAAGAGGCAGTGACGTGTGCCCTCCTGGTTGGGCGTGACAGGCCAGCGATACTGGAACCGAGCGGCTGACAGTGTGGTGAGTTCCGGTCGCGGAGGGATCCCCGACTGCTGTCCTCACCATGTAAGTTGGCCGCTGAAACCATTATAGTACTGCTCTCTGACCACAGCTTGTTCCTGAGTCCTTTCCGAAACTGAGATCCAAGAGAAGGGGCCTAGAAGGCCTGGAGTAAAAGACTGTAAAAGGGAGAGGTATCGTATAATATCTTTTCTATAACAACTGTGTTCTACACCGGGTTCTGGCAACCCCTTATTACATGGGTATGTTTCAATTTTAAATTTTGGGACCGTTTTCCAGTGTCTAAAGTCTTTGAGAGACAGTTCCCAGACTCCCTTGTCCAAGGTTTCTACTGTCTGTGTCCCTTTTAGGGGAAAGAAAAAGGCTGTACAAGCAAGGAAGATAGGAAGAAAAAATCAGGGGGACTGTGTTTATAATCTGGGCAATAACTTTTCTATAAGAGACCCTTTCCACGTCATCTATTGTATCTTTCACTTTGGTATCTCTCCTCTAGAAGAAGAATAAGAAAAGGAGAAAGAGGGAAACTAAGTACTTCTCTTGATTAAAGGGACAATTGGATTAGATATACTTTGGAATCATAACATCCTGATATATTAAGAGAAGCTGAAGATTGGAGTATATAACTGGATATAAGTTAATCTGATTATTGGACTTTGTTTAGTTCTGTTCTATCGTTATACTATCAAGGTTTTCTAATCTATTAGAAAATGGGACAGAAATTGTAAGAAATTAGAAAAAAAAAAAAAGAGAAAAAAAAAAAGGGGGGGAAAAAAAAAAAAAAAAAAAAGGGGGATGATAAGAGGTTGTGTTTGATATGCTAGAATTTATCTTCATACAATATTATGTTCCAGAGTTATTTAATTACATTTACAACTTCTAATCAGACGTTCACTGTTATATTACTGACTTACCCCTGTAACTTTAATTTTAGTGCAGGCCTTCTTTTCACTTTTATGGCCTGATATAGGCAGTTCACTAACTTTAGATATTTGTAGCCCCGGAAGTAATTTCGGGGAAACCTAAAATCACCCTAAATAGTTTAAGATTTTTTTTTTTTTTTCCTTGCTAATAGCACCCTAAATAGTTTAAATTTTTTTTTTTTTTTTCTTCTTGCTTGATAGAGGATAGCTTTATTCTCCATAATGAAAACTAGAAAATTGTGCACTAATTCTTAGAAGTGACCACTTAGATTCACAATATGCACTGTTATTAGATTAGATTTATCTGTTATATTTACACAAACTTTGTTGTTTTGCTTTCTTTTTTGTCTTTTTTTTTTTTTTCTGACACATTTGTTGAGTCTATATGTCTTTAGAAAGATATTTCACACAACACCCTTCTAAAATGCCTGCCAAATCTAAAGAAAAAAAAACAAGGGGGCTGATATTAGTTCTGACTCTAGTGAAACATTATCTATATCGAATGATAATCAGTCTTTATTAATCCAGATTAGTAATCTTTTTTCACCACAATTTGACATAATTAAAAAGGAACTAAGTGATATTTCGAGTGAACTTAACACTCTTAATCAAGAAGTTAAGCAATTCGCCATCAGGATGGCGGAAGCTGAGGATAGAATATCTGTTTTAGAAGATACGGTTAATCAACAAGAAAATATTCTAGCTAAACAACAGACCATAATCCAAAATTTGGAAGCGCGTCTAGAGGATCAAGAGGATCGCTCTAGACGCAGTAATTTAAGAATTGTTGGTATCCCTGAAACAGCAGATTATGACAACCTGATTGAATTTACCTCCCAAACATTACCCCTAGCTTTAGGGTTCTCCCCGCAAGTTCTACCCCTGTCCATTGAAAGAGCACATAGATTAGGAACAAAAAAAACTTTTGAGAGTGGACTAGTTAGAAATAGGACATGTATATTCAAACTACTTAAGTATCAAGATAAAGTGGAAATATTGAGACTTTATAGGAAATTTGATACTTTTATTATAAATGATAAAAGAGTCATGCTATTTCAAGATTTTTCCAACGAGACAGTTAAAAAAAGGAAAGCTATGTCTCCTATATGCACGATCATGATAAATAAGGGTATTAAAGCCCGAATGATCTACCCCGCTAAAATTATAGTGGAGGACAATGGCAATAAGCTTATGTTCACTGATCCAGTTAAAGCAAGAGAATACAGTGATTCTAAAAGATAACCTAGTGAGTTAGATACTCTCAGATTGAAAGTGTCCCATTATTTAGATATAGGAATGTTAGTGTTTGTTGTAAATGTAAAGATTTTTTATTTATTTTTTTCTCTCCCCCCTTCAACCTCTCTTAGTACTTTTTCTATGGGGATGTACTCATGAAATCTACTCATGACATACGGATATTTGTATGGCTCCCTTTATAGATTAGGGGATAAAGCACTATGCCACGGGGTAAGAATTTGGCTTCTTAAGAAGTTGGTTTTTTTTAATGGAAGCGCAAGGAAGAGAGAGATATTGGAGATAGTAATTGATTTAAGACCTTCTATTATACTTTATCATGCTTGATGTATTAGAAAATTTCACGATTGTATCCTGGAACGTGGGGGGTATCACTAATCCAATAAAACGTAAGCTGATAATTAAAAAGCTAGGTGAACTAGAACCGAGTGTTGCATTTATACAGGAAACCTATTTAAAAGATATTGAGATCCCAAAACTGAGATGTAGATGGATAGGCGAGGTCATCGCTACCCCATGTCGCGGTAGGAAATTAGGTGTTGCAATACTCCTGAATAAAAATTTATCATATCAAATACTACAGACGGATGTAGATCAGGAAGCAAGATATATAATTTTGCAAATTCGGATAAAAGAGATAAGATTTGTCTTTTGCAATATCTATGCACCGAATAATTTCTCCAAAAACTTTTGGGAAAAATTGAAGAGTAAGTTATTACTATTTATATCAGATAATCTAGTGATAGGGGGCGACTTTAATCTTTCGTTCTGTCCTGAACTTGATAGGTTTTAAAAAAAAAACATAGCGGTATATAACAGTCAAGCTAAATACATGAAACAATTTTGTTACCAGCTGAAACTAAATGATGTCTGGAGACTTCAAAACCCTGACCAGTGTATATATACTTGTGAATCCAAAAAATACAGAACATTTTCAAGAATAGATTATTTACTAGTTGCTGAATCTCTCTCTATACAGAAAGTTAAGGCTACAATAGGTGATATAGTGATATCCGACCACGCGATTATCTCACTGTCATTTCTCTCTTCCGAAATCCAAGTGCATAAAAATTTAACTATTATATTCCCACGGTTTACGTACAAGAATATTAGATTTAATTTGTGGTTAAAACAGAAATGGAAAGATTATTGTACTTTTAATATAGCATATTTTCAGAAAATCGAAACCTTCTGGGAAGCCTCTAAGGCGTATCTAAAGGGAGAAATTAAGGCCTATATGTGCAAAAAAAAATGCAAAGATAAAAAGAGAGAAATCCAACTTGCTAAACAAGTCAAGAATAGTTATCAGAAATACGTTAGAGATTCATCGCGTCTACTTTGGGAAAAATATTCTAGTGCCAGACAGGAATGGGATGTTTTTCTTAAGCAAAAATCCCTTGAGGAAGAGAGAAAATTAAACCTGCGATATAAAGGACACTTTGGCTATTCAGCCAAATTTCTTGCTAAACTAGTTAAGGGTAGAAAGAAAAAAAACTATATACTAGCAATCAGAGATCAAGATATTAGATATACGGGAGTATCGGACATCAACCAAACGCTATTTGCATTTTATCAAAAACTTTACACGCAAAGTACCAATCATGCACAGAATCAAGAAAAATTTTGGTCTCAAATACAAATCCCTAGAGTCTCACAAGATCTCGTGGTGGCGTTGAATGCTCCCATTTCAGTAAATGAGATAGCGGAAGCAATTGATAAGACCAAATTGAATAAAGCCGCTGGACCGGATTGTTTGCCTGCAGAGTATTATAAAATACTGGCAGATGAAATCCAACCTACTTTAGAAAAATTGTTTAATAGCTATTATAGGAATGGGAATATACCTTCAAAATACTTCGCGGCTGCAAACATTTCTCTGATTCTTAAAAAAGGGAAAGATGCAGAGGATCCAGGTTCCTACAGACCAATTTCCGTTCTTAATACGGACTATAAAATACTATCCTCGATCTTAGCATCTAGATTAATGTTATGTCTTGATGAAGTGATACATTCGGATCAGTCAGGGTTTATGGCCTCAAGAAATGTCTCCAAAAATACAAGGAAAGTGATAAACTTATTGGATTATATATGGAATATTCGCCAAAATCCAGGTAGATATTTTGAATATGATTGTGCAATCTTAACCCTTGATGCTGTTAAAGCTTTTGATTCTATAGAATGGGAATATCTATTTATGGCCCTCGAAAAGTTTGGTTTTAAAAATGATTTTGTCCGGTTCATTCGTAATATCTATAAGTGTCCTATATCTTATCTCTTAATTAATAATAATCTTACTTCAGGGATAAGATTGAAAAAAGGTACTAGGCAAGGGTGCCCCCTGTCCCCCCTCCTATTCAACCTAGCATTAGAACCTCTGGCTATTAAGTTACGGGATACTCTAGAAGGTATTTCTATCGGTCAGAATGTCCTCAAAACTTTATTATATGCAGACGACATATTGATCTTTCTTTATAATACACCCAGAGCTATCCCAAGTGTGACAGACTGCTTGAATTTTTTTAGTTCTTTCTCGGGCTATAAAGTAAATAATAATAAAAGCGAATTGATGTGGCTATATAAAACAAGTAATACAGCTGACAATCTGGAATTTAAAGAGGTAGACTCTCTTAGATATTTAGGAATATATCTTCATAGGAACCCTGAAAGATGGTATGACCTTAATTTTTTCCCGCTATTTCAGAAAATAAAAGCCGACCTGAAACTGTGGACCACTCTCCCATTATCGTTGACAGCGAGAGTGAATCTTATAAAGACAATAATCTTTCCCCGGCTTCTTTTTCTTTTACAGAATTTGCCATTGCTTCTATATAAAACTGATATACGGAAATTAAATTCTAGCTTTTCACAATTTATTTGGCATAACAAGAAAAAACCACGTATTGCATTAGAAAAACTGATGCAACCTCGTGAAGCAGCTGGTTTAGCCTTGCCTAATATAACGTTTTATAATTTTGCAGCTTTAGGTAAAATAGCGCTTGATTGGCTCACGGAAACAAGTTGGTTCTCTACATTAGAATTGGAGAGTAGTATAGTCTCTCCCTTTTCTCTTAAGGCGTTATTGCATATTCAACCAAAAGAAATACCGTACAAGGTCAAAAGTTTAATATCAGTAAATAACGTAGTCCTTGCTTGGCAAAAAATTTGTTCCATTATTGGTCTTGATTATTCTTTTTTGGATTATTTACCTTTAATAGGCAATCCTGAATTTCCCCCCGGAAATAACCAGCAGGTATTTAGAGAATGGTACAACAAAAATCTTAAGGCAGTCTCGCAATTCCTAACGGAAGAGCGACAAATAATCTCTTTTGATACTCTGAAAGCTCGATTTGATCTATCAAATAATAATTTTTATCCCTACCTACAAGTATATCATTTTATATCATCTAAGGGGTGGAATGGCGGTGAGATAGTCGCGTGGTCGGAATTAAAAACAATTATGGTCATTGCTCAAATCAAGTCCCCTTCGATTTCATTATTATATAGTATTATGCTCGCCAAACAAAGTGATTCCCTAATGCAAAAATTATCTGTAAAATGGATAAATATGATTCCGAATATAGATCGTGAAATATTAAAAGATAGTTGTAAAACACTTAACAAATGTCGTATTCCAATTAGCTGGAAAGAAGGTCATATGAAATTACTTAATAATTATTATTGCACACCATGGAAAATGGCTAAAATGTATGCGGGTCAAGATTTCTTCTGCCCGCGATGTGTTTTCATGAATGCAGATATTCTACATATGTTTTGGTTTTGCCCTAGGATTCAACAATTTTGGAAGAAAGTGATTTTTTGGATTAATAGATTGTATTTAACTAACATACAATTTGAAGTTGAGGATATCCTTCTGTTAGTCCGGTCTAGGCAAAGGACAGCTCCAGCAAGTAGAATTATAAACACTATCATTTTACTTGTTAGGCAACTTATAGTGAGTAATTGGAAAGCAAAAAAGCTCCCTGGTTTCTCATGTTTTATTAAAGAAATTCAGTCGCAGATTATATTTGAATCTTTCCATTTGTCGGATGCAAGTGAAAAAGAATGTAAACAATTTTTATTGGGTTGGTTACCTATAATTAAAATATACCCAGAGGACGTGCAAAAGATAATGCTATACCCATTTTTAAGTACTGATTGTTTTTTTGATCTGGTATTATTAGGAGATTTTCCAACAGATTGGGTTTCAAGCTGTAGGTAGAACAACTTTCAGGCTGGAGAAGTTAGAGAAAGAAATAGAGGTGATAGAAAATCGATATAGTAAAAGATCCCGAGTTGAGGGAAGAGAGATGGATTAAAATTGATATCTAAGAGAGGCAATGTAATTAGGAGAGAAGAAGAAGGAGAGAGGAACGTAAGAGAGAGAAAAATTTTGTTTTGTTTTGTTTTGTTTTATTTTGCTTTGTTTTGTTCTGGTTTCTCTTGCTTTGCTTTGTTTTGTTTTGTGTTATTCTGTATTGTTTTGTTTTGTTCAGTTTTGTTTTATTTTGTTTTGTTCTGTCTTGTTTTGTCTTGTTCTGTTTTGTTTTGTTTGGTTTTGTTTTGTTTTGTTTTGTTTTGCTTTGTTCTGTTCTGTCCTGTTTTGTTTTGTCTTGTCTCGTGTGAGTGTGTTTTTTGTTTCCCAGCTTCTGATAAAAAGTGCTTCCAGAGTTAAAAGAATTGATCGTTACATTATAATTTGTCTTCAATATATATTGAGAATGATGTAATTTAATCATATTTTTTGTTTTATCCTGTTTATTTGTTTACACCATGCGTGTATTTGCTGTATATCTGCTTACATCCTGTGTGGTGTAGTTTTATATTTATATGGAAGAATTTTCCTTGTTTTGTTTTATTCTCTGGTAGCCACAAATAAATAAATATATATATATAAAAAAAAAAAAAAGAAGTTGTCTATGCTTTGTGGTATTCCAATACCATACAACAACACGCCAAGTCCTATATTCCAATTGAAATTTCCAGTATTAAGAAAAGGTTGCCTAGGGGGTACCAGTAAAGACTCCAAGGAACGCTATCCCTCCAGTGTACTAGCCACTGTTAAGTGCTAGCAAGCTATCACGCACTGGTCATAGTACAGTGCCTCTTGCTCTGGTAAGCACACCACTTGTTTATACATTGTTGCTCACAATACCAGACAATATCACGCTATTGTGGCGCCCTCTCTCTTTTTTCCTTTTTTCCTTCTTGCAGAAGTAAATTGGAAAGTTGTTTAAAAATTGTATGTTCTATCCAAATCATGAAAGAAAATTTTGGGGTTTTCTGTCCCTTTAACTACAAAAAATCCCAAACTGTAACAGATATATTGTCTGAAAATACCATTAACAGCAACAGAATTCCCACAAATAAGTGTGAGGGGAAATTTATGCCCACTCATGATTAGAGAATAATGGTAATTCCCTTGAAATCAAACCAAGCCGTGTATTGTCACAAGAACAGAAAATCAAATGGTAAGGAAATGACTCAGAACTTATCGTTAGATCGTCTCTTTCTGTTTTATCATTGCCAGCATCTAGCTTCTTTTTAAAATATTAGTTTAGTAAAACATAAACTCGATTGGTTCAGAAAATGAATCAAATGGCGTGTGTGAGCTTGTGTTTGTGTAAGTCTGATGGAGGGCACAGAAAGGGGAGTAAAGATCAGCGTGTGAAAGGGGACAATATAAGGGAACGCAAGCGCAAGAGACAGAAAAGGAGAGAGAGCAGAGTGAGGCAAAGAAATGAGTAACATTTCACAGTATGTGTGTGAGAGACAGCACCGTATGATGGAATAAAAGTGTGTGTTTGTGAGTGTGAGAGAGTGCACATTATGTGTGTGAGAGACAGCACCGTATAATGGAATAAAAGTGTGTGTTTGTGTGTGTGAGAGAGTGCACATTATGTGTGTGAGAGACAGCACCATATGATGGAATAAAAGTGTGTGTTTGTGTGTCTGAGAGATAGAGAGTGCACATTATGTGTGTGAGAGACAGCACCATATGATGGAAGAAAAGTGTGTGTTTGTGTGTGTGAGAGAGTGCACATTATGTGTGTGAGAGACAGCACCGTATGATGGAATAAAAGTGTGTGTTTGTGTGTCTGAGAGATAGAGAGTGCACATTATGTGTGTGAGAGACAGCACCATATGATGGAATAAAAGTGTGTGTTTGTGTGTCTGAGAGATAGAGAGTGCACATTATGTGTGTGAGAGACAGCACCATATGATGGAATAAAAGTGTGTGTTTGTGAGTGTGAGAGAGTGCACATTATGTGTCTGAGAGACAGCACCATATGATGGAATAAAAGTGTGTGTTTGTGTGTCTGAGAGATAGAGAGTGCACATTATGTGTGTGAGAGACAGCACCATATGATGGAATAAAAGTGTGTGTTTGTGTGTGTGAGAGAGTGCACATTATGTGTGTGAGAGACAGCACCGTATGATGGAATAAAAGTGTGTGTTTGTGTGTCTGAGAGATAGAGAGTGCACATTATGTGTGTGAGAGACAGCACCATATGATGGAATAAAAGTGTGTGTTTGTGTGTGTGAGAGAGTGCACATTATGTGTGTGAGAGACAGCACCGTATGATGGAATAAAAGTGTGTGTTTGTGTGAGAGAGAGTGCACATTATGTGTGTGAGAGACAGCACCGTATGATGGAATAAAAGTGTGTGTTTGTGTGTGTGAGAGATAGAGAGTGCACATTATGTGTGTGAGAGACAGCACCATATGATGGAATAAAAGTGTGTGTTTGTGTGTGTGAGAGATAGAGAGTGCACAGTATGTGTCTGAGAGACAGCACCGTATGATGGAATAAAAGTGTGTGTTTGTGTATGTGAGAGAGTGCACATTATGTGTGTGAGAGACAGCACCGTATGATGGAATAAAAGTGTGTGTTTGTGTATGTGAGAGAGTGCACATTACGTGTGTGAGAGACAGCACCATATGATGGAATAAAAGTGTGTGTTTGTGAGTGTGAGAGAGTGCACATTATGTGTCTGAGAGACAGCACCATATGATGGAATAAAAGTGTGTGTTTGTGTGTCTGAGAGATAGAGAGTGCACATTATGTGTGTGAGAGACAGCACCATATGATGGAATAAAAGTGTGTGTTTGTGTGTGTGAGAGATAGAGAGTGCACAGTATGTGTCTGAGAGACAGCACCGTATGATGGAATAAAAGTGTGTGTTTGTGTATGTGAGAGAGTGCACATTACGTGTGTGATAGACAGCACCGTATGATAGAATAAAAGTGTGTGTTTGTGTATGTGAGAGAGTGCACATTACGTGTGTGATAGACAGCACCGTATGATAGAATAAAAGTGTGTGTTTGTGAGTGTGAGAGAGTGCACATTACGTGTGTGATAGACAGCACCGTATGATATATATATATATATATGTGTGTGTGTGTGTATGTATGTGTGAGAGAGAGGGCACAGTATGTGTGTGAGAGAGAGCACAGTATGATGGAATAAAAGTGTGTGTATATATGTGTGTGTGAGACAGAGCATTGTATGGTGGAATAAAAGTGTGTGTGTATATATATATTTATTGTGCTCTCACACAAACACATACTTTTATTACATTATACTGTGCTCTCACTCACTCACACACACACACATTTACAAACACACACTTTTATTACATTATACTGTGCTCTCACACACACACACTTACAAACACACACTTATTACATTATACTGTGCTCTCTCACACACACACTTACAAACACACACTTATTACATTATACTGTGCTCTCACACACACACACTTACAAACACACACTTATTACATTATACTGTGCTCTCTCTCTCACACACACACACACACACGTAAAAACATATTTTTATTACATTATACTGTGCTCTCACACACACACACACACTTAAAAACACATACTTTTATTACATTATACTGTGCTCTCACACACACACATTTACAAACACACACTTATTACATTATACTTTGCTCTCGCACACACACACTTACAAACACACACTTTTATTACATTATACTGTGCTCTCACACACACACACACACTTACAAACACATACTTTTATTACATTATAATGTGCTCTCACACACACACACTTATTACATTATACTGTGCTCTCACACACACACATTTACAAACACACACGTATTACATTATACTGTGCTCTCTCTCACACACACACTTACAAACACACACTTTTATTACATTATACTGTGCTCTCTCTTTCACACACACTTACATTACAAACGCACACTTTTATTACATAATACTGTGCTCACTCACACACACACTTACAAACACACACACTTATTACATTATACTGTGCTCTGTCTCTCACACACACACTTTTATTACATTATACTGTGCTCTCTCTCTCTCTCTCTCTCTCTCTCTCTCTCTCACACAAACACACATTTATTACATTATACTGTGCTCTCTCACACACACACTTACAAACACATACTTTTATTACATTATACTGTGCTCTCTCACACACACAAACACATACTTTTATTACATTATACTGTGCTCTCACACACACACTTACAAACGCATACTTTTATTACATTATACTGTGCTCTCTCTCTCTCACACACACACTTACAAACATACACTTTTATTACATTATACTGTGCTCTCACACACATTTACAAACATACACTTTTATTACATTATACCGTGCTCACTCACACACACACTTACATACACACACTTTTATTACATTATATTGTTCTCTCTCTCACTCACTCACTCACTCACTCACTCACTCACTCACTCACACACTCACTCACTCACTCACACACACACTTTTATTATATTATACTATGCTCTCTCTCACACACACACACACTTACAAACACACACTTTTATTACATTATACTTTGCTCTCTCACACACACACTTACAAACACACACTTTTATTACATTATACTGTGCTCTCTCTCTCTCTCACACACACACACAAACACATACTTTTATTATATTACAGTGCTCTCTCACTCACACACACTTACAAACACATACTTTTATTACATTATACTGTGCTCTCTCACACACACACAATGTAATAAAAGTATGTGTTTGTATGAGAGAGAGAGAGAGCGCGAGAGCGAGAGAACAATATAACGTAATAAAAGTGTGTGTTTATACTGTGCTCTCTCTCTCTCACACACACAAACACACTTATTTTTACATTATACTGTGCTCTCTCTCTCACACACACACAAACACACACTTGTATTACATTATACTGTGCTCTCTCTCTCTCTCTCTCTCTCTCTCTCTCACACACACACACACTTTTATTACATTATACTGTGCTATCTCTCACACACACAAACACGCATTTATTATATTATACTGTGCTCTCTCTCACACACACACTTACAAACACACACTTTTATTACATTATACTATGCTCTCACACACACAATTACAAACACACACTTTTATTACATTATACTGTGCTCTCACATACACACACTTACAAACACATACTTTTATTACATTATACTGTGCTCTCTCTCACACACACACACACACACACACAATGTAATAAAAGTATGTGTTTGTGTGAGAAAGAGAGCGCGAGAGAGAACACAGTATAATGTAATAAAAGTGTGTGTGTGAGTGAGTGAGTGAGAGAACAATATAATGTAATAAAAGTGTGTGTTTGTGTGTGTGTGAGAGCACAGTATAATGTAATAAAAGTGTGTGTTTGTACGTGTGTGTGTGAGAGAGAGCACAGTATAATGTAATAAAAGTGTGTGTTTGTAAGTGTGTGTGTGAGAGAGAGCACAGTATAATGTAATAAAAGTGTGTGTTTGTAAGTGTGTGTGTGCGAGAGCACAGTATAATGTAATAAAAGTATGTGTTTGTAAGTGTGTGTGTGAGAGAGAGAGAGCACAGTATAATGTAATAAAAGTGTGTGTTTGTAAGTGTGTGTGTGAGAGAGCACAGTATAATGTAATAAAAGTGTGTGTTTGTAAGTGTGTGTGTGAGAGAGAGCACAGTATAATGTAATAAGTGTGTGTTTGTAAGTGTGTGTGAGAGAGAGCACAGTATAATGTAATAAAAGTGTGTGTTTGTAAATGTGTGTGAGAGAGAGAGCACAGTATAATGTAATAAAAGTGTGTGTTTGAAAGTGTATGTATGAGAGAGCACAGTATAATGTAATAAAAGTGTGTGTTTGTAAGTGTGTGTGTGTGAGAGAGAGCACAGTATAATGTAATAAAAGTGTGTGTTTGTACGTGTGTGTGAGAGAGAGAGCACAGTATAATGTAATAAAAGTGTGTGTGTGTGAGAGAGAGCACAGTATAATGTAATAAAAGTGTGTGTGTGAGAGAGAGCACAGTATAATATAATAAAAGTGTGTGTTTGTACGTGTGTGTGTGTGTGAGAGAGAGAGCACAGTATAATGTAATAAAAGTGTGTGTTTGTAAGTGTGTGTGAGAGAGAGTGAGAGCACAGCATAATGTAATAAGTGTATGTTTGTAAGTGTGTGTGTGTGTGAGTGAGCACAGTTTAATGTAATAAAAGTGTGCGTTTGTAATGCAAGTGTGTGTGTGAGAGAGAGCACAGTATAATGTAATAAGTGTGTGTTTGTAAGTGAGTGTGTGAGTGAGCACAGTATAATGTAATAAAAGTGTGCGTTTGTAATGTGTGTGTGTGTGAGAGAGAGAGCACAGTATAATGTAATAAAAGTGTGTGTTTGTAAGTGTGTGTATGAGAGAGAGCACAGTATAATGTAATACAAGTGTGTGTTTGTGTGTGTGAGAGAGCACTGTATAATGTAATAAAAGTGCTTGTAAGTGTGTGTGTGTGAGAGAGCACAGTATGATGCAATAAAAAAGTGTCTATGTGAGAGAACAGTTTTAAAAAATATGTGTGTGTGTGTGAGAGCACAATATCATAGAATATAAGTGAGAGCGAGAGCAAAGCATGATGAATTAAAAGTGTGCGTTTGAGAGATAGATCATGGAATATAAGTGAGTGTATGTGTACATGTGTGTATGTGTGCATGTGCAAAAGAGTGAGAGAGTAAAGCATGATGGAATACAATGTGTATGAGTGTGTGAGAGAGAGAGATCATGGAATATAATAAGTGAATGTATGATTATATGTGTATGTGTGAGTGTACATGTGTGAGAGAGACAGAGCAAAGCATGATTAAATAATAGTGTGTGTGAGAGATAAACAACTGTATGACAGAATAAAAGTGAGTATATGTGTGTTTTGTGTTAAAGAGAGCACAGTATGTATAACAAAACAAGAAAGAGAGAGTTCAGTATAATGGAACACAATTATGAAAGAGACAGAGTACAGTATAAAGCAACACAATTATGAGAGTACATTACAAATAAATGCAATTATTAGAGACAGAGGCAAAGAGAGTGAGAGAGAGAGTGAGAGAGAGTGTGAGAGAGAGAGTGTGTGTGAGAGAGAAATAGTGTGAAAGAGAGATGGTGGAAGAGGGAGGAGTAAAAAAAAAAGAGAGAAGGAAAAAGGTGAGGAAAGAAAAAGAGAGAGGAAAAGAGAGAGGGAAGGAAAAACAGAAGGAGAGAGAAAGGGTGAAAGAGAGAGAGGGATAGAGATAGATAAAAAGATAGGAGAGATAAAGAGAGAGGGACAGGGTAAGGGAAAGAGGGAGAGAAGCAAATATAAAATGGAAGAGTTTATATGACATCCCTTTAAATCTGTCACAATGTGTATGTTACCTAGTAGTATATGCTGTATGTATCTCACAGGTGTCTGGCTGTCTCTTATCAAAAATCCTTGTAAGCACTTGTGTGTGTGTGTATTAAAGAGTTAATATATTTACCTGGTTGCGGGATCAGCAGAGTTACGAAGAGTAAATTCCACATTCTGATTTCATTTACAGCATGTCCAAAGGCTACCTGAATATATATGTATCTGCCTTGTTCTCAATATATGCCCCTTATATAAATGTAATTACTCTTCCTATACTATATACTATATATGTTTCTGATTCTTCAGTGTTTTATTAGCCCTTCTCTTTCGGACCGTACAAATCATACTGTGTCTCTGCTCTCAATCTCTTTGTCTCCCTGACAACTTCCTGGTTTTTTACTTTCAGTTTGACATGTTGGAATTTCCAGACCTCAGCTAGAAATACAAATGCAGTTTGCACAGAACATTTACAGAGCTATAGAGTCTCATTACATACAGTGTGACTCATTACTTGAGATCTGTTTTTCAGGTCACAATATAGATCAGTGATATCACTATAAAAAAGTGCAAATCTCTTCCAGCTCATACTAGTAATCTGCAGCAAACTGACATCATATCTGACACCTAATGCCTTTCTGTCACATTTAATTAAACAACCTTACAAAACTAGATTTCATAAAATGTATATATTTTCTATATTCAGAATTACAATTTTTTTTAAAAAAATCTGAGAATCTGAAAAATACAAAAACCTCCCAACTGTTCCTATTTGAGAGGGAAAGTCCCTGATTCTGAGCTCTGTCTTCCTAAGACAGCCATATGTCCCTATTTGCAGAATTTCCCTTAGCCTCAGACATGGAGCACCCAGACACGCCCACAAACTGCCCAGACACACCCACTGACCAACTAGACACTAAATCCATGATCAAATATTTAGCAAATACCATACAATATACAATATCAAGACAGACCTCAATAGAGAAATATAAGATAAGCAATAATAATGTATAACTTATCACCACTCTGTAATAGTAGTTGCTGCAATTACTTAGTAGGTCCAAATAGACTCGGACAGTGCCAATTATCCTGCAGCAAGTCTCAAATACTGAGGTCTAGCCCCATTTAGTAGGTTAAGGAACAGTGCTTGTCTCGATCACCCAGGGTTGGTGCTCAAATGCTGTAATGGCGTAGTATTGTATACTTATTTAGCCAGTCACTTGCAACTCCCCTTCCTCATCTGATACAACCGGCTATAGCTGATAGGGTTGCCAGGTGTCCGTTATTAGACCGGACTGTCCGGTATTTCAGGTTACTGCCCAGTAATTTTATTTAAAAAAAAAATCTTAGTTTTGCTTTTGAATTTTTTTTACTATTTAAGATGTCCGTGGCCCGAGTCCAAACCGCATCCGGGCTAACCTACCTTTTATATATATATATATATATATATATATATATATATATATATATATATGTATATTTTGGTGCAGCTGTATATAAATTAAACAAATGTACTAGCCCCCCAAAAATGATTTTATATGCAGTATATAGCATGTGCACCCATCTCTGGCCTAAAAAGTGTATTTTATAACTTTTCAATGATATTTTTATGTATTAAAATTGTAAATAACCTGTTTTGTCTTGAAAGAGTGGTTAACATGTTCCTTTATTGTGTTAACTTCAAATATATCGTCTAGAAGCATTTTATATTTACATAGTAATAAATAGCCATAATTATACAGAGTTATTAATCTAAAGGGTACTGATAAACATAAACTCATTTACGGGTAGAGTTATGCGCGCTATAGGGAAATTAACAAACGCAACAAAAGTGGAGTTATTTAACCCCCTATAGCACAACCATTACAAGTTTTCAAAAACCCGGCTTGTGCATGCGATATGGTGCTTTTAAGCTCCATACCGCACCAAAAACAAGCGCTGTTTTGACGTGCTCGTGCATTCTTTCCCCATAGACATCATTGGAGAGAGCAGTTCATAAAAAAGTCTAACACCTGCGATCGCGGAATGAAAAGCTCCGTAACGCAGCCCCATTGATGTCTAGGGGGAAAAAAAAGTTACGTTTAAACCTAATACCCTAACATAAACTCCACGTCTAAACACCCCTAATCTGCTGTCCCCGACATCGCCGCCACCTACATAATGTTATTAACCCCTAATCTGCCGCCCCCGATATCGCGCCACCTAAATAAAACTATTAACCCCTAATCTGCCGCTCCCGATATTGCCACCATTATACCATTATACTAAAGTTATTAACCCCTATTCCCCTGCACTCCAACATCGCCCACACTATAATAAATCTATAAACCCCTATTCCGCTGCTCACCGACATCGCCTCAACTAAGTAAAGCTATTAACCCCTAAACCACTGGCCTCCCGCATCACTACCACTAAATAAACCTATTAACCCCTAAACCGCCAGCCCCCCACATCGCAACAACCTAAATTAAACTATATTAACCCCTAAACCTAACTCTAACGTAAACCCTAAGCCTAGCCCTAACCCTAATGTAACCCTAACCCTAACACCCCATAACTTTAAAATAATTAAAATAGAGCTAAATTAAACTTACAATTATTAACTAAATAATACCTATTTAAAACTAAATACATAATTACCTGTGAAATAAAACCTAAGCTAGCTACAATATAACTAATAGTCATATTGTAGCTAGCTTAGGTTTTACTTTTATTTCACAGGTAAATTTGAATATATTTTAACTAGGTAGTCTAGTTAGTAAATATTTATTAACTATTTACTAACCACCTAGCTAAAATAAATACAAACTTACCTGTGAAATAAAACCTAAGCTGCCTTACACTAAAACCTAACATTACAAAAAAATAAAAAAACTACCATTACAAAAAATAAAAAAATAAATTATACAAAACAATAAAAATTATTCCTATTCTAATACCCTTAAAAAAAACAAAAAACACCCCAAAATAAAAAAAACCCTAATCTATAATAAACTACCAAGGGCCCTTAAAAGGCATTTTGTAGGGCATTGCCCTAAAGATAAATAGCTCTTTTCCTACAAAAGAAAAACAAACACCCCCTAACAGTATACAAACCCCCACCCCCCAAACCCACAAAATAAAAATAAAGTAAAACCTAATCTACCCATCTACCAAATTATCAAAAATAATAAAAATTATTCCTATTCTAATACCCATTTAAAAACAAAAATAAAAAATAAAAAAACCTAATCTAGAATAAACTACCAATAGCCCTAAAAATTGCCTTTTGTAGGGCATTGCCCTAAGTTAAACAGCTCTTTTACCTGAAAAAAAAAAAATACAAAGACCCTCTAACATTACAAACCCCCACCCCCCCAAACCCACAAAATAAAAAAAACTATCTAAAAAACCTAAGCTAATCATTGCCCTGAAAAGGGCATTTGTATGGGCATTGCCTTTAAAAGGGCATTTAGCTCTTTTACAAGCCCAAACCCTAAACTAAAAAAAAAAAAACACCCAAAAAAACTAACCCCGAAGATCCACTCACAGACTTTGAAGTCCCGCTTGAACGATCTTCATCCAGACGACAAAGTCCTCATCCAGGCGGCGATAAGTCTTCATCCAGGTAGCCTCTTCTATCTTCATCCAGCCGGCATCTTCTATCTTGATCCCGGCGGCGCGAAGCGGGTCCATCCTGAAGACATCCGGCGCGGAGCATCCTCTTCATACGGTCGCCGCCGTACACTGAATCTTCAATGCAAGGTAAGCGATTCAAGATTGGCGTCCCTTGCATTCCTATTGGCAGAAAAATTTGAATCAGCCACTAGGAATTAGAGCTGCTAAAATCCTATTGGCTGTTCAAAGCAGCCAATAGGATTTAAGCAGCTCTTATTCTATTGTTTTTTTTTTTTAGTTTAGGGTTTGGGCTTATAAAAGAGCTAAATGCCATTTTAAGGGCAATGCCCATACAAATGCCCTTTTCAGGGCAATGGGTAGCTTAGTTTTTTTTTAGAGTTAGGTTTTTTATTTTTGGGGTTGGTTGGGTGGTGGGTTTTACTGTTGGGGGGGTCTTTGTATTTTTTTCAGGTAAAAGAGCTGATATCTTTGGGGCAATTCCCCACAAAAGGTCCTTTTAAGGGCTATTGGTAGTTTATTGTAGGCTAGGTTATTTTTTTATTTTGGCTGGGCTTTTTTATTTTGATAGGGCTATTAGATTAGGTGTAATTCTTTTGTATTTTGGATAATTTCGTTTGTTATTTTTCATAATTAAGTGTTTGTTATTTTTTGTAATTAAGTCTTTTTTTATTTTTCTGTAATTAGATACTTTGTAACTTTTAGAGTAGTGTTAGGATTTTGTGTAGTTTAGTTTATTTAATTGGTAGTTAGTTTAATTTTAGTTTAATAGTTATATTAGTTTAATATATAGTTTAAACTTAGTTTTTTGAATTTGACAGGAGGTAAGTTTTAATTTAATTTAAGTTAGGGAAATTGTAATTTTAATATAAAGTTAGGGGAGCGTTAGGTTTAGGGGTTACTAGTTTAATTTTGTTTATTGCGATGTGGGGGCTTTCGGTTTAGGAGTCAATAGTTTACCTTAGTATATTTCGTTATGGGGGGCTTGCAGTTTAGGGGTTAATAGGTTTATTATAGTTGCGGCGGTGTAGGGCTTAATAAATTTAGTATAGTGGGGGCGATGTGGGCGGGATGGCAGATTAGGGGTTAATAATATTTAAATAGTGCAGTGCGGGAGGGTGGCGGTTCAGGGGTTAATAACTTTATTATAGTGGTGACGATGCCGGGGAGCGGCGATATAGGGGTTAATAAAAAAATTTAGTGGTGGCAATGTCGGGAGCGTCAGATTAGGGGTTAATAACTTTAATATAGTATTTGCGATGTGGGAGGGCCTTGGTTTAGGGGTTAATAGGTAGTTTATGGGTGTTTAGTGTACTTTGTAGCAGTTAAGTTATGAGTTTTATGTTACAGATTTGTAGCGTAAAACTCATAACTACTGCTTTTAGATGGCATTACGGATCTTGTCGTTTTAGGCTGTAACACAGGTTTTTTAGCCAGAACACAAAACTCATAAAACCAGCGCTATGGAAATCCCATTAAAAAACATAATTTTTAAGACCAAACATTAGCAAGCTATAAATAATGAAAGAGTACTCACCTCTTTCTCAGAGAGTGCACACTTCTGTGGGGTGGAGGGGGCAACAATTATCATCATTCTCCAATTTTCTTTGATTCACATAGAAAATGTATAGAGTTGCGCTATAATTTCTGTCTTGCCCTAATGCCATCTATACATCTGGATGTCCTAAATACTCAATGGTACAAAGTTTCAGATCCCGTAGGGAGGTGGGGAGATTTTGAAAGAATAAACGCCCTAAGGGATATGTTGCTGGTTTTATAGCCTTATAGCTCTTCCAGTGTCTGACCATAACCTCCTTTTTTATTATTCCTATTTAAATTTTCCACCTTTTTTATTTCTCTTGTTACTTAAAATAAAAATCAAGATATATATATATATATATAAATACAAACATGGTTTAGAAATTCCATAGGCAGTATTTTTTATCTTATATTAGTTTTTGGTACAATTTCATGGTATTCAATGTAAGTTTATTTGTTCACTATCTTCATTCACTGATTTACAACTTTAAAATAGGGGTATTCTATTCTTCCAGTGGCCCACCAACAAAAATAAAAAAATAATTGTGCTATACAAAAAAAAAATCACTAGAGAGATAAATACCTGGTATTGTGGTAAGGTCTAAGATGAGTTTACACGAACCAAAGTTGGTTATTTTTCCTTCCATATTTAGTCATTATTGTTGTATTCTATGTTTCAGTTTGGAAATAGTTTATAATCAGATGATGTGCCAAAGCAGAAGAGAAATTAGACACTTGACTTCCTTTAAACCATTAAGTAATAGACTTCCTGTAAAGTGTTACATTGGTTTTGTAAATTAAACAAAAGAACTAAAATGCAATAATAATGCTACATTTTCAGGAGAGAGGGTGTTAAATATGAATATATATATATACTATATGTTAGTTGACATATCAGTTGGAGAATTGTCTGTTCCTTGTCCCTTGCTGTCTACCCACCAAATGTCTGTTACGTGCACATAGTGTGCATGCAAAGTGGCACTATGATGGGTCAACAGCTCCATACATTTGGAATTCTGGGTGGTGATCGGTTCACAGCAAAGGGGCAGCAAAAATGTATGTTGAATCATGGCTCAACAGCAGAACCACCAGGGCCCAGTACTGGGCCACAGCTGGCTGTTAAGAAAACTTGGCATAGATTGTTCAGAAAACGAAAGAGAAAGCGAGGGAGAGAAAGAGAAAGCGAGGGAGAGAAAGAGAAAGTGAGGGAGAGAAAGAGAAAGCGAGGGAGAGAAAGAAGGCTAGGGAGAGAAAGAGAAAGCGAGGGAGAGAAAAAGAAGGCGAGGGAGAAAAAGAGAAGGCGAGGGAGAGAAACAGGAGGCGAGGGAGAGAAAGAGAAGGCGAGGGAGAGAAAGAGAAAGCGAGGGAGAGAAAAAGAAGGCGAGGGAGAGAAAGAGAAGGCGAGGGAGAGAAAGAGGAGGCGAGGGAGAGAAAGAGGAGGCGAGGGAGAGAAAGAGAAGGCGAGGGAGAGAAAGAGAAAGCGAGGGAGAGAAAGAGAAGGCGAGGGAGAGAAAGAGGAGGCGAGGGAGAGAGAGAAAGAGGAGGCGAGGGTGAGAAAGAGAAAGCAAGGGAGAGAAAGAGAAAGCGAGGGAGAGAAAGAAAGAAAGCGAGAGAAAGAAAGAAAGCGAGAATGCGAAAGAGAAAAAGAAAGAAAGACATTGATTCATGGGGAAAGAGAGGAATAAAAAAAGAAAGAAAGAGAAAAATCAGGGAAGATTCCATTATTTCTGATATTTATGTTCAGTATTTGGAAAACAGGATCTGCCAAAATAATGTTTTTTATACCAAAACGATCACAATCCAACACAGCCAAGCTAAGTAATTCCCACAATATCCGACCTCCATTTCTACACATCAGAACCTTTAACAACTGATAATAGCAATTGATTACCAAAGGCCAAATTGTTGCATGAAAAATAATACAACTGCTCTCCAGACTGCCCAGCAGCTCTCACCAACTGACCAGGCCACATCCTTATTCTGCTGGTCCATACATTCAAAGATATTTAAAAATATTAAACTATTTAATTTAAATTGATATTTAGTTAAAATAGTTTGCCTCATTACATTATATTTTGAATTAATTATATTTATTTTATATTTATAATTATGTATTCTTTAATATATATTTGAGCATTTCAAGTATTTTATATTTATAAGTATCCATTAATTACAAAATATTAAAGATCACATCAATTTTTTTTTAATATATGAGCCAGATTACAAGTGGCACACTCATTTTTTTTAGCTCCCCTGCAAACACCACTCAAAGTAAACTTTTAATGCAGGAGGGGTAGCGCTCGTATTACAAGTTGAGCAAAATCTGATCCGCGCTAATATCTGGACTTTGAATATCGCGACCATGTTGAAATCTTTACTTCCTAGGCTTCAATGGAGTGTGCTTTAATAAGAAAATATTGCACGCTCTCCTGACACTGCGTAAGACCTACAGCGCTAAATCTGAAGGTAGTTATAAGAATTTTACATTTCAATGTTCTTCAGAAGAAAATGTCCTTTTATGTTTAGATATATATTTCTATATAAATAATTAAAAAAAAATATATATATATATATATATATCTAAGCCTATATATCTATATGAATATATACTGGTATATATAGTATATATAGTTCTTATCAAAAAATATTTCTTTTTATTTATGTTTTTCACAACATAGCAAAGTCGACGTTTCGGCTGTTCTAGACAGCCTTTTTCAAGACAAACATATATTATAGGTCAAAAAAATGCAAACAGTCAATGTACATTGACATCAATGTAGCGACGGTATAAAAAATATGTGGATTGTTTATATTGAAAACAAATGTATCCTCATACCACAACATAAATAAGTTGGCAAACAAATTTCCAATAATTCTATAATAAACTCAATAGGGGGTCCTTAATATTCATGATGATCATATGCTAGTTTACTTCTAACAGCCTGTACACCTAAATCATGTGGAATTATAGTGTACAAGCTGGCCACATCAAGTGTGACCAGTAACACCTCTTTAGAAAAAAATTTATCCTGTATAAGATTTTTTTTTATTGATAATTTTTATTGAGGTAGCAATAACATCCACAAACAATAACTTACAGTTGACATGGCAACACGCCTATCACCATAAATCAAGTTTCATGTATCCAATACAGAAGGCATGTCTTAGAGACTGTAATCAGTAACTGATCCTATACTATAGGAGATATACTAAGCCATGAGTGGCACCTCTTTTTATATACAAAACATTTTAAGTTGGACACTAAAGAACATGGTAACAAATGATATTCATGACGCCTAACTTTCTTGTACATACTCTGAATAGAAATAAGTTGGCTTTTATGTGTCCATAACCTAGTCATCATCACATAAAACAATATATTTTAACATAGAGAAATATTGTCGTTGTGTACCTGGATCATAATTTCACCTTAAAAGCTCAACAACATCCAGGTGATTATAAGAAAATTCTAAATAATACTAGAAATGTATGCCGAGGCAACAGGGAAGAAGAGAAAAAAAAAAAAGAAGAAGGGGGAGGGAACAACTCGGTAAATACAGGAAGGCTTAAAAGGTGTCAGCACCTATGTTTATACTCTGTTTTTCCCTATTTATTTGCTCTCACCCAGTCTTCCCAAGTCGCCCAGGTCTGCCCATGTAGTCCCAGTTTACCTATACATTTTAAAGAGTATTCTTCCATTGTGCGAATATGTTTGATGATATCTCTAATCATACAGAATGTAATCTGGGAAGTTCCCAGCCAGTTTCTCGCTATTGCCAACTTTGTGGCCAAAAGGATGATGATGGACAGCGTTCTTTCCGATTGGGTCAGTCTCCCTAGCCCCAGGTGAAAGAGGGCAGTGTCTGGTGTCAATTTGCAGATTAAGCTCATTTGATCTAATACCGTCTCCACCTGGTCCCATACCTCCCTTACCTTACTACAGCTCCACCAAATGTGGAAGTGAGATCCTCTTTGGCCACATCCCCTCCAGCACTCATTCAACTTTTGGGGAAACATCTTATGTAGTTGGACTGGGACCCTATGCCAGCGCAGTACTAATTTAATAAATAATTCATACAGCGTAACACAATGTATAGCTGCTCTCGTAAATTGTATGGCTTTTTGCCACTCTAGTTCAGTGTGCGCCTGCCCCATTTCTCTCTCCCACTCCAGGACATGGAACACCTTCACAAACCCTTCAGAGTCTAGTAATAGTTGATAATGAATTGTCAGGGCGTTACGAAGTGGCTTGCCAGCAAGCCACCTCTTTTCCCATTGAGTAATTTCCCTAGGTTTGTCTTTCTGGAAACCCCACGCCAGTATCATAGAGACCAATCTAACATATTCAAAATGATGCTTCTTGGGTATATCTACATCTGACAGGCCAGAGGCCTGTGTTACCAAGCCGTGTGATGTGTACAGATCCTGGACATGTTTTATGCCCCAAGCGGACCACCCCCTAGGGTGTGAGTCCGGTAGGCAGAGCAACAGCGCCCTGACTGAATGGGCAGGGGATGGGTGTGGTGCGACCCGTGGTAAATTCCGGAGCTCCATCCATGTTTTTATGCAGGCCTTAATAACAGGGTTATCCACACCCACAAGCATATCTGCGTGTTGTAGGACCCATATAAGGTCTTCAAGGGGTAAGCCCTCTGGGAGTACTGCTTGTTCAAGCTGTCCCCATCTTGTCTCATCAGGCGGTGTCCCCCATGCCTCTATATGAGAAAGCATGGTGGCTTTATAGTAACTACGGATATTGGGGGCTGCAAGACCTCCATTAAGGATAGGTTTTTGTAGCTGTTGCATCACAATCCGCGGGGGTTTACCTTGCCAGATAAACCTATTTATCACAGATTGGAAATGATTCAAAGTATAGTTCGGGATCATCAATGGAATACACCAAAAGAGGTATGTGGCTTTAGGCAAAAGCATCATTTTTAGTGATTGAATTCTCCCAATCCACAATATCTCAAATCTGGACCATTTGGCAGTTAGAGTCTCAAATTCTCTGAAAAGTGGATCATAATTGGCTTGGATCACTTTTTTAGGGTCAGGAGAGAGGATGACCCCCAAATGTTTCAGCTGGCTAATGGACCAACCGAATGAATAAGTCTCTTTGAGTTTGGAAAGCTGCCCCGGGGGAAGGTTTAAGGCCAAAGCCTCAGTTTTTGTATAATTAAGCTTATAGTAAGACAGGCCACGAATCTTCTAAGAATCTCAAATACCGCTGGTAGTGAAGTCTCAGGTTCTGTGATAAACAATGTGAGATCGTCTGCAAATAATACAAGTTTCTGTAAGGTGTCATGAATCAGTAGTCCCTGTACTTCGGTCGACTTTCTGATCATGGCTGCCAGAGGCTCAATGATAAGTACAAAAAGGAGGGGGGATAGCGGGCACCCCTGTCTGGTCCCGTTCCTGATAGCAAAGGATTTGGAGCAAAATCCCTTCCCTCTAACCCTAGTCGAGGGATTGGAGTACAGAGCCATGATGGCTGTGATAAGATGCATTGGGAACCCGAAGGCTCTCAAAACCTCCTCCATATACTCCCACCGTACCCTGTCAAACGCTTTTTCTGCATCTAGTGACAAGGCAACTAGTGGGAGTCCTAGGGAAGCAGATTCAGTAAGTATGTCTAATAATCTGCGCGTGTTGTCCGAGCCCTGCCGACCACAGACGAATCCCACCTGGTCTAGATGGACCAAGGAGGGGAAGACCTTGCCCATCCTGTTAGCTAAAATCTTTGAATACATCTTTGTATTCACATTTATCAAAGATATGGGCCGATAGCTTTCGCAACGGCTTTGGTCCTTCCCTGGTTTGGGGATGGTCACTATTTCTGCCTCCAGATATTCTTTGGGAAAGTACCCCATCTGAAAAGCCGAATTGAAAACGGAGAGCAGGGTGGGACTAATTTGTGCTGAGAGCTTCTTATAAAAGATGGAGGTGAAGCCATGGGTCACCTCTGCAAGAGTAATTGGGGCAGACAGTAGTTCCTCTGCCTCAGCGGGGACTTTAGGTAAATTAAGGTCCTATAAGGCCCTTATTATCTCCTCCCTAGAGAGGATCTGCCCTTGTTCTGAGGACGATATTTGATAGAGTCTACTGTAGTAGTCGACAAAGGCTTCTCCAATATCTCTGGGGGAATAATATCTCCCCCCTCTTTTGGATATAAGCTATTCTACTCAGTAGCGTTTCTTGGTGGAGCCTGTTCGCTAACATGCGATCTGCCCTGTTTCCACTATAATAGTACTTCATTTTTAAATACTTAAGATTCGTCTGGACTTGTTTTATTTCCAGGTCTCTGATTCGAGCCTTTAGGGACTGCCACTCCTCAGTATTTGAGGAAGAGGTACTGGTCCCAGACCGTTCCCTAACCAATGCCGGTTTACTATACAGCTGTGCTAGTGTCTCTCCTCTTTGTTTTCTGTTCTGGGACTCCTTTTTTATAAGGATTCCTCTCATGTAGGCCTTCAAGGCCGACCACACTATATGGATCGGGGTTTCCCCATTTACATTAATCTTTAGGAATTCGAGAACTTCCCTGGACCACTCGGGCATGAGGACATCCTGGAACAAGTGGTCCGGCATACGCCATCTCCTGGGTCCCTCCTGGGCAACCATTGGTTCAAAACTAACCACCACTGCATCGTGAACTGACCACATACATGGCACTATAGAAGAGCTTCTAACCATCTGCATCGCCCACGGATCACAAAAGACATAATCCAGCCTGGAGAAGGAAGAGTGCAGGGCTGAGTAATAAGTATGATCGCAGGCGTCCGGGTGTAAAGCCCTCCAAATATCATGCAAATCATATTGGGCTGTCAATTTTCTGAATCTCTGAGACATGAAATCCCTATTTTTATCTCCCATTTGTGAGTTATTCCCCCTCCTATCTCTCTTAGGGTCCCAAATCATATTAAGATCGCCAGCTAGGAGGATGTGGCCTTGTTTTACTTTAGATACAGTCAGGAGGAGTTTCCTAAGAAAACTAGCCTGATTAGTGTTGGGTAGCGTGTATACAACACAATTCAGGCGGCATACACATATCACACAGCGGCCTGTCGAGTCGCAATCTTAATATATAGGTTTGCATGCTACTTGGTTCCCTATTAGTATCGTCACCCCCCCTTGCTTTCTTGTGAAAAGTGGATGAAATGGTAACTGGGTATCTTGGTGTTTTAAATCTAGAAGCCCCTTCTTCAGTCCAGTGAGTCTCTTGAAGGAAAGCTAAGTCTATGTGTTGTGTCTGGAGGTATTTTAGGAGTAAACTCCTTTTTGTTGGAGAATTGAGACCTTTAGTATTTAAAGTGCACAGTTTCATGATGGGAACTTGTGATAGAGAGAGGAGAAGAAAAAAAAAAAAGAGAGAAGATATAAGTAAGGGTACGGATATGGTAATTCAAAAAGGCCCTGTTGCCTCGGCGTGGCAGAGACTTCCTAACTCTGCCAAAAGTATGCGGAGGGCTCCACGGTCCCCTAACCGCAAGTTGTGTAGTGGGGGCGGAGCTAGCAATAGTCCCAGCCCCCCCCAAACAAAGTGAGCTCAAAGGAGCTTAAATGTTCAGATAACATCCTTAAAAACATATGCAATTGGATATAACTATAAACATCATAACAACAAGCCTACTTAAATAACCCTGATTTCTGTTGTCCCCATGTGGCAATCTGCCTCTTCTCTCATACTTGGTGGGGCCTGTGACTTCAACCTCAGCCAAAAAGGCCATTCTGTCTCTACTTACACCCCATTGCCGGAGCTAAGAGAACAGCGTTCCTCTGAGTCTCAGACCACTGGGCGGGTTGTCAAAAAGTGTCGCAATTAATCTTTATCAAACAGCCAGCAATCCCCTCCGGGACCCAGCTGGTAGATATAATAGGCAAAGGCTGGGTATATATTATTTTTCTGCTGACTTAGTGCCCTTTTTTGCCACTTAAGGTCTATATTAGCTCAGTTGGAGCCTGGAGCTCTCTGCCTATGCATCTGCTCAAGTTGGCGGCTAGCTCCGCCCCCTATCCTGTATAAGTTTAATCAATTCAATTGAATTGAAAAAATAATCCACATATTGGGCCACACTTTGATATAAATACCCGATAGCAGACACAATAGGGCGCCCAGGAGGGGAGACTGCATTTTTGTGAATTTTAGGAATGGTATAAATAAAAGGGAACCTGGGATGGTCAGTGGTCATAATTCTAAATGTTGGTTCATCTATATACATGGCCTGCAAAGCCAGGGTTAATGTTTTGTCCAATGATAGTTTGAATTCTTTAGTAGGATTTTTTGATAGAACTCTATAAGTGGCAGAATCATGAAGTTGAGAGAGTAATTCTGTTCTGTAGTATACATGATCTAGCACAACTATGGCCCCACCCCTAGCTGCAGATCTTATCACAATGGAATCATCATCACGAAGGCTAGCCACTGCTTGCCATTCCTGAGAGCCCATGTTGTTGACCCAAACCTTGACATTTTTTATTGATTTCAACAGAACACAAAGTGGTGAAGGTCTTAATAGAGGGATGTATACTAGGTGGATCAAATCTGGATTTTGTCTTTAAATTTAAGTTTGTGTCCTGCCAAAGCAGAGCTGTTGGTGGATTTCTGAAAGAAATCTTTTAATTTAAGTTGACGCTGGAATCTAGCTAAATCGATTTGATTGTCAAATTCTTCAATCTTAGGAGTCGGTACATAGTTTAACCCTTTATTAAGCAACCGTATCTCTGATTCACTGAGATGACGACTACTAAGATTGATGACAGCACAATCTGCATCAATCTTTTGAGTTTTGTTTTTTCACCCACCCCATCTGACATGGTTTCTGGTCCTCTTCTTACCTACTTTTTTGAATGGGGGCAGTTTTCTGTTGAGATCTAGTTTGTACTCTATGTGCATCTCTGGCTGCATGTATATTATTAACCCCTTCCTGCCCACTGGAGTTACCACCACTAGTGTCTATGTTGTGCATATTATGTTTGGTACGATTGTCTCTAAATCTCCTGCGATAAAAAGAAGGCTTGCCAGTTAACCAGGGGTCGACTTGCTTTTCTTTGTAATCAGTTTCTACAATATGTCGTTTTTTATTTTTAAAACTGATTAACTCCTGTTTGTATTTCTCCAACTGTGTTTTTATTTTAACCAACCAGTCTTCACTAGTATCATTCGACAAACCCTTTTATCTGACTCCAACAATTCAATTTCAACTTTTTATTTGCTATGTAACACCATTTTTTACAGAACTCAACATTGTTGCGTCCAATGGTAGGTTGATTTTTGATGCGGAAACCACGAGGTATATGTTTCTTTTTATAATAATCAGTCAATTAATTAGAATGCAAGTTGTAATCTACCTCGTTTCTCTTTATATTTAGCAATCTATGATAAATATTAATAGCTGATTCGCCATTTTTTTCACATCACATGCTTGTAAGATACGCTCAGCGTCTCCATCAGTGTATGCAAATAATGCTTCATCATCATCCATGTCTTGTGGGGTCAAAGATATGGCATCCCCTACTTGTACGTCAGTGTTATCCATGTTGAATATCAAAATAATGCCTGTTCACCAAAATAGGCTGTGTCCCAATATATAATACAGCTGCTAGTGTTATTAAAAACAACAACACTCAAAGTGAAGAAGTCTCGAATCCCAAGATGGTGAGAGACAACACAATTAATCTCTGTACTATCTTCAGGAGGGTGCAATGTTATTGATCCATAAGATCCAGGATCTTTATATTTCATCCAAAAGAGACATGCACTCACTCCACTTTCATCAATGAATTGCCCAGGTGACTCCTCAAATTAGGATATGCAGTGGAAGAAGTGGGAGGGCACTCACAGGTCTTATCTAAAAATATTTATTTTTATTTATGTATTTCACAACATAGCAAAGTCGACGTTTCGACTGTTCTAAACAGCCTTTTTCAAGACAATCTATAATCAAACATATATTATAGGTAAAAAAAATGCACACAGTCAATATACATACTACCATATACATTTCACAGTGTGCAAAACATGCATCTAATAAATACAAAAGAAATATGTAAATTTGTAGCAAGGGGCTATAAGTCTAAGGATATTATGAAAGTTTGGAATGAAATTGAACATTTAGATCAACAAAGTGTCATTAATCGTTGTAAAATCATTAAACCAACAAATAATAGCCTCAATTATATTACTACATATACCCCAGCCAGCAACATAGTGAGAGAAACTGTGCCTAGAAATTGCCATATTCTGACCCAAGACCCATCATTACCGTTCAAAGATTTCAAACCACCCAGGATGGTATATAAGAAGGGCAAAAGCCTTTAGTCTTTAATTTTTAAACATGATGTGCTCATTGGTACCCAAACTTGGTTATCCAAGAAAAAACGTGGTTGTTTCAAATGCGGAAGTTGTGTCACTTTCAATACTATGATCACTGATGATAAATTCAGACATCCTTATAAATCCCAATATTTTTCAATAAGACATAGATTAACGTGTTCTTCTGACTTTGTAGTTTATGCCATAATTTGTCCGTGTGGAAAATACTATATTGGTAAGACCTCTACCACCTTCAGGGAACGCCTAGCTAACCACAAGAGTGCCATTAGGGCGGCATATAACAAAAATAGCAGTGATCAGCCTGTAGCACAACACTTTTTGCAAGAAGGCCACACGGTCGCCATGTTGAGAACAATCTTTATAGACAGGGTCCCCCCCCTCAAAAAAGGAGGTAACAGAGATAAAGCACTCTTAAAAAAGGAAGCTCGTTGGCTACACCGTTTGGGGACTATGTGCCCTAAAGGGTTAAACACCAAACTAGATTTATCATTATTCTACTAGGTTAACTCACATTTTGTCTAGGTCTTTATCTTAGTGCTGGAATAAATTCTTTTTAAGGTTTGAAATACTAGGTTAATTTAGGAAGGGTCGGTCCCTAGGGGCCACAATATATTTTGCCAATTTTCAATTTAATCTATAGAAAGTCTTGCTATGGTAGTGTAGATGTTCTCTGACCGTTATGGCAATGTATCACCATTTGCTACCACACTTCATATGTGAGAGTTTGGTTTGGTGCCTGCCTCTTTAAAAATCTTTAAATACTTTTTTTTTCCCCATTCTTGCTTGGTCTTATGCAAATGAGCTTTCCCAGTGGCTACACAGTTAGGAGTGCTCTGACTAGGTTTGTCCACTTAGTGGGCAGTCTTTGAGATGTGATATCAATAATCATTGAACCCTTTTAGTCCAATTACACAGATGTTTTGCAATGACACCTTCCTGTGAGGTCTATTTAAAAATCTTGTATCCTGAATCATGGTGTTTTCAACCATTATGTTCTAAACAGTAAGGTAAATATCTGGTCTCTTTACATCATGTTTTTATGCAGAGTATAATTTGTGGTCTCTTTGTAGTCACCTGGGCAATTCATTGATGAAAGGGGAGTGAGTGTATGTCTCTTTTGGATGATATATATAATAAACTACCTATTTGAATTTGTTTTTTTGGTCTCGGATCAGCCTCCTTTCTTTCCCCCTGGGGATTCTACATTCCTACGTACAGCGGAAGGGATACCGCTATCGGCTGTCTGAAGTTCTGAGTCCTGCCTCTGCTATTAGGAGCAGTATACACCTACTTTACTTTGGGATCCTGCTGACCTTCTGTGCGACGGCGCGCAGAACTCTGATGTCAGAGTGAGAAAATCATCTACCGAAGACGGGGTGTGGGGTCGATATGGCCATTCCCTGCTGACGGGACTGGCGGGCTATCTGCCTGCCCAGGAACATCGGCGGAAGTTGTCCGTACCTGACACATACATGGAGTGGTCGAGTTCGTAGCCCAAAGATGCTTTTATAAACGTTCTACTCTTGGTTACTTTTGGCTCCTTCTCCATGCAGCGGGGACAAGATAAGTATCGGCTACACTTATTGTTTTTCCAGTGACTCATCCTGGACTCTCCCTATAAACACAGTTTAATATATGCTATATCATTATGCATTGCTCAGCATAATTGTGGGACTTTTGCTACTTAGCTTGAATCACCATCCTGCATATGAACACTCATTTATTTTGGAACTTTCCACTAAGTGACTATAACCGATCCTACTTGCTTTATTCATTTGCTAACAGTTCTTTTTCTTATGCATGTTTATATATATATTTATTTAAAAATACTAAGAACATTATCTATATCTATGCCGCTAGCAGGGGGTGTCAATTATCCCAATCATATCTGATTAGGATGATTGCAGTCAGAGGTGGCGGACGACTTAAGGAGCAACGGCCCCTAGGTCTGTAGTCACGCAAAACAGATGTGTGTAAATACAATTTCGAGCAAATCCGTTTACTTTCAACTTGTAATATGTGTGCAAGTTAAAGGTCGCTATATTGCTTGTATTCTAGCCATATGTGTTTTACATGTTTTTAAAAAAGTCCATTATTAACAGCATATGGCAAAATGAACATAAACTGTTTGCAAATATTTTTTTGTTGTTTCCCATTGACTACAATGAAATTGCTGTAGTATTTTGCAAGTGCAAAACAAAAATAAGACAGCTTTGTAAACTGCCAGATCCTGTTATCTTTTTAAATATCACCCTCAGCTGGCTGAAAATAACTAACACCACCAGTTTCTCTCTGCAGTAAATACAGAACATGGAGTGTAAACAAAACACACCATCTAAGTATAGTATTAGAGTAAAATAATATGTTTTTAATAAAATTCAATAAATAATGTACTCACACAGACAGACCTCAAACATATGAGGTATGTAAATGGCATTTAAAAACATACCTCTAAGCAAACTGCTCCCCTCTGACCCTTCCAGTATCTTCTGGTATATCCCTTAACTGGAATAAGTCAGTGACACTCTGGTACTCCTTCACCACCTCTCTGGTATAGGGCCTTTATCCTATATCAGACTGATATAATTCAGGAAAGTTTTTCTTTGTGAAAAAGCACACTGGTCTAAAAGATGCTGCTCCTGGGTGGTAAATCGCCATAGAACTAGATGATGAGCTGTTGTTCGTTCCTGGTAGAGCGCTTCTCTCTTCGTATGCTAATCAATATGACCCTGGGGAGGTGTCCCTATGGGTGATGGGGGAAACCAGATGTGGACTCCTTGTCCAGTGTGCTTAGAGGGTTGTGGCTGCACCTCACTGACGAGGCCCATAGGAGGCCGAAACGATTGTCTGGGGTTGACATGTTCCTTGTTCAGAGGAGAATTGCCTGGAATTTCGGGGCAGGACTGACCTTACTTGGCGGGATCAGACTGATATACTTCAGGAAAGTTTTCTTCTTTAAAAAGCACACTGGTCTAAAAGAGGCTGCTCCTCTGTGGTAAATCGCATAGAACTAGCTGATGAGCTGTTGTTCGTTCCTGGTAGAGCGATTCTCTCCTCGTTTGCTAATTAATATGACCCTGTGGAGGTCTCCCTATGGGTAATGGGGGAAACCAGACGTGGACTCCTTGTCCAGTGTGCTTAGAGGGATGTGGCTGCACCTCACTGACGAGGCCCATAGGAGACCTAAACGATCTTCTTGGGTTGTCATGTTCCTTGTTCAGAGGAGAATTGCCTGGTATTTCGGGGCTACTGGCCTTACTTGGCGGGATCAGACTGATATTCTTCAGGAAAGTTTTCCTCTGTGAAAAGCACACTGGTCTAAAAGAGGCTGCTACTGGGTGGTAAATTGCCATAGAACTCGCTGATGAGCTGTTGTTCGTTCCTGATAGAGCACTTCTCTCTTTGTATGCTAATTAATATGACCCTGGGGAGGTCTTCCTATGAGTGATGGGGAAACCAGACGTGGACTCCTTGCCTAGTGTGCTTAGAGATATGTGACTGCACCTCACTGACGAGGCCCACAGGAGGCTGAAACGATTAATTGTGGTTGTCATTTTCCTTGTCCAAAGGAGAATTGTCTGGTATTTCGGGGCTGGACTGATCTTATTTGGCGGGATCAGACTGATATATTTCAGAAAAATGTACCTCTTTGAAAAGCACACTGGTCTAAAAGAGGCTGCTCCGGGTGGTAAATTGCCATAGAACTAGCTGATGAGCTGATGAGCTGCCGTTCCTGGTAGAGCGCTTCTCTCTTCGTATGCCCTTTATCCAGGTACTCTGGGGACACACTTACTGGATATTAAGTCTATTAAAAACAACTAACAATCTTGTTGAGACCAACTTTTTTTCTAATGCCAGCTCCCAGACACGATGGACTAACACACTGTTTGCTAATGGCATCACTTGGTGGGTATGACCTGACGCATTTCACAGGCCTCCTCCCCACTTCCTCAGAGGCTCTCAGTCTGAATACATTAATCAATATTAACTTACCATTTACTCCACAAACTACTTATCCCACCATGATGTTGTGTCAAATTTTGCAAAACAAGCTTTTAATCATAAACATACTCTTAGTGATAAATATTGTTAGAATATTTTTTTTAAAAACTCCTTCAGTTCGGATTTTAACCCCCCAAATCATATTTTTTAGAAAGAAAAAAGTAATTATAAGATTTTCTAAAGTATTAGACCATGGCCCCTATTTATCAAGGGCTGGCGGACCTGATCCTAAACTGCGGATCAGGTCGGCCAGACCTCGCTGAATACGGTGAGCAATACGCTCGCCGTATTCAGCATTGCACCAGCAGCTCACAAGAGCTGCTGGTGCAACGCCACCCCCTGCAGACTTGTGGCCAAAAGGCCGCCAGCAGGGGGTGTCAATCAACCCGATCGTACTCGATCGGGTTGATTTCCGGCGAAGTCTGTCCGCCTGCTCAGAGCAGGCAGGCAGGTTATGAAGCAGCGGTCTTTGTGACCGCTGCTTCATAACTGCTGTTTCTGGCGAATCTGAAGACTCGCCAGAAACACGGGGCATCAAGCTCCATACGGAGCTTGATACATATGCCCCCATGACACTATTATATGATCAAAATATATCTTGTGCCATCATAAGTATTGTTATTAAGAAAGCATATATCCAGCAAAAAGTTATTGCAGACAAAAATGTTGACATTACAAATGGAGAATAGATGTGGCATCCGTAGCACAGTATGACTAAAACTATGAATAAATATCACTATTTTCAATGTTAACATTTCCTTGTCAATAACATTCACAGTATTTCCACAATCCAATCAGGGACTGCAGGGCTCAGGCTGAGTCAGAGAGATCCCAGGACAGAGTCATTCAAGGTGGGGGTGAGGTCATAAATGTTTCAATGAGTTGGTTGTGGGCATGGTTGGCCATGTTATGAGCAGGACTGGGATTGCCAGGGGCATCACTTACATATATATGGAAGAGAGAGCTGCAGGAGGGACAAATTTCTTGTTTCCTAGTCTACTTCTGATACATTTGTTGCTAAGGATACATCTTTTTTCTGGTCAATATAATTTTTGGGTGCCATGCATATATCTTGTCTGCGCCACATTGCATATGTTTTGGAGTGGCTTTTTTTCCTGATTGGTGCCCTTTTTTTTAGCACTTTTATAAAACTTTAGACATGTCTCTGAATCTGCATTCCTTGCACATTCTCTTTATCCTGCCATGATTCTGGACCCTTTTAAGCGCAAATATCAATATGTGTCACTAAATAGTGTAAGCCCACAAGAGAAAATAAAATAATAATAAACAGAATGTGTTAAAACTAAACACTGCACTTTCAAAGTAAGTAAAAGATACAGTCCTTAATATTTGGCAAGGATTGCTGAATTTCCAGATGTTGATAACCTTGAAGAAGGATAAACCACATAGTAAAGTTCAGTTTAGAAAAGGACAATCAGGGCTTAAACAGGACCTTACGCATGTATTAGAGAGCTATTTCTGAGCTCTAAGAAATATAAACATTTATAATCCAATTCGTCTCACACAATGACCCAGACAGCAACCGGATCAATCCAGTAAAATGTATGTATTAATTAAAAACAACATAACATATTTCTGAGAGCTCAGACATAACTCTCTAATACATAAGTAAATCCTATTTAACCCCTGTTTGTACTTTTCTGAACTGAACTTCACTGTGCAGTCTACCCTTTCCTTTTGAGGTTAGTAACATCTGGAAATTCAGCAATCCTCATCAAATCTTACAGACTATATCCTTTACATAATTTCTATAAGCACAGTGTTTAGTTTTAACACATTTTGTTTATTATAATATATGTAACTATTGCCAGTAAGTTGCCAAACCTGTTGCTTGACCATGACTATACTAAATAATATTACTCGTATTAACTAAATTATTCCTATTTAAAACTAAATACTTACCTGTAACATAAACCCTAAGATAGCTACAATATAACTAATAATTATATTGTAGCTATATTAGGATTTATTTTTATTTTACAGGCAACTTTGTATTTATTTTAACCAGGTGCAATAGCTATTAAATAGTTAATAACTATTTAATAGCTACCTAGCTAAAATACTTACAAAATTACCTGTAAAATAAATCCTAACCTAAGTTACAATTAAACCTAACACTACACTATCATTAAATAAATTACCTACAATTACCTAAAATTAAATTAAATTAAATTAAATAAACTAAACTATAGTACAAAAACAAACAAACACTAAATTACAGAAAATAAAAAAGAATTTCAAGAAGTTTAAACTAATTACAAATAATCTAAGCCCCCTAATAAAACAATAAAGCCCCCCAAAATAAAAAAATGCCCTACCCTAGTCTAAATTACAAAGTAACCAGCTCTTTTACCAGCCCTTAAAAGGGCTTTTTGTGGGGCATTGCCCCAAAGTAATCAGCTATTTTACCTGTAAAAAAAAATACAACCCCCCCAACATTAATCAGCCAATCAGATTAAAGTTCAATCCGATTGGCTCATTGGATCAGCCAATAGAATGGACCTCACATTCTATTGGCTGATCCAATGAGCCAATCGGATTGAACTTCAATCTGATTGGCTGATTACATCAGCCAATCAGATTTTTCCTATCTTAATTTCGATTGGCTGATAGAATCCTATCAGCCAATCGGAATTCGAGGGACGCCATCTTAGATGACGTCACTTAAAGGAACCTTCATTCGTCGTTCAGTCGTCGGTTGAAGAGGATGGCTCCGCTTCGGCTCCTTTGAAGATGGCTCCGCTCTGGATGGATGAAGATTGAAGACACCGCCTGGATGAAGACTTCTACCGGATGAAGGACCTCCTCTGCGCACCTTGGATGAAGATTTCGGCCTGGTTGGGTGAAGACGGCTCCAGGTAGGGTGATCTTCAGGGGGTTAGTGTTAGGTTTTTTTAAGGGGAGTTTGGGTGGGTTAGAGTAGGGGTATGTGGGTGGTGGGTTTTAATGTTGGGGGGGTTGTATTTTTTTTTACAGGTAAAAGAGCTGATTACTTTGGGGCAATGCCTCGCAAAAAGCCGTTTTAAGGGCTGGTAAAAGAGCTGGTTACTTTGTAATTTAGACTAGGGTAGGGCATTTTTTATTTTGGGGGGCTTTATTATTTTATTAGGGGGCTTAGATTAGGTGTAATTAGTTTAAACTTCTTGGAATTCTTTTTTATTTTCTGTAATTTAGTGTTTGTTTTTTTTGTACTATAGTTTAGTTTATTTAATTTAATTTTAGGTAATTGTAGGTAATTTATTTAATTTATTTAATGATAGTGTAGTGTTAGGTTTAATTGTAACTTAGGTTAGGATTTATTTAACAGGTACTTTTGTAAGTATTTTAGCTAGGTAGCTATTAAATAGTTATTAACTATTTAATAGCTATTGTACCTGGTTAAAATAAATACAAAGTTGCCTGTAAAATAAAAATAAATCCTAAAATAGCTACAATATAATTATTAGTTATATTGTAGCTATCTTAGGGTTTATTTTACAGGTAAGTATTTAGTTTTAAATAGGATTAATTTAGTTAATAATAGTAAGTTTTATTTAGATTTATTAAAATAATATTAAAGTTAGGGGGGTGTTAGTGTTAGTGTTAGACTTAGGTTTAGGGGTTAATAAGTTTAATATAGGTGGCGGCGGGGTCCAGGAGCGGCGGTTTAGGGGTTAAACATTTAATTTAGTTGCGGCGGGGTCCGGGAGCGGCGGGTTAGGGGTTAATGAGCTTAATATAGGTTGCAGCGGTGTAGTGGGGGGCATGGATAGGGGTTAATAAGTTTAATATAGGTGGCGGTGGGCTCCGGGTGCGGCGCTTTAGGGGTTAAACAATTTATTTAGTTGCGGCGGGGTCCGGGATCCGCAGGATAGGAGTTAATAACTTGAATATAGGTGGCGGCGATGTAGTGGGCTGCAGGATAGGGGTTAATAGGTATAATGTAGGTGGCGGCGGGGTCCGGGAGCAGCGGTTTAGGGGTTAATACATTTATTATAGTTGCGGCGCGGTCCAGGAGCGGCAGTTTAGGGGGTAATAACTTTATTTAGTTGTGGGGGCCTCTGGGAGCGGCGGTTTAGGGGGTAAAACAGTGTAGTTTAGTGTGGGTGCTTAGTGACAGGCTATCAAAAAAGCTGCGAAGAAGCCGATGAGCAGCGAGATCGATGACTGTCAATTAACAACAGTCCGCTGCTCATCGCTCCGTACTTGGTGTGCGGCTTCTTGACAGATTTTTTTATAACTTTGGCGAACGTATTCAGGTCCGCGGCGGCGATGGTAGGCAAGATTAGGCGAGCGCATTGGGCCGGCGAATGCTTCATAACTAGAGGCCATATTCTCTAGAACTTACTTCAAATCGGTTGATGCAAACAACTATATACATTCAACCAGTTGTCATCATCATTTATGGAAGAATTTTTTTTTTCTAAAGGGACAAATTGTAAGAGTTAGGAAGAATTGTAAATGAGATGGAGATTACCTGAATCAATCATATCTACTAAAATCCAAATTTTTACAAAGAGGCTATGAAGAAAGAGAAATAGAGAAGGTTAGAGACGAAATAGGTCATAGGAATAGGAACAAATTGCTCCAATACAAAGACAAAGAAAGAATAGAGATTAATTCAGACACACCAAGTGTAATAAAAATTCCATTCATTATTAAATTCAGTGAGAATAAACGTATCACTGAGAACATAATTAGGAAACACTGGGACATATTAAAAAGCCGTTTTTTATCTTAGAAACATTTGGCAGAACACCCACATTTTGTTTGTATACAGAAGAGCCAATAATCTAAAAAATATTTTGGCTCCAACACTACCAAAATCAACATCAAAAAACAAAAAGATGTCTGATGTGCTGATGCTGAACTAAATGGCTTCTTTCCATGCAGAGTATGCAAATCCTGTAGGTTTGCTGAACCCCCCCCCCCCGCACTATGTTTAAATCAAATCAAAACAAAAGAGAATATAAGATCAAGGATATGGTTAGGTGTATGGACACAAATATAATATCTCTTATCACGTGCAAAAAAAATGTGGTAAACAATATTTAGGTGAATCCAAAAGGTCAGTTAGAGAACGACTAAGGGCTCGCTTCCATTGAGTCGTTAAAAATGGAGCCGTAAGCTACCGAAGTGGCCGACAGCTAAAAGTAATTTACGGCTCCATTTTAGTACCAGGTTTCCATTGAAATATCGTGCAGCTGCAAGTTAACTTTATGTTACCGCTTCTATGTGACGCCGGATTTCTTGAAAATCAATTAGTTGCTAAGGTAACCCGACCTTACGCTATAGAATTTACGTTTAATGTCCGTGCTCCTTACCTCTGATCACCTCTCAAGAAAAATAAAGATACACTTATTTATAATACATATTTTTAACAATAATCAAATACTCATTTTTAATATAATTATATTTACCACTTCATAAATACAAGTAATATGTATTGCTGCCCTAGGCATAGGTCTAGTTTGAATTCTGTAGATATGTTCTTGCATATATTATTATATTTAAATATATACTGACTAGTCCTAAAGCCCGTGTACACGGGCCAATTTTTTAGGTACCGCGGTTCCAACCCTTGCTCCCTCTCTCTCCCCCCTCTCTTTTGCGCTCTCTCTCTCTCCCCCCTCTCTTTTGAGTTCTCTCTCTCCCCCTTATTTTGCACTCTCCCCCCTCTTTTGCTCTCTCTCTCTCTCTCCCCTTTTTTGCTCTCTCTCTCCCCTCTTGTGCTCTCTCTCCCCCCTCTTTTGCTCTCTCTCCCACCTCTTTTGCTCTCTCTCCCCTCTTTTGCTCGCTCTCTCTCTCCCCCCACATCTGCTCTCTCCCCCCTCTTGCTCTCTCTCGCCCTCTTTTGCTCTCTCTCTCCCCTATTTTGCTCTCTCCCCCCTCTTTTGCGCTCTCTCTCTCTCCCCCCTCTCTTTTGCTCTCTCTCCCCCTCTCTTTTGCTCTCTCTCCCCCCTCTCTTTTGCTCTCTCTTCCCCTCTTTTGCACTCTCTCTTCCCCTCTTTTGCGCTCTCTCCCCCTTCTCTTTTGCACTCTCTCCCCCTCTCTTTTGCACTCTCTCTCCCCCTCTTTTGTGCACTCTCTCTCCCCCCTCTCTTTTAAACTCTCTCCCCCCCCTCTCTTTTGAGCTCTCTCTCCCCCCCTCTCTTTTGAGCTCTCTCTCCCCCCCTCTCTTTTGAGCTCTCTCTCTCCCCCCACTCTTTTGCGCTCTCTCCCCCCTCTTTTTTGCGCTCTCTCCCCCTCTTTTTTGCGCTCTCTCCCCCTCTCTTTTGTGCTGTCTCCCCCTTGCGCTCTCTCCCCCTCTTTTTTGCGCTCTCTCCCCCTCTCTTTTGTGCTCTCTCCCCCTCTCTTTTGTGCTCTCTCTCTCCCTCTTTTGCTCTCTCTCTCCCTCTTTGGCACTCTGTCTCCCCCTTCTCTTTTGCTCTCTCTCCCCCCTCTTTTGCGCTCTCTTTTAAACTCTCCCCCCTCTCTTTTGCGCTCTCTCTCCCCCCTCTCTTTTGCACGCTCTCTCCCCCCTCTCTTTTGAGCTCTCTCTCTCCCCCTCTTTTGTGCGCTCTCTCTCCCCCTCTCTTGCGCTCTCTCCCCCTCTCTTGCGCTCTCTCCTCCTCTCTTTTGCGCTCTCTCTCTCCCTCTTTTGTGCTCTCTCTCCCACCTCTCTTTTAAGCTCTCTCTCCCCCCTCTCTTTTGAGCTCTCTCTCTCCCCCCTCTCTTTTGAGCTCTCTCTCCACCCTCTCTCTCCCCCTCTTTCTCTCCCACTCTCTCCCTCTTTTGCTCTTCCCCCCTCTTCTGCTCGCTTTCTTTCTAAATTCTTTCCTTCCTTCCTCTGTTTTGGTCTCTTCCGCCGGCCACGCCCCTCCCGCGTGCTCCCACGAGGCCACGCCCCCTCGTCACGTCCGCCGGTCACGCCCCCCTCTTCACGCCCGCCTGCCACGCCCCCATCACGGCACGCCGGTCACGCCCCCACCAGGCAGCTTCCGCAGTGCGCACTACTCTGCAGCTGAAGGCCAGGTGTGTTTGTCCGCGCACAGTCTCTACTGCGCATGACGGCTTCAGACAAACACACTTTGCCTTTTATAATATAGGATATTTCTATTAGAATATTAGTTCAACTATTCCTATACATGAGACAACAATAAATATTACTTATAACAATTTATTTCTACATTAAAACACTTGCATTATTTGCAAGTTATATAATTTCAATAGAAAATAGGTCTCAAAAAGCAAAATTTTCTTTTTTTATACCTAGCTGAGCTGGGTGTAATATTTCTCAATGTATCGACAGCCTCTAACAGTGTATTAACGGTTTGCGCTTTCATTGGAAACCTGGTATAATTTATCGATTAACGGCTTCTATTACTTTCTATGGGATGCAAAAAAAATGTTTTGGCAGCTGGAGTCCGGCTGCCGATATTGAGGTATAACGCGCCATTGGAAACAGTCGATAAACGAAATTGCTTCCAACAGCATATTTATCGGTTTGCGACCGCACGTTAACTGAATTACGGCTCAATGGAAACGAGCCCTAAGAGAGCACTTCTCATCAATTGAGAACTCTTTATAGGAAAGGAATTTAGATCTCCCTGTAGCCAAACATTTTAGGATGTGTAGTAACAGTAATTTAAAATTATTTAGCTTTATAGTCATAGATAAAATAAAAAAGAACAAAAGAGGGAGTGACATGTCAAATACATTACTCCAAAGAGAAGCCAAGTGGATATTTTAACTACATACTTTACAACGAAAAGGAATTAATATAGATTATATAGATTCTATCTGATCTAATTTTGGGCTTTCTTCTCAGCCCCCACCACTATCACTATTAGAGCTGTGTGCTCACCAGCAAGAAAGAGAGACACATCTGCCTATTTGCTATTTACGTAATTGGATACAAAGATCACTAAAAGAGCTGTGTGCTCGCAAGCAAGAGAGAGATCTCTATCTACCTATTTGTGATATACGCAATTGGATACAAGGATTACATTTGTCCTATCTGGGCTTCTGTATTTTGCCCACATCAGACCACTAGAACAGAGCAATCTGCTTACTATTCGCAGACCCAGTAGATATGCTGATAACGGCACAGATCGACTACACCTACTACTGAGAGTTCTAAATGTGAGTATTATTCACTGGTATACTCTGAAGACAACTCTCCCCAGACTTTGTTTTCCGTTACACTTGTTAAGTACTGACATTACCAAGTTTTTGTTATCATATTTTGGATCACAATTCTGCATCTTTGTGTTTTTTATCATCACTAAATTGCTTTGACGTTTTATACATAAATCTATAGTCTTTGGGGCCTATTTAACAATGGTCTGCCAGACCTGATCCGACAGTGCGGATCAGGTCCGACAGACCTCGCTGAATGCGGAGAGCAATACGCTCTCCGTATTCAGCATTGCACCAGCAGCTCTTGTATTCGATCGGGTTGATTTGTGGCGATGTCTGTTCGTCTGCTCAGAGCACGTGGACAGTGTTATGGAGCAGCGGTCTTTAGACCGCTGCTTCATAACTGGTGTTTCTGGCGAGCCTGCAGGCTCGCCAGAAACACAGGCCCTCAAGCTCAATCCGGAGCTTGATAAATGGGCCCCTTTATCTTTACTCTCCACACATATAGTGTTTGATACATATTTAGGGATTGCTCTTTAGCGCTTCCCTTTATTCCACTTTGCTTCTGCCTATTCTGTGTTTGACTAGTTCACCCAACCCGACCTGTTGACTACGTCTTTTCTTGCCATACCGCAGTGGGTCAGATCCTGAGTCACATTCATTGTGTTAGGACATAGCTTACTCATACCACCTCTCAGCCACTGGGTTCATACCTGGACAAATATATTGAGCCTAACAAAACTTAAGATCTCAGAATAAAAACAATCTCACATTGTCTAACAGATGAAATATATCTGTTGTTCAATTTGTGCGGGGGCTGGAATTTTTCTGAAGATGAACTCTTGTTTATTTTATGTTATAAGTAATTTGTTAATTCATGCCCATAATAATCAGCCTACACAAATTATGCTCTCTAGACTAAACTTGCATAATATAAACACACAAAAAGCGTATAACCAGTATTAACTGTGTACATGTGAGAACTTGCTGGTTAAAGAGACAATGGAGTGGCAGTAAACAATAGAAAAATATTTTTATATTTAGCAGTATAAGTACATTCATGGGGGTGTATTTATCAAGCTTGAGGCCCCTTCAGGCTTACCGGAAACAGAAGTTAAGAAGAAGTTATGTAGCAGCGGTCTAAAGACCACTGCTCCATAACCTGTCCGCCTGCTCTGAGACTGCGGACAGAAAATAACCCGATCGAATACGATCGGGTTGATTGACACTCCCTGCTAGCGGCCGATTGGCCGTGAATCTGCAGGGGCGGCATTGCACCAGCAGTTCACAAGAACTGCTGGTGCAATGATAAATGCCAACAGCTTATGCTGTCGGCATTTATCGATGTGCCGCGATGTGCAGAGGACATGATACGCTACTTTTTATCATGTCCGCTCGCACATTGGTAAATATACCCCATAGCATGTATTTGTTTTCTATATATTTGTCTTTTATAGCATTCATTTTTTGCCTTTAAATTTTTGTCCCTTAACCAATAACTGTCTGCACCCTAAGGCCACACTAATTTTTAGCGGGGGCGGTCCAGCCAATGAGAAGGCTGCCACTCACTCCTTACACTCACTCTCCAGCGAATTCATGAAATTAGCCATCCTTACTTTACCTTTTTAATACGCTCAGTGGCGTCACTAGGGGGGTGCGGGCCACACACCCTCCAGGGGATGACACCACCAAAAAAAAAAAAAAACAATTTCTTTTTTTTTTTTTTTACATTTTATTGAAATTCAAAGAAATACAATGTAGAGATGCATAGATTTTTTATTAGAGGGGGAGCATTTGTGAACATTAGTGGGACCGGGGAAGTTGTAGACACTTCATTTTTTTGCCCCTTGAGCCAGCGCTGCAATTTCAACAAATAGTTTTCCCGGCTGCTTTTGCTTGTTTGTACTTTGCTCCTCCCCTGCCCAATTTCACTATGAATGTTGTGGGCATTCCGTTGGGCGTGCGAAGTTGCGCTGCTAGCCTAAACCTGCCTGCCTATCTGTGCTCACTGCTCAGTGACATGTGGAGCAGTGGAGTCACTCACTGCTGTGCTGTCTCTCTAAACGGGAACTGGGAAATCATGAGGGGGATGCCTGGCACCTGACCGCATGACTGTATGACACTGTCTCTAAAGTGAAGGAGCCACGTATGATGCCCACCAGACCGGTACGGTTACGGCACACTAAGTGCACACTGAAAAGGTAGGAGGGGAGGGTGGGCGGGGGTCTGTGGGTGGGCAGAGTGCAGAGGTGATTGGCCATAAGAAGCGGTAGGCACGCGGCCCGGGGCTGTGCACTGACAGACTTGGAACAGAGTCAGAGAGCAGAATTTTCATAGTTTGCGCGCCTAAACCTTTTCTTCAGTGATTTATTTTAGAGTGCTCTGTTTATCTTTCATTTGATGCTCTGCTGAGCCAGGGAGCAGCTCTAGGCATGAGCTTTATAATTAATGCAGTGCAGTTTACATATTTTGTATGTGTGTGTCTGAGTTTTTGTGTGTGTATGTGTCTGAGTGGTTTTGTGTGTGTGTGTCTTAGTGTTTTTGTGTGTGTGTGTGTGTGTCAGTGTTTTTGTGTGTCTGTCTAAGTGTTTGTGTGTGTGCCTGAGTGTCAGAGTGTTTTTGTGTGTGTGTCTGAGTGTTTTTCTGTGTGTGTTTTTGTGTGTGTGTCTGAGTGTGTTTCCGAGTGCTTGTGTGTGCATCTGAGTGTGTTTTTAAGTGTGTCTGAGCGTATCTGAGTGTTTGTATGTGTGTGTGCCTGTGATTTTTGTGTGTGTCTGCTTTCTGGGGGGGGTGGGGTTGACACCATAACTTACCGCACCGGGTGACACCAACCCTAGTGACGCCACTGACTACGCTTGTTTAGGATAAGGGGCTTTGAGTCTCACTTACAACAGAGCGCACACTGCTTGCAAGCAGTAACCAGTAAATAACATTGTGATCCACTGTTTACATTTGTGTGAGCACTTTTTGAATGCAGAGACCGTGGGGAAGCCAGACGGACACAGCATATTAGAACAGAGGGATAAACTTTCTATGTGATGTGGTTAGTAGCCATTTTATTGGCCAATCCATCTGTAGCTCAAAAGAAGAAAAAACTGCAGTGAAGGGGCGGCTGGTCACGAAACAATAGGGGGCATATGTATCAAGCTCTGAATGGAGCTTGATGCCCCGTGTTTCTGGCTAGTCATCAGACTCGCCAGAAACAGCAGTTATGAAGCAGCGGTCACAAAGACCTTCTGCTCTGAGCAGGCGGACAGACATCGCCACAATACAACCCGATCGAGTACGATCAGGTTGATTGACACCCCCCTGCTGGCGGCAATGCTGAATACGGCGAGCGTATTGCTCACCGTATTCAGAGATGTCTGTCGGACCTGATCCGCTCTGTCGGATCAGGTCCGACAGACATTGATAACTATAGGCCTTAGTGTTAATCAAAGGTAAAGTTTGTTGATTAATACTGAATAACAGAGCTTAAGATGCTGTATTTTTTATATCCGTGCTTAATTTCCCTTTAACCCCTTAATGACACAATGTACCCTATATGTCGCAAGTCATTAAGGGCTTTTTTTATCCTAGCATAGCATGGGATCACCATTGGCAAAGAGACCTGCGCTAATTAACCCCTTAGATTAAAAAAAGACAGCTGACGTAAATGTCTGCCATTTTGGAGCAAAGGGGATATAGATAAACTTTTACAACCATTTGTCTTATGACTGCAGTAGTTGTGTATAAATAATTTAAGTTTGAAACCCAAAGATTTTGAAACATTAACAAATTATATGATCAGATTTGTCATTTAAATGGTGGCAGAAAATATACCGAAAGGGGCCTAGATCAATACCTTGTGTTTTTTTAAAAATATATAAAGTTTTGATGGTCAATTTTGGCAGTTCTGCTATACCAAAAATAATCCCATTGCACAATTTGTAGCTGCAGATAAAGACCTTAAAATGATCAAACATAATATATATATATTTATATATATATATATATATATACTGTATATAGAAAAAGGTTTATGGGGGCTCCGCACTCACTGTACACTGTTCAACAGCCCAGGCCTCGATCCGATATGCAGCATCGCCCGCAAAAGCCGGCGACGCCAAATTTTGCGCTGGTTTGGTATCACATATACGGCGTAACCTAGAAGTTACGCTCGTTTATTTCTGCCTTCGGCCGTAGTTTTTTGGCCCATAGGTAGGTATACCAAACCAGCGCAGTTTGGTATCCAATATACAGCGTAAGGACTTACGTGGCGAAAATGGAGAAATCTTACTCCATTTTCACCTCGCCACAAATTGCAGGCGTAGTAAGCCTTACGCTGTGTATTGGAGCCCCGTAACTCCCTAAACTACCTGCAAAATAAAACCTAACACCTAACGCATGCGCAATGTCTACCTGTCAACCGCGAACTGCTAAATAAAACCTAACACCTAACGCATGCGCAATGTCTATCTACCTGTCAACCGCGATCCCCCGCTGCAATCCCTAATAAAGTATTTAACCCCTAAACCGCCGCTCCCGGACCCCGCCGCCAACTACATTAAATGTATAACCCCCTAATGTGAGCCCCAACCCCGCTGCCATCTACATTACCTACCCCCTAATGTGAGCCCCCTACACCGCCGCCACCTACATTACCTACCCCCTAATGTGGGCTCCTACCCCGCCGCCAGCTATATTAAAATTATTAACCCCTAATCTAATCCCCCTACCCCGCCGCCAGCTATATTAAAATGATTAACCCCTAATCTAATCCCCCTACCCCGCCACCAGCTATATTAAAATTATTAACCCCTAATCTAATCCCCCTATCCCGCCGCCAGCTATATTAAATACATTAACCCCAATCTAATCCCCCTACACTGCCGCCAGCTATATTAAATACATTAACCCCAATTTAATCCCCCTACACTGCCGCCAGCTATATTAAATACATTAACCCCTAATCTAATCAGCTCTATTACCAGCCCTTAAAAGGGCTTTTTGCGGGGCATTTCCCCAAAGTAATCAGCTCTTTTACCAGCCCTTAAAAGGGCTTTTTGCGGGGCATTGTCACAAAGTAATCAGCTCTTTTGCCTCTAATCTAAATCCCCCTACACCGCTGCCACCTATAATAAATGTATTATACCCTAATCTAATCCCCCTACACCGCCGCCACCTATATTAAATAGATTAACCCCTAATCTGACCCCCCTACACCGCTGCCATCTATATAGAATGCGAGCTCAATCTGATTGGCTGATTGGATCAGCCAATCGGATTGAACTTGAATCTGATTGGCTGATTGAATCAGCCAATCAGATTTTCTTACCTTAATTCCGATTGGCTGATAGAATCCTATCAGCCAATCGGAATTCGAGGGACGCCATCTTGGATGATGTCATTTAAAGGAAACTTCATTCGTCGTTCAGTCATCGGGCCTGCTGGATGTTCCGCGTCGGAGGTCGGAAGAAAGAAGATTGAAGATGCCGCTTGGAGGAACACTTCGCCCCGATGGAGGACCTCTTCTTTGCCGCTTGGATGAAGACATCGCCCGGATGGAAGACTTCTTCTTTGCCGCTTGGATGAAGACATCGCCCGGATGGAAGACTTCTTCTTTGCCGCTTGGATGAAGACATCACCCGGATTGGATGAAGAGTTCGGCATGGCTGGGTGAAGACGACTCAAGGTAGGGAGATCTTCTGGGGCTTAGTGTTAGGTTTTTTTAAGGGGGGTTTGGGTGGGTTTAGAGTAGGGGTATGTGGGTGGTGGGTTGTAATGTTGGGGGGTGGTATTGTGTTTTTTTTTACAGGCAAAAGAGGTGATTACTTTGGGGCATGCCCCGCAAAAGGCCCTTTTAAGGGCTGGTAATAGAGCTGTTAACTTTTGTAATTTAGAATAGGGTAGGGAATTTTTTTTATTTTGGGGGGCTTTATTATTTTATTAGGGGGCTTAGAATAGGTGTAGTTAGCTTAAAATTCTTGTAATCTTTTTTTATTTTTTGTAATTTAGTGTTTTGTTTTTTTGTAATTTAATTGTATTTTAGTTTAGATATTTGTAGTTTATTTAATTTATTGATAGTGTAGGTGTATTTGTACCTTAGGTTAGGATTTATTTTACAGGTAAATTGGTAATTATTTTAACAAGGTAGCTATTAAATAGTTATTAACTATTTAATAGCTATTGTACCTAGTTAAAATAAATACCAAGTTACCTGTAAAATAAATATAAACCCTAAAATAGCTACAATGTAATTATTAATTATATTGTAGCTATCTTAGGGTTTATTTTATAGGTAAGTATTTAGATTTAAATAGGAATATTTTAATTAATAATATTAATTAGATTTATTTTAATAAGAATTTAGTTAGGGGTGTTAGAGTTAGATAGGGTTATTATACTTAATATATATATAATATAATAACTATATTAACTATATTAACCCTAATATAATTAGGGTTAATATAGTTAATATAGGTGGTGGCGGTGTAGGGGGATTAGATTAGGGGGTAATACATTTATTATAGGTGGCGGCGGTATAGGGGGATTTAGATTAGAGGCAAAATAGCTGATTACTTTGTGACAATGCCCTGCAAAAAGCCCTTTTAAGGGCTGGCAATAGAGCTGTTACTTTGGGGCAATGCCACGCAAAAGGCCCTTTTAAGGGCTGGTAATAGAGCTGGTTACTTTAGGAGGATTAGATTAGGGGTTAATGTATTTAATATAGCTGGCGGCGGTGTAGGGGGATTAAATTAGGGGTTAATAATTTTAATATAGCTGGCGGCGGTGTAGGGGGATTAAATTAGGGGTTAATAATTTTAATATAGCTGGCGGCGGGGTAGGGGGATTAGATTAGGGGTTAATAATTTTAATATAGCTGGCGGCGGGGTAGGACCTCACATTAGGGGGTAGTTAATGTAGGTGGCGGCGGTGTAAGGGGCTCACATTAGGGGGTAGTTAATGTAGGTGGCGGCGGTGTAAGGGGCTCACATTAGGGGGTAGGTAATATAGCTGGCGGCGGGGTAGGAGCTCACATTATTGGGTAGTTAATGTAGGTGGCGGCGGTGTAAGGGGCTCACATTAGGGGGTAGTTAATGTAGGTGGTGGCGGGGTCTGGGGGCGGCGGTTTAGGGGTTAATAACTTTATTTGGTGCGGCGGGGTCTGGGAGCGGCGGTTTAGGGGTTAATACATTATTTATTATTAGGAGAGTGAGGGGGGATAGTGGATAGAGGGGTATACGTGTCGGGCTATGTTTGGGAGGCGTGTTAGACAGTACGGGAGATTTAATAACTTAGTCAGGTTTTGTAGGCGCCGGCAGTTTCTAAAGTGCCGTAAGTCACTGGCGACTCCAGAAATTTGTACTTACGCAGATTTCTGGACATCACTGGTTTATCCGACTTACGGCACTTTAGCAATTGCCGGCGGGGTATATTGGATAGCTCGAGTTGTGAGCTGAAACTACGGGCAGCGGGGGTTCCCTCGCTTGCGCCGCAAACTACAATCTATATCGGATCGCGCCCCCAGGGTGCATTCAAATAGAGTAATCCATAGTCGCATATAAGGAAGCACTCACCGGGTCTTTTTGCATAACCAATTTAATACAATAAGTGACGTTTCGGGGCTGTCAACCCCGTCTTCAGACTATGTAGTCTGAAGACGGGGTTGACAGCCCCGAAACGTCACTTATTGTATTAAATTGATTATGCAAAAAGACCCAGTGAGTGCTTCCTTATATGCGACTCTCTATATATACTGTGTATATATATATATATATGGAAAAGAAAGGATTGTGCTTATGGCGCAAATATAGAACTCTGAACAAAATACTAAACTAAACAGTGAACAAGAGTAAATGCAGCTCTATTCTATCTACCAGGGAAGAAAAGTCCCCACGCTCTCTAACTCTGGTAAGAAAAAATGTAAATACAAGAGAAAAGATAGAATGAGTGGGCGCAGGTACAATATAAAATACTAATAAGCTGATAGTATCTAACATATAGTTAGTCAATTTACCACAAAATGTTAACAACACTTATCTTAGCAAAATAAAGTAATAGACTTTTTAGCCCCAAGTTCAAGTTCTCAATTTAACAATAATGATTGATAAACAATACAAATAGTTAATACCTACAATTATATGCTATGTTACCTAGTTAAAGATATCACTTGCCTAGTGACATAAACAAACTAAATATACACAAAACTGCAATATGATGCCCTGCAATAAGATTAGTGAATATCTCTAGTATCCTAGTTAAAAGTGCAAATGACCTAATGGAAATAATAGTACATAAAAATAAATGAAATTGAATTTAAGAATTAAAAAATATAAAATGTGATATTCTGAATAAACATTATAAACATAATATACAGAGCATTACACTAATACACAGCTCTATAAATAAATACATGTTATTAGTCCTCAATATATTAGGACTGAACAGGTATTGTAAAACAAAAACAAGTAATTTTCAGTTGAGAAGATGTAGCCCAGAGCCCGGGTGTCAATGCCCCTAAGGAAATCTACTCACACTCCTCAACCTCAATCAATATGAGGTAAGTGCCGCGTAGTATCAGTAGAAACTTCCTTCCTGCTCCTATTGTCCAGGTGACAGCTTAGAGGACTTCTTAAAGGTGTTCATCTTTGTCTTTATCCTTTTCAACAGGCGATGTACATATAAGAGAGATATGGACAATAATAGTGCAATCCCGTATAGGCAGATAGCAATTTATTGATTAAACAGTAGTGCCCTCACATATAGAAACCTCAATAGTGTATGAGGTATTTCAAAGCAATAAAGACAATGTTTAAAAACACATGAGCCACTTGCAGAGAATTGAGCCACTACTGCTCCGTGGTTGTTTCAAAAGTAAAAAGTCCCCAGCTGCTGTAAATAGTCAAACAGTAAAAAAAGCAGACTTAGTCAGTATTGTTGATCATCCTAACGGGTTTCAAAGGCATTAACGGATATGCAGCCTTCTTCATCAGAGGTAATTAGTATAATATACACGTTTGGTCCTAGATGAATCAGAGGATGCCAATGAACACATTTTGAGATATTTTGTTCCTACATTTAGAAAGCTACAGATTTTTGTGGAATGTGGTAATATATATATATTTATAAAACAATACACATCTATACAGTAGAAAGAATTAAATTACATATGTTGATAACACATTCCTTACCATCGCTTTAAATATTTTGTTTCACTAATTTTGAAAAAAAAAAAAACATACTGCAGGAATGAAACACGTTGAAACTGCTGCACTGGTATTATATGTGAGCAGGTTTTTTTTTTACAGTGCTACAGCGATTTAAATAAAAAAAAAGATACAGGTATTTTGTGAAACCAAACATTCTCTGGAACCACCTTTAACCTAGATTCCAATACAGCTTATTGGGCCTGTTTATTGTAGCCAGATAAGTTTGTACATATAAACAGAGCTGGAAAGTCCAACTAGTCCCGGACAGGTAAGAAATAACAGCAGACGAGAAATTATACTTTTCTGCTATATTTAACATTAAGTGGACTAGTATATTAAATTTCTGCCTTTTTTACTTTGGCTAATATAACTAGTAAACTACATGTTTACACTCATCTTTATATATATTTTGTGGATAAAGTAAGAAATAGGGTAATCCTAGCATTACCCGGGTAAACCTGACATTACCCAAGCGGCTATGGGTAAAGCCCGATGTAAGATGAAAAATCATCTCAGAGTGCATCGACTCACTGCATCAAACTTATATATACAATGCACTGTAATTCACACATCGTCACTATCTTATTTTCCTCTGCCTGGGGGGGGGGGGGGGGGTTTGTAAACCTCATTCCCCAGGGTTCACTTGGGGTAGATGCCAGAGGATTGGCAGGGCGCCTTCCTTGAACCCCCCAGGCAGAGGCAAAAAAAATAGTGTAGATGGGGGAATTACATTACATTGGTCTTTACCAACAGCCGCTTGGGTAATGTCATGTTTGCAAGGGTAATCCTAGTATTACCTGGATTTCTGACTTTACCCATAACATATACACAAGTATGTGTGTTTTATTTATATATATATATATATATATATATATATAGAGGCCCATTTATCAAGCTCCGGATGGAGCTTGGGGGCCCGTGTTTCTGGCGAGTCTTCAGACTCGCAAGAAACAGCAGTTATGAGGCAGCAGTCTAAAGACCGCTGCTCCATAACACTGTCCGCCTGCTCTGAGAGATTGCCGGAATTCAACCCAATCGAGTACAATCGGGTTGATTGACACCCCCCTGCTGGTCTGACATACCTTTGATAAATATCCCCCATAGACACACACATACACAGACACAAACACACACAATCACAAACACACACACACACATACACAACTAAACTGAATATTGTGGAGCAGTGTAAGAGCAGAGTTAAATGTTGAACAAGGTGATATGTTCACCTCTCATAATGCTGCTAGAGACAATCGTCAGCTAGTGATTCCAACACACAAGCTGATATATGACCTTTTTTGAGGTAGTTACAGATATTGAAAAGCTATAATTCCTGCAACATCCAATGCAAAGTAATTATGGAAAACTCCCTGTAGAATGATTTGTGCTTTATATTTACATGCTATGTACTTTACATCAGTCATCTGCATTGAATAGAAGGAACTTCTCTGCCACATCTATTGAATATTACACAGCATCGGTACATACATACCAGAATTTGCTAAAGTTGGGGTTGTTCTCAGGTTCTGCTTCCTCATTCTCCTCATTAACGCAGCTCTACTGGTGACATTTACAACAACCACCACAGCTGCAACTTTAAATTGGAGAACTGGCACAGTAACTTAGGGACAAGCAGTATTAACCCACCTCCAGATTATTTAAATGGAGGGAAAATTAGCTGAGAAGTTTATGTCTCACATTGGGTGCCACCCTGGAGCCCTGACATTTCTATAGTTATCTACCTTGCCCAGGCCCAACCTCTCTTTCCTCCCCTACTCCCTTTAAACCCCTTGTTTGTGTCCTGCTGGTGATGCTGGTCCTGTGTATTAAAGGTAAGATTCTCTAGAGGGTAGAAGTATGTAGTCTCTATGAATGGCAGGCGTCTTTGATCTTTGCTCAAATGGAGGGAGGGGGCGATTGGTACTAATGGGGCTGAAGATGACATTGGTCTAGTCCTTGGTGTGAAACAGCATGCAGAAGGCATTGGTCCTAGATGTGATGAGGTTGCAGGGGTTATTGGTCAGGTCTAGGTTCTGATGAAGCTGCATAGTGGTATGATCTCATCTCTGATAAAGGGTGTAGGGGGCTTTGGTCTGGCTATCTGAGAAAAACTTGTGGATGCTAATGCAAATGATAAACATTTTTACTGTGAGGGACTGGGCACACCCCTTTCAAATGAGGGTTCTCATGTCCCTCTAAGTTGTGTCAAATATGAAATATGTGGTCTGTAAGAGCATCCCCCACACCATGAGCAATAAGAGCCTGAGTACCTCTTCAGTGACTTTGTTATATTACAAAATAATTATTTTGGTGACTGGAAGACCATGGGGCCTATTTAACAAAGGTCTGTCGGACCTGATCCGACAGTGCGGATCAGGTCCGACAGACCTCGCTGAATGCGGAGAGCAATACGCTCTCCGTATTCAGCATTGCACCAGCAGCTCTTGTGATTTGCTGGTGCAACGCCGCCCCCTGCAGATTCACTGCCAATCGGCCACCAGCAAGGGGTGTCAATCAACCCGATCGTACTCGATCGGGTTGAATTGCGGCGATGTCTGTCCGCCTCCTCAGAGCAGGCGGACAGGGATATGGAGCAGCGGCTCCAGGCTCGCCAGAAACACAGGCCCTCAAGCTCCATCCAGAGCTTGATACATGGGCCCCCATATCTCAACCTCTATATTACGTAGAAGGACAAAACCTCACATTTAAAAATAGTTTGTCTACTCTTTCAAAATTAGTTTTCATATGTTCAATAGTGATCACTTAGACCAGCAATTACAATGTAGTTGTGGATTCCAAATCAGTGTTTGAGTTAAAGTAGGGTTCAATATTATTGGTTCCTAGATTTTGAATTAAATTCTTGAATATATCAAATAAAGAGTCACGGCCTATATGAGTACTGAACCCAGGACTGCTGGTTTGTATTGCTGTGTGTTATCCCTGAGCCACAGGTCAGCAGCCTTAGTTCTGTTCTATTTTCTGACCTGTTCTCTTGTTTTCTTTTACTCTTAAGCACCACCTGCCTGCCAGTTGTAGTATATAATTAATCAGCTACTGTAATAAATATTCTGCACTTCCTGTGCCTCATGCCTTTTTTTTGGACTTGCTCGTAGGGTGTGTTTTGCTGTGAATTTCTGATTTTTTTCCTTGTTGCCAGACTGAGTATGGACTTCCTGCCTGTCTCGACTATTCTCTTGGATTACACTATTGTGCATCATTGCCCACCAGTTACTGACCTTGCCTGTTTTTCTATGTCCTTGTAAAGCCCTCAGACCAACTAGGGCCAGGAATTAGCAGAGGGTGTACCTTGCTGCTGTACATCACAGGGAGGATATATTTTTGTAAATGCTCCTAAACACTAGAGGCATCTGAGGTTTTGTTCTGCCTTATTGTGATAGGCTTTGTTGTTGTTTTCCCCTAGAAAATAATATAATATTTAAATCCTTATTATCATAGGTCATGAAGTATTTTTTTTTAAATGAGGTTCTCTTGCATTCTTTCTATAATCACTGTTTGTGCTTGGGAGCAAAACCGTTTACAGCAACAGTCGCTTGGCTGAAATTGTCTACAGAAAAGGAAGTGGATCCAACAATTTTTTTTCTATTTTGCACAGTATCTACTGTCATTGAAAGTATTTGGAAAAAAATAAACATGTATGGAAATATATTTCAGATCATACAAAAATATACTGAAGTATTATGTATGTCAATACAATATATGCTTTCTCTCTCTCTATATATATACAGTATACAAATATATATATACTGTATATAATTCACTTTCAGAACCACAAACTGTTTTTTAGGCCAATAAACTATTTCCACAGTTTCTTGTGTTTTTGTTTGTTCCTCATGAAATGTGACTAATCGGACACTCACTTCTTGATAATAGTTTTTATATTCCAATATATTTACCTTACCAGTTAACATGGCTTGTGATGGTGAACTGCACCCATAATGCAGCTGTAAAGCTTTTCCCTTCATTTGGTTTGATTTTTTTTTTATACACACAAAATTATACCATAGATCTTTTGCCCCACTCCAAGTTGTTTCTCTAAGTTGCTCTCATGGGAGTTATTGTCCCATCACGGTGAGTGTGGTATCATTTAAACCGGACCATCTATTTGGTCACTCTGAAATTATATCCCTACTTTTCCTTGATACTCACAAAACAGTAAAATCAAACATGCTACCCAATAATCTCCTTTTAAATAAAGACAAGACACAGGGATTTCAGTGTGCAGCGGCGACAGCATAAAGAAGAGGGCTCGTAGAAGAGAGCCAGAGAAAATGAAAAAGATGTGGAGCAGAGGTGGCAGAAGAGGCTGCCAAAGTCCACCTCTGCCACTGTGAAGATGGGTCCCCAGCGCCAGAATGAAGAGGGCTATGGTGTAGAAGAAAATTGCGGAGGCGGCAGAAAAGGCCAACAAAGTCCACCTCAGCTGCCATGAATATGGGCCTCTAGCACCAGGAGCCAGGATGAAGAGGGCCCGATTGTGGAGGCAACTGAAGAGGCCACCAAAGTCTGCCTCTGCCATCGTAAAGATGGGGCCCCTGGCGCCAGGATCAAGGTAGAAGAGGGTCCAACGTCGGATCAGGAGGAGCTCGATTTTACAACGATGACTACCACTTTTGTGGTTAGTTAGGGCTTTTTTTTTTTAAATAAAAGATGTTTTTTATTTTAACTTTTCTGATTTTTTTTTATTTTGGTGGTTACTTGTATTGTAGAATATTTTTTTTAAATTGATTTTTAAATGTAAAAGAGCTGATCACATAATTTATTTCAATGTTAGTTTTTTTTTGTTTTGGGTGGGTATTTTATTTTATGGGGCATGTAGTTTATTGTTAGATATAATGGGCCTTAATCTTCTAAACACCCCTCATACTTGTATGAGGGTTGATTAGGTGATTATTGATGTTATCATTTATTAGGCTTTAATCTCCTAACCACCACTCATACCTTTATGGGGGGTTGATTAGGTGATTATTGATGGTTACCATTTATTAGGCCTTAATCTCTTAACCACCCCATACCTGTATGGGGGTTGATTATGATGCATATTCTTTTAAAGGAACAGTCAACCTAAAAAATATTATTACTTATTCACATAATGTATTTAATGTTTTTAACAGCAAACTGTAGCCCAAATTTGATCGAAATATATTTAACAAGTTAAACAACTTACAAGTTCTTCTCCGGCCATTTTGAAATGGCCGCCTCACCCCTCCTTCCCTGATGTCATCGACTGCTTCCACTGACTTCAGCTAGTCGATTCTCCACATTCCCTGTTTTCGCGCATGCGCAATGCGCCAGTTTTGTCATAAAAAACAGTAACAGGCTATCACAGTAACAGGCTATCCCAGGCGCTAGCTGGCCCTGACTCTCTGCACTTTTCTTTCCCTACACTGAAGACAGCATCTGTCACGCTTCAATCCTTGCACCAATAGTGTATCAGCGTATACCAACACTGAGAGGTGGCGATAAATATTGCAGACAAGTCACTCACGGATCACTTGTTTAAGTTAGTCTGTCCCTAGACTTTTTATTACAATCTCAACATGTTTTAAATCCTATAAGACTTTTTGTTGTAATTGTTCTGGAGTCATGTGCTCCTTTTCCACCAGCATACTCATGAGAGTTAACCCCATCAATCAGTGATCAGTTGGACTACAGTTGAACTTATACATTTAACACACATAAAAAGCAGCACCCTCCAAGGACTTCTTAACGACATGAGCTTTATTCCAACACAGTAAAACATCAGCTCAAGATTTCCAGAGCCATCAAGCAGTGGCAGCCACAGACGGGGGAGTCTTTTACATTATTATCTCTGAGTAGGTTAGCTGTGTATACAGATGCTGTCTTCAGTGTAGGGAAAGAAAAGTGCTGTCAGGGCCAGCAAGCGCCAGGGATAGCCTGTTACTGTGATAGCCTGTTACTGTTTTTTAATGACAAAACCGGCACAATGCGCATGCACAAAAGCAGGGAATGCGAAGGATCAACTAGCTGAAGTCAGTGGAAGCAGTTGGTGACGTCAAGGAAGGAGGGGTGAGGTGACCATTTCAAAATAGCCGTAGAAGAACTTGTAAGTTGTTTTACTTGTTCAATATATTTTGATCAAATTTGGGCTACAGTTTTCTGTTAAAAACATTAAATACATTGAGGCCCATTTATCAAGCTCCGAATGGAGCTTGAGGGACCGCGTTTCTGGCGAGCCTACAGGCTCGCCAGAAACAGCAGTTATGAAGCAGCTGTCTAAAGAAAACTGGACCATAACCCTATCCGCCTGCTCTGAGCAGGCGGACAGACATCGCCAGAATTCAACCCGATCGAGTACGATCGGGTTGATTGACACCCTCCTGCTGGCGGACGATTGGCCGCGAGTCTGCAGGGGGCGGCGTTTAACCAGCAGCTCACAAGATCTGCTGGTGCAATGCTGAATACTGAGAGCGTATTGCTCTCTGCATTCAGTGAGGTCTGGTGGACCTGATCCGCACTGTCGGATCAGTTCCGTCAGACCTTTGATAAATAGGCCTCATTATGTGAATAAGTAATAAAAAAAATTAGGTTGACTGTCCCTTTAACTATTGTATAAAAATTAATATGTATTTGTTTATTTATTTTAAACATAAATATATACATTACAATATATATTCATGTTACAAAAGACATTATTATTACAATTATATTATTACATAACATAACAGGAATGCAATTATGTAATACTATAATAATAATGCAACTGTCTTCTATAAGATAAACATCTATTTTAAAAATATAATTATATTTAAAATAATAAATGCATCAAGCAAGAATATCTACTTTTATTTATATAACCAATGCTTAAACTAATATGCATTATACATGACCATGCATTGTATTTCAAACATTGCAGCTATAATGTACACAAGGCAGAAAAGGAAGAGCACAACAGATATGAGGGTGCAAATCTGTCAGAGACTCCACACAAAGGGCTCCATGTACGAAGCAGCGAAAGCTGCTCCGGAGCCTTTGCGGGGCAGGTTCGCATATGCGAGCCTGCTTCCCGCAATGTAAGAAGCAGCGGTCATTAGACCGCTGCTTCCTACACCCTACGCCACCTCTTAGGTGGCGAAGCAAAATCACCGAGAGCTCGCTCGCTCTCGGTGATTGACAGCCCCTTCAGTCGCGTGATTGGTCGCGCGACTGAAGGGGCGGGCATTACACACTCCGCTGAGTGTGTAATGATACATACGGGCAAGCGGATCAATAGATCCGCTGCCCGTGTGTAGCGGAGGCGGGCGGACAGCTTTGCGAGTTAAGAAGCTGTCCGCCCGCCTCTTAGTACATGGAGCCCAAGGTCCCAGAACATAGAATCAAAGTCCATAAAAACAGCAGCACTCACCACTCCAAGGTTCATAGATTTATTGAGACACCAAGCTGCACACAATAGACAACATTTCGGACCTCTATTCCCTAGTCATGTCATGTCAGTAGATATAATGTAGTAACACAAAAGGTATTCCAGCCTCCAAAGTTAAAAAAGACCTTTATTGTTTCACATAGGGTCCAGAGAGCAAAGCATACAACATTTCAGGCCTGCCTTAGGCCCTTATTCATGTGGTATACATGACTTAGGGCCTAAGGCAGGCCTAAAATGTTGTATGTTTTGCTCTTTTTTTAACTTTGGAGACTGGAATACCTTTTGTGTTACTGGATTACTATTGGACGTGGCAAGTCCTACATTTCGTGCCCCTTAACTAAGAGACAGGTGTGCTGTTTCCAAACCTTGCATTAATATTCAGTATTTAAACTGCTATGCATGTCTATTGCATAATGCTTTAAGTATTGCATATACATTAACCCCTTAATGACCGGACCATTTTTCAATTTTCTTACCCTTAATGACAATGGCTATTTTTACATTTCTGCAGTGTTTGTGTTTAGCTGTAATTTCCCTCTTACTCATTTACTGTACCCACACATATTATATACCGTTTTTCTCGCCATTAAATGGACTTTCTAAGGATACCATTATTTTCATCATATCTTATAATTTCCTATAAAAAAAATATAAAATATGAGGAAAAAATTGAAAAAAACACACTTTTTCTAACTTTGACCCCCAAAATCTGTTACACATCTACAATCACCAAAAAACACCTATGCTAAATAGTTTCTAAATTTTGTCCTGAGTTTAGAAATACCCAATGTTTACATGTTCTTTACTTTTTTTGCAAGTTATAGGGCCATAAATACAAGTAGCACTTTGCTATTTCCAAACAACTTTTTTTCAAAATTAGCGCTAGTTACATTGGAACCCTGATATCTGTCAGGAATACCTGAATATCCCTTGACATGTATATATTTTTTTTTAGAAGACAACCCAAAGTATTGATCTAGGCCCATTTTGGTATATTTCATGCCACCATTTCACCACCAAATGTCATCAAATAAAAAAAAAAGTTCACTTTTTCACAAATTTTGTCACAAACTTTAGGTTTCCCACTGAAATTATTTACAAACAGCTTCTGCAATTAAGGCACAAATGGTTGTAAATGCTTCTTTGGGATCCCCTTTGTTCAGAAATAGCAGACTTATATGGCTTTGGGGTTGCTTTTTGGTAAGTAGAAGGCCGCTAAATGCTGCTGCGCACCACACGTAAATTATGCCCAGCAGTTAAGGGGTTAAATTAGGTAGCTTGTAGGGAGCTTGCAGGGTTAATTTTAGCTTTAGGGTAGAGATCAGCCTCCCACCTGACACATCCCACCCCCTGATCCCTCCCAAACAGTTCTCTTCCCTCCCCCACCCCACAATTGTCCCCGCCATCTTAAGTACTGGCAGAAAGTCTGCCAGTACTAAATAAAAGGAGTTTTTCTTTTTTTTTATAAAAAAAAATAAAATGTTTTAGCTGTGATGGACTCCTGCCTTAGCCCCAACCTCCATGATCCCCCCCCCCAGCTCTCTAACCCTCTCCCCTACCTAATTGCCGCCATCTTGGGTACTGGCAGCTGTCTGCCAGTACCCAATTTGCCCCCCAAAAAAGTGTTTTTTTAATTATCTTTTATTACCATTTTAATTTTTTCTGTAGTGTAGCAGCCCCCCACAATACCCCAACCCCCTCCCCCTCCCAGATCCTCATATATTTACTTTTTCCCCCCTCTTCCCACTCATTGGTGTCAGTGTGGGTAGGTAATCGCGCGCGCACACGCGCACCCGCGCGCGCGCACGCGCATGCGCGCCCCCGCACGCTCCCGGCACCCGGCGTGCACATTGCACTAACAGGAGCCGGATGCCGGGTAGCGATGGGCCGCCCACCCGCCTCCCTGTTGCGCTCCCACCCACCAACGAACCGGCACCATCGCTACCGGTGCAGAGAGGGCCACAGAGTGGCTCTCTCTGCATCGGATGCTTTCTAAAGGGTATTGCAGGATGCCTCAATATCGAGGCATCACTGCAATACCCTGAGAGCTGCTGGAAGCGATTGCGATCGCTTCCAGCACTCTCTTAGACAAGTGACGTACCAGGTACGTCCATTGTCACTAACTGCAAGTTTTTGCAGGACGTACCTGGTACGTCACTTGTCATTAAGGGGTTAAAATGCATTTATGTAAGCTTTTGTGTTTATTAGTGATTTTATATATATATATATATATTGATTGTTGTTATATATATATATATATATATATATATATTATAATAGCCAGTAGCATTAGATTATATTTCTACATAACAGGCATGCAGTTATGTAGAACTATAATGTTAATTATACTGTGTGTAATTACAAATTATAAACACAACAAGCAACATTAATTACATTTGAATTTGCATGCAAATATCTAAGCATTATGCATTCTACATATCCATGCATAATTTAAAATATTGAATAGTTATGTGTGGGGCCTTATCTTCTACAGTTAGTTTTAAGTTATGGCAGTTTAGGGGGCAATGTTTAAATAATATGCAGTATGCATATTGTTTAAAGCATTGTATATATCTATAAACTAAAGGTATTTAATGCCGCATTCTATTATCTTAAACATAAACATATGTTTTCAAATATACATTTATGTTGGAAATAATAGAAAGCAACCACTAAATCCCTTTTAAGATATCTACAATTCTTTAAATAATCTACATTATACACGACAATGCATATTTTATCAAGGACAGGAGGTAAACGGCAGATTTGAAGGGGCCCCCATTCCTCCAAAGAGGAAAGCACACCCAAACAAGTGGTATCCCGCATCACACACCATTATGTCATGAGGCAGGTCAGACTCTTTTTGTTACGAATACTTCTGCAAACCAAGCTGCTACATTGCATCATTTCAAGGACGATTGGTATGCTTTAAGCTGAAAATGGTATACAGTATGTGTCTTTAAAGAGTAACCAGACCCCAGAGTGATTGTATGTTGTTTTTAAACATTGTAGCAATAAAGTGGAAATCGCTTTTTTCTGAGTTTTCATCTTTTAACTGAGCGCAATACTTAGAGCTAACGTAGCTCTACTCCATGTTTCTCTTTTCATACACAACATTTTTATATATACAGGTTTACTGTACACAGTGTATTAATGTCAATTTTTATTTTGTAAAATATTCTAAAGTAGGGCTTAAAAGTAAGCATCATCTAAAAACTCCAAAACAACTCAGTACAGGGATGGAAATGATTCAGCAATATAGGGGTTAGATGATCCAATCTGAAGTCTAAAGTAACATAAAAAATGTTATGCTATGCTATATTGCATTGGGCCTGTATCTCTTTCACTTACATATATGCAGGGAACACCCCTTAGATAAGTAAAGTAAAATGTGCAGTGCTGGGGGATCATTTTAGATAATCTCATCTCTCTGGGATTTCCAGGTTCAACCCTTTTTCTTAAAGAATTTAGAAATTTCCGCCCCTGTGAAGTCTGCACTATATTTTATCGCCAAGATGGAGAATCTTTGATAATCGACCCTAAATGCACCTCCATTCCATTTATTTAAGCATTTTAATGAGTTTTTTTAAATGGAAAATCACAAGTAATACTATTTAATACCAGGCTTCAAAAGTACTCAGTTTGAGGTATTTCATATTGTGAGAGTGCAGAATTTAACCTACCTCTTTAATACAAGAACAATGAGCACATTACTGCCAGTTTGCACTATCTAGAACAAGTATAGGGCACTCTCAATAAGTATAGGGTGCATTAAAACTCTTTGGATAAAAAAATTTAAACAGCAACATATAATAAAAGACTATGCATTGTTATTTTTGTGAGGCTGAGCGCAAGATATTGGACCATGAGCTTTTAATTGCGCACCATTTGTAATTTAGGCCTATATTATTTTAAGAGCATATCTATAAATCAAAGACTGATCAGTGTTCCGGGGGAATTCAGTGAGATTAGCTCAGGCCTGATGAATATAGACCATTCAAGTGTGTAACATAATAAAAAAACATAAAAAAAACTGTATCCTGGGGAAGGTTTTGGTTAACAGATGTGCTCTTTTTTTTCTGTTTTGTTAAAAATTATGTTTAGCAGTCAGGTAGGAAGCAGTTGTCTTTTCTGGGAATTTAACTTTGTTAAGGATTATGAAACCTTGCAGCATTTCCATGAGGTATTCTGGGATGAGGAGGCTATGGAATTTGTAGGCATTGACTCACCAGCATTTTGTGGATGGGGCCATGGTGGGAGGAACTAAGTCATGGTTGGAGGTGAGGAGAGTAGTGGATGTGGATGGGCTTGTTGTAGTAGGACAGGGAGTGTCCAGGCTGGAGACAGGGTAGTCCCTAAAAAAATGGAACATTAGCCCTGGCAAAGAAGATGGAACAGGAAGTGGGCCGGGCTTCCCAAACCATAGCAATTCCATGGGATCTGGCACGGTTGGGAGGTTAGGATTACGAATGTATAAGGGACATGAATCCCAAATTGTGACGCACTTGAATGGGATGCAGCATAGCTGTAAAAAACTGACTAGAAAATATCACCAAAACATCTCTATGTAAAAAAGGAAGATAATTTACTTCAAAGTTTCCCCAGTAGCCACATGCAATGGTAAAGGGACTTTCAGGACTTGCAAAGGAGCGTGTATCGGCCATGTGCAGTACAGTCATGTTATTTCCCTCCTCAGTTAAGGAAGTTTACTATGAAATCTTGTGAGATTTCATTGAATCCTATGTCCACAGTAAAGCAAAGGGTGAACTCAGCAATGATGAAGCTGACTATTCACAGACCACTTAGTATTGTGAGCTGAAGGAATTTTGTGGTAAAATAGCTTCCTTTTTTTACAAAGAAATGTCCATGTAACATTTTCTTCTCAGCTTTTTACAGTTATTCTGCATCACTTTTAAGTGATTTAGAATATGGGTATTATGTTTCTTTAACTTGATTTTATCTTGATTTATCTACAAAACTGTCTATGGTGAATTTTGTAGAAAATAAGCCTTAAAGGACTATTAAATACAGTAGAGTTGCATAATAAATAAATGCATAATAAACAATAACACCTTGGGGACGATTTATCAACGGTCCGACAGACATTGCTGAATGCCGACATTTAGCATTGCACAAGCAGATCTGGTGAACTGCTTGTGCAATGCCTCCCCCTGCAGATTCACGGCCAATCGGCCGCTAGCAGGGTGTGTCAATCAACACGATCGTATCTGATCGGGTTGATTGCTGTCCGCCACTCAGAGGTGGCAGACCAGTTAAGGAGCAGCGGTCTTAAGACCACTGCTTCTTAACTGTTGTTTCCGGCAAGACTGAAGGCTCACGCTGAAACAGGGGGTTCAGGGGCCATTCGGCCCCCTTTTATCTGAATTTGAAATGAGCAGAATTTTTTTCTGACAAATTTCAAAATTGTCTTTATTTTCCTACTCCTGTATCATGTGATATCCCTCAGAGAATCACAGACTCATATTCGTATTCACTGAACTCTTGCACATGAGCAGTAGGAGTAGAAAGTGTGCATATAGAAAGGCTGTGCACAATTTAATGATGTAAGTACATTTGTTTGTTAATTGCATTTTATGTCTGAATCATAAAAGTTTAATTCTTACTTTTCTAAAGGATTAGAATATGGATTTCTCCTAATAAGTTGTGAAATATCATTTGGGTCAATCAGAGTTTTTATTTTGTGGTCTGATGAGTGCTACATTAGTGTTACAGAGTTTAGTAAATAAATATGTGGTCTAAAATGATTCTCACAGCTGAATTAGTTTATTATACACATAGTAAAATATTTCCAGATTTCCTGACGGCCGTCAGCCAGACATGTATGTTTTATTTATTTTTTTATATCTGTTTTTTTTCTTCCCAACAGCTGCAAACATCTGTTATCTAGACAATAATGGCTAGATTACGAATTTTGTCGGTAAAGCTGTGCGTTGCTAATGCTCAGTTCCAGCTCACCGCTCACCTACAAACAACGCTGGTATTATGGTTTTTTTTTCAACCCGGCGTCAGCCTCTAAAAAGTGAGCGTTGAGCAAAATTTAGCTCCACATCTCACCTCAATACCAGCGCTGCTTACAGTAGCAGTAAGCTGGCTGAACGTGCTTGTGCACGATTTCCCCACAGGAAACAATGGGGCAGATTCGGCTGAAAAAAACCTAACACCTGCAAAAAAGCAGCGTTCAGCTCCTAACGCAGCCCCATTGTTTCCTATGGGGAAATACATTTTATGTCTGCACCTAACACCCTAACATGAACCCCGAGTCTAAACACCCCTAATCTTACACTTATTAACCCCTAATCTGCCAACCCGACATCGCTGCAACCTGCATAACCTTATTAACCCCTAATCTGCCGCTCCGGACACCGCAGCCACCTACATTATACCTATGAACCCCTAATCTGTCGCCCCCAACATCGCCGACACCTACATTATAGTTATTAACCCCTAATCTGCCGCCCCCAACGTCGCCGCAACTATATTAAATTTATTAACCCCTAATCTGTGGCCGCCAACGTCGCCACCACTATAATAACGTTATTAACATCTAAACCTAAGTCTAACCCTAACCCTAACACCCCCCTAACTTAAAAATAAAATAAATAAATATAAATAAAATTACTACAATTAATTAAATTATTCCTATTTAAAACTAAATACTTACCTGTAAAATAAACTAATAGTTACATTGTAGCTAGCTTAGGTTTTATTTTTATTTTACAGGCAACTTTGTATTTATTTTAACTAGGTAGAATAGTTATTAATTAGTTATAAACTATTTAATAACTACCTAGTTAAAATAAATACAAATTTACCTGTAAAATAAACCCTAACCTAAGTTTTAATTACACCTAACACTACACTATAATTAAATGAATTACCTAGACTAACTACAATTAATTACAATTAAATTAAATAAACTAAATTACGGAAACCCCCCCCCCCCCACTAAATTGCAGAAAATAAAAAAGAAATTACAAATTTTTAAACTAATTACACCTAATCTAATCCCCCTAATAAAATAAAAAAGCCCCCCAAAATAAAAAAATTCCCTACCCTATACTAAATTACAAATAGCCCTTAAAAGGGCCTTTTGCGCGGCATTGCCCCAAAGTAATCAGCTCTTTTACCTGTAAAAAAAAATACAATACCCCCCAACATTAAAACCCACCACCCACACACCCAACCCTACTCTAAAACCCACCCAATCCCCCCTTAAAAAAAACTAACACTAACCCCTTGAAGATCACCCTACCTTGAGACGTCTTCACCCAGCCGGGCCGAAGTCCTCCAAGAAGCCGGGCAAGAGTGGTCCTCCAGATGGCAGAAGTCTTCATTCGATCCGGGCAGAAGAGGTCCTCCAGACGGCAGAAGTCTTCATCCAGGCGGCATCTTCTATCTTCATCCTTCCACGCGGAGCGGGTATATCTTCAATCCAGCCGACGCAGAGCATCCTCTTCCATCGACGTCCTAATGAAGAATGAAGGTTCTTTTAAATGAGGTCATCCAAAATGGCGTCCCTTCAATTCCGATTGGCTGATAGAATTCTATCAGCCAATCGGAATTAAGGTAGGAAAAATCCTATTGGCTGATGCAATCAGCCAATAGAATTGAAGTTCAATCCTATTGGCTGATCCAATCAGCCAATAGGATTGAGCTCGCATTCTATTGGCTGTTCCAATCAGCCAATAGAATGCGAGCTCAATTCTATTGGCTGATTGCATCAGCCAATAGGATTTTTCCTACCTTAATTCCGATTGGCTGATAGAATTTATTTAATTTAATTGTAATTGATTGTAGTTAATTTAGGGATTTAATTTAATTATAGTGTAGTGTTAGGTGCAATTGTAACTTAGTTTAGGGTTTATTTTACAGGTAAATTTGTATTTATTTTAGCTAGGTAGTTATTAAATAGTTAATAACTATTTAATAACTATTGTACCTAGTTAAAATAAATACAAAGTTGCCTGTAAAATAAAAATAAACCCTAAGATGGCTACAATGTAATTATTAGTTATATTGTAGCTATCTTATGGTTTATTTTATAGGTAAGTATTTAGTTTTAAATAGGATCAATTTATTTAATTGTAGTAATTTTATTTTGTTTCATTTAAATTATATTTAAGTTAGGGGGGTTTAGTTTTAGGGTTAGACTTAGGTTTAGGGGTTAATAAATTTAGTATAGTGGCGGCGACGTTGGGGGCGGCAGATTAGGGGTTAATAAATGTAGGTAGGTGTCGGCGATGTTAGGGATGGCAGATTAGGGGTTAATAAAATTTAACTAGTGTTTGCAAGGCGGGAGTGCTGCGGTTTAGGGGTTAATACATTTATTTAAGTGGCAGCAATGTCCGGTCGGCAGATTAGGGGTTAAAAGCTTTATTATAGTGTTTGCGATGTGGGGGGGGGCCTCGGTTTAGGGGTTAATAGGTAGTTTATGGGTTTTAGTGTACTTTTTAGCACTTTAGTTAAGAGTTTTATGTTACAGCGTTAGCCCATAAAACTCTTAACTACTGATTTTAAATGCGGTAGGAGTCTTGACAGGAGAGGGTGTACCGCTCACTTTTTCCAGCAATCGTAATACCGGCGGTAGGAAAATCCCATTGAAAAGATAGGATACGCAATTGATGTAAGGGGATTTGTGGTATGCTAAAATCGCGGAGAAAAAGTGAGCGTTACACCTGTACCTGTCAGACTCGTAATACCAGCGGGCGTTAAAAAGCAGTGTTGGGATCTCTCAACGCTGCTTTTTAAGGCTAACGCAAGACTTGTGATCTAGGTGTAAGAAATCTCAAAATTATCATTTTTTGAGTTCAATAATGTAGTTGAAAGAATTGGAAAGCACAATTTTGTGAATGTGTTTGGGCTTTGCATTCAAAAAGGAGCAATTCCATTTGAAAGCTCGGTCACAAAGACACATTTCAGTACAAGGACAAGTTTCAGTACTGTTAAAATCTGGCTTTAGAAGATTAGAGAAGTCCTTCTAATAAAAACCCATATTGTCTTCTTGAGTTCAGATGCATATCATACCAAACCAGAAAATGGTGCTTATAAATTAATAAATATAAATATTGACAAAAAACAATATTTTTAAAATATTAAGTGTCAATATAGTCATCGTGCATACATGCAGTATGCCCATCATGCCTATATAAAAATGGTATTCAGTTTGTTTAGCAAATATTAAGATGGAGTTGAATTGCAATAAGTGAATCTCACACATGTAAACGAGTATTTCCCTTTTCACTTAACAATAGGGTTTATTCAAAAGAACATTACTGTAACCTCAAGATTCTATCTTAATATCAAGCACTTAACCAAAGAAAACACGTTTAGGAACTTTTCTGTTTATGGCTGTTGGATTGTGATCACTCGAGAAACATACTGACCAATTCGGTCATTATCATGAGAAGATAGCTGATAGATTGTGATCACACTCTGAATTTTTAATTTTTAATTTATTTTTCGGAAATATTTCTATGGATAACAACTTTCACTATTCATATTAGGTTTGCCGGGTAAACATTATCTGCAGTTTTACTTGTGTATGGACAGGAAATAGGAAGAATGCAGCATACAACAGAATTTAACTCTTTGTTACAGAAGTGGTGCAAGAAGAAAGGACATGGTTTTGTTAACCATCAAAGCCCTGTTTGACAAGATAGTAGTAGATTATGGGCCAGATTACGAGTGGATCCCAAACGTTTGCCCGTGAGTAATAAGGGGTTTATTGCGGGTGTTTGCACTCGTCGGGTTTACCGCTGGCATTATGAGTTGAAAGTAAACACAATCACTTGAGCGCAGTGGCGATTTACGCTAGAATGATTACTGTGTCCATAGAGCTCTGGTTAGCTGTTTCTCAAAACAAAAAAGTTGCAGAGAACTACATCAGCAAGTATGCTAAACCTACCTAGGTATTTTTTCAACAAAGGATACCAAGAGAATAAAGCAAAATAAATAGTATAAATAAATTGGAAAGCTGTTTTAAATTACATGCTGTATCAAAATCATGAAATAATGTTTCTGGGTTTCAGGTCCTTTTAAGGATAAAAGGCAGAGGGTTTCAATTAATGGAGTGCATTCAAATGAGGGTTAAGTTTCTAACGGTGTTCTATAAGGGTCAATTTTTTGGGCCTGTTTTGTTTAACATTTTATCAATGATATTGGTAGTGGTCTTACAATAAATTGTAACAGAGTTGATGTTCCAGGAGTGATTGATCAAATGAGTAGTGATATTAAACTGGAGGACTGGGCAAATAAATGGGATCTAAAATTGTGTATTAACTAGAGGAAAATTATGCACATAAGATTCAAACCCCCAAAGGCCTAATTACCTCAATGGTACATTACTAACTGTAACTAAAGAGGAACTGGATATGGGAATTATTATTTCAGATTATTTAAAAACTGGTAGACAATGCAGCAGTGCACCCAGTAAGGCCAGTCAAATACTTGGTTGCATTGGGAGAGGTATTTGTAGCAGAAATAACAAGGTTCTTATGCCACTTTACAGATCATAGTTAGGTCTTATCTGGAATATTATGTACAGTTCTGGGGACCACATCTTCAGAAAGATGTAAATACACTAGAAACTGTCCAAAGAAGGGCTACTAAAATGGTATTTGTTCTTAAACATAAAACATACAAAGAAAGACTCTATGACCTAAATATGTATAATTTAGAGGAGAGAAGGGAAAGAGGTGACATGAAAGAAAGCATTAAAATGTCTTGGATATAGATACGTCTAGCCTAAGAAAACAGTAACATGTAATATGGGTAGACTTGATGGGCCTTTTTGTTTCTACACACAGTATAACTGGAACATCAGGTTTGCTTACACTTGGATTGCATTAATGTATGAACAACTATAATCAACAAGTTTTTCTGGGTTTTCCACATACACCTAGAAGGAAACAAAAAAGGCAGAAAAATAAAACATGGCCGCTAATCTATTCAATAATAATAACAGCGTAATATGCTAGAAAGCTTTTTACTCAACTAATTCTTTTTGACATTTGTTCATAATTTCACATCATATTGTCTAATTCAGCCATTAAAGGTTTTTTGTAGTATGAAGAAAAAAAAAGAAAAGAAAATTAACAAGATAACGTTAAAAAAATATGCCAAAACCAGGCTGCCTGTATCAGTCCTCAAACAGTATATACCCTTTGTATTTCAAAAGCCTGATCACTTTAGACAGCTCTTCAAATGGATTGGAATAAACCACATAGCTTGATCTAGATTCATAGATGCTAGTGGGTTTGCCAAAGAGACTCGTTGTAAAGGCAAGATTATGTTCAAAATTTATTGAGCATCACTTCCCCTATATTTTCCAACTTTTCCTTAGGGGTCTTTCCTTCCATTTACATCTACCTATAGTTGTATGAGGTGCCCAACACATTATATTGTGCATGTCAAATGGGAACCAATAGCAAGGGGGGAAAAACATAATTACACCTTAATACTCAAAGGGACATTATATTTTAAAATATTCTCCTCTTTAATGTGTTCCCAATGCTCTATTTTACCTGCAGGCGTGTATGTTATTGTTTGGAAACAGTTCCTTTATCTTTATTTTGTTGTTTGAAATAACTTATTTTGCCTGTTGAAACTACCGCCTATATTGAAAATAAAAATAACATTGTATTCTATTTAGAAAAGCAGGAGCACTAATTAAACTCCCAGGGCTAGATTACGAGTGGAGTGCTATTTAACGCTCCCTTGTTAAATTCGCAAGATGTAAGCTTTTTGTGCACGTCGGGTAGCATGCGTATTGCAAGTTGAAAGTAAAACGTTTCGCTTGCGCGCTAACCCAACACAAGCAAAAAGACGAAGTTTAGAATATTGTGATCTCGTTAAATTCCCCTATAGACTTCAATGAAGTGGGAAAAGTGGGGGGAAAAAAACTAACACCCTTACTTGCGCGAAAACCCGCTTGTATTTTCTCAAGTGTGCTAACCCGACATCAAAAATTAATATTTCACATTTCAATGTTCTTCACATAGAAGAATATGTTTATATGATTTTTTTTTTTACCAAATAAATATCTATACCTATATGTGTATATACAGTACAATATATATATATATATATATACTTACATATGATTATATAAATAGTATAGATATATTTAGATATACATAGAACATATTCCCCTATGCAAAAAACATGGGAATGTGAAATATTTACAGCACAAATACAGTTAAACACTTTCGGCTAGATTACGAGTTTTGCGGTATGAGTGAAAAAACCTTGTAGGTATAGCTGTACCGCACACTTTTTTGGCCGTCACACAAGGTAACTACCACACTTTTTATAAAGTCCTTTTTCAATGGGACTTCCATAGCGCCGGTTTTACGAGTTCGCCTGTCCAGTCAAAAAGTGAGTGGTACAGCCCATAACTACAAGATCCGTACCGCAAACTGAAAAGTCAGTAGTTATGGGTTTTACGTTACAAAGCTGTACCATAAAACTCATAACTAATGTGTTACAAAGTACACTAACACCCATAAACTACCTATTAACCCCTAAACCGAGCCCCTCCCGCATCGCAAACACTAAAATAAAACGATTAACCCCTAATCTGCCGACCGGACATTGCCGCCACTTAAATAAATGTATTAACCCCTAAACCGCCACACTCCCGCATCGCAAACACTAGTTAAATATTATTAACCCCTAATCTGCTGTCCCTAACATCGCCGCAACCTACATTATTGTTATTAAACCCTAATCTGCTGCCCCCCAAATCGCCGCCACCTAACTACACTTATTGACCCCTAATCTGCTTCCCCTACTATACTAAAGTTATTAACCCCTAAACCTCTGGCCTCCCACATCACATCACTAACACTAAATAAAAATATTAACCCCTAAACCTAACCCTAAGTCTAACCCTAACCCTAACACCCCTAACTTTAATATAATTAATTTAAAACTAAATACAAATTACTATTATTACCTAAATAATACCTATTTAAAACTAAATATTTACTTATAAAATAAACCCTAAGCTAGCTACAATATAACTAATAGTTACATTGTAGCTATTTAAGGTTTTATTTTTATTTCAGGGGTAAGTTTGTATTTCTTTTAACTAGGTAGACTAGTTAGTAAATAATTATTAATTATTTACTAGCTACCTAGTTAAAATAAATCCAAAGTTACCTGTAAAATAAAACCTAACCTGTCTTACACTAACACCTAACATTACACTTAAATTACTAAAATGACATTAATTAAATACAATTAACTAAATTACAAAAAAGAAATAAACACTAAATTACACAAAATAAAATAGAAATGATCAAATATTTAAACTAACTAAACTAATCTGCTGCACCCAATGTCGCTGCCACTATACTAAACCTATTAACCCCTAAACCGCCAGCCCCCCACATCGCCACTAAACTAAATTAAGCAATTAACCCCTAATCCTAACAACCCGCTAACTTTACATTAAAATTACAACATCCCTATCTTATAATAAATTAAAACTTACCTGTAGAATTAAAATAAACTATATTAAATGCTTAACCCCTTAATGACAATAGTACTTTTCCATTTTCTGTCCGTTTGGGACAAAGGCTATTTTTACATTTTTGTGGTGTTTGTGTTTAGCTGTAATTTTCCTCTTACTCATTTACTTTACCCACACATATTATATACTGACTTTCTCACCATTAAATGGACTTTCTAAAGATACCATTATTTTCATCATATCTTATAATTTACTATAAAAAAATTATAAAATATGAGGAAAAAATGAAAAAAAAAAAAAAAAACGTTTTCTAACTTTTAGCCCCAAAATCTGTTACACATCTGCAACCATCAAAAAACACCCATGCTAAATAGTTTCTAAATTTTGTCCTGAGTTTAGAAATACCCAATGTTTACATGTTCTTTGTTTTTTTTTGCAAGTTATAGAGCCATAAATACAAGTAACACTTTGCTATTTCCAAACCACTTTTTTTCAAAATTAGCGCTAGTTACATTGGGACACTGATATCTTTCAGGAATCCCTGATTATCCCTTGACATGTATATATTTTTTTTAGAAGACATCCCAAAGTATTGATCTAGGCCCATTTTGGTATATTTAATGCCACCATTTCACCACCAAATGCGATCAAATACAAAAAATCGTTCACTTTTTCACAATTTTTTTCACAAACTTTCAGTTTATCACTGAAATTATTTACAAACAGCTTGTGCAATTATGGCATAAATGGTTGTAAATGCTTCTCTTGGATCCCCTTTGTTCAGAAATAGCAGACATATATGGCTTTGGTGTTGCTTTTTGGTAATTAGAAGGCCGCTAAATGCCACTGCACACATACGTGTATTATGCCCAGCAGTGAAGGGGTTAATTAGGGAACATGTAGGAAGCTTTTTGGGGTAATTTTAGCTTTAGTGTTGTGTAGTAAACAACCTAAAGTATTGATCTAGGCCCATTTTGGTATATTTCATGCCACCATTTCACCGCCAAATACATTCAAATAAAAAAAAAAACTTTACATTTTTCACAATTTTAGGTTTCTTACTGAAATCATTTACAAACAGCTTGTGCAATTATGGCACAAATGGTTGTAAATGCTTCTCTGGGATCCCCTTTGTTCAGAAATAGCAGACATATATGGCTTTGGCGTTGCTTTTTGGTAATTAGAAGGCTGCTAAATGCTGCTGCGCACCACACGTGTATTATGTCCAGCAGTGCAAGGGTTAATTAGGAAACTTGTAGGGAACTTGTAGGGTTAATTTTAGCGTTAGTGTAGTGTAGTAGACAACCCAATGTATTGATCTAGGCCCATTTTGGTATATTTCATGCCACCATTTCACCGCCAAATGCAATCAAATAAAAAAAATGTTTCCTTTTTCACAAACGTTAGGTTTCTCACTAAAATTATTTACAAACAGCTTGTGCAATTATGGCACAAATAGTTGTAAATGCTTCTCTGGGATCCCCTTTTTTCAGAAATAGCAGACTTATATGGCTTTGGCGTTGCTTTTTGAAAATTAGAAGGCCGCAAAATGCCGCTGCGCATCACACGTGTATTATGGCTAGCAGTAAAGGGGTTAATTAGGTAGCTTGTAGGGAGTTTGCAGGGTTAATTTTAGCTTTAGTGTAGAAATCAGCCTCCCACCTGAAACATCAGACCCTAAAAATAAAATATGCTTACATTTTTACGCCCCCGTGCACTCCCGTCTCAGATCCCGCCCCCTCCACATGATGACAGGCCCATTGCAGGCCGCCCACCCGCCTCCCTGCTTTGCTCCCACCCACCAACGATGCTCCGGTGTAGAGAGGGCCACAGAGTGGCTCTCTCTGCATCAGAGGCTTGTAAAGGGGTATTGCAGGATGCCTCCATATTGAGGCATCACTGCAATACCCTCAGAGCTGCTGGAAGCGATTGCGATCGCTTCCAGCACTCTGTTAGACAACTGATGTACCAGGTATGTCTATTGTCATTAACTGCTTGTTAATGCATGACGTACCTGGTACGTCAGTTGTCATTAGGGGTTAATTAACCTACCCTAACTATTATCCTAAAATTAAATTAAACTATATTAAACTATTTATTAACCTACCCTAACTATTATCCTACAATTAAAATAAACTATATTAAACTATTAATTAACCTACCCTAACTATTATACTAAAATTATATTAAACTACCAATTAAATTAACTATATTACATATTAAAAAAACCTAACCCTACTCTATTAATTATTTAAATCTACAAAAATTTTTTACTAAATTACTAAAAAAAAAACACAGTATCAAAAATAAAAATCGATTACACCTAATCTAAAAGCCCTATCAAAATAAAAAAGCCCCCCCAAAATAAAAAACCCCTAGCCTACAATAAACTACCAATGGCCCTTAAAAGGGCCTTTTGCGGGGTATTGCCGAAAGAAATCAGCTCTTTTACCTGTAAAGAAAAATAAACACCCCCCAACAGTAAAACCCACCACCCACACAACCAACCCCCCAAATAAAAACCCTATCTAAAAAACCTAAGCTCCCCAATGCCCTTAAAAGGGCATTTGTATGGTTATTGCCCTTAAAAGGGCATTTAGCTCTTTTACTGCCCAGAACCTACTCTAAAAATAAAACCCATCCAAAAAAACTTTAAATAACCTAACACTAACCACCGACGATCCACTTACAGTTCTTGAAGTTCTGCTTGAAGGATCCATTCAGCCAGCAAGAAGTCTTCATTCGGGTGGCAAGAAGTCTTCATCTGGGTGGCCTCTTCCATCTTCATCCAGCCAGCGAAGTCTTCATCCATGTGGCCTCTTCTATCTTCATCCATCCGGCACGGAGCGGGTTCATCATGAAGACATCTGACGAGGAGCTCCTCTTCAATGTGGTCTCCGCCGTAAACTGGATCTTGAATGCAAGTGACGTCATCCAAGATGGCGTCCCTTGCATTCCTATTGGCTGAAAGGTTCCAATCAGGATTATTGGCTGATTGGAACCTTTCAGCCAATAGGAATGCAAGGGACGCCATCTTGGTTGACGTCACTTGCATTCAAGATCCAGTTTACGGCGGAGACCTATTGAAGAGGAGCTCCTCGTCAGATGTCTTCAGGATGGACCCGCAAAAGGCCTTTTTAAGTGCTATTGGTAGTTTATTGTAGGCTAGGGTTTCTCTTATTTTGGGTGGGCTTTATATTTTGATATGGCTATTAGAGTAGGTGTAATTCGTTTTTATTTTTGATACTGTGTTTTTTTTTTTTGTAACTTAGTGTTTTTGTTTTTGGTAACTTACGACTAGTTTACGAATTTTGCGGTAAGGTGAAAAAGCAGTGTTAACAGGTCCTAGTGCTGTTTTTTTACGCCCGCTGGTATTACAAGTCTTGCAGGTATAGGTGTACCGCACACTTTTTTGGCCTAACCGCTAACTGACTTATGTAAAGTTCGTAAACCCTTTTTTCTATGGGACTTACCGCCGCACTCCTGCCTCGCAAACACTAGTTAAATATTATTAACCCTAATCTGCCGCCCCTAACATCGCCGCCACCTACATTATACTTATTAACCCCTAATCTTCCGTTCTGGACATCGCCACAACCTTCATTATATTTATTAACCCCTAATCTGCTGCCCCCAACATTGGCGCCACCTACCTACATTTATTAACCCCTAATCTGCCGTCCCCAACATCGCCACCACTATTCTAAATTTATTAACCCTTTAAACCTAAGTCTAACCCTAACACCCCCTAACTTAAATATAATTTAAATAAATCTAAATATAATTACTATCATTATCTAAATTATTCCTATTTAAAACTAAATACTTACCTATAAAATAAACCCTAAGCTAGCTACAATATAACTAATAGTTACATTGTATCTAGCTTAGGGTTTATTTTTATTTTACAGGCAAGTTTGTATTTATTTTAACTTGGTAGAATAGTTATTACATAGTTATTAACTATTTAATAACAACCTAGCTAAAATAAATACAAATTTACCTGTAAAATAAAACCTAACCGATGTTACAATAACACTTAACACTACACTACAATTAAATCAATTCCCTACATTAAATACAATTAAATAAATTAAATTAAATTAGCTAAATCACAAAAAAACAAACACTAAATTACAGAAAATAAAAAACAAATTACAAGATCTTTAAACTAATTACACCTAATCTAATAGCCCTATCAAAATAAAAAAAGCCTCCCCCCAAATAAAAAAAACCCCTAGCCTAAACTAAACTATTAATAGCCCTTAAAATGCTCTTTTGCCGGGCATTGCCCCAAAGAAATCAGCTCTTTTACCTGTAAAAAAATACAAACAACCCCCCAACAGTAAAACCCACCACCCACACAACCAACCCCCCAAATAAAATCCTAACTAAAAAAACCTAAGCTCCCCATTGCCCTGAAAAGGGCATTTGGATGGGCATAAATGTAGGTAGGTTGCGGCGACATTGGGGGAGGGAGATTAGAGGTTAATAAATATAATGTAGGTGTCGGCGATGTTGGGGGCAGCAGATTAGGGGTTAATAAGTATAATGTAGGTGGCGGTGATGTCCGGAGTGGCAGATTAAGGGTTAATAAATATAATGTAGGTGTCGGCGATGTAGGGGGCGGCAGATTAGGGGTTAATAAGTATAAGATTAAGATTGTTTAGACTCGGGGTTAATGTTAGGGTGTTAGGTGTAAACATAAAATGTGTTTCCCCATAGGAATCAATGGGGCTGCGTTACTGAGTTTTACGCTGCTTTTTGGTAGGTGTTTGACTTTTTCTCAGCCGGCTCTCCCCATTGATGTCTATGGGGAAATCGTGCACGAGCACGTACGACCAGATCACCGCTGACTTAAGCAGCGCTGGTATTGGAGTGCAGTATGGAGCTCTATTTTGCTCTACGCTCACTTCTTGCCTTTTAACGCCGGGTTTGTAAAAACCTGTAATACCAGCGCTGCAGGAAAGTGAGCGGGGAGAAAAAACGTTAGCACCGCACAGCTCATAACGCAAGACTCGTAATCTAGCCGTTAGTTTTTTTTCTTTGTAATTTAGTAATTTTTTATTGTAGATTTAAATAATTTGAGTAGGGTTAGGTTTTTTTTTTTAATATGTAATATAGATAATTTAATTGGTAGTTTAATGTAATTTTAGTATAATAGTTAGGGTAGGTTAATTAATAGTTTAATATAGTTTAATTTAATTGTAGGATAATAGTTAGGGTAGGTTAATTAATAGTTTAATTTAATTCTACAGGTAAGTTTTAATTTATTATAAGATAGGGATGTTGTAATTTTAATGTAAAGTTAGCGGGTTGTTAAGTTTAGGGGTTAATAGCTCAATTTAGTTTATTGAGATGTGGGGGGCTGGCGGTTTAGGGGTTAATAGGTTTAGTTAGTGGTAGTGATGTGGGAGGCCAGGGGTTTAGGGGTTAATACATTTATTTAGTTGCGGTGGGGTCCAGGTGCGGCGGGATAGGGGCTAATACTTTTATTTAGGTTGCGGCGGGGTCGCGGAGCGGCAGAATAGGGGTTAATAACATTATTTAGATGGCGGCGATGTTGGGCCGCAGATTAGGAGTGTTTAGACTCAAGGCTTATTTTAGGTTGTTAGGTGTAAACTTTACTGGTTTTCAACCATAGAAATCAATGGGATATCTGGCAGCATCGAACATAAGCTTTCGCTGCTTTCAGACTCCTATTGATTCCTATGGCATCCGCGGCCTCCGCCACTTTATACCATTATTTCCTCCGTTAGCCGCAAGCGTACCGGTTAACTATTTGATAACTTTTAAAAAGTGTCAAATAATGCTGAATGTGTATTCGGAACATCTGTAATGACGTAAGCATTGATCTGTGTCGGATTGAGACCGGCGGATCGTATGTTACGTCACAGATTTCAACTTTTGCCGGTCTGTATGCTTTGATAACTAGGTCGAATCAAGCTCACAACAATTACGCTGCGGAATTCCAGCGTATTTCAGGTTGACGGCTTGATAGATATCCTCCGTAAGGTGATTGTTCTACTATGTCTGTAAAGTCTTTGTTGTGCACTAATTCCTTAATCAACAAGTCTCCTCCTCTCCCCATTTGTTGAGTCTCATTTCTATCTTTTGTATGTGGAGCCAAAATTTCTGGGTCTATGTAAAAATGTGGCCCTTACCTTGATACCTCTGACATTTGTTTATATGTAATTTTTGTTTTTTCTTTTGTTTAATATCATTTATAAAAGTATTCTCCGCAGTCCTGCCACTGAAAAAATATTCTAATACAACCCTTCTACTGAGAAACTGGAACTGTTGGACTGTTCATCTCTTTGTGGTTATTATAGGATATAAATCCTTTATATGGTACCCAGTACTAGTACAGGATATGAATAAATAGATGGTAGATAGATTAGATGGATCAGATGGATCAGATGGATCAGATAGATAGATTAGATAGATCAGATAAATATATATACTGTAGATAGATAGATGAAAGATAGAGATAGATGAGAGATAGATGAGAGATAGAGATAGATAGATAGATAGATAGATAGATATAGATTGATAGATAGATTAGATCAGATAGATAGATAGATAGATAGATTAGATAGATAGATTAGATAGATCAGATAGATTGAAAGATAGAAAGATAGATAGAAAGATAGATAGATGATAGATAGACAGGTAGATCAATATACATAGATAAATAGATAGATAGATTCGGAGAAAGAGTAAAGGAACTAACCAGCTGCAGATATGAGCACTGTTTGTATGTACCGCAATAAAGAAGTTGAGTCTGGTTGACTTGATAAAAACAAATTCAGAGAAGAACTTAGTTACTTTTTTCACAGACATTATCTAAATTGTTATTTTTAGTGCAGTGAGAAATGAGCTCATGTGACTTTCTGGAAAGGGAACTGATGATAGAAGAATACAAAGCAACATTATCTTTAGGCAAGCAAGAAAAACATTTTGTTAATGCGCTTGCAGAGACTTGAATCCTCTACAAAGTCATCACAGGTATTTAGTATAAATAAAAATAAATTGTGCTCTTCACATAATGTATGACAACCAAGGTGCAATATGTATGAGCCTTCCCTGCCACCAGAAATGCCCATACCCATACATTTCTGTTCTTGTCAGTGTTTTGTGCCCTGCACCCTACGTCATGCTCTCCTCAGCTTTTACTTTTCTCTGTACTATATATCATGTTGTTACCTTGTTATTGTCTCCTACTTTATGCCATTCACTAGACACTTTATTCCATTATCTCCTATTTTATGTCATTCAATAGCCACTTTATTCCATTATCTCCTCCTTTATGTCATCCCCTAGCCACTTTATACCGTTATCTCCTCCTTTATGTCATCCCTTAACCACTTTATACCATTCTCTCCTCCCTTTAAGCCATTCAGTAGCCACATTATACTATTCTTTCCTCCTTTATGCCATTCACTAGACACTATATACCATTACCTCCTCCTTTATGCCATTCAATAGCCACTTTATAACATCTCCTCCTTTATGTCATTCAATAGCCACTTTATAACATTATCTCCTCCTTTATGTCATCCCCTAGCCATATCATTATCTCCTCCGTTACGCCATTCACTAGCCACTTTATACCATTCTCTCCTCCTTTATGTAATTCACTAACCACTTTATGTCATTCACTAGCCACTTTATACCATGATCTCCACCATTATGCCATTCACTAGCCACTTTATACCATTATCTCCTCTTTTATGCCATTCACTAGCCACTTTATACCATTATTTCTTCCGTTATGCCATTCACTAGCCACTTTATACCATTATCTCCTCCTTTATGCCATTCACTAGCCACTTTATACCATTATTTCCTCCGTTATGCCATTCACTAGCCACTTTATACCATTATCTCCTTCTTTATACCATTCATTAGCCACTTTATATCATTATCTCCTCTTTTATGCCATTCTCTAGCCACTTTATAGCATTATCTCCTACTTTATGTAATTCAATAGCCACTTTGTACCATTATCTACTACTTTATGTCATTCACTAGCCATTTTATACTATTCCCGGCATTCACTATCAACTTTGTAATAGTCTCATCTGTGTGCCTTTTACTATTTACATCTCTCTCTCCCCTTTGTGTAATTCATTGGCCTCTATGTACCATGCTCTCTCCTCTTTGCTTCATTAACTGGTCACTATGTACCATTTTATTTTCTCATTATGCCATTCATTAGCTACTTTGTGCCATTCTCTCTCATCTTTGGGCCATTAACTTGCCACTAGCCTTTATGCTACTCTGTTTTACTCCACTTTGTATAATTTTATATTATTTTAGCCTTGACATGCAGTAATTTTCTAGATCAATAATCATGTACAAAACTTTTTGTAGACTTCTCTGGCTCTTCATTGTAAACTCACAATTTTTTTAAAATTCTTCCCAGTTCCACTGTTTATCATGATACACTTTTCAATAGCAATATAATATACCCATAGAATCTCTTGAATCATGTAATTAGAATATTCAGTGGCCTAGATTCAATAAAACCAGTTACGGAACTAATATCTTACTGAATAAACTTTCTGTAACATGGTAAGTAAAAAATTGCAATTTACACAAAGGTTTATAAACCCCCTTATCACAGCCACAAGTTGTAAGTCACTCACCCTTATGATCAATGGAGCAGCATCTCATAACTATCCATCTCTTGGTGCATAGAGCAAGTTCGCTTGTAAAGGATACCGACATAACAAAAATGCATACAAAACCTTACACAACAAACTAATAAATATAAAATAAACCTCACCCTTAGATTTACACAAAACAAAAACTCGCAAAGAACCTAAGCCAGCTTTAAAATAGTGAGACACAACCATAGGACATGATACTTTATAGAGGTGATAAAAATCCAAACTACGGGGGGGGGGGGGGGTAGTCAACAGCCATGCTGATAGGATGTGTTTGCACAGAGCTCTGGTGCAGATACCTACAAACGGTTGTTTAAAACAACTTTTTTTGGAGCCCAACCTGCCCTAATTTTAGGGTATATATCGCCTAGCTGTGGAGTGACACCCTGACAAGGAATCCTGCCTAATTTACCGCCTGGGCACATAAATTCCAGTGCAAAGAAGCACTGTGGCCTACACAGACCTCGATCTAGCCCACATCTACACCAGTGCGGGGACACGGCCCTAACTTTTCCTTATCTACAACAATGACACCGGATAAGGCACTGACCTCCGATATAACTCCCCGACCCCTGGATTCCAGCGCAGCAGCCTAAGTACACCCACAGGCTTGCAGCCTCCTCCGTCTGATACGCAGCAGTCTCCTCAGGGTGTTTCCAGAGATAGTAAGGACTACAGCAGAGTTCGGCCTAAACAGCTTCATCCGTTAGTAGGTCCATAGGTGACCAGTGAAGGGGACACGTTACATCTGCCGCAAAAATACCTATCCGTCCTCATCAATAAGAGACAGGCCTCCAACAAGAGCCTAGAGGTTACAGGTACAGAGGGATTATGGGGATACACAGAGAGGGACCCGATCAGTCAGCCCCATAGCTTTGGGTACCTTGCCTCCAAACCCCCTTAAACTCTGGCCATCTGATATAGTGAAGTGCTCATTATAGAACCACGTGGCTTCTCTGCTACTGTATTGGGAATCTCCTCACTTGCTAAAAAAGACTGTACAGCTCCCTGATATCAGATACCTCTCCCCTTAATCCACCTCTACAGCTACCGCCATCTGAATCCTCATCCAATGTCCAACTGTAACCAAGTAATTTTGCCCCACAAATATATAGTGATTACAGTGTGAACTACACTTTAGACCGCATACATATTCAAATATGCGGATAAATAAAAAGATGATGGTATAATCAGTGATACTGCCACCCTAGTGGATTTGTTCATTCCCATTTACTTAGTCTATATCTCCATCGTCATGTGATATTGTTTCTCTTTAATATCTTATACACTGCCTTTTTACTCTGGGTACTCCTATACTATGTCTTAATCTTCTAAAAAGAAGCCCAAAGCTACAAATTCCAATAAAAAGACTGTAGTCAACCCCTTTAGAGCACTTTCTGCTCTAGAACTTCCTTCCCCACAAGGGGAACAACTCTTACAAGGCCATAGCGACCCTTCAGGGCCACTCTCCACTACTGAAGACATGGCCTCCAATATTGTGGATATTCTCACTCAATGCATGAATGCTATGCAAGACACACTAACTAAAGCTATAAAAGGTTTTGCAGCTGAACTGAGTAGAGACATAGCTGCTATAGATGAATGTACTGAAGCGCTAGAGAGGAAACACAAAGATCTGGCTATAGATCATGCCAATATGCACTCTTATTCCCAAAACTTAGCAACCCAGATAACAGATCTAGAACTTAAGCTTGCAGACCTTGAGGACAGAACTCTATTGAACTAGAAGTTTAATCAAACAACTATGTCTCAAGCTTATGCCAACCCAAGGCCCCCGGGTCTCCTAATTGACAGAGTACATATGGTACCCAGATCCAGAAACATACCTCAAGACAAACCTAGAGATGTCCTGGCAAGGATCCATTTCTTCACACACAAAGATAACCCTAACGTTAGCTCCATGGTTTCAGTAGCCATAAACACTCGATTCGGGCCACTAACTCACATAGAGAAAGACATCTTATCATTTACTGCACCTTAGATAATGTATATCAGCTGTAACAAGCAAACCCTCCCACTACCTGACTCCCTCTTTAAAAACTAATGGCTAGATTTAGAGTTTTGTCGGTAACGACCCGCGTAGCTAACGCTGGCTTTTTTCTGGCCGCACCTTTAAAATAACTCTGGTATTGAGAGTCCACAGAATGGCTGCGTTAGGGGTTTGGGTTAGATTAGGGGTATGTGGGTGGTGGGTTGTAATGTTGGGGGGGGGTATTGTATGTGTTTTTTTTACAGGCAAAAGAGCTGAATTCTTTGGGGCATGCCCCGCAAAGGGCCCTGTTCAGGGCTGGTAAGGTAAAAGAGCTTTGAACTTTAGTAATTTAGAATAGGGTAGGGCATTTTTTTATTTTGGGGGTCTTTGTTATTTTATTAGGGGGCTTAGAGTAGGTGTAATTAGTTTAAAATTGTTGTAATATTTTTCTGATGTTTGTAAATATTTTTTTATTTTTTGTAATTTAGTTCTTTTTTATTTTTTGTACTTTAGATAGTTTATTTCATTGTATTTATTTGTAGATATTGTATTTAATTAATGTATTGATAGTGTAGTGTTAGGTTTAATTGTAGGTAATTGTAGGTATTTTATTTAATTAATTTATTGATAGTGTAGTGTTAGGTTTAATTGTAACTTAGGTTAGGATTTATTTTACAGGTAATTTTGTAATTATTTTAACTATTTTAGCTATTGTACCTGGTTAAAATAAATACAAAGTTACCTGTGAAATAAATATTAATCCTAAAATAGCTACAATATAATTATAATTTATATTGTAGCTATATTAGGATTTATTTTACAGGTAAGTATTTAGCTTTAAATAGGAATAATTTATTTAATAAGAGTTAATTAATTTCGTTAGATTTAAATTATATTTAATTTAGGGGGTGTTAGTGTTAGGGTTAGACTTAGCTTTAGGGGTTAATACATTTATTAGAATAGCGGTGAGCTCCAGTCAGCAGATTAGGGGTTAATGTTTGAAGTTAGGTGTCGGCGATGTTAGGGAGGGCAGATTAGGGGTTAATACTATTTATTATAGGGTTAGTGAGGCGGATTAGGGGTTAATAACTTTATTATAATAGCGGTGCGGTCCGCTCTGCAGATTAGGGGTTAATAAGTGTAGGCAGGTGGAGGCGACGTTGTGGGGGGCAGATTAGGGGTTAATAAATATAATATAGGGGTCGGCGGTGTTAGGGGCAGCAGATTAGGGGTACATAAGGATAACGTAAGTAGCGGTGCTTTGCGGTCGGCAGATTAGGGGTTAATAAGTGTAGGCAGGTGGAGGCGACGTTGTGGGGGGCAGGTTAGGGGATAATAAATATAATACAGGGGTCGGCGGTGTTAGGGGCAGCAGATTAGGGGTACATAAGGATAACGTAGATGGCGGTCGGCAGATTAGGGGTTAAAAATATTTAATCGAGTGGCGGCGATGTGGGGGGACCTCGGTTTAGGGGTACATAGGTAGTTTATGTGTGTTAGTGTACTTTAGAGCACAGTAGTTAAGAGCTTTATAAACCGGCGTTAGCCCAGAAAGCTCTTAACTACTGACTTTTTTCTGCGGCTGGAGTTTTGTCGTTAGATTTCTAACGCTCACTTCAGCCACGACTCTAAATACCGGAGTTAGAAAGATCCCATTGAAAAGATAGGATACGCAATTGATGTAAGGGGATCTGCGGTATGGAAAAGTCGCGGCTGAAAAGTGAGCGTTAGACCCTTTCCTGACTGACTCCAAATACCGGCGGTAGCCTAAAACCAGCGTTAGGAGCCTCTAACGCTGGTTTTCACGGCTACCGCCAAACTCCAAATCTAGGCCTAAGTAAAGTAACACTTAATTGTCTATTGTCTCCCCTAGGGTGTTAGTCCCCTAATGGCTCATCTTGAAATATTTAAATCCCCCCCCCCCCATAGAGGTCGACTTAGTCGTGCCTCAATGCTAGGTGGAGTAACCTTCCACCTCCCTAACTATATTCACGTGATTTTTCTTATAATTCCTTCAGAATAGGACCTATTGTGTCTTACCAAAAAAAATCATCATCTACTCAGGTTGCTATTGGAGTTAATTTAAACTTATTTTGGGATCAGTTTTGGCCTTCTATTTCTCTATGTACATATGTTGATTTGATCTTTTTACTGCGTTTGTGATTTATGTTATATTATTTGTTTGTGCATATAGAGTGGCTACCCCCTGTATACCTGTTTTGCTGCTATATCCAGGTGACAATGCACCTGGATATAGCAGCTCTTTGGACCTGAGATAACCTTGTTTCGATCTTCCAGCTCATTGGATCTACAGGCATGGTAAGCTTCCCCCTTTTCTATTTCCTCCTTCTTGATCTATCCTTCCCTATCTGATCCACTCCCCTCCCAAAGTTTGATAATGAGACAAACACAAGAAACCCTGATGTTTGCATGCCTAAACACAAAAAGGTCAAACAGGAAACACACTGGCCCTCGTCACTCCCCATCCCATTCCGATTATTGGATTACCCTACAATGGTTCTCTCCTCATTTCAAGATAAGTCAAGGGGAATAGCAATATTTTTTCACAGACAGATAGGGGTCGAGCATATTTATCTGGAAACAGATACAAAGGGCAGATTCCTAATCCTACAATGCAAATTAAATGGAGTCTTATTCACTCTTGCTAATCTATATGCCCCCAATCAGTCTCAACCCAGCTTCTTGAGAAAGTTCCTAAATAGACTTGAAGCGATAAAGGTGGGAACTTTCACCTGGGCGGGGATTTTAACATGGTTTGGGATCCTCAGGGTGATAAAAGGATTAAGGCAGGTAAAAATATGGATTCTTAGATCTATTATAGCCCAATATAATCTCTTTGATGTGTGGATGGCCCTTCACCCAAGTGATAGGGACTTCACATTTTTCTCTAGGCCACATAACTCTTACACTAGATTGGATCACTTTTTTACCGATTCTTGGACTTTAAATAAAGTAATAAAATCCCTGATTAGAATCTGCTCCTGGTCAGATCATGATATCCTGACCCTCACAATCTCCACAGATACCAAGAACACGGCTGCTCTATCTTGGAAACTCCCTAAGGGTCTCTGGGAAGACCTGGAGTTTAAACCTCTAATTCATTCCTCCATCTCAGAATTCCTATCGTTTAAAGAAAAATCACAGACCTCATATCAGATCTTATGGGCTTCCCTCAAAGCCTTCCTACAAAGAATTTGTATTAAAAAACAGGCCTCCCTGCGCTCCCAGAGGAACACTCCCTTAGGACTTCTGGTCTTGAGTTTGAGAGCTAATGAATTGATCAATAAATCCAACCCTTCTCCAGCAATTGCTGCAGAGATAACTTTCTTAAGGGCCCAAATTAAAATAAAAGAATTGGAGAGAGTCTGAGATGCCTGCGATAGATTTAAACAGCTTCTGTATTACTAAGGTAATAAGGCCTCAGCCATTTTGGCTCATAAACTAAGGGGTAGAACCGTGGCCTCTAGAATTCTAGCTATTGAAAAAGATGGCAAACTGGTCACGTCTCCTAAAGAAGTTGGAGAAGCCTTTGACAGTTACTATACTAAATTATACAACCTGAACCAAGATAATTCTACACCTGAATTACCCCTGGACGCTATTTCAACATTTCTAGGTAAATTAAACCTCCCTTCACTAGAAGACTTGGTTAGGGAAGACCTGATGGCTCCCTTCTCCCCCACTGAACTTCATTTAGCAATTAAACATATGCAGAATAAAAAAGCCCCAGGACTGGCTGGATTTACAACACTTTTCTAGAAAACATTTCGCCCTCTCCTGACCCCTGTCCTCCTGAACCTCTTCTCTGAGGCACGAGAACTTGGCTCTCTTAATTAAGAATTTCTTCAAGCCACCATCCTAAAAATTCCTAAACAAGTGAAAAATCCAACCCAATGCAGTAGCTACCTTCCCATCTCTCTGATCAATCTTGACGTGAAGCTATATGATAAGCTCTGGGCAAATCGTCTTCGCCAACTACTCCCAAAATGGGTCCATCCAGAGCAGGTTGGGTTTACACTAGGTAGGGAGGGCCAAGATAACACCAGAAGGGTCCTTAATATCTTTTTGGAGGCAAAGAGATTGGGTCTGCCCATGCTGGCCCTTTCATTGGATGCAGAAAAAGAGTTTGACAGGGTCAGATGGGTTTACTTATGGGAAGTTCTCAGACAATTTGAGTTCCCAGTTGAAGTAATCAAAGCATTACAGGCATTATACTCCTCATGCTAAGGATAAAGGGGATGGGATTCTCATCCCAAGAATTCTCCATTACAAATGGGACTAGGCATGTATGCCCCCTCTAGCCTTTGATCTTCACCCTAACGATTGAACCTTTAACCCAGGTGATTTGCAATTCTAAGAGACTTCACAGAGTGGAGGTTAGTGGAGAAGGGGAAAAAATAGCCTTGTATGCTGATGATATTACCCTATTTCTGACACATCCAATAGGCTCACTGCCGGAGGTCTTCAAGATTATTGAACATTTTAGTGATCTCAGTTACTACAAAATAAACCTATCAAAAAACTGAAGCTCTTCCCATTAACATGTCGAAATTCAAGCTGGAGATACTTTAAGCCACATATGACTTCAAATGGTCAAAGAACACCGTGAGACATCTGGGAGTTCAGTTAGGTCCTGACATTAAATTAGTTAGAGATGTTAATTACAATCTCCTCCTACGTGAGATTCTAAATCTTCTAACCTCATGGAACTTCCGGGAGGTTTCTTGGCTAGGCCGTATAGCCTCACTAAAAATGACAATCCTCCCTAAAGTATTCTATTATTTCAGATGTCTTCCTATAATTTACCAAAATCTACTCTCCACACCCTCCAATCCATGTTCTTGAAATTTGTGTGGCAGAAAGGCAAACCAAGAATATGTAGTAAGACCTTGCATAGGCAGTGCGAGAAAGGAGGAGTCTCTATGCCAAACTAACAGCTAGATTTGGAGTTTGGCGGCCAAGGGGGTGCGTTAGCTACGCGGGCTTTTTCTGGCCGCACCATAAAATTAACTCTGGTATCGAGAGTCCAAAAAAATGCTGCGTTAGGCTCCAAACAAGGAGCGTAGAGCATTTTTACCGCAAATGCAACTCTCGATACTAGAGTTGCTTACGGACGCGGCCAGCCTCAAAAACGTGCTCGTGCACGATTCCCCCATAGGAAACAATGGGGCTGTTTGAGCTGAAAAAAAACCTAACAGCTGCAAAAAAGCCGCGTTCAGCTCCTAACGCAGCCCCATTGTTTCCTATGGGGAAACACTTCCTACGTCTGCACCTAACACCCTAACATGTACCCCGAGTCTAAACACCCCTAACCTTACACTTATTAACCCCTAATCTGCCGCCCCCGCTATCGCTGACCCCTGCATTATATTATTAACCCCTAATCTGCCGCTCCGTAAACCGCCGCAATTTACATTATCCCTATGTACCCCTAATCTGCTGCCCCTAACACCGCCGACCCCTATATTATATTTATTAACCCCTAATCTGCCCCCCTCAACGTCGCCGACACCTGCCTACACTTATTAACCCCTAATCTGCCGAGCGGACCGCACCGCTATTATAATAAAGTTATTAACCCCTAATCCGCCTCACTAACCCTATAATAAATAGTATTAACCCCTAATCTGCCCTCCCTAACATCGCCGACACCTAACTTCAATTATTAACCCCTAATCTGCCGACCGGAGCTCACCGCTACTATAATAAATGGATTAACCCCTAAAGCTAAGTCTAACCCTAACACTAACACCCCCCTAACTTAAATATAATTTACATCTAACGAAATTAATTATCTCTTATTAAATAAATTATTCCTATTTAAAGCTAAATACTTACCTGTAAAATAAATCCTAATATAGCTACAATATAAATTATAATTATATTGTAGCTATTTTAGGATTAATATTTATTTTACAGGTAACTTTGTAATTATTTTAACCAGGTACAATAGCTATTAAATAGTTAAGAACTATTTAATCCGATCAATCCGATTGGCTGATCCAATCAGCCAATCGGAATTCGAGGGACGCCATCTTGGATGACGTCCCTTAAAGGAACCGTCATTCGTCGGGAGACGCCGAAAGAAGAGGATGGATCCGCGTCGGCTGCTTCAAGATGGACCCGCTCCGCACCGGATGGAAGATGATAGAAGATGCCGCTTGGATGAAGATGTTTGCCGGTCCGGATGTCCTCTTCTTGCCGGATAGGAGGAAGACTTTGGAGCCTCTTCTGGACCTCTTCAGCACCGGATGCCAGGACGGATCGGTGATACCTGTTGAGGTGAAGACAAGGTAGGAAGATCTTCAGGGGCTTAGTGTTAGGTTTATTTAAGGGGGGTTTGGGTTAGATTAGGGGTATGTGGGTGGTGGGTTGTAATGTTGGGGGGGGTATTGTATGTTTTTTTTTACAGGCAAAAGAGCTGATTTTCTTGGGGCATGCCCCGCAAAGGGCCCTGTTCAGGGCTGGTAAGGTAAAAGAGCTTTTAACTTTATTAATTTAGAATAGGGTAGGGCATTTTTTTATTTTGGGAGTCTTTGTTATTTTATTAGGGGGCTTAGAGTAGGTGTAATTAGTTTAAAATTGTTGTAATATTTTTCTGATGTTTGTAAATATTTTTTTATTTTTTGTAACTTAGTTCTTTTTTATTTTTTGTACTTTAGTTAGTTTATTTCATTGTAGTTATTTGTAGGAATTGTATTTAATTTATTTATTGATAGTGTAGTGTTAGGTTTTATTGTAGGTAATTGTAGGTATTTTATTTAATTAATTTATTGATAGGGTAGTGTTAGGTTTAATTATAACTTAGGTTAGGATTTATTTTACAGGTAATTTTGTTATTATTTTAACTAGGTAACTATTAAATAGTTCTTAACTATTTAATAGCTATTGTACCTGGTTAAAATAATTACAAAGTTGCCTGTAAAATAAATATTAATCCTAAAATAGCTACAATGTAATTATAATTTATATTGTAGCTATATTAGGATTTATTTTACAGGTAAGTATTTAGCTTTAAATAGGATTAATTTATTTAATAAGAGTTAATTAATTTCGTTAGATTTAAATTATATTTAACTTAGGGGGGTGTTAGTGTTAGGGTTAGACTTAGCTTTAGGGGTTAATCCATTTATTATAGTAGCGGTGAGCTCCGGTCGGCAGATTAGGGGTTAATAATTGAAGTTAGGTGTCGGCGATGTTAGGGAGGGCAGATTAGGGGTTAATACTATTTATGATAGGGTTAGTGATGCGGATTAGGGGTTAATACATTTATTATAGTAGTGGTGCGGTCCGCTCGGCAGATTAGGGGTTAATCAGTGTAGGCAGGTGGAGGCGACGTTGAGGGGGGCAGGTTAGGGGTTAATAAATATAATACAGGGGTTGGCGATGTTAGGGACAGCAGATTAGGGGTACATAGCTATAATGTAGGTGGCGGCACTTTGCGGTCGGAAGATTAGGGGTTAATTATTGTAAGTAGCTGGCGGCGACGTTGTGGGGGGCAGATTAGGGGTTAATAAATTTAATACAGGGGTCGGCGGGGTTAGGGGCAGCAGATTAGGGGTACATAGGGATAATTTAGCTGGCGGCGCTTTGCGGTCGGCAGATTAGGGGTTCAAAAAAAAATTTGAGTGGCGGCGATGTGGGGGGACCTCGGTTTAGGGGTACATAGGTAGTTTATGGGTGTTGGTGTACTTTAGAGCACAGTAGTTAAGAGCTTTATGAACCGGCGTTAGCCCAGAAAGCTCTTAACTCCTGCTTTTTTTTCTGCGGCTGGAGTATTGTCGGTAGATGTCTAACGCTCACTTCAGAAACGACTCTAAATACCGGAGTTAGGAAGATCCCATTGAAAAGATAGGATACGTAATTTAGGTAAGGGGATCTGCGGTATGGAAAAGTCGTGGCTGAAAAGTGAGCGTTAGACCCTATTTTGAGTGACTCCAAATACCGGAGGTAGCCTAAAACTAGCGTTAGGAGCCTCTAACGCTGGTTTTCACGGCTACCGCCAAACTCTAAATCTAGGCCATAGTGGGATACTATGTTGTCGCATATCTTGGGTTGGGCTAATTTTGAGGGTTATCAGAGATGGAAGGTTGGGCGGATGTTGAGCTCCGGGACTTACCTTGGATTCCAACGTAAAAATGAAGGGAATACAAAATACATAACATAGTGGTCCTAGAGTGTCTTGAGGCTTGAAAAGACTTGAGACACTATCCAGATATCACCCCCCAACCAACTCCAATCCAATCGATATCTGGCCTCCTACTGGCCCTCCCGGACTCTCATTGCTCTCAGTGGAAATCAAGGGGCATTCAGTCTATCTCACAACTGTACCAGCCAAGCTCCCTTAAGAGCAACCTAGATTTTCTTTCCAACTGTCCCTGGTTTGTGTTTGAATACTCCAGAATCTGTAGTCTCCTGCTCTCCTGGGGATTCCCTAGATCTGGGTTGTGAAATCTTACATAATGGGAAAAGGTCTGGAAGTCTGGGACAAGCGCTGTCTCTCATGGCACTATGAAATAATCTTCTCATTCTCTAGTTCAGACAAACTATGGCAGGTTAGAGACTGGGAGTCAGACTGTTGTAGATCATTACCAGATAAAGAGATCCACAGAGCCATTTTGTTAACTAAAAAGACTCTACATTGTGCTAACTCGATCAAGTTATATATGAAGGTTCTACTATGTTGGAAATACATGCCTCTTAGACTTTCCCAAATATTTCCCTCTCATTCCCCTCTCTGCTGGAGACAGTGCAGTGAGAGAGGCTCAGATCTTCATTTCTACTGGTCCTGCCCGGTCCTGTTCTCGTCTTGGAAACAGGTGTTACTACTCTGCAAGAAGCTAGGTGACAATGTTGAAATTAAATCAGAGGTAGCTTTTGTTTAAAGGGACAATCAAGTCCAAAAAAACTTTCATGATTTAAATAGGAAATGTAATTTTTTTTTTTTTCAAATGTTTATTTATTATCCAACAATTGGCACAGTTATACAATAATACAAGGAGAGAGAAAAAAAAAAAAGAAAAAAAGAAGAGGGAATAACCGGGATAATCAATGTCTTCAGGAGTTCATACAGAATTACATAGCGTACCATGGTACAAAACAAAATCCAACATAAAGTCATCAAAGCACCTAAACCCCAAATTTTGAACCCCGGTTCTTAGTGAATGCCTGTTGTTGGAGTTTTCCTTAACCAAAAAAAAAAAAAAGAAACAGGATAATCAGAAGCTTCAGGTGTTCATGCAAGACTACATAAAGTATCATGATACATAACAATATCCAACATGAGGTTAATAAAGCACCTTAACCTTGAGCTTTTAAGACCAAATTCTTAGTATATACCTATTGTTGGGGTTTTCTTTATCTTAGACAGAGAAAAAACAAAAATTAGGAAAGAGAGGGAGAGAAAAAAAAAAAAAGGGGAAGGGATGGAAGGGGGAAGGGAGGAAAGGGGTGGGGGGCGAAAGGAAGGGGGAAGAGAAGATCCAGGAGAGAGGGGAAAGAGACAGGGAAGGGAGAGACCGGAGAGACAAGGACCTTCTCCCACCTCCCCCCAACGCGAGACCAGAGTGTGAGAGAAGAAGGAAGAGAAGGAGGGGGGGGGGGCATCCCAGAGGATCTCCAATAGGCAGCTCTACTTAATCATTACCAGGCACCCAGCAACACCAGATCTGAATTTCTAAAAGGGAATATTAAGTCATTCATCTCTGAAATAGGTAATGATTTGATGAAAATTGACCATTTACCAAAGAATTTTTTAATATCTGAGTCATTATCTAGATTGGTATCCCTTTGTTCTAGTAAGCATTGTTTTTTCAGAGAGTTTTTTATCTCTGGAATCGTTGGGGTCGCTCTCAGTTTCCATTTTTTGAAGATGAGATATCTGGTTGCCAAGATAGAGAGAAATATCAATTTATTCCATGAGTTAAGATTCTTGGGGCCAAAGACAATCTGTATCTGAGAGAGACTCACATGAGGGATTTTGAGGGTTTTATTAAGCCAGAACTCTAGTTTCCACCAGAGGTGCCTTATTCTGGGGCAACTCCAGATCATATGCATTAAATCGACCGCAGGAAATTAACATTTTGGGCACCTATTGAAGCTGGGGTTGTGAATTTTGTGACCCTTTTTGGGAGTAAAGTAAGAATTGTGCAGAAGTTTAACATGTATCTCTCTCCAAGTGGCTGAAAGAGTGACCTGGGCCACCTTGCGGATTGAAGACTGAATAATTTTTACGTCAATACTGGCATGTGGAAGCAGCTGATTCCATAACATGGTGATTTTCTCTAGCACTGCTTCGCCTTTGCCTGATTTGATTAGCTGATAACAGGGTGAGATAGAGCTAATACCGCTCTTAAACAGAGTGACCCAGCTTCCGAATCTACCCAAATTCCAGCTCCAACCGGTCTCTTTCATAAGCTCGAGCAAGAAATGTCTACTTTGCAAGAAGGCAAAGAATTCCTTGTTATTGATTTGAAATTCTGTTTTCAGATTCTCAAAAGATTTAGCGCACCTCCTCTCTACATCCCATAGTTGTATCAGCCTATTCAGACCTAGAGTGTGCCATTTCTTAAATATTGCAGAGTTTACTCCGGCCGGGAATTTTGGGTTTCCCTGTAATGGGAGATATTGAGAGACTTTACAATTTAGGGACAGTAAGTTACTCACTTTCCACCAAGCCTTCAGAGGGTTGGAAAAGGATTTAAGCCTTTTGATTTTACCTGGTAATTCAGTAGGCGGGCAATGAATTAAAGCTAGTGGTAAATAGGGATAGCAAATATTTTCTTCCAGAGAATTATTCGTGACATAATGTCAGGTACCTGTTGGAGTGTATGTACCTTTAAACAAAACCTTCATAAGGCTACTCCTCCCCGTTCCACCTGCCAATTAATTTGGTTGTGTTACTGAACAAGCTACCTTGATGCAGGCTCTGCTATCTCTCTGCAAAAGATAAATTTTACCAAGCTTCAAGTTTATTATCCGTGCACTTGCTAAGTGCTTTATCCTCCATTTCACCCGTCTGACTGGAAGTAGTTAGCAAAACGGACTGCATTCTACCTGGGCATTGTCACCTAATTTAACCCAGTTCAGGACACCACAGTTGTTCAACTGCCAACACCTTACCTTAACAACCGCTTAAACCGCTGTCATAGTAGCTGTGATTCCTACGAACTCAGAACCTGTTACCGGCTACTTTGCCTCCAGCCTCTTCCTGTCTCTCGCGGCTCCCAGCCGTCCGCTCTCAGTGCGCTAAGCGTGCACACAGCCTGTCAGCAGTTCCAGCATTCTGATTGGTCTGACCGCTCACACCCTCCACAGACACTGCCGCTGCAGCACCAAGCACCTCTCCTCTCTCCACACACGCTGCCGCTGCAGCTCCAAGCACCTGTCCTCTAACAGTTACAACGGATTCTCTTGTGAAATCACTGTTACTATTACCTTGATTCAAGATTAATACCAGCTCCCTCAGTGAGTCTTCAGCCTCCTCCTAGCTGTTATATAAGGCGACAAGCCTCTGAACTATACTTAAGCCTGTGTTAGCCAACTACTCTGGAAAAGGCACGCTTCCCTTCACATTGCAGTTAACCTCTTAACCGCTGCTCTCTTGCTAACTGCAGCCTGACTATCTCCTGTAACAAGATAACAGGAGTCTCCCTATAATACCTTATCCTGTATACTCATACCTGGTCTGCAGTTGAGATTCACTGTATACAGATCTCGTACCTCACAGCACCTGACACATAATCACTGTGAGAGATCCAGTCAACCACCACTCGGACCAGAAAGGCGTAGTTATATGACCGGATATCTGGGAGTTCAAGACCTCCACTATCTTTTGGGAGGGAGAGTTTGTTTAAAGAGATTCTTGGCCTTATAGTCTCCATTGAAGAGGGCTATGGGCCTGTATGATTCTTTTAGGGAGGGATTTTTTCCAGCCTTCAAGATTAAAATAGTATTGGAGGCAGAAAAAGAGGCAGCTACAGGCTCTCCCTTGACATACATGCTATTATATAGATTCTTAAGATAGGGAGTAATATCAGTATTAATGATTTTATAAAACTCGTTTGGGAGGCCGTCTGGTCCGGGGGCTTTATTGGTAGCAAGATCTGAAATAACTTTTGTTATCTCTGCTTCGGTAATTGGGGCGTTAAGAATGCCAGCCTCCTCAGTTGAGATTTTAGGACAAGTTATTTTACTCCAGAATTGAGATGCTTGTATGAGATCTGAGCTCCTTCGTGTATATAGGTCCTGATAGTAACTGACAAATACCTTTGCTATCTCAGCCGGTTTATCAAGAAGGGTACCCTCCTGCTGAATGCTCTCGATAAGAGATGACTTTTTCTCTCTTTTGACCAGGTTCACCAATAATTTACCTGATTTGTTTCCAAACCTGTACATTCTCGCTTGGAGTCTCAAGTCCCTCTGTGTCTCCTGAGAGATAGCAAATGTGTCTCTGGTATTTTTGGCCCGAATGTATTTTGCCCAGTTTATAGGTGACTTTTCAAGTAGGTAAGAGTTGTACGAGTTGATTACTGAATTAGTAATTTCTCTCTCTCTTAATCTTAATATCCTGGATCTTTCAGCACTGAAAGCTATGATTTCGCCCCTGAGGACCGCCTTGGCAGCCTCCCAGAATATCAGAGGGGAGTCAATATGAGCCTGGTTATGATGGAGGTACTCAGAAAACTTAAGTTTGAGCCAGTTTTTAAATTTCAAGTCATTTGCGAGAAAGGAAGGGAAAACAAAGCGTGGTGATCTATCTTTATGCAAATTGGATTGGATTTCCAGTGAAATAGGACCATGGTAAGAGAGAAAGATTGGTAATATACCCGTCTTTACTTCTGATAAGATTATTCTATCTTTAATGAGAAAGAGATCAATTCTGGACATCGTTTTGTGAGCTCTCGATAGACATGTAAAGTCCCTGACATCAGGGTTTTGAAGCCTCCAGGCATCTCTTACTGCAAGGTTATGCATGATTGATTTTATTAACTTGGTTTCTAAATTATCCCGTTTTTGTTTAGCCAGCTTATTGGAGATTCTAAGTCTATCGAGTGGAGAGTGTGGGGACATATTAAAATCACCGCCAATAATTAAATGCCCCTCTTGAACTGCGAGAATTTTAGCCTGAAGTCTGGACCAGAAAACTGGGTCCAATTTGTTGGGGGCATATAAGTTACACAAGGTATAAATTATTTTATAAATTTTTACTTTAATTATCACGAATCTTCCATCTGGATCAGTTTCACTATAAATAGTTTCTAAATCTCCGATCTCCCGAAGAAAAGTAGATTTCTCTCACCCAAGAGGTTTTGAGTTTCAGGGACTCCTCAATTGACAGATGCGTTTCTTGTAAAAAAGCTATATCAGTCCCTAATTTCCTAAGATGTGTAAGGATAGCCTTCCTTTTAATGGGGGTGGAGATCCCACCCACATTCCAGGAAATTATTTTAAAATTTGCCATTTGATATTATCTAGAATCTCTGAATGTAATCCGTACGGGGGGAGAAGGGGGGAGGGGAGAAAAAAAAAAGAAAAAAGGGGGGGATAAGAAAAAAAAAGGAGATCGGGAAGGGAAAAAGGAGAAGAAGAGAGGAGAGAAAAAAAAAAAAGGGAGAAGGGAAAAAAGCAACGGGCAGGGAAAAACATTAAAGCAGACATATCCTATTTTTAGCCTGATAACTATGAGCTTAGAGTGTTAGCATCCTTCAAGTATTGTTCTACCTCTTGTATAGTGTTAAAAATATGGACATTCTCAGCCTCTGTAATTTTAAGTTTTGCAGGGTAGATGATGGTAGCTTGATACCCCTGTTGAATTAATTTGGTGCAGATGGGAGCTAGTGTCTTTCTTTTGGATGTTGTTTCTACTGAGAAGTCCTGGAAAAGGAGAATTTTAGATTCCCCAAGTGTAATGGGCTGATTTCTTGGATAGAACTGAAGTAGTGTAACCTTGTCTTGGAAGTTTAATAGTCTTGCGATCACCGGTCTGGGTCTATGATTACCTTTGTTGTCCAGTCTTAGTCTGCCTATTCTGTGTGCCCTTTCAACTAGTATTGGGGGATGGTCAGAGGGGATTTTAAGAAGTTGAGGTAACAACTCAGAAATAAAGGAGTTTAAATCCTCATAACATTTGTCCTCTGGGACCCCTATTAGTCGGATATTATTCCTACGGGAGCGATTCTCGAGATCTTCGAGTTTAGCTTGTATTGTAGTGATAGAGAGATTGGTGGAGTCTAGATTGGTGTTGTGTAGAGTAGTGAGATCCTCAAGATCTGACACTCTCTGTTAAATTTCATTAATTCTGTTAGCAAACTGTTTAACTTCCTGTGATAAGAGTGTGATGTCCTGTCTGATTTCTAGTTTAAGTGTGTCAAAGTTAGGGGCCAAGGCTTCCGATATTTTAGTAACCAGAACTTGCATGTCAAATGAATCGGTCGGGCGAGGTACCATAATATCTGATTCATGAGTTTCAGACAATATGCCTGAAGTGTTCTTTGCCTTCCTATCTCTTGGTCTCGAAGCCATGACTGGTGAGGGAGTCTTAGAGTGTAGGTGGAGAAATTTATCCATGTGTCAAACTCGCAGGGGAAAACTTATTTGGGGAGAATTCTCCCAGTGCATAAATAGGGGAAAAGGAAGCTGGGGGGTGGGAGGGGGGTGAAGATTGTGAGGGAGGTGGGGGGCAGGGGGTGACTTAATTAATCTGATCCTTAGGAGAAAAAAAAGAGAGGGAAGAAGAAAAAAAAAAAAAAAAAAAAAAAGAAGGAATAAAAGTGAGTTAAGTGAATTAGGGGTCGCTCACCAGACCATGTATGCCAGAAAAGGAAAGAGAAGAGAAAAAAAAGATCACCAAGCTAAGCAGGGTATTTACCTAATATTGTGCTAAGCTTGTAATAAGCTTATGGGTTATTTTACCAGAAGGCCGAGGAGTGCATCATTGCACAAACACCAGATCAAATGTAAGTTAACAATGTCAAAGAGAAAGGACTTCACAGAGCTATATACAGTGGAGATGTAACCCAAGCTAAATCAAGTATTTAATACAATATGTATATAAATGCAATGCAATGTTGTGGCAGAGTGAGCTTCAACCCACAGTTATTAAAGCCTTTTAGGGGTTCAACTCCGTATTCAAGTTAATTGTATAGACTGCAACAATTATCAAAATTTATCACCAAGCTAAACAAGATATTTACCTTATATTATGCTAAGCTTGTAATAAGCTTATGAGTTATTTTAATGAAAAGCCAAGGAGTGCATCATTGCACAAACGCCAAGTCAAAAGTAAGTTAGCAATGTCAGAGAGAAAGGACTTCACAGAGCTATATACAGTAGAGATGTAACCCAAGCTAAATCAAATATTTAATACAGTGTGTATACCAATGTAATGCAATGTTGTGGCAGAGTGAGCTTCAGCCCACAGTTATTAAAGCCTTTTAGGGGTTCAACTCTGTATTCAAGTTGGTTGTGTAAACTGAAACAATTACCAGAAATTTTTACAACAGCAGAGACTGAATGTTCCTAGATCAGGGCTCAATAAGCTTAATTATGCTATTTTAAGTGGAAGGATGTTTTGCCTCTTAAACTGTAATATAGCTCTAAGGTAGCGCCCAGGTGAATACAGAACTGCTTAGGTTAGCAGTGGGTTGCCATTTGTGGGTACAGAAGCTATAAATTTGGCTTCGGTGTGTAGTGGAGCAGCGTACCATTAGTGAGAACCAAGGTCAGAGAAAAAAAAAAAGGCTATTTCATAAATTCAACAAAAATGCAGAGTTAAATAACACAGAGGGATAAGATGATCTTATGTTACAATCTAGGTAAATCTAAGTGTTAATTTTGTAGGCAACACAGAGTATTGACAGAATATGCACTGCGTTAAACAGCATTTACATTCTTATGAGTGCATTAGATCTTATTGTGTTTAACAAATTATAAGCTAGGTACTGGAATAGATTGCTTAGCTATCTTTTCCCATATGGTCCTAGCCCAATGTTCAGGTTCAAAGTTTTTTTTTTTTTTTTTTTCTTTTTGAGTCCCAATCTGCTGAGAGGTCCAAGGAAAAAAGAGATAGACCCAAAAAAAAGAGAAAGTTCTTTTCAGCAGGCCCAGTCAGTTAAGAGACTAGTATTTAGTAATCCTTAGGGATTTCTAGCTAGATAGCCGTTATATATATATTTTTTTTTTTACAGGGTAGATCCAACTTCCACTTTAGCCTTCGTTAGCCCCCTCCATCTCTCTCGGCTTCCAATTCCCCCCTCCACTAAATGCTGCAGGGTAGAAAATCCAGAAGAAATGCCAACACTGTGTATTAAGGTAAACACTCACCCCTTCGTGTAGCAGTTTATCGTCCAAACACTCCGTGGTCAGTCCCTGCTGTTTCCTGTAAACACGGCCCAGGTAAGAATAGCTCTGGCGCTGCCTTTCCGAGTGCAAGCGTAGTCAGCTCCCCTCGCGCAGCACCGGTGGGAGGGGAGAGCGTGGAGCGTAACGCCGGACCAGACACCAGAGCCAGATGAAGGACCCACCCCTAAACCGGAACCCCGCTCCAGGGCCGGGACCGGCTCCCTCCCGCGCAGCACCGGTGGGGGAGGGAGGGGGAAGAAGGCATGGACCGGCCACCCACACAGCAATTGAGACCGCAGTTGGTGGCAAGCGAAGGCAAGGTGAGACAACGTGTCCAGGTTTCGTCTGGGAAAGTCAGTTGGCAAGTAGGGAGGGGGAAAAGATTTTACCTCAAGCAGGGTATAAAAAGTTCCACAGGAAGGGATGGGGGGAGAGACTCAATCTTCTGAGAAGAGGTAGGACAGATAAGATGTAAGCCTGCTTTAGATGCGGGTAAGCAATTAAATACTACCCGTTGCAGAAGTCCGGTAAGTGGGGTTGCAAAAGCCAGTGGGTTGACCGGCCATTGTAAGGGTTCCGGGTCGTTCTTCTTTGAATATCCTAAGGAGAGAAGCCCTCAGCGTCTAAAGGACTGGAGCTATGTCCTGGACCACACCTGTAGAGTGCACCTGTGCAGGCACACCTGTGTGGCTCCACCTCCACCGGAACCTTCCGGCTATAGCAGGACAGCTAGGAAATGTAATTTTAAACAACTTTCCAATTTACTTTTATCCCCAATTTTGCTTTGTTCTCTTGGTATTCTTAGTTGAAAGCTAATTCTAGGAGATTCATATGCTAATTTCTTAGACCTTGAAGACTGCCTCTAATCTGAATGCATTTTGACCACTAGATGGCATTAGTTCATGTGTATCATATAGATAACATGGAGCTCATGCACGTGAAGTTACCCTGGAGTGAGCACTGATTGGCTAAAATGCAAGTCTGTCAAAAGAACTGAAATAAGGGGGGGTTGCAGAGGCTTAGATACAAGGTAATCACAGAGGTAAAAAGTGTATTTGTATAACAGTGTTGGTTATGCAAAAGTGGGGAATGGGTACTAAAGGGATTATCTTTCTTTTTAAACAACAAAAATTCTGGTGTTGACTGTCCCTTTAACCTTTTCCCCACCACAATTCCAATGGCCATCTCAAGACTGCTAATTTTTGTATTCGCTGCAATGAAAATCTGCGTTGCAAGGAACTGGTTCATAGCTATCCCATATTCAGATGACATATTGGTAAACCTTAAACTCTCTGTTTGATAGGCTTATGTCACCCTAGGCCTAACTACCCAATGAAGTATTGATCTCCCCATTGACTTAACATGTGACATTTAACCATGTCATGTGTTCTTATATGTTCTATTATGCTGTGTTTAATTGTTATATTGTTATGTTTCTTCTTATTTACCGAAAAAACATTTGAGAATTTTCTTTTCAACAAAAACCTTGAGCTCACAGAGGCAACCAATATAATCTTACTACATAATAGCACGTGGAGTGGTAACCTATCTCATATATTGATGAACATTGGACTAATGACTCATCCTTGAGGTTCCCTGTGCCGCCTCCTTTTTTTGTTCTTTATTTTTCTTTTTGAACTTCTCCGTCATTAAGGAAGTGGAACACTTGACCTATTTGTAACTTAAAAGATTGGTTGGTCAAGTTTTGATGTAACACGCTAGATTACGAGTTTTGTCGGTAATGCTGTGCGGTGCTAACGAGCAGTTTTCCCTCACCGCTCACCTACAGACAACGTTGGTATTACAGGTTTTTACAAACCCAGCGTTAGCCGCAAAAAAATGAGTGTAGAGCAAAATTTAGCTCCACATCTCACCTCAATACCAGCGCTGCTTACGGTAGCGGTGAGCTGGCAAAACGTGCTCGTGCACGATTTCCCCATATGTATCAATGGGGGAGAGCCGGCTGAAAAAAAACCTAACACCTGCAAAAAAGCAGCGTAAAGCTCCCAACGCAGCCCCATTGATTCCTAAGGGGAAATAAAAGTTATGTCTACACCTAACACTCTAACATGAACCCCGAGTCTAAACACCCCTAATCTTAAACTTATTAAACCCTAATCTGCTGCCCCCGACATCGCCAACACCTGCATTATATTATTAACCCTTAATCTGCCGCTCCGGACACCACCGCCACCTACATTATACTTATGAACCCCTAATCTGCTGCCCCCAACATCGCTGACACCTACATTATATTTATTAACCCCTAATCTGCCACCCCCAATGTCACCGCAAACTACCTACACTTATTAACCCCTAATCTGCTGCCCCCAAAGTTGCCGCCACTATATTAAAGTTATTAACCCCTAAATCCAAGTCTAACCCTAACCCTAACACCCCCCCTAACTTAAATATAATTTCAATAAATCTAAATAAAATAACTATCATTAACTAAATTAATCCTATTTAAAACTAAATACTTACCTATAAAATAAACCCTAAGATAGCTACAATATAACTAATAATTACATTGTAGCTAGTTTAGGATTTATTTTTATTTTACAGGCAACTTTGTATTTATTTTAAATAGGTAGAATAGTTATTAAATATTTATTAACTATTTAATAGCTACCTAGTTAAAATAAATTCAAATTTACCTGTAAAATAAATCCTAACCTAAGTTACAATTACACCTAACACTACACTATAATTAAAGTAATTACCTAAACTAAATACAATTAAATACAATTTTACAAAATTATCTAAAGTACGAAAAAAAACAAACACTACATTACAGAAAATAATAAAATAATTACAAGTTTTTTTAAACTTATTACACCTAATCTAATCCCCCTAATAAAATAAAAAAGCCCCCCAAAATAATAAAAATCCCTACCCTATACTAAATTACAAATAGCCCTTAAAAGGGCCTTTTGTGGGGCATTGCCCCAAAGTAATCAGCTCGATTACCTGTAAAAAAAAGTACAATACTCCCCAACATTAAAACCCACCACCCACACACCCAACCCTACTCTAAAACCCACCTAATACCCCCTTAAAGATCACCCTACCTTGAGAAGTCTTCACCCAGCCGAGCCGAAGTCCTCAACGAAGCCGGGCGAAGTGGTCCTCCAGACGGGCAGAAGTCTTCATCCAAACCGGCCAGAAGAGGTCCTCCAGACAGGCAGAAGTCTTCATCCAGACGGCATCTTCTATCTTCATCCATCCAGCGCGGAGCGGCTCCATTGAAGTTCAATCCTATTGGCTGATTGGATCAGCAAATAGAATGCAAGCTCAATCCTATTGGCTGATTGCATCAGCCAATAGGATTTTTTCTACCTTAATTCTGATTGGCTGATAGAATTCTATCAGCCAATCGGAATCTAAGGGACGCCATCTTGGATGACGTCATTTAAAGGAATCTTCATTCTTCAGTTGGACTTCGTTTGAAGAAGATGCTCCGCGCCGGATGTCTTGAAGATGGAGCCGCTCCGCACTGGATGGATGAAGATAGAAGATGCCCCTTGGATGAAGACTTCTGCCCATCTGGAGGACCTCTTCTGGTCGGCTTGGATGAAGACTTCTGCCAGTCTGGAGGACCACTTCGCCCGGCTTCGTTTAGGACTTCGGCCTGGCTGGGTGAAGATTTCTCAAGATAGAGTGATCTTCAAGGGGTTAGGGTTAGGTTTTATTAAGGGGGTATAGGGTGGGTTTTAGAGTAGGGTTGGGTGTGTGGGTGGTAGTTTTTAATGTTGGGGGGTATTGTACTTTTTTTTACAGGTAATAGAGCTGATTACTTTGGGGCAATGCCCCGCAAAAGGCCATTTTAAGGGCTATTTGTAAATTAGTATAGGGTAGGGCTTTTTATTATTTTGGGGGGCTTTTTTATTTTATTAGGGGGATCAGATTAGGTGTAATTAGTTTAAAAAACTTGTAATTATTTTATTATTTTCTGTAATTTAGTGGGGTTTTTCCGTACTTTAGATAATTTTGTAAAATTGTATTTACAGGGAGTGTAGAATTATTAGGCAAGTTGTATTTTTGAGGATTAATTTTATTATTGAACAACAACTATGTTCTCAATGAACCCAAAAAACTCATTAATATCAAAGCTGAATAGTTTTGGAAGTAGTTTTTAGTTTGTTTTTAGTTATAACTATTTTAGGGGGATATCTGTGTGTGCAGGTGACTATTACTGTGCATAATTATTAGGCAACTTAACAAAAAACAAATATATACCCATTTCAATTATTTATTTTTACCAGTGAAACCAATATAACATCTCAACATTCACAAATATACATTTCTGACATTCAAAAACAAAACAAAAACAAATCAGTGACCAATATAGCCACCTTTCTTTGCAAGGACACTCAAAAGCCTGCCATCCATGGATTCTGTCAGTGTTTTGATCTGTTCACCATCAATATTGCGTGCAGCAGCAACCACAGTCTCCCAGACACTGTTCAGAGAGGTGTACTGTTTTCCCTCCTTGTAAATCTCACATTTGATGATGGACCACAGGTTCTCAATGGGGTTCAGATCAGGTGAACAAGGAGGCCATGTCATTAGATTTTCTTCTTTTATACCCTTTCTTGCCAGCCACGCTGTGGAGTACTTGGACGCGTGTGATGGAGCATTGTCCTGCATGAAAATCATGTTTTTCTTGAAGGATGCAGACTTCTTCCTGTACCACTGCTTGAAGAAGGTGTCTTCCAGAAACTGGCAGTAGGACTGGGAGTTGAGCTTGACTCCATCCTGAACCCGAAAAGGCCCCACAAGCTCATCTTTGATGATACCAGCCCAAACCAGTACTCCACCTCCACCTTGCTGGCGTCTGAGTCGGACTGGAGCTCTCTGCCCTTTACCAATCCAGCCACGGGCCCATCCATCTGGCCCATCAAGACTCACTCTCATTTCATCAGTCCATAAAACCTTAGAAAAATCAGTCTTGAGATATTTCTTGGCCCAGTCTTGACGTTTCAGCTTGTGTGTCTTGTTCAGTGGTGGTCGTCTTTCAGCCTTTCTTACCTTGGCCATGTCTCTGAGTATTGCACACCTTGTGCTTTTGGGCACTCCAGTGATGTTGCAGCTCTGAAATATGGCCAAACTGGTGGCAAGTGGCATCATGGCAGCTGCACGCTTGACTTTTCTCAGTTCATGGGCAGTTATTTTGCGCCTTGGTTTTTCCACACGCTTCTTGCGACCCTGTTGACTATTTTGAATGAAACGCTTGATTGTTCGACGATCACGCTTCAGAAGCTTTGCAATTTTAAGAGTGCGGCATCCCTCTGCAAGATATCTCACTATTTTTTACTTTTCTGAGCCTGTCAAGTCCTTCTTTTGACCCATTTTGCCAAAGGAAAGGAAGTTGCCTAATAATTATGCACACCTGATATAGGGTGTTGATGTCATTAGACCACACCCCTTCTCATTACAGAGATGCACATCACCTAATATGCTTAATTGGTAGTAGGCTTTCGAGCCTATACAGCTTGGAGTAAGACAACATGCATAAAGAGGATGATGTGGTCAAAATACTCATTTGCCTAATAATTCTGCACTCCCTGTAATTGTATTTAGTTTAGGTAATTAATTTAATTATAGTGTAGTGTTAGGTGTAATTGTAACTTAGGTTAGGATTTATTTTACAGGTAAATTTGAATTTACTTAAATAGGTAGCTATTAAATAGTTAATAACTATTTAATAACTATTCTACCTAGTTAAAATAAATACAAAGTTGCCTGTTAAATAAAAATAAATCCTAAGATAGCTACAATGTAACTATTTGTTATATTGTAGCTAGCTTAGGGTTTATTTTATAGGTAAGTATTTAGTTTTAAATAGGAATAATTTAGTTAATGATAGTTATTTTATTTAGATTTATTTAAATTATATTTAAGTTAGGGGGGTGTTAGGGTTAGGGTTTTACTTAGATTTAGGGGTTAATACATTTAATATAGTTGCGGCGACGTTGGGGGCAGCAGATTAGGGGTTAATAAATGTAGTTAGGTGTCGGCGATGTTAGGAACGGCAGATTAGGGGTTAATAAAATGTACCTAGTGTTTGCGATGCGGGAGTGCAACTGTTTAGGAGTTAATATATTTTTTATAGTGGCGGCAATGTCTGGTTCGGCAGATTAGGGGTTAAAAATATTTTTTTTTGTGTTTGCGATGTGTGTGTGTGTGTGGGGGGGGGGGGGTGGCTGTACCGCTCACTTTTTGGAAGACTCTTAATGCCGGCGTTATGCAAGTCCCATTGAAAATATGGATACGCAATTGACGTAAGTGGATTTGCGGTATTTTCAAGTCTGACCAAAAAAGTGAGCAGTACACCTGTACCTTCAAGACTCGTAATACCAGCGAGTGTTAAAAAGCAGCGTTGGGACCTCTCAACGCTGCTTTTAAAAGCTAACGCAAGACTCGTAATCTAGGTGATATTTTTTAATAAAGCTCTTTGGAAACAAAAAAAAAAAAAAAAAATCCATACTACACCTCTGGAAAACCCACCACCAGTTCCTGAAGACACCTTTCATTTTATACAGCGAGACTACTTTCCACTAACAAAACAGACATATGAATATTTTGCAATTACAAATACTTACATAAAGCATTTTGCAAGCATTTTTCTTAAAAGGACACTATTTTATAAAAATTGTTTCCTGTAAATATTTTCTTTTTACTTCGGCAGAGTATACATTTTTTTATTGGAAATTGTTTCTTCATGTTTAGTTTTGTATTTGAAATAGCTAGTTTTGTTAATTAAACCCATCGTCTATTGTTCTCAAGGACATGCCCATAAGGGGCTAGATTATGAGTGGTGAGCTAACAGTTACGCGCAAGCAATAAGAGGTTTATCACGGGGGTTTGCACGCGTCGGGAACAGCATGTTCACTCAAGCGCAATAGAATGTAACTCGTGTCAGGTTAGCATGACTTCAGAGCTCTGGTTAACTGTTATGCTTGAAAAAAAAAAGTTGCAAAAAATACATTAAAAAGTACAGCTACACTCATAATCTCCCTAACTAGCCAGCTACAAAACCAACTTGTGTTTTCCAGACATGGCCAAAGACTTCCCCAACCCCTTTCATGGTCAATGATATGGTAAAGGAAATATGGTTGTATGTCTGATACTTTCTTTGAAGGAAATTGGCAACCCTACACAGTAATGTACAACACAGTCCCCTGTGGAGAAAGTGCTATGGTCATCTAAGAAAGTGAAATGTCTATTATTTTTCTTCTTGTCCCCAAAAGAACCTTTATCCTTTTGGCAACTGAAAGGTCAATCACAATCTTTTTTTCCCCTACAAAATCCACCATAAAAATCCAGGAGGATTTTTGTAGATAAATAATTCGACCCTTTATAAATTTATGTTACCACAGGCTCCCAGTTAAAGGTGACAGTCTAGTAAAAATTAAACTTTTATGATTCAGATAGGGCATGCATTTTCAAACAACTTTCTAATTTACTGTTATCATCACATTTGCTTTGGTATTCTTTGTTGAAAGCTAAACCTAGGTAGGCTCATATGCTAATTTAAGGCTGCCTCTGTGCATTTTGACAGTTTTATACAGTTAGACATCGCTAATTCATGTGTGCCACATAAAACATTGTGCTCACTCCCATAGAGTTATTTATGAGTCAGCACAATGATTGGCTAAAATGCAAGTCTGTCAAAATAACTGAGATAAGGGGCAGTCTGCCAAGGCTTAGATACAAGGTAAGCACAGAGGTAAAAAGTATATTAATATAACTGTGTTGGTTATGCAAAATTGGGGAATGGGTAATAAAGGGATTATCTATCTTTTTAAACAATAACAATTTTGGTGTAGACTGTGCCTTTAATGAAGGTTATATTAGTACTAAATGCTATTACAAAGACACATACCCTTGAAAATATTGAACTCGATCACATTCAAGCTTCATATTCTAGCAACTGGCTCACATATTGGCTTCCCATGTCAATCAATTCCTTGCCACTTATTGCAACGCTTATTAAATGCATTTGGAGATCACAAAAAAATATATTTATATATTGTGCATGGAGACGATACAACACCACTTTTGAAAATACATTTTCCAGTTTTGAGAGCTGCTTCTGAGCTGTTAGTACAAATGTTTTAATGTTAAATTTCTTGATCATGCTCAGTTCCTATGGTAATAAAGCATAGTATTATTTTTTTTAACAAAAAGTTAAAAAAAATATTGAATAAAATAGAAAATATAAATAAGTTGTTCCCTAATTAGGCAGTACTGCCCCCTGTTGGGAAGTGGGATTACCAAGGGGGAGGGGGGTGCTAATAGGCACAATAAGGAATCAGTGGGATTGCTATGGGGGGAACTGGTCGACAGGTAGTGCAAACGGATTCTAGTGGGTAATTCTTTATTATCTAAATGTGCTGCATATTTTTTTACCCCTTTTTTATTTTCAAGGCTTTTCCTTTTATTATAATTAATTTATTAGTAATTTACAGATTGCGTATGTCAGCACCTATGATTAGAGGGAGGTGCCCTTTAAATGTTCATATAGGTTTGCAATAAACTGTTTATAGGTTTAAACATGATAATGTTAAAATTAAACAAAATTATATGAAATATTAGTTGCATGTCATAAATTGATAATGGATAAGTGAAAATAAGTAATTATTGAATTCATTTGCTGTAATTTTTTACTTTTTTGGGCCTCATAATGATATCTTTTGTTTCTGTGAAGGTATGTGAAAATCCTAAAATATTCAAGTTTCTTATAATTTTTTTATTTCTTTCTGTGATTTTTAGTTTTCAAAATAAAGCTTTATTGGCGAAATGTGAAAAATACAGGGCATTAATATGCATACATTGCAAAGTCAGTTGTACATAATTTCAAACACCTGTACAATTAAAGTTTGTTTATATCATTTCGCAGATAGGAATTAGTTCAAATCAAACAGCATAAAAGAAAACTTCGTCAGATACTACAGAAATGTATACTGACTATATAACAAAAACGTCTAACATCAGCTGCTTAGTGATACAGATTATAAATATATAGAAGACATCGGGAAGAAGGAAAAGCGTAAGTCCTCGGGTACAGATCATATGGTATTTATCGCTTTTCAGCAGCTTAATCACATCACACTGCTGCTTATAATACTGTACTCTTTAGAAAAGTAGATGTCTAGAAAGGCAGAATAAGTGGGTTAGGGTTACAGAATGTAGAGATGGGAGAGGGAAAAGGGAGGGTAGAGAGAAAAAAAAAAAAAAAAAAAAAAAGGGGGGGGGGAAGGGGGGAAGGAGACTCTTCCCCTTTAAACTGTGTCCCAGCTCCGAACATTGCAACACCTCGTTAGCTCACAATCCTCTTCCCTCCCAGATCATAAGCATCATCTCGTGTGTACCCAGTTTTCCAATTTTAAGGTAGTGGTATCTTTCAAGTCTCAGCAGGTCTGCCACTTTAGCTCTCCACTCTTGAACACTGGGGGTGGTCTGTTTTTTCCAATACATGGGAATCAAGCTTTTTGCTCCATTGAGCATCACCAGAAGAAGCCTATACTTATCTTCCCTGGTGATCTTAGGTAGCTGATGATATAGTAAATAACTTGGATTGGGAGGGATGATCACCTCGAGGACCCCACTCATTTCGGCCATTATGTCATTCCAATAAGGTGTTAGTAGGGGACAAGTCCACCAAATATGTAGTAGGGTGCCATTTTCTCCGCATCCTCTCCAGCATCCCCCATTTGTGTGGGGGTATATGTGTTTTAACCTTTGGGGGGTCAGATACCACCTGCTCATCAATTTGTATTGTGTTTCTTGAACCCTAGCCGAAATTGAGGCTTTCTTTGTTTTGTCAAATATCTTGTTCCATTCCCTAGGTCCTATATCTAAGCCCAGCTCATTTTGCCACGTCTGTGTATAACCAGGAAAGTAGTCTTCACCACCTTGTTGTAGTAATCTATAAATCTGAGAGATCAAATGAGACGGGGGTGTGGTCATTGTGCACAGAGTTTCAAAGTAAGTTCTGCGTCTAGTCAGATCTGGCTTAGCTTTATGAGTGTTAAAGTAGTGCAAAGTCAGTGTCACTGTGAACCATGAGGTAAATGCCTCTCTGTTCCACTCAACTAGTTCTTCTTGTGACTTCAATTTATCCCGACTGAGTATGTTATATATTGCTGATTCGCTTAAACTATAAGTCTTGTTCGGGAGATTGAGTCTGGGCAGAAATTCCATCTCAGGATTTTCACTGAGAGATGTAATCGGTGAGGGTAGCGTCGAGACATAGGCGGCTTTTTTAAGTAGTTTATCCCAGATCGAGAATACCTCCTCGATCATTGGGTATAGACTGATCACTGGGGGTCTGTCATTGGCAGGGGTCCACACGAGAGCTCCCACATTGCCCCTCTTCAGAATTACACCATCGATCTGTACCCAGGCCTTTTGGGCCGAGTTATGACACCACTCCACCAATCGCTGGAGGGATATAGCTGTGTGGTACAATCTTAAATCTGGTATACCTAGTCCGCCTCTATTCCGAGGTAGGAAAGTAGTTTTCCTGTTGATTCTCGGTTTCAGATCTCTCCAAATATAGGACTCTAGAGCAGACTGTATCTGATGAATAATGTGAGAGGCCATCGATAAAGGGATGGTTTGCATGACATATAGCACCCGTGGTAGCACATTCATCTTGACCACCCCGATGCGCCCCAGCCAAGAGATGGTTTTATTTCTCCAGGACAATAGGTCCTTAAGGATTTCGTCTCTGATGTTTTTATAGTTCATATCCACTATCTCTTTTATGTTTGGTGTTAGATGAATACCAAGATATTTCAGTTTGCCCTGCGCTATTTTTATCGGGCATGAGCCCTCCAACGCCTGAAAATCGGTGTGTGGAATTGTAACGTTCATAATCTCTGATTTGGTAGGGTTCAAAAGGAAGTTTGATACTGTGCCAAAGAGTGTGAACTCTTCTAGGGCCGCCGTCAAGGACCCCTTCACATCCGATATCATAAGTAAGACATCGTCTGCGTACATGGCGAGCTTATGTTCATCGCCTCCCACAGGGATACCGTGTACTTCTGGGTTTGCCCGGATCCTACTCGCCAAGACCTCAATTGTCAACGCGAATAAGAGCGGGGACAGGGGACACCCCTGCCTAGTCCCGTTGCGAATTGTAAAGGCGCTAGAGAGCACTCCGTTCACCCTAACTCTAGCGTTCGGAGACGAATACAAGGACATGATCCTGTTTATAAATTTGGAACCTAGGCCAAATTTCTCCAAAGTGTGTCGCATAAACACCCAGCTGACCCGGTCAAACGCTTTTTCTGCATCTGTAGAGACCAGGGCCAGCGGGGTTGTGGTGATATGGGCATGTGTTATAATCTGGAGGACCTTAAGGGTATTATCCCTTGCCTCACGTTTTGGAATAAAGCCCACTTGGTCAGTAGAGATCAGCTGCGGTAGGTATTTGTTGAGACGATTGGCTATAACTTTCGCCAGTATCTTGATATCTGAATTTAGTAATGAGATAGGGCGGAAGTTCTCTGGTTTATTGTCAGGTTTGTTGGGTTTAGGAATGACTGTGATATGCGCTTCGAGCATAGAATGGGGTAAAACCGGGGAGTCGGACAGTTGATTAAAAAGAGTCAGCAGTTCTGGTGCCAATATATCACCGAATGTTTTATAGTATTTGGTTCCAAATCCATCCGGACCTGGGCTCTTCCCGGTTGCCAGATATTTAATGGCTTGTTTAATTTCTGACAGCGTGATCGGAGACTCCAACGCTTCAGAATCCTGGTCAGAGAGCTGAGGAATCTCCACCCCTTCTAGATATTCCAGAATCTGTTGCGATTCTCGTGATCGGAGGAGGGGCTCATCTCTTACACTAGGTACTCTCTGTATGTTATATAGGCTATCATAATAAGATCCAAAGATCTCAGCGATTGACTTGCCATCCTCTTTCGATTCCCCATCTGGGTGAATCATACTATATACATAGTGCTTGTTTTTTTTCCTCGCTATTGCTCTGGCCAGTAAGCGTCCAGCTTTATCACCTTGTTGGTAAAACTGTTGCCTTAGAATTAAGGCTGCTTTTTGATAGTCTACTTGAAGGAACTTCATAAGTTCCGACCTCTCCTGAGCTAAAGTCTTGGTTAATGCGATATCAGTTGGCATTCTTTTATGTGCTTGTTCAGCTATTTCTACTGCATCAAGCAATCTGCGATATTTCTCTCTCCTTCTCTTGACTAGTCCAGCCTTTTGTTTGAGAAAGAGGCCTCTGATTGTGCATTTATGGGCCTCCCAGACCACTGTGGTCTGGGAGTCCGAATCTCTGTGTATTTGGAAGTATTCCTTTAGAGCCCCTTCGACTTCCAGTTTAAATACTGGATCCTCCAGGAGAAGGTCGTCCATCTTCCAGATGTAAGGTGTGGCCGGGACATTAGACCATAATACGGTACAAGTGACCGGGGCATGATCTGACCATGTAATGGGAAGAATGTTACTATTGGTGGAGAGTGTGAGTCCGATAGTGTCCGTAAACCAGTAATCGATTCTGGAGTATTTTCTATGAGGATGGGAATAAAATGAATAGTTCTTAGCTGAGGGGTGGTGTATCCGCCAAATGTCATGCAGTGCTGTGTCCTTAAGAGTAGTTAGTAACCGTTTAAGCGATTTATGGGGGACGCTGGAAAGTCCATCGGAGGTGTCAAGGGTTGGGTCCAAGGAGATGTTTAAATCCCCACCCAAGAATAGAATACCAGATTGGACCTCAAGCATTTTGTGGATTACTTTCTGAAAGAAGACCTGCTGAGATTGATTCGGGCAGTAAACGTTAACTAATGTTAGAGGCCTGTTGTATAATGAACCTGTGAGAATCAAGTATCTACCTTCCGGATCTCTGTATATTTGTGCAAGTTTGAATGGTATGTCTGCACTAAAAAGGACACCCACCCCGTTTTTTTTCTGGGGGCCTGAGGCAAAAAAGGCAAGCGGGTATTGTCGGCTAAACCAGCGGGGTTCATGGCCTACTGCAAAGTGTGTTTCTTGTAGGTAGATGATGTTACCTCCCTGTCTATGTAAGTCTCTCATTACCATAGAGCGCTTAGCTGGGCTGTTCAGGCCTTTTGCATTTATAGAGATTAATTCTATGGGACGAGACACAATTCCTAAGCGCTGGTTCGCCATTTTTCTTATTCTTTTCAAGAGGGAAGAGAGAAAAAAAAAAAAAAAAAAAAAAGGGGGGGGGGGGGGAGAGGGATGGGGTAAGGGGGGAGGTAAAGAGAACAGGGGGGTAGAGGGAGAGTAGGAGAGAATAGATGAAAGTTAGAAAGATGAAAACGTACTATCAGGAGTCAAAAGATAATGAGTTACGTCACTAAAAAAAAGAAAAAAAAACCTCTTTGTGACAGTACTCTGAGTGACTGACTCTTTGTTCTAGGAAGAAACCTAATCTGATATTGTACAGAAACCAATCTGTTAAGGGGTAGTGTTCCCCGCCTACTTACACTACATATATATTCCTTTGAAAAAATAAACAACAGTAATAAGTGCATTTAATGATTGCATTTTCACGACCTACCCTCCATGTCTCTATGTGTGAGCTCCTGTGTCGAGCCTCCTGCCGGATGTCAGGGGAGGGCCTAATATGGAGTCGGTATTCTATATGTTAAAGAGGTCCTTGTCCCTTCTGTAACTTGGTGATTTGGGTGATTGTTTTTAGGTGTTCTCTAAACTTGTGGCCAACCATGTTGTTCTTGTCTAACTATGCGCTTATTGGGTGCTTTCTGCTTCGAGTAGGCAAAAGGCGTCTATTAGGATTGATCGAAAGATATCTGAATAAAGGGAGGCCCAATTTCTGTAGCACCTCTGCTCACCTCTGATTGATCTTAGGAGCTTGATAGCATTATTATACTAAGATATCATCTCCCTCTACCCTAGTCTATTAATTTAGGGATCTGAGATACATTTTCCCTTTTTCTCACAGCTCCTAATAATTATTTAGATAAGCATAAATATTACTCCACATATTTAGAAAGAGACTTAGATTAAGGGCTTCTGGAGATTGCTCCAGAAGGATCTTACTGTGGAACCGGTGATTTGCAACCCGATGTGTTTTCCTTGACAGTGTAATTTCTATTAGTCTCATGCTAGCTGGTGTGTTCCCATTAGACTTTGTGTGTTGAACTGTCTGAGTCAAGTGAGCCGTGTTTCAATCAAATCTTACTAATATACGGGGGTTGTGTGATTGTAACTCCAGACTCTAGCTTTGAACCGTGAGGCAATAACAGGCAATAATTCAAACATGTGTGAATACACCAGAACATTATTAGTACAAGAACCACATACATTTATCTAGTACTGCTATCAGTATAATTCTTTGGATTGATCACATGGGTTATGGTCAGTCTACTCTTGAAACAAATCCAAGCACCTCTGCTCCCAACTGATTAGTCTTAGGGACTTGATAGAATTATTTATATTAATATATTCCACTCTAATTTTTAGATCTGAACCATGAGCAATAAAATACAATTATTCATACATGTGTAGTCACAACAGAACATCCTAAGTATAGGGAATACATGCATTCATCTATCATTGTTACCAGTATAGTTCTAAGGGTTGACCACAGGGGTTATTATCAGTCAAGTCTTGAAGTAAATTAAAACACCATTAGGTCATAACTTATCTGAGACGATTCTCAATGTCCAGGAGATTACAGCCCAAGTTCAGGACTAGTGCTAGGATAGGTAGGGCACAACATCAAAATGATAAAGAAAAAGAATGTTCCTTATAATCCTTCTGAGGATTGCTACAAGCCACTGGGTTCTCCATCAGCTGGGCCCTCTGGGGCCGCGGGAGCCTTCACAGGAAGTCTTATGTTAAGATCCAGTGCCTGGTTGAAGGAGGGAAGGTCAGCTGGGTTCTTGAGGACATGTGTGACATTGTTTTTTGTGACCATGAGGCTGGTAGGAAATCCCCATCTATATGGGATTCTATTAGCTTTCAAGACAGAGGTAACAAATCTGAGGTGTCTCCTCTTTTGGAGAGTAGTTGGGCTTAGATCTGAGTACACTTGTAGCTCCACGCCTCTGAATTCTATATGTTGCTTGTTTCTAGCCAGTCTAAGCACGTCTTCTTTTTCTTTAAAGGATAGCAATTTTAAGATGATGTCTCTAGGTGGAGCCCGTCCAGGGGGTTTAGGGCGCAACGCCCTATGTGCTCTTTCAATCTGGATCTCAGGGCCTACCATTTCATTTCTAAGATATTTGACAAAGTCTTGAATATATTCCTGAATAGCAGGGGGTTCAATTGACTCTGGGACTCCTCGCAGTCTGAGGTTGTTCCTCCTACTGCGATTCTCAAGGTCTTCAATTCTGTCTAATAACGTGTGTACAGTGCTCTCTTGTGCTTGTAGAAAGCTGGCTTGATGTTGGAGGTCAGAACTGAGTGCCTCATGTTTTTCCTCTACTTGAGTTACTCTGCGGTCAACAGCTGAAATGTCTTGTTTAAGTTCATGAAACATAGATTTGAATTCCCTCATGGCCTCTTTTATGTCTGCTTTGGAAGAAAGAAGCTTTATATCCTCTTTAGTCACACAGTTTTGGTGGGTAGACATTGTTTCAGAATTATGAATCTGCGCTGTTACTCCTTTCTGGTGTGTCTCAGGCCTCCCTAGGGGGGTTGCAGGTTCATTTGCTATTAAAAAGTTGTCCATCACTGTAGTTTGGGAATTCTTAGGCAGTCTGGCTTGTCTTCTATTAGACATTACATAGGCACCCTCAGACTGAGCTTTATGTGTCGAGAGTGGTGTGACAGGCCCAGCAATAGGTGTTTACAGACAAAGATATCGCTGTGAAGTAGCAGTGTTAAATTGTATACTGCCTGTATTTTACTATAAGTGGTTATATTTCTTTCTTCAGATTTAAGGCACTGAAATTGTTGGGAAGATCTGGTGGATAGGCCCTGTTCTGTGCTGTATATGGTTTATCAGGTTTCCTATGCACGTGGTGCGCTTATCAATTTTGCGGCCTACACAGGTGTGGCTGTTATAACTCCACTGTTCCCTTGTAATAAGCCTCCCTCACAGGGCCCACAAAAAAATCCGATAAGGGTAATAAAGTTCAGTACCTTATAAATAGAAAGCAGCGGTCCCTTCTACCGCGTGGCCCTTCACAGAAGTCTGGTGATGCGATCTTGCTTGGGTCTGTTCCGCTCTCAGACCATAACACTGTCACGTTTGCTGCTCAGGTTCACCGTGAAGGAGACTGGTGTCCGGTGAGTGTACCCTCTTAATCGCGGCTTGTATTTAGGCTCACTTAATTCAGCCGTTGTATCCCACGCTGCATATGCACAGCGCATAGGCTCACCTCCGCTTAAGACAGCTCCGGGATTGCGATAGTACCGTTCGGTCCCAGTGCTATACTGCTCCGTTCTTGATCCGTTTCCCAATCAGTAAGGCCCAAAGCTGTTCAGGGGTGTCTGAGTGTAGCCACTACCTCCGTGTGCGTTCAGGCCCAGCAATGGCGGCGCCGCGATCAGGTGCGGCTAATCGGTGTTATAAGTAGCCACAGAGTTGTTGAAGGTGTCTCAAATTAGAGGATTAGTATTAGGATGGTCAAAAATGCTATTTTCTGCTTGAGATTATAAAGTATATGCACTTATTTTAGTGTAAGCTCGGCAGGGACATCAGAGCTTTTTTAGAAAGCAGCCATGTTCAGCTATGGCCAGGCTCCGCCCCTTCTTTCTGTGATTTTTAATAACATTTTTCTGTTGCATCGTTCGTTTTCTTTTTCACAGTGTCTACTTCAATCAGTGATTTTTCTTATGGATTGAAATAGCTTTGAAATCAAATTTATAAAAAATAAAAAACCTGAGCTGCTATACAGTGTTTTGCGTCCGATTTCAGATGTTTTTTTAAATGGGGCAATTCCTGCACAGCTATTATTTTCTATGTAGCAGGGGGTGGTGCACGGGCAGGGGGCGGTGTTGCACAAGAGCTCAAAATAGCGCTATTGTGCAATGCTGAATTCCGCCAATGGAATTCAGCCCCCCAGAGGTGAGCTGCATTGGACAGGATCGCATATTTACGCCCCTGTCCGCTATGGCTTGATAAGTTGAGCCCTATGTGTGTCTGGTTTCTAAACCCATTTTCTCTCAAGGGCTGCCTTGAACTGGAATAAACTCCTTATATCAGCCATCAAGGAGTCCTAAATGCAATGAGGTTGATAAAAAATAAATCATCATCCCCTTCACCACCAAAAAAAAAGCCTACATCACCTGGGCGTCTATGTGATTCGCCCCCACAGGTAGCTCATATGCTAAAATGCTCTCCACATGCAGTTCCCATTAGTAAATCCCCGTACACAACCCACCCAAATGTAACCACCTTCATTGTGAATCTCCCCGATCTTATACACGACCAACACCTAATCCATTCCATCCAAGTTAAAGTGATGGTAAATTTCAGACTATAATAATGTTGCAATAAAAAACATATTAGTTTGTAGGTAAAACCACATAATTATTTTTTTTAAAGTGTATATATATTTTATAATAAAAGGTTTATAATCCTTATTGGTATTGTCTGCCCCCCCCCATTTATTTTTTCTTTTGGGTGGGCTGTGATGTATAGAGCAGTCCCACCCATTCTCTACATAGGCTTTCTAAGAGCTTTAAAGAGGCAGGACTTTAAGCTTGTCAACTGATGTTATGGAGTTATTATGCAAATACTGTGACTCTGTTTGTTTATGGTAATATTGCATTCCCTTATACTTCATGTTTCCTGTTCCCACCTCTGACCTGGATGTAGTTCTATAGTTCAATATGATTCCTCACACTAACAGCTTGTAGTGTCTTTATTTCTATACATGAAACATGGTGTCAGAAGTAACTAGAATCAGGACTGAGCCTTTTGCTTGTAGCACAACAGCTTTAAGATACAGCACGGCTTTGTCAGTTACAGCCTAAAACATTTTTTTTTCTGATATTTGAGAGCTTAAAGACTTAGGGGCCTATCTATCAAGCTCCGAAAGGAGCTTGACGGCCCGTGTTTCTGGCGAGTCTTCAGACTCGCAAGAAACAGCAGTTATGAAGAAGCGGTCATAAAGACCGCTGCTCCATAACCCTGTCTGCTTGCTCTGAGCAGGCGGACAGACATCGCTGGAATTCAACCCGATCGAGTACGATCGGGTTGATTTACACCCCCTGCTGGCGGCCCATTGGCCTTGAGTCTGCAGGGGGCGGCGTTGCACCAGCAGCTCTTGTGAGCTGCTGGTGCAATGCTGAATACGGAGAGCGTATTTGTTAAATAGAGGCCTTAAAGATAATATGGCATCCTTGTGGTTGGCTGTGGGGACACAGATAGGGAAGCAGAGCAAGATCATGATGGCAAACTATTGGAACTAATGAATTGTTGTAGGCAGGTGAAACTAAAACTTGGCATGAAAAAACTGCAATTCAAGGTCAAAGAGGTCCTCTTCCATGGACACATACTATCCTTTGAGGGTTTGAAGGCTGACCCAGAAAAAATCAGAGCTATACTGGATATGCCACAGCCGGCGAATGTGAAATCCCTGCAGCGCTTCATAGGATTTGTTACCTACCTATCAAAATTTCTACCACTCCTCTCAGAGGTTTGTGAGCTGTTGAGAAGGCTTCTGGACAAGGATGCAGTTTGGCATTGGCTTCCTAAGCATGATAATGCAGTGCAGGACATCAAATGTTTGATCACAGATACACCTGTTCTGAAGTACTATGATGTTACAAAACCTGTAACTATTCAAAGTGATGCAAGCAAAAGTGGACTAGGGTGTTGCCTATTACAAGCTGACCAGCCTATCACTTTTGCTTCAAGGGCACTGACCCTTACTGAGCAAAACTATGCACAAATCGAAAAGGAATTTCTGAGTATTGTGTTTGCCTGCCAGCGCTTTCATCACTACCTCTATGGTCGTGACGAGATCACGGCAGAAACTGAACATAAGCCTTAGATATCTGTTTTCAAGAAAACACTTTTGTGTGCACCAAAACGTCTACAGAGCATGTTGCTCACGTTACAAAATTATTGCCAAAATGTGGTCTATAAACTTGGACCTGAAATGTACATTAGTGACACTCTTAGCAGAGCTACAGCAGCAAGTGGTACACCAGAGAGTGCTCAACACACAGTTTGCAATGTTCAACAGGACCTGGATGTCCTGTCGCAGATTAATCATTCAGACTATTTAAACGTCACAGACCAACGATTTCTTCAGATAAGACAGCACACAGAAATTGACGAAAATTTGCAAGCACTTAAGTATGTTGTTCTGAATGGTTGGCCAGATTCAAAGGCAGAGGTGCCATTAATTTTAAGAGCATATTGGACTTTCCGAGATGAAATCGGCATTCAGGATGGTGTACTGTACAAGGGGTCAATGGTCATCATTCCTAAATCATTAAGATCAGAGATGCTGATGCGTATTCATGCCAGTCACATTGGTGGTGAAGCATGCAATAGATAGGCACGAGATACCCTATATTGGCCTAACATGCAAAATGAGATTAGAGACTTTGTTAGCCATTGTTCAGCATGCAATGAATATGCGCAGGCACAACAGAAAGAATCCCATGATGTTACATATGCTGCCCACACAGCCTTGGCAAATTGTAAGCATGGATTTACTGAATAATGCTGGGCAAAATTTTCTACTAATCGTTAAACACTGTTCGAACTTTTGGGAGATTGAGCTCCTTCCCGACGTGTCTGCTGAAACTACAATCAAGCGTTGTAAAGCACAGTTTGCACGTCATGGACAGCCAGACAGGGTAATCTCAGATAATGGACCTCAGTTTGCATGTGAGCAATTCAGACGGTTCTCTACAGATTGGGGGTTTGAGCATCTTACCTCTTCCCCGCGGCACCCTCAAGCTAATGGCAAAGCAGAATCAGCTGTAAAGATAGTGAAGAATCTTTGCAAAAAGGCCAAGTATGAAGGTAATGACCCATGGAAAGCCATTCTACATTGGAGGAACACCCCAACTGAAGGCATGGACAGCAGTCCTGCACAGCGCTTGATGTCAAGGAGGCTGAAGACTTCATTGCCAGTGGCAAATAAATTACTTGAACCTTGTGTGGTAACAGGGGTACTGGAGAAGCTGCAACGGAGGAAACAAATCTCCAAACTGACATACAATTTGTCTGCCAAAGACTTACCTGAACTAAGCATTGGAGAGCAAATCCGTATGAAGCCGCTCCCTGGTGACAGGACTGGTCCCTGTGTTCAGAGGGTTGCTCCTCGCTCATATCTTGTGGATGTGGAAGGCAGTCTCTACCACCGCAAACGAGTGGACCTGCGAGTGGCAGAACATCTCACCACACAAGCCTATAAGCATCTGGCACTTGAGCATTCCGAGGCTCTCAATGCACCTAGTCCTTCTGGACCACATAAGCAAGGCAGAGACAATACTGCTGTCATATCGAGCTTCCGGTGGGAGGAGCAGGAAGCGCAGGTGTACTACGCGCTCCTCTGACCAAGGCAGCACGAACACGCCGACACACCAAGTTGCCATAGGCTGTGGTTTCATACACCACAGCCAGGACCTGGGCGCTGTAATCCGCCTGAGTGTGTGGAAGTCGCGGAGCAGCCAGAGGCCGGTTTGCTACGGCCGTTTGCCAAGTTTTGTCAGCTGACGGCGGGGTGAGATCTGAGGTGAGATCTAGCAGAAACCCAGTAATTAGGCTGAGTGACAAGAGCCGTGATTGCAGCAGAAAGAGTGGGAAGCTCCCAATGAGGAAGATATGTTGTGAGCAGTATTGGAAACATTGAAGGGGCACTGGCCTGACTCAAGACAACACCGCCACCGCTAGCTGCCTAACCTGGCACCTCTGGAAGGTAGGATCCCCCCCGCATTTGACAAGTAAGAAGTCCCTGACCTGGTACAGGGTGAAGGTAAGAGGCGGGCTGGCCGGGACTGTATTTTGGGGATTGAAAAAAAAAAAATGGAAGTAAGTCCCTGACCTGGTACAGGGTGAAGATAGTAAGGTATAGCAAGATGTGCAGTGAAAATATATACCTAAAGCCAGTCAGTGGATGACCTGTGACTATAAAAGTTTATGGTTGAAAGAGTTGGCGCTGCTAGCCTTTTCTTTTTATCTTCCCCGCACATTACAGCCATTGGATTAGATTGCTTAAAGGGGCGCCTTTTCTAGTACTCCTGGACCGCTAATATAATCCCATGATTATGTGTTTCAAGGACATACCTAAAGGCTATTACTAACTGCTATACATATGCCGTAAGGTCACCAACAGCAACAAAAGAACTGAGACATAAGGGGAAATTACCTGTGCTTGTGTGTGAATAAAATTCAAGGCATAAATGACTAAAATCTATTCGGTGGCTTGCTCTGGCCAATAGCAAAATGTAACATTGCTACAACCGATCGTTTTTTAGTGAGCGAAACAGAATGGCGCACTTAGGAGCTGAATGACATTTATTGAAATTTATTGAAAAGGGGAGAGAACGGAAAGGAACTTTCTTTTTTCCTTTTTCTTTTTTTTCCTTTTTTCTTGCTTTTTTTTTATTTCCTTGTTTTACTCTGGCCTCCTGTTTTTCTTTTTTTTGTAGTCTTACTTTTTCCCTACTCTCTTGACTAGCAGTTTAAAGGCGTGTGTTGCACCCTTACATAGCTGGTGAAAGATTGAGTTTTGATGGATATATAGTTTACAACAAATGTTGGGAAAAAAAAAAAAAACGTTTGCAAATTGTTATGGTTTGATAGATATGCAGTACATACCAAATGTTGAAAAATGTTTATTTTCCTTTGTTCTGCTCTGATGAATATATAGTATATATCAATTGGTTTATTAGAATACTAGAGTGTTAGGCCTACTGATTTATTTGAAAAAGTATTTTTTCTGTAGTTAGGGTATAGTAGAGGTAGGAGAGAGGAGTAGTTGAGTTACAAATTTCACTGAAGTAGATGACAATTGTTGACCATTGCACATTCACAAACTCATACAGGGGAACACTCCCTAACACACAATATAATTACCTATACTAGAAACACTTATACACTTTTTCTACACATTTTTACTATACCCTTTTTTCTTCTTTTCTCTTTTCCCTTTTGCTTCCTAGGTCACTATTAAACACAGGCACGTCACTTTATAGACTCTCTCATTCTCACATATCCCATTTCTTATTTCTGTAAACACTCTAGCTTTTTTTTTTTTTCTCCTTTCCGACACATGGACAAATATTTTGCACCTAAATCACACGCAATGCCAGCAAAACCCAAGGATAGAAAGCCCAGACATAGCATTGAAAGTATTAGCGATATTAGACCCGAAATGACCACTGTAAATATTTCTAAAGATGATATAGAAGAAATTTCTAAACAGGTAACACTATCTCTATCACCTCAACTTGACCATATCAAAACAGAACTATTTACACTCTCAGTAGAAATGAAAAACTTTACATCTAGACTTACAGAAATTGAATCAAGAATTTCAGATACTGAAGACTCTGTGACCAAACAAAACCTCTCTATACAACAACACGATATAAAAATTTCAGAAATTACTGACAAAATAGAAGATTTAGAAAATAGATCACGTAGGAACAACTTAAAAATTGTAGGCCTTCCAGAAACCACCAACTTTCAGGATCTAATATACTTTGCCTCAGTGACTCTGCCACAAAGTCTAGAGATTGATACCAAACTGCATAATTTTATGGTTGAAAGAGCACACCGTGTAGGCTTTATTAGAAACACATCAGAAAATACTATTCAGAAACGAGCTATCCTAATTAAATACCTGAATTTTCAGGACAAAGTACTAATACTTAGAGCATTCAGAAAAATGAAAAACCTAGAGATTGACAATAACAGAATTTTAATCTTCCAAGATTACTCAGTCCAGACAGCAACAAAACGCAAAAGTATGGCTCCATTCTGTACAAACATGATAAACATGGGCCTAGCCGCACACTTAATTTATCCCGCTAAAATTAAGATTTATATGGATAATGAGACAACTACACTAGAAACAATTGCAGAGGCCAAGGCATTCTTGAATAAGTTCCAACCTAGGTAATTATTAAAAAATAAGGAAAGTGCTCCTCTTCTTCTCTCCTTTCTTTTTCTTTTTTTGTGCTTTTGGTTTATTGGTGTATGGACAGTTAATGGTATGACAAGTTGGATAACTTTATTTTACCTTCATATAATAAACGAGATAACTAAGGTTAAGATTTGTATAAAAATGAAAGAATGGTCGAAAACAAGGACAGTCCATTTTGCTTTAAATATTTTAAACACTTATGTTCTATTAAAGATAAAGGTTCGGGTTAGAGGGAGGGGCAAGGAGGTTAGAATTTATTTTGAATCCCCTTTTTTTTTTTTTTTTTTTTTTTTCCTTTTCTTCTTTTGGTTTGTTATCTTAAAATAAAGTATAAATGGCAACACTAAAACTAATTTCGTGGAATGTGGGAGGGGTCACTAACCCAATCAAAAGAAAGAGGATCCTGACATATCTTAGAAATAAAAGAGTGGATATTGCACTCCTACAAGAAACACATCTGACTGAAATAGAACATAAAAAACTTAAAGTTAACTGGGTTAGTGAGGTTGTCTATACCCCATGTGCAACACGTAAAAGGGGGGTCGCAGTTTTAATCAGCAAAAACTTAGAATATCGAATTATAGGGCAAGAGATAGACCCAGGGGAACGATTTATTATTCTGAAAATTATTATAAATTCACGTATGTTCACGTTATGTAATGTCTATGGCCCAAATGTGCCAGATATAAAATTTTGGGAAAAATTAAAATTAAAATTACATGATTCTATAAATACGAATCTTATAGTTGCAGGAGACTTCAATATGGTTTTTAACAATATTGATAGATCACAGGCAACTGGAAATAAAACTAAACAGATCACAAAAAAATCCTCCAGGATTCTTAAAGTATTTGCTAGCGCACTAAACATCAAAGACATCTGGAGATTGCTATATCCTAATTGCAGAGATTTTACGTGTGAATCAAAAAAGTACCGGACATTTTCACGGATAGACTTTTTTCTGGGGTCAGACAAAATTATTAACTCAGATATAAAAGCACAAATAGATAACTTCACCATTTCAGACCATGCCCCGATATCATTAGAGACACGGTGGGAAACAGACAGATATGATCCAGTTAAGAGTTACGGCTTCCCACGTTATTTAGCAAACAATTTAGAATTTAGAAACCGACTCATTGCTATATGGCACGAATATGTTCAACAGAACAAAGACTATATACACAAGAAAGAGATCTTCTGGGAAACTGCTAAGGCAGTAGCCAGAGGAGAAATTAAAAAATTCACTATTAGGTTTAAAAAAAAGCTATATTTAAGAGAGACTGAAATTTCTAACTATCTAAAAAACAAATATAACGCATATATTGCATCTCACACACAGACTAATTGGCAAAATTACATGAAGGCTAAGCAAGAATGGGAAGTTTTTCTATCACAAAAATTTGCTATCCAAGAACTGAAGAACAAAAGTAGATTTTACAGATTTGGAAATAAAATAGGGAAATTGTTAGCAAGATCTGTAAAAGATAGGAAACCGATGCATCACATTAAGTCACTAAATATTGATGGCAAAAAAATATTGAACCTTGACACAATTAAAGCAGAATTTTATAAATACTTTAGGGACCTATACTCAGTAGCGGATATTAATGTAAAAAATAAACAAGATTTTTGGGAAAAAATTAAATTACCTAAGCTCTCGGCGGAAGATTTAGAGAAACTCAATGCACCAATTAAAGAATTGGAAGTCCTAAACGCAATAAATAATTTGAAGTTGGACAAAGCCGCCGGACCTGACCTTCTACCAGCAGAATTTTATAAAATTCTCAAAAATGAAGTAATAGGTGTACTTACGGAACTATTTAATGACTATTTAATTAACTATAAGATTCCATCTCCTAACTTTGCAGTTTCAAAAATAATATTACTCCTAAAAAAAGGGAAAGATCCTGAATCAATAGACTCCTATCGTCCAATTTCACTATTAAACTCCGATTACAAACTATTCACTGCAATTTTGGCAGATAGACTGAAGTTAATTATGAGCCCGTTAATACACCAAGATCAGGTTGGCTTTATGTCTAAGAGAAACTTGTCAGCAAACATACGCAAAATTTTTCTATTAATAGACTTCTTAGCAGATGTTAAAAATAAAAGTGAACAAAACTCCGCCATTCTTGCAGTTGACGCCCATAAAGCATTTGACTCCATTATCTGGGACCATTTATTCTGCTCTATGAAGAACTTTGGGTTCAAAGATCAGTTCCTTGAATGTATTCGTGCCTTATATTCCAATGCAACTTCTATTTTGATGGTTAATGGCTCAAACACTACATCCTTCCCTATTCTATCTGGAACACGACAGGGATGTCCAATTTCACCGCTTTTGTTTAATTTAGCAATTGAACCCCTTGCAGTTACCTTAAGGGATAATTTAGGGGGGATTAAGATAGGCAAAATCCCTGTTAAACTTCTACTTTACGCAGATGACCTGATTTTACTTTTAAAGGATGCACAGACCGAAATTCCCAAAATTTTGGAAATGATAAAAAATTTTGGTTCTTTTTCAGGTTACACAATTAACATATCCAAATCAGAACTACTCTGGTTGAGTAAGCATCACCAAAATCAATACACACCCCCTTTTAAAGTAGCCCCGCAATACATTACATATTTAGGAATCCAGATCAGTGCCAATCCAGAAGAATGGTTTAGTTTAAATTATCCACCTCTATTTGCAAAAATCAGATTTGAGATGATGAAATGGGATAATCTTCCACTCTCAATTACCGCAAGAATCAATGTAGTTAAGATGATCGTCTTACCTAAAATATTATATTTAATGCAAAATATCCCTCTAATCATACCAAAAAAATACCTTAGCAGGTTAGACCAACTAATGAGACGATTTATATGGGGGAGGGGTGCGAATCGAATATCATTATATAAACTGTCACAACTAAGGCAATATGGTGGATTGGCACTACCCAATTTTGCTATTTACAATAGTGTAAGTCTTGCAAAAATCGCAATGGACTGGATTACGGGCGGGAACTATATTGCATTTACAGAAGCAGAACAAAATTTAGTATACCCTCTTTCATTAAATGCGCTTCTGCACTGTCCTAAAAAAGTAATTCCAAAAAGTATTAAAAATAAACAATCATTATATCATATTATAATTGCATGGCAAGACATACGACGCAGAGTAGATAGTGACCCTCATTTTTCAGATCTACTTCCTATTAGAGGTGACCCACGCTTTCCACCTGGTATTAGCAGTCAAGTATTTAGGAAATGGGCCACAGCAGGACTTATTTATTTAACACAACTTAGAGAACCCAATCTACAGAGTATACTACCATTTGAGACTCTTAAAGAGTCTTATAATGTACAGAATGTGGATTTTTTTGCATACCTTCAAGTGAGACATTGGTTCTTTAAAGCTATGGAAGATAATAAATTTCCATGGACCCACTCAGGAATGAAAATGGGGCTAGCATTATTTAAGGCAGGTAAACGCTCTATTAAATACTGGTATAATATGATTATTACTAAGACAGGGGAACTAAACATTGTACAGATCTGTTCAAAATGGCAAACAACGATTGTAGATCTAAAAAGGGAACAAGTAAAACAAAGTATAATTCTCTTGGGCGAGGCCACACTCGCGGCAAGCTGGCGAGAAATGCATATAAAACTCTTATACAGAATATACTTTACGCCTGCTAAAATAAATAAATGGTCGACACAAGGTTTAAGGGTATGCCCACGTTGCTCTTTAGCCGATGCTGACTTAACCCATATGTTTTGGAGTTGCCCAAAAATTAATCAGTTTTGGAAACGGGTACAATTTTGGTTAAATAAGGTGACAGCTACAAATCACATATTAGAACTACAACACATAATTTTCCTACTAGACACATCAGACAGACTGGTAAACAGAGCTTTCTGTAATACGGTAATTCTGGGTGGAAGATATCTCATCCTTAAAAACTGGCACCAAAAAAAGTCACCGACTATAAATAATTTAACATTTTTATTACAAAGACAATATACAATAGAACAATTTGATAACACAATTAACTCTGAACAGCAGCATAATAGATTTAATTCAAAATGGTTAGATTTTGTTAAACACTACAAAAACACTAATTTACAGAACCAGTTATTATCACCATTAGAGAATATAAGTTAAGACGCAAACCTCTTTTTTTTCCCCTTTTTTTTTTTTCCCCTTTTCCTTCCCCCTTTTGGGGGTTTTTTTTTTTTTTTTTTTTTTTTTTTTCCCACCTCCTCTGCCCCCCCTAGAAAAATTTAAAAGCTAAAAACTTTTCCCTGAAGCCGGTCAGGATTTTGATATTTAATTTGCAGGTGGCTCCACCTTTCTCAATAATTTAAAGGTTGAAATTATTTAAAATTTACACTGGACTACCCGAACTTATTATATATCACAGTAAAGACCTGTCTTTTTGTTTTTGTTTTTTTTCTTTGTTTTTTAAGGTTTATAATAATGAAGTTAGGGTAAATCCCGTGTTAATGACTAATGTGATAAAGGAAGAAAAGTGAAATATTTAATATCTGAAAAGGTTATGATTTTATTTTCATGTATATCTTATCTGTATCTCTGTTCTATGTTTTCTGGTTCCAAATGACATAAGTGTATCATTGATTATGTAATTTTTTGTTTTTGCCTTTTCTTTCTTATTTCTGTATATTCTTTTTTTTGACCTTTAATAACAATAAAAAAACATTATATCAATACTGCTGTCATATCAGAAGGATACAATGAGGATGCCATAATGCAGCCTCTTATACCAGCAAGTTCTTCCGTGCCAAACACACCAGCAGAGAAAGAGGACAGCTCCTTAACACCTTCTGGAGCTGAACAGCTTCACCCAGGAAAAATCCCTGTGGCCTTGCATAGCGGTCGAGTTTCAAGACCACCAGATAGACTCAATCTGTAGTGTATCTACCAGTAATGTAGTATGTTATGTTTAAGACTGTTCAGGATCTGTTTTAGGTAAATTGTTAGCAAATTTTGGATTGAATGTAAAAAGGGGAGATGTTATGGAGTTATTATGCAAATACTGTGACTGTTTGTTTATGGTAATATTGCATTGAATTATACTTCCGGTTTCTTTCATGTAATTAGCAAGAGTCCATGAGCTAGTGACGTATGGGATATACATTCCTACCAGGAGGGGCAAAGTTTCCCAAACCTCAAAATGCCTATAAATACACCCCTCACCACACCCACAATTCAGTTTTACAAACTTTGTCTCTCATGGAGGTGGTGAAGTAAGTTTGTGCTAGATTCTACGTTGATATGCGCTTCGCAGCAGGCTGAAGCCCGGTTTTCCTCTCAGAGTGCAGTGAATGTCAGAGGGATGTGAAGAGAGTATTGCCTATTTGAATACAATGGTCTTCCTCTACGGGATCTATTTCATAGGTTGTCTGTTATCGGTCGTAGAGATTTCTTCTCCTACCTCCCTTCTCAGATCGACGATATACTCTTATATACCATTACCTCTACTGATTCTCGTTTCAGTACTGGTTTGGCTTTCTACTATATGTAGATGAGTGTCTTAGGGTAAGTAAGTCTTATTTTATTTATGACACTCCAAGCTATGGTTGGGCACTTTATATGTAAAGTTCTAAATATATGTGTTTAAACTTATATTTGCCATGATTCAGGATAATCAGTATTCCTTTTAAATTCAGACTGTCAGTTTCATTATTTTGGGATAATGCATATGAATAAATATTTTTTTCTTACCTTAAAAATTTTCAATTTACTTTTTTCCCTGCGGGCTGTTAGGCTCGCGGGGGCAGAAAATACTTCAATTTATTGCGTCATTTTTGGCGCAAACTTTTTTGGCGCAAAAATTTGTCATTTCCGGCGCAATAGTTGACGCCAGAAGTTTGTTCGTGGTTGCGTCATTTTTTGACGCATGTGTGTTACAGACGTTTTTTTGCGCCAAAAAATAAGGGCGTCATATTTGGCGCCAAAAAATATGGGCGTTGTACTTGGCGCCAATATTGTGGGCGTCATACTTGGCGCCAAAAAATGTGGGCGTCATACTTGTTTCCACTTTTTTTCACATTATTTAAGTCTCACTTTTTTGTTGCCTCTGGTTGCTAGAGGCTTGTTTATTTTGCATTTTTTCCCATTCCTGAAACTGTCATTTAAGGAATTTGATAATTTTGCTTTATATGTTGTTTTTTCTATTACATATTGCAAGATGTCACAACCTGACCCTGGATCAGAATCTACTTCTGGAAAGACGCTGCCTGATGTTGGTTCTACCAAAGCTAAGTGCATTTGTTGTAAACTTTTGGTAACTGTTCCTATGGCTGTAGTTTGTGTTAGTTGTCATGATAAACTTTCTAACGCAGATAATGTCTCCATTAGTAATAATCCTTTACCTATTGTTTTTCCTTCAACATCTAATGTTCAGGATGTCTCTGTTAATGTAAAAGAATTTGTTTCTAATTCTATTAGGAAGGCTCTGTCTGTTATTCCTCCTTCCAGTAAACGTAAAAGGTCTTTTAAAACTTCTCATATTTCAGATGAATTTTTAAGTGACTGCCATCATTCTGACTTATCTGTTGCTGATGAGGATCTATCTGGTTCAGAAGATTCTGCCTCAGATATTGACACTGATAAATCTTCATATTTATTTAAGATGGAGTTTATTTGTTCTTTACTTAAAGAAGTGTTGATTGCATTAGATATGGAGGAGTCTAGTCCTCTTGATACTAAATCTACTAAGCGTTTAAATTCAGTTTTGAAACCTCATGTAGTTATTCCAGAAGTTTTTCCAGTTCCTGATGCTATTTCAGAAGTAATTTCTAGGGAATGGAATAGTCTGGGTACTTCATTTACTCCTTCTCCAAGGTTTAAGAAATTGTACCCTGTGCCATCTGATAGATTAGAGTTTTGGGATAAAATCCCTAAAGTTGATGGGGCTATCTCTACTCTTGCTATCTCTACTCTTGCTAAACGTACTGCTATTCCTACGGCGGATAGTACTTCCTTTAAGGATCCTTTAGATAGGAAGCTTGAATCCTTTCTAAGGAGAGCTTATTTATGTTCAGGTAATCTTCTTAGACCTGCTATTTCTTTGCAGCTTCCACTTTCTGGTTGGAGGCTTTAGCACAACAAGTGTCAGACCATAATGCTTATAGCATTGTTAAACTTCTTCAACATGCTAATAACTTTGTTTGTGATGCAATTTTTATATCATTAGAATTGATGTCAGGTATATGTCTTTAGCTATTATAGCTAGAAGACCTTTATGGCTTAAATCTTGGAATGCAGATATGACTTCTAAGTCAACATTGCTTTCTCTTTCTTTCCAAGGTAATAAATTATTTGGTTCACAATAATAAATTATTTGGTTCTATAATTTCAACTGTTACTGGGGGGAAAGGAACCTTTTTGCCTCAGGACAAAAAATCTAAAGGTAAATATAGGGCTGCTAATCGTTTTCGTTCCTTTAGTCAGAATAAGGAACAGAAGCCTGACCCTTCCCCCAAAGGAACGGTTTCCGTTTGGAAACCTTCTCCAGTCTGGAATAAATCCAAGCCTTTTAGAAAGTCAAAACCAGCTCCCAAATCTGCATGAAGGTGCGGCCCTCATTCCAGCAGCTGGTAGGGGGCAGGTTACAATTTTTCAAAGATATTTAGATCAATTAGATTCACAGTCTTTGGATTCAGAACATTGTTTCACAAGGATACAGAATAGGTTTCAAGGTAAGGCCGCCTGTGAGAAGATTTTTTCTCTCATGCATTCCAGTAAACCCAGTGAAGGCTCAGGCGTTTCTGAAATGTGTTTCAGACCTAGAGTTGGCTGGGGTAATTGTGCCAGTTCCAGTTCTGGAACGGGGTCTGGGGTTTTACTCAAATCTATTCATTGTACCAAAGAAGGAGAATTCCTTCAGACCAGTTCTGGATCTAAAAATAATGAATCGTTATGTAAGGATACCGACATTCAAAATGGTGACTATAAGGACTATTCTGCCTTTTGTTCAGCAAGGGCATTATATGTCTACAATAGACTTACAAGATGCATATCTTCATATTCCAATTCATCCAGATCACTATCAGTTCCTGAGATTCTCTTTTCTAGACAAGCATTACCAGTTTGTTGCTCTTCCGTTTGGCCTAGCAACAGCTCCAAGGATCTTTTCAAAGGTTCTTGTGCCCTTCTCTCTGTAATCAGAGAACAGGGTATTGCGGTATTTCCTTATTTGGACGATATCTTTGTACTTGCTCAGTCTTTACATTCTGCAGAATCTCATATGAATCAACTTGTTTTGTTTCTTCAAAGACATGGTTGGAGGATCAATTTACCAAAGAGTTCCTTGATTCCTCAGACAAAGGTAACCTTTTTGGGTTTTCAAATAGATTCAGTGTCCATGACTTTGTCTCTAACAGAAAAGAGACGTCTGAAGTTGGTTTCAGCTTGTCGAAACCTTCAGTCTCAATCGTTCCCTTCGGTAGCTTTGTGCATGGAAATTCTAGGTCTCATGACTGCTGCATCGGACGCGATCCCTTTTGCTCGTTTTCACATGAGACCTCTCCAGCTTTGTATGCTGAACCAGTGGTGCAGGGATTATACAAAGATATCACAATTAATATCCTTAAATCCCAATGTTCGATCTTCTCTGACTTGGTGGTTGAATCACCATCGTCTAATTCAAGGGGCCTCTTTTGTTCGTCCAACCTGGACTGTGATCTCAACAGATGCAAGTCTTTCAGGTTGGGGAGCTGTATGGGGATCTCTGACAGCGCAGGGGGTTTGGGAATTTCAGGAGGCGAAATTACCAATCAACATTTTAGAACTCCGTGCGATTTTCAGAGCTCTTCAGTTCGGGCCTCTTCTGAAGAGAGAATCATTTATTTGTTTTCAGACAGACAATGTCACAACCGTGGCGTATGTCAATCATCAAGGTGGGACTCACAGTCCTCAGGCTATGAAAGAAGTATCTCGGATACTTGTATGGGCGTAATCCAGCTCCTGTCTAATTTCTGCGGTTCACATCCCAGGTGTAGACAATTGGGAAGCGGATTATCTCAGTCGCCAGACGTTACATCCGGGCGAATGGTCTCTTCACCCAGAGGTATTTCTTCAGATTGTTCAAATCTGGAACTTCCAGAAATAGATCTGATGGCCTCTCATCTAAACAAGAAACTTCCCAGGTATCTGTCCAGATCCAGGGATCCTCAGGCGGAAGCAGTGGACGCATTGTCGCTTCCTTGGAATTATCAACCTGCTTATATCTTTCCGCCTCTAGTTCTTCTTCCAAAAGTGATTTCCAAAATTCTAATGGAACGTTCGTTTGTATTGCTGGTGGCTCCAGCATGGCCTCACAGGTTTTGGTATGCGGATCTCGTTTGGATGGCAAGTTGCCAACCTTGGACACTTCCGTTAAGGCCTGACCTTCTATCTCAAGGTCCATTTTTCCATCAGGATCTCAAATCATTAAATTTGAAGGTATGGAGATTGAACGCTTGATTCTTAGTCATAGAGGTTTCGCTGACTCAGTGATTAATACTATGTTACAGGCTCGTAAATCCGTGTCTAGGAAGATTTATTACCGAGTCTGGAAGACTTACATTTCTTGGTGTTCTTCTCATAAATTCTCTTGGCATTCTTTTAGAATTCCTAGAATTTTACAGTTTCTTCAGGATGGTTTGGATAAGGGTTTGTCTGCAAGCTCTTTGAAAGGTCAAATCTCTGCTCTTTCTGTTCTTTTTCACAGAAAGATTGCTAATCATCCTGATATTCATTGTTTTGTACAGGCTTTGGTTCGTATTAAGCCTGTCATTAAGTCAATCTCTCCTCCTTGGAGTCTTAATTTGGTTCTGAGGGCTTTACAAGCTCCTCCGTTTGAACCTATGCATTCTCTGGATATTAAATTACTTTCTTGGAAAGTGTTGTTCCTTTTGGCCATCTCTGCTAGAAGAGTTTCTGAGTTATCTGCTCTTTCTTGTGAATCTCCTTTTCTGATTTTTCATCAGGATAAGGCAGTGTTGTGGACTTCATTTAAATTCTTACCTAAGGTTGTGAATTCTAACAAAATTAGTAGAGAAATTGTTGTCCCTTCATTATGTCCTAAGCCTAAGAATTCTCTGGAGAGATCTTTACATTCTTTGGATGTAGTAAGAGCTTTGAAATATTATGTTAAAGCTACTAAAGGTTTTAGAAAGACTTCTAGTCTATTTGTTATCTTTTCTGGTTCCAGGAAAGGTCAGAAGGCTTCTGCCATTTCTTTGGCATCTTGGCTAAAGTCTTTGATTCATCATGCTTATGTAGAGTCGGGTAAGTCCCCGCCTCAGAGGATTACGGCTCATTCTACTAGGTCAGTTTCTACTTCCTGGGCTTTTAGGAATGAAGCTTCTGTTGATCAAATTTGCAAAGCAGCAACTTGGTCTTCTTTGCATACTTTTACTAAATTCTACCATTTTGATGTTTTCTCTTCTTCAGAAGCAGTTTTTGGTAAAAAGGTACTTCAGGCAGCTGTTTCAGTTTGATTCTGCTGCTTATTATTTAATTTTTTTGATTTGGGTTGTGGATTATTTTTTCAGCGGAATTGGCTGTCTTTATTTTATCCCTCCCTCTCTAGTGACTCTTGCGTGGAAGTTCCACATCTTGGGTATCTGCTATCCCATACGTCACTAGCTTATGGACTCTTGCTAATTACATGAAAGAAAGCATAATTTATGTAAGAACTTACCTGATAAATTCATTTCTTTCATATTAGCAAGAGTCCATGAGGCCCACCCTTTTTGTGGTGGATATGATTTTTTTGTAAAAAGCACAATTATTCCAATTCCTTATTTTTGATGCTTTCGCTCCTTTCTTATCACCCCACTTCTTGGCTATTCGTTAAACTGAATTGTGGGTGTGGCGAGGGGTGTATTTATAGGCATTTTGAGGTTTGGGAAACTTTGCCCCTCCTGGTAGGAATGTATATCCCATACGTCACTAGCTCATGGACTCTTGCTAATATGAAAGAAATGAATTTATCAGGTAAGTTCTTACATAAATTATGTTTTCCTGTTCCTACATCTGACCTGGATGTAGTTCTATAGTTCAATATGATTCTTCACACTAACAGCTTGTAGTGTCTTTATTTCCATACATGAAACAACTGACACACATGTTGATTGGATGTTCACTGGAATTGTCATTTAAAAAAAAAAAAGAGCTCATCCATATGGGCCGGCATAACATTGTAATAGAAGCATTATTATATGCACTAATTTAACCCTTTCACAGATGGATTAAAAACAAAAAGGTACACATATTTTTCTTTCATGTAATTAGCAAGAGTCCATGAGCTAGTGACGTATGGGATATACATTCCTACCAGGAGGGGCAAAGTTTCCCAAACCTTAAAATGCCTATAAATACACCCCTCACCACACCCACAATTCAGTTTTAAAAACTTTGCCTCCTGTGGAGGTGGTGAAGTAAGTTTGTGCTAGATTTCTACGTTGATATGCGCTTCGCAGCAGGCTGAAGCCCGGTTTTCCTCTCAGAGTGCAGTGAATGTCAGAGGGATGTGAAGAGAGTATTGCCTATTTGAATTCAATGGTCTTCCTCTAGGGGATCTTTTTCATAGGTTCTCTGTTATCGGTCGTAGAGATTTCTTCTCCTACCTCCCTTTTCAGATCGACGATATACTCTTATATACCATTACCTCTACTGATTCTCGTTTCAGTACTGGTTTGGCTATCTACTATATGTAGATGAGTGTCCTGGGGTAAGTAAATCTTATTTTTTTGTGACACTCTAAGCTATGGTTGGGCACTTTATATGTAAAGTTCTAAATATATGTCTATAAACTTATATTTGCCTTGATTCAGGATAATCAGTATTCCTTTTAAATTCAGACTGTCAGTTTCATTATTTGGGATAATGCATTTCAAATTATTTTTTCTTTACCTTGAAAATTTTTATTTGACCATTTTTTCCTGCGTGCTGTAGGGGGGGCAGAAAATGTTTCTTTTTATGGCGTCATTTTTCGCGCGGACTTTTTTGGCGCAAAAATTTGTTATTTCCGGCGCCGTAGTTGACGCCGGAAGTTGTATTCTGTTAACGTCATTTTTTGACGCATGCGTATTCAGACATTTTTGTGCGCCAAAAAATGTGGGCGTCGGTTTCGGCATCAGAGGATGTGGCTTCATATTTGGCGCCAAATATATGGGCGTTGTATTAGGCACCAAAAAATGTGGGCATCTTTTTTGTTCCACAATTTTGCTTTAAATTTTCAGTTCAGTCCTACCAAAGCTAAGTTCATTTATTTTCAATGTTATGAATGTTTATCTTTAGCTATGGTTTGTTGTAAGTTTCATCAGGGGCGTATTTAGGTTTTGTGCTGCCCTAGACACTCAAAATTCTGCTGCCCACCCCCACCCCGCCCCAGGTTTAAGGCCTTTTTTTAGACATAATATTTTTGGGGCAGGGTGTAAAAAATTAAAAAAAATGTCTTTTTAAGTAGATGTTCACCAGGGCTTGCTTTCACGCTGGTCACACACACAGACACACACATATATATATATAGACATTATTTTGCAAGTCAGATGATTAAAGTGTTTATATCATAAAAAATATCCTTCACTGTATGATAGTTTGTCAGTAGGTAGTTGTTTAACCTTAAACATCTTCTTTGGTGATTGACAGTTATTTAAGCAAAATATCTGCTTGGATAAATATGTAATGAATATACAATCTGGCCTTTAAAAGTACTTAAAAAATACAACAGTAGTTATGATAGGTTTAGGAATTGTATCCTAGGGGATAAAGTCACATGATACAATCATAATAAAGTATATACTTGTATTGTTTCTGAATGTATTAAATGCATACAACATATTTTCAGTTGTGTTTTAAGTCACATAGTTGTATAGATTCAGCAATAAATACTTATTCTTTGCATGTATGACAGATAGACAAACAGTAAATGTACAAGTATTTAGTGACTAATCCGTTTAAGTATTTTAATGCCTAATGAAGATATATTGAAGGGAGAAAGGCATATGCTCTTTCACAGTGGTCACGTTGTAGTGCACACTGCACTGTGTAGTCTGTGTGAGTCTCAATCACGAGGTGGAGCCAGGAAGAATACCGCATTCCCTCTCAGTCCAGGCCAGGCTGCGAGCTCCGCCTCCACTGTCACCACGTCATGCGCAGCCACATACAATCCCATAGGATATCAATAGCCGGGCCAGCCATTTAACTCATTAGTAATTGGTTGATTTAGCCACCCAGCCCTGAGTTCAGTAGAGTGGCCCTAGGGACTCAAAATTCTGCTGCCCCTTAAAAATCTGCTGCGCTAGGCACCGGCCTTGTTGGCCTATGCCTTAATACGCCCCTGAGTTTCATGTTAAACTTTTATATGCAGAATCCATTAGTATTTATGCTTTATATATTGCTATTCTTTTTACATCTTATGTACAAGAAATACTTAGAAGATTTATAAGAATATTTTTCTGATTCTATTTTAAAGGCTTTGTCTGACTTCATGCCTTCTAATAAATTTTTTAGGTCTTTTTCAAACTTCTTTTTTAATTATTGAAGTTTCAAATGACCAACAACATACTAATTTATCCTTCTCTGATGTTTTTTTCTCATTCAGAATTTTCTTCATCAGATATTGACACTAACAAATCTACTTTTTTTTTTTTTTTTTTTTATTGAACATTTTTATTATAAACATAAGTCATCACAACTCTTACAAACATTACAAATATGAATTAAGCACAAAAATTACAGGAGTTACATGTCGCATTATGATAAAGTGACAAGGTTGTTGCTACACATAACCAGGCTTTTACCTCCAATCCTTACAGTTCTAAGGGTCAAATTATATCTGGGCGAGAGGTGAGATAAGGAGTGTGCAGAAGCGTTCACAGGTAGAGAGAGTTGTTGTCTGTTGATAGGTTAAGATTGTGGCGTTTTCCGCCTTTTATTCTGCTTTTTAAGAGCGGAATTACGCTAGTAGTCAGTGGTAGTATGGGTATTGCCTGTAAAAGCAGCTGAGCGAGAGCGCGGGGCCGACAAGGGCCTCCGCCCAAAAGGAGTGAAATCTAAGTTCAGCCAATTTTGTACTGTCGCGGGCTAAGGTACCCCCTCAGAGGGGGAAGGAGGTATTAGATGGGGGGGGGGAAGGGGAGGGAAGGGGCTCATTAAATGGAGGGGAAAGGGGGGGGGGGGTGAGGGGGAGTGCTCAGATCATCCTGGGCCCGTGCAGGGACCAGCGAGACTGAGGGGCAGAAAAATCCTAACGTTTAGTTCTGAGGCTCTGTAGGTAAGCTTCCCAGGGTTCCCAGACAAGACAGAAAATGTCCGACTTGCGTTGGACTCTGTAAACAAAGTCTTCCATGGACTTGACATAATTTAGATAATCCATTACACTCTGCCATTTCGGTGGATGCACCTTTTTCCAGTTTCTGGCAATTGCCATTTTAACTGAGGTGAGTATGTATATAAGGAGGGTTCTCTTGTGCGGGGGCACTTTCTCCAAATCCAAGTGTAGGAGAGCCATTCCGGGGTCCACTATCTCTGGGAGGCCCATCAAGCTACAGATCCTACTGGTCTTACTCCAGAGTGACTTTAGGTTGGGACAAGTCCACCACGTGTGTAGTGGCGCACCAATGCCACCACAGTTTCTCCAACAGGAGGGGGAGTGATTAGGATAGAGGGTCTGCAGCCTGGTCGGGACCAGGTGCCACCTGGTAAGCATTTTAAAGTAAAGCTCGTACATCGTGATGCAATGCAGAGCAGCCTTGGTCTTGGCGATGGCCAATGTCCATTTCTTAGGGGAGTATGTCGTTTTGAGATCCGCCTCCCAGGAGAGCATGTGTCTCGTCTTTGGAATTGTAGGGGGAACCAGTAGGCATTGGTAGTGCGCCGTGAGGGGTTTATGGGTCTGTAGGCCCGTTTTCCATCTAGATTCCCAAGCCGTAGGGGGTCGTGGGGCGTCTCCCAGGAACCCCCAGGCTTTTAGTAGAGATCTTAGTCTTAGAAGTTCGAATACCAACTGCTGCGGGACCTCGAAGTTTGCCACCATCTCGTCTTGCGTTAGAAGGCGACCTTCTGCGTAAAAGTCACCTACTGTCAAAATCTCGACCCGACGCCACCAGTTCAGTCTCATGTTGGGGAGGGTCTTAAGTATGGGGAGTACAGGCTGGATAGGAGAAGGATGGGGGGCGATCTGGGTGTAGTGCCGCAGTTTATACCATAACATTTGGCATCCTCTCACAATTGAGTTAGAAATGGTGTGTATGGTGGCAAGGTGCGGGGGGAACCACAGCAAATCGGATAGATCAATATAAGCAGGTAGTGATGCCTGTTCCAGCTCCCTCCATCTCGTGGGAGGGAGGTCTCGTCCCCAAGCTGAGACATGAGAGATCATAGCCGCTTCATAGTACATCCTCACGCTTGGCAAGCCTAGTCCTCCCTGATCTAGGGGGGACTGTAAGATTGAGGCCGCGACTCTAGGTCTCTTGTTGTTCCAGACATACCTATTGAAAAGGGTCTGAAAGTTTTTCAGGAGCTTTTCTGGGACTGGGAGGGGGATGCATCTCATAATGTATGTTAGTTTGGGCAGTAGCATCATCTTCAGGGCTGCAATCCTACCCATCCAGGAGAGCTCGTCGTATTTCTTGGTTTTCAAGTGTTTGTCAACTACCTTTAGCAAGGTGTGGTAGTTCTCCTGGAGGACCGTCTCCTTGTCATGAGACAAGAAGACCCCAAGGTGCCGGATACCTCTAGTAGACCATTTGAAGGAGTATTGTTGTTGTAATGTTCTCTGTTCTTGATGGTCAAGATGGATCATGTACGCCTCCGTCTTGGCTACATTTATTTTGTAATTAGAGAGTACACCGAATCTTTCGATGAGAGCCATCAACGGTGGAAGCGATAGGGTCGGCTCAGCAATGAAAAGTGTGAGATCATCAGCGAATAATGCCACCTTTTGTACTGAGTCATGTAGCAATAGACCCTGGATTTGGGTGTCCTGTCTAATGGCTTCCGCTAACGGCTCCATAACCATCGCAAAGAGGAGCGGCGACAGGGGACATCCCTGTCTCGTTCCATTCCGTATGTGTATCCTAGGGGAGCAGAAACCCAGTCCTTTAACCTCTGCTGTGGGGAGGGTATATAGGGCCTCAACTGCTTTACAGAATGAGTGCGGGATCCCAAATGTTCTCAAAGTTTCAAACATGTATTCCCATCTCACCCTGTCGAACGCCTTTTCGGCATCTAATGACAGGGCGAGAAGGGGCAAGCCCATATCATGAGATTCAGCAAAGATGTTCAACAGTCTACGGGTATTATCAGTACCCTGTCTGCCTTGGACAAACCCAACTTGGTCCAGGTGGATTATAGAAGGGAGGTGCTTCCCTAGTCTTGTCGCAAGAACTTTAGAATATATCTTGATGTCCACATTGATAAGGGAAATAGGTCTATAGCTCCCGCATTCCCTGGGGTCCTTCCCTTCTTTAGGGATGGTCATAATGTTGGCCTCCAAGAATTCCTTTAACATCTTGCCCACTTTAGCCACTTCGTTAAACAGCCGGAGTAAGAGAGGAGAAAGGAGAGAGGAAAAGGTTCTGTAAAAGTGAGGGGAGAAGCCATCCGGGCCAGGGGCCTTGTGAGGCTTCAGGGACAGGATGGCCGCCTTCACTTCTTCCAAGGTAAATGGTCTGTCCAGTTCTTCAGCAGACTCCTCGCTCAGTTTTGGTAAACGCAACTTGGTTAAGAACTGCCTCAGCTCCTTACCGCTCGTCGGCGGGTCGTTAGAACCACTGTCTAGATCATAGAGGGCAGCATAATAGTCTGAGAAAGCTTGACCAATCTCCCTAGGAGAGTGGACCATGCCACGGACAGAGTTGATAGCCGGAATCCTACAGGCAACCGCCCTATTACGAAGTTTGCGGGCCAAAAGCCTGTCGGCTTTATTCCCTTTGCTATAGTATATTTGTTTTAATTTGAATAGGTTGGCTTGTACTTTTAGAAGCTCTCGTTTGTTGATCTCAGACCTTATTATACCCACCTGGGTGGCAAGAGCGGGGTTCGGGGCGTTTTTGTTGGCCATCTCTAAGGGTCTCAGCTCGGTGTATAGTTTCGATAAGGGAATCTTATGAGCCGCTTTCCATTGGGCCTTTTTCTTTATGAAATGACCTCTCAGGTAAGCTTTGAAGGAGACCCATACCATTTCGAGGCTCGTGTCCCCAGTGTCATTATGTGCCAGAAAGTCTAAGATGATTTCGTTTAGGCTCGGAATCTCTGTTTCCGCGAGACACTGGTCTGGGAGTTTCCAGGACGGCCTACAGTTAGGGGACTGTAGGGTTGAGAGCTGGGCACTAACCATATCATGGTCTGACCACGGACAGGGTTTGATCTTTGACATGGCAAATTTGTCTAATGTCCATGAGTCGCAGAGCAGATAATCCAACCGCGAGTATGAATTATGAGGCACCGAGTGGTGTGTGTAGTCTAGTTTGGTCGGAGCTAAGCACCTCCAGACATCAAACAGTCCAAATTGATACATTAGCCTGCGGAAGGCCAATGATAGTGAAATTAGGTTACGGTCAGCTGGGTGGCTTGTGTTCTTTTTCTTGTCAAGCACAGGGTCCCAGATCAGATTCAGATCGCCCCCACCAAGAGATGTCCTCTCTTGATGAGATCCAACTTGTTTAAAAATTTTCGGAGAAAGGGGATCTGCCCCTTGTTCGGGGCATAAATGGATGCCAACGTGTAGAGGGCCCCGTTTAGGGCACAAACTAGGATAAGGAATCTACCCTCAGGGTCTCGTTCAATATGGTCTATCCTACAACTAACATCTCGGTGGATCACTATGGCTACTCCTCTCTTCTTTTTCGTATAAGAGGCAGTTTCACAGATCGGGTACAGAGGGGAACTCCTGGGCTGTTTAGAGCCCCTTTCCCAGTGGGTCTCCTGCAGGAACATTAAGTGTATTTTGTGGGTGAATAGATAGTTATACAGAAGACTCCTTTTAGTAGGCGAGTTAAGCCCCTGGACGTTCAAGGTGGCAGCCGAAACAGGAGCCATGTTGTACGCGGAAGCCTCCTAGGTAACAGGTGAGGGTCTCAGTTGGGGCGAGGGGATAGGCTTTAGGAAGGGTGATGCAGGCAAGCGGGGGTAAGGGGATATGGGTGGGAAACGGAGGAAGGTGGGTATTGGGAGCACCTCAGGTCACGGACAGAGTGTCTTGAGTTTCAGACGTTACTAGCGTATGTCGATGTGTATATATACACTATCACAATGAGTGATCTCGCAACTAACAGTTGAATAGCCAAGCCCCAGTCGGTTAATTTAAAACATGCAAAAATAAGAAGCGAGAGAGAGAGGGAAAAGAGAGAGGAAAACAAAAACTCTCCCTCCCCCCCTCCCCCCCGCCTCCAGTCTTTATTTGAATTATCTTGCTGTAAGCGAGAGTCTTATATTATATTGCCGTAATGGACTTGTATAGTTATCTCTGGTATAAAGCTAAGACAAAAATTGGGGTAAGAAAAGCCTAATCTCGGCTCTATTAGAATGAAGGTTGGGGGAGAAAGTGAGAGACTCGTGTGTTGGACTGTAGATGGGGTTCTCTATCTATGGTATCCCTCCGAGGGAGGTTGTGTGCAGAAAAAAAGAAAAACAACCATAAACAACAGCAACATCCTTATAAACAAACAGTATAAGATGGCTATCATCAGTGCGCAAGGGCTAAACTCGGGGGGGGTGTCGATCTTGAATCTCAGGCTATTTTCTCGTGGAAACCTGGTGGTCGCCAGGTTGAGGACTAATCAAATTCCTGATTGGTTAGGTATAGGTGGGGGTGGTTGTTAATTTATGTGGCATAAGATTGTCTCAAGCAAGGGGGTATACATTCAAAGACGATAATGAGTGGCTATAAACGGTGTACTTAAGATTTGGAATATTGGTCACAAGTGGGGGTTAAAGTATGTGCAACTCTTGATGATAGCCATCTACACTTTAGGCGAAAACATATTAAACCACAGGCGATAGCGTTTCTGGCCAGATATTGGTTTCTGTACATCTTATGTATCTTGAGGTACATACTTAAATATCAGTAAGAACATCAACAAAGTAAACAGTAACAACATAGATACGAATAACAACACATAATGATGACCATCAGCCCAAAAGAACCAACTTAGGGATTATATAGTTCTGGGACCTCAGGCTGCTATTTAATGGGAGATGAATGCCAAATAGGTGTTCAAGTGACCCAAGTCCTGCCTATCCCAGTAGGGAGAAAGACGGCTGCTTCAGTAGTTGTAACTTAGAGGGGCAAGGGTATTCAAACATGTGTAGCCTTTTTTAATTCTAAGGGGTATGTAACCTAAGGCAAGGGTGTAAAGCTATTTACTGCACACATTACTTCTTAGTTATTTCTCTTAACTGAAGATTAAGGCAAGCGCAGCTCTGGATAGTGCACACCTAAGCATTGGGGCAAAAAGGGGTGGGGATTCACTCTTTTTCGCAGCACTCGTTAGTCTAGAAGGAGTAGGCAGTCTAGAGTGGGAGTGTAGAGCTGTTGTTAATGCACTCTACTACCGTGGGATATCTTTTTAGTGTAATTAGGGCATGCGCCCCTCTAGGCAGTGGTCATCTAGGTAAAGCGCTAGAACATGGTAAGCCACAAACTACAACATCACTTGACTGACCGTAATGAGTTAGATAAGTACAAATTACAAATAATTACAGACACAAGGAGGTAGAGTAAGAAAGGGAGGGAAATAGGAAGAAGAGAAGAAGAGTAGTGTAAAAAAGAAAGAAGAGAGAAACAGGAAGGGAGTGGAGGGGAAACGAGGAGGAGAGATAGCCAGAGAACATTAATGTAAAAAAAAAAAAACATCCATTATGTCTTAGCAGTCTCACCAATCTTCGTATACCCTCGGTACACACGAGTCAGTCTCTGTAGTAGTAAAGAGTCTCTCAATTATAAGTCCCCAATTGGGGAGATAACTATCTGCACATCAGAGCAATGACCAGGATGGAATGTCTCATGTGGGAGCGTCTCTAGTCTTAGATATTGAGGTATTCCTCTGGTCACTGCTGGGTCTCTGTGGAAGGGAGCCCCACTCAGGGGCAGATGCTCTCAGGCCTCTACCTGGTACGATTGCTTGGGGTGGTATCAGTGGGTCTTGTGGCAGTAGGCCCCATCTTTGGAGTAATTCCCTTGCCTGTTGAGGTGAGGATGCCGCATATTGTTGCCCATCTTTATTGATGTAGAGCTTAACAGGGAAGCCCCACCTGTATTTAATGCCCTTGTCCCTCAAGATTTTAGTGTAGGGTTGGTAATGTCTTCTTATCTGGAGAGTGTGGGGAGAGAGATCTTGGAATACCCGAATGTCAGCATACTGCTCCGGGAGTGACTTGTCACCCGCCAGGGTTCTCAGAAGTTTCTCTCGAAAAGTGTAATAGTGTAGACGGGCGACAACATCCCTTGGTTTATCGCCCTCGGCCGTCCTCGGCCTCAGGGCTCTATGGGCTCTGTCGAGGAGCATCTCTTTCTCAATCTCCGGACCAAGGACTGCAACAAAAAAGTCTTGGAGGAATTTTTCAAGCTCCTGTGGGGGCACAGATTCAGGGATACCCTTCACCCTAATATTGTTGCGACGAGTCCTGTCTTCAAGGTCTGCAAGTTTGAGCTCGAGGTCAGTGATCTGCTCTGCCAGACTCTGTGAGTAATCTAAGAGATTGCCGTGGTCTACCCTGAGATCTTCCTGCTTGCGTTCCAACGCATCTGTTCTTTCTCCTATAAGGGCTATGTCCCTTTTCAGATCAGCATGGCCCTTATCAAACTTCTTGGAGAGGGAGTCGTGATGCGAGGCCAGAAGCGACCTGATAGAGTCCATTATGTTGTTATCGGTGTCAGCGTCTTGGTGTTGAAGACGGCCTGTGGCCTGGGATAGTGTTGTTCTGATGCGAGCATCGTTAAGGCTGCTTGTGTCTGAGGCATCCTCTTCCGAGCCAGATTGTTGTCTAGATGTGTGTTGGCTAAAGTGGTCTGCCACTGTTCTCTTCTGAGTTTTGTGGAAATTTTGTTTTCTTTTAAAGGATTGTGGCATCTTGTGCTTTTGCAATTGTAGTGGCATGAGATATAGAAGACAAATAGTGGGAAAAGGAAAAGACTGTTTTGCACTATAAAGATATCTGCTTCAGGACCGACTGGGGCTATGGCATCAGTGCATAGAGCTATCACATTGCTTACACAGTTCCTGGCATCACATATAAATTGAGGCTGAGCTAGTTAAGAGCTGTGCCTTAAGGCCTGAGAGCTGAGATGGTTTTCACTAAGGTGTATAGTCTAGTCTAGTCTCTCCCCTGGGGGGTTGTCCCCTTAGGACGATGTGGGATGAGGTATAGGGGTATGACCCGCAGGCAATCAGGGCCGGCGGGAAAGGGAGGGGAGAGACCTGTGAGAGAGCTGTAGTTAAAAGATAAAATCTGCACCTCAACTATCTTCCTGGGGTGTTAACACAGCGCGCTCAAGCTTTATGTTGGATTAGAGGTGACCAGAGTTTATAGTCCAAAACTGTTCAACTTCTTATTTGGGTTGTGAGTTGTTAGCTGTGTCCTCTATGTTTCCAATTATTTCCCACTCCACTCTCCCACCTGGTGGGCCAGGTCTAAAGAGGGTTCAGACCTCTGTGTTCTCTTAAAGATTCTCTTTGCTTTCCCCTCCTGGTGCAATGGATGTAGACTCTCTGTTCAGTGAGCCCCTTTCCTGGGGAAGTGCCCCCTTTTGGCGTAGCTGGAAAAAGGTGTCTGGGATATGACCCGCAGGCAGATGGGCCAGCGGGAAAGGGAGGAGAGGGACCAAGTCTCTGTTCTCTTTGGTTAGAGAGGTAGTGTAGTTGTTAACATGGGAAGTATAGACTACAATGCACCTCTGGTTAGGTATTTAGGGTGCTGAGGCTTCAGTCTGGAATTAGAAGATAGTGGGCTATGTTAGGCCTGGAGGTCCCTTGTTGAGTACTATATAAAGTATAGGAGTTTTAAAGAATGTAAAGGGCTCAGCTTTGTTCAGGGTGCAGGCTTTTGGGTAGGTTCCTTGTCTCTGGGTCTGTTCTGTTGGAGCCAGAAGGGTGTAGGAGAAGTCTATGGTATTCTGGTCTGGCCCTGCAGTATACAAAAACAAATGTCTTTAAGGCAGTTCTTGGTGTGTGGGAGCTGATATGTAGGTCCGGAGGGGTTGATGTGACTCTGGGTTGCTAATAATATATTAAACCGCAGGATCTGTTTGCAGTATCAAGTAGTCAAATGCCCCTTTAGTTTTATTAATATTAGGACGTGTTTCATTTCACCAGCTCAGTTTGTCTAGAGGCATTCACATACCCTCATCTGCTTGTGTAAAACAATACAGTGCTTTTCTGACCTGCAACTCAGTTCCTAAGCACTTGCGGCGTCTGTACGCCTCTCAGTGAGTCTGCAAGATAGTGAAAGACTTGGCTATGTGTCTTTAAGAGCCCCTCTGCGTTATCTCAATATTGCTTATAGGCGACCGGAGCTTGTGTATGCTTTTATTTGCGCAAGTAATTCACTGCTTATACTGCTGCGTCTAACTCCGAGGCCGCCTCCCTCTGTCTTTTCCGGATTCCTACTGTGATGTCACAAATTAATGGCGTGTTTTCGCGCCTTTTTTATACCGGTACTACTGCGGGGTTTAGTTAAAAAAGACTGCGTCTCATAAAGTCTCTCTGACTCACCCGCTCCTTTTTACATAGGCGCTTCCCTTCTATGCCGCTCAGGCACTTCAGCGAGTGGGTTCTTTGGGCTCCGGTCTGGCTGATGCGCTCCTTCAAAGTCGGCTCCGTTATTTTCTTTTGTAGGGAGGGTAGAATGTAGATCCCTCGATCCTCCGTTACCCCAAACCAGCCACCACTCAGATGAGCATAAATGTCCCAAAGGGTTTTGCAAAGAACCACTATTTTATATCAAAGTAAATAAAACTATGCAGGAGCTCACACACACTGCGTCTGCTCTCCACCAAGGCTAGCTCCGCCCCCCACTTTTTTATTTTTTTATTAAAGTACATTTGTTCTTTGTTGAAAAGGTGTTGATTATTTTGGATATTAAGGTAACTAGTTCTTTTTTAAGACTAGCTAACATTTTATTTCTGCTTATTTATTCTTCTGTGTTTTCAAAGGTTTTTTTTCCAGTTCCTCATACTAGGGAATGGAATAGGCTGAGAATTTTCTTTTATTCCTTCTTCAAAGGTTTTAAACTATATTCTTTGCCGGCAGTTAAATTCAATTTGGAGGGTTCTCCAATTTATTGGAGCTATCTCTACTCCTACTAATTATGCTATTGTTTCTATAGCAAAATAGTATCTATTTTCCTTTAGATGGTTGTATCTTATTTATGGAAAATTATTTAGTTTCAGGTACTTTTCTTGAACCTGTAATTTATTTGGATGATGTTGCAATTGCTTCATTTTTTCTGTTTACTTTAAGATCAAGTATCAGATTATGATTTATTTTAGCATTGTTAAAGGGACAAAATTTACTAGACTAGGTGCTGTTGCATTTGTCTTGTTGTTTTGCATTTATTGATTATGCAAGTCCAGTGTATTGACTGGTCCTTTAATTGGACTATCATGCTAATAATTTCATTTGTGTCTTCATTTTATTGAATATTTTCGCAAATGAGGTTTAATCTATGTCTTTAGCTGTTTTAGCTAGAAGAATTTTGTGATTTCTAAAAATCCATATTTCTTTTGTTCTAAGATAATCAATTATTTGTTTTATAATTGGATTCAATTCTTAACTGTTACTCTGGGCTTCAAGATTGAGTTCTAAGACTAAAACTTTAAGCTTATATTAGTTTGGTTGTTCTTATTAAGGAACGAATTCCTGAATTCTTTCTCAAGTAACATGTTTTTAATTGGAAATTTTTCAGTTCAAAATCAGCTCCCTAAAATTGCGATGTACGTGCCGTATTCCAGCTCGGCTGGTAAGGTGCAGGTTAAGACTTTTTTGATATTTATTTGGTTCTATTTGGTCCAAATTTCTTTGATTTTGGGTACAGAATAAGTTCAGAACCGTCTGTGAGAAGTCTTTTTTCTCTATTATATTCCAGCTATTCTAGTAAGGCTAACACTTTCTTTAAGTGTGTTTCGGTCCTATATATTTTGGGTACTGTTGAAGCATGGCTGATCACCTGTGGGGTTCAAGCGCTGCTCAGACCTGGAATCTATTACATATTGCAAGATGTCACAACCTGACCCTGGATCAGAATCTACTTCTGGAAAGACGCTGCCTGATGTTGGTTCTACCAAAGCTAAGTGCATTTGTTGTAAACTTTTGGTAACTGTTCCTCTGGCTGTAGTTTGTGTTATTTGTCATGATAAACTTTCTAACGCAGATAATGTCTCCATTAGTAATAATCCTTTACCTATTGTTTTTCCTTCAACATCTAATGTTCAGGATGTCTCTGTTAATGTAAAAGAATTTGTTTCTAATTCTATTAGGAAGGCTCTGTCTGTTATTCCTCCTTCCAGTAAACGTAAAAGGTCTTTTAAAACTTCTCATATTTCAGATGAATTTTTAAGTGACCGCCATCATTCTGACTTATCTGTTGCTGATGAGGATCTATCTGGTTCAGAAGATTCTGCCTCAGATATTGACAATGATAAATCTTCATATTTATTTAAGATGGAGTTTATTTGTTCTTTACTTAAAGAAGTGTTGAATGCATTAGATATGGAGGAGTCTAGTCCTCTTGATACTAAATCTACTAAGCGTTTAAATTCAGTTTTGAAACCTCATGTAGTTATTCCAGAAGTTTTTCCAGTTCTTGATGCTATTTCAGAAGTAATTTCTAGGGAATGGAATAGTCTGGGTACTTCATTTACTCCTTCTCGAAGGTTTAAGAAATTGTACCCTGTGCCATCTGATAGATTAGAGTTTTGGGATAAAATCCCTAAAGTTGATGGGGCTATCTCTACTCTTGCTATCTCTACTCTTGCTAAACGTACTACTATTCCTACGGCGGATAGTACTTCCTTTAAGGATCCTTTAGATAGGAAGCTTGAATCCTTTCTAAGGAGAGCTTATTTATGTTCAGGTAATCTTCTTAGACCTGCTATTTCTTTGCAGCTTCCACTTTCTGGTTGGAGGCTTTAGCACAACAAGTGTCAGACCATAATGCTTATAGCATTGTTAAACTTCTTCAACATGCTAATAACTTTGTTTGTGATGCCATTTTTGATATCATTAGAATTGATGTCAGGTATATGTCTTTAGCTATTTTAGCTAGAAGACCTTTATGGCTTAAATCTTGGAATGCAGATATGACTTCTAAGTCAACATTGCTTTCTCTTTCTTTCCAAGGTAATAAATTATTTGGTTCACAGTTGGATTCTATAATTTCAACTGTTACTGGGGGGGAAGGAACCTTTTTGCCTCAGGACAAAAAATCTAAAGGTAAATATAGGGCTGCTAATCATTTTCGTTCCTTTAGTCAGAATAAGGAACAGAAGCCTGACCCTTCCCCCAAAGGAACGGTTTCCGTTTGGAAACCTTCTCCAGTCTGGAATAAATCCAAGCCTTTTAGAAAGTCAAAACCAGCTCTCAAATCTGCATGAAGGTGCGGCCCTCATTCCAGCAGCTGGTAGGGGGCAGGTTACAATTTTTCAAAGATATTTGGATCAATTAGATTCACAGTCTTTGGATTCAGAACATTGTTTCACAAGGATACAGAATAGGTTTCAAGGTAAGGCCACCTGTGAGAAGATTTTTTCTCTCATGCATTCCAGTAAACCCAGTGAAGGCTCAGGCATTTCTGAAATGTGTTTCAGACCTAGAGTTGGCTGGGGTAATTGTGCCAGTTCCAGTTCTGGAACGGGGTCTGGGGTTTTACTGAAATATATTCATTGTACCAAAGAAGGAGAATTCCTTCAAACCAGTTCTGGATCTAAAAATATTGAATTGTTATGTAAGGATACCGACATTCAAAATGGTGACTATAAGGACTATTCTGCCTTTTGTTCAGAAAGGGCATTATATGTCTACAATAGACTTACAAGATGCATATCTTCATATTCCAATTCATCCAGATCACTATCAGTTCCTGAGATTCTCTTTTCTAGACAAGCATTACCAGTTTGTTGCTCTTCCGTTTGGCCTAGCAACAGCTCCAAGGATCTTTTCAAAGGTTCTCGGTGCCCTTCTCTCTGTAGTCAGAGAACAGGGTATTGCGGTATTTCCTTATTTGGACGATATCTTGGTACTTGCTCAGTCTTTACATTCTGCAGAATCTCATACGAATCAACTTGTGTTGTTTCTTCAAAGACATGGTTGGAGGATCAATTTACCAAAGAGTTCCTTGATTCCTCAGACAAAGGTAACCTTTTTGGGTTTTCAAATAGATTCAGTGTCCATGACTTTGTCTCTAACAGAAAAGAGACGTCTGAAGTTGGTTTCAGCTTGTCGAAACCTTCAGTCTCAATCGTTCCCTTCGGTAGCTTTGTGCATGGAAATTCTAGGTCTCATGACTGCTGCATCGGACGCGATCCCTTTTGCTCGTTTTCACATGAGACCTCTCCAGCTTTGTATGCTGAACCAGTGGTGCAGGGATTATACAAAGATATCACAATTAATATCCTTAAATCCCAATGTTCGATCTTCTCTGACTTGGTGGTTGAATCACCATCGTCTAATTCAAGGGGCCTCTTTTGTTCGTCCAACCTGGACTGTGATCTCAACAGATGCAAGTCTTTCAGGTTGGGGAGCTGTATGGGGATCTCTGACAGCGCAGAGGGTTTGGGAATTTCAGGAGGCGAAATTACCAATCAACATTTTGGAACTCCGTGCGATTTTCAGAGCTCTTCAGTTCTGGCCTCTTCTGAAGAGAGAATCATTTATTTGTTTTCAGACAGACAATGTCACAACCGTGGCGTATGTCAATCATCAAGGTGGGACTCACAGTCCTCAGGCTATGAAAGAAGTATCTTGGATACTTGTATGGGTGTAATCCAGCTCCTGTCTAATTTCTGCGGTTCACATCCCAGGTGTAGACAATTGGGAAACGGATTATCTCAGTCGCCAGACGTTACATCCGGGCGAATGGTCTCTTCACCCAGAGGTATTTCTTCAGATTGTTCAAATCTGGAACTTCCAGGAATAGATCTGATGGCCTCTCATCTAAACAAGAAACTTCCCAGGTATCTGTCCAGATCCAGGGATCCTCAGGCGGAAGCAGTGGACGCGTTGTCGCTTCCTTGGAATTATCAACCTGCTTATATCTTTCCGCCTCTAGTTCTTCTTCCAAAAGTGATTTCCAAAATTCTAATGGAACGTTCGTTTGTATTGCTGGTGGCTCCAGCATGGCCTCACAGGTTTTGGTATGCGGATCTCGTTCGGATGGCAAGTTGCCAACCTTGGACACTTCTGTTAAGGCCTGACCTTCTATCTCAAGGCCCATTTTTCCATCAGGATCTCAAATCATTAAATTTGAAGGTATGGAGATTGAACGCTTGATTCTTAGTCATAGAGGTTTCTCTGACTCAGTGATTAATACTATGTTACAGGCTCGTAAATCCGTGTCTAGGAAGATTTATTACCGAGTCTGGAAGACTTACATTTCTTGGTGTTCTTCTCATAAATTCTCTTGGCATTCTTTTAGAATTCCTAGAATTTTACAGTTTCTTCAGGATGGTTTGGATAAGGGTTTTTCTGCAAGCTCTTTGAAAGGTCAAATCTCTGCTCTTTCTGTTCTTTTTCACAGAAAGATTGCTAATCATCCTGATATTCATTGTTTTGTACAGGCTTTGGTTCGTATCAAGCCTGTCATTAAGTCAATCTCTCCTCCTTGGAGTCTTAATTTGGTTCTGAGGGCTTTACAGGCTCCTCCGTTTGAACCTATGCATTCTCTGGATATTAAATTACTTTCTTGGAAAGTGTTGTTCCTTTTGGCCATCTCTGCTAGAAGAGTTTCTGAGTTATCTGCTCTTTCTTGTGAATCTCCTTTTCTGATATTTCATCAGGATAAGGCGGTGTTGCGGACTTCATTTAAATTCTTACCTAAGGTTGTGAATTCTAACAAAATTAGTAGAGAAATTGTTGTCCCTTCATTATGTCCTAATCCTAAGAATTCTCTGTAGAGATCTTTACATTCTTTGGATGTAGTAAGAGCTTTGAAATATTATGTTAAAGCTACTAAAGGTTTTAGAAAGACTTCTAGTCTATTTGTTATCTTTTCTGGTTCCAGGAAAGGTCAGAAGGCTTCTGCCATTTCATTGGCATCTTGGTTAAAGTCTTTGATTCATCATGCTTATGTAGAGTCGGGTAAGTCCCCGCCTCAAAGGATTACGGCTCATTCTACTAGGTCAGTTTCTACTTCCTGGGCTTTTAGGGATGAAGCTTCTGTTGATCAAATTTGCAAAGCAGCAACTTGGTCTTCTTTGCATACTTTTACTAAATTCTACCATTTTGATGTTTTCTCTTCTTCAGAAGCAGTTTTTGGCAAAAAGGTACTTCAGGCAGCTGTTTCAGTTTGATTCTGCTGCTTATTATTTCATTTTTTTGATTTGGGTTGTGGATTATTTTTTCAGCGGAATTGGCTGTCTTTATTTTATCCCTCCCTCTCTAGTGACTCTTGCGTGGAAGTTCCACATCTTGGGTATCTGCTATCCCATACGTCACTAGCTTATGGACTCTTGCTAATTACATGAAAGAAAACATAATTTATGTAAGAACTTACCTGATAAATTCATTTCTTTCATATTAGCAAGAGTCCATGAGGCCCACCCTTTTTGTGGTGGATATGATTTTTTTGTAAAAAGCACAATTATTCCAATTCCTTATTTTTGATGCTTTCGCTCCTTTCTTATCACCCCACTTCTTGGCTATTCGTTAAACTGAATTGTGGGTGTGGCGAGGGGTGTATTTATAGGCATTTTGAGGTTTGGGAAACTTTGCCACTCCTGGTAGGAATGTATATCCCATACATCACTAGCTCATGGACTCTTGCTAATATGAAAGAAATGAATTTATCAGGTAAGTTCTTACATAAATTATGTTTTCCTGTTCCTACATCTGACCTGGATGTAGTTCTATAGTTCAATATGATTCTTCACACTAACAGCTTGTAGTGTCTTTATTTCCATACATGAAACAACTGACACACATGTTGATTGGATGTTCACTGGAATTGTCATTTAAAAAAAAAAAAAAAGAGCTCATCCATATGGGCCGGCATAACATTTTAATAGAAGCATTATTATATGCACTAATTTAACCCTTTCACGGATGGATTAAAAACAAAAAAGTACACATATTTTTCTTTCATGTAATTAGCAAGAGTCCATGAGCTAGTGACGTATGGGATATACATTCCTACCAGGAGGGGCAAAGTTTCCCAAACCTTAAAATGGCTATAAATACGCCCCTCACCACACCCACAATTCAGTTTTAAAAACTTTGCCTCCCGTGGAGGTGGTGAAGTAAGTTTGTGCTAGATTTCTACGTTGATATGCGCTTCGCAGCAGGCTGAAGCCCGGTTTTCCTCTCAGAGTGCAGTGAATGTCAGAGGGATGTGAAGAGAGTATTGCCTATTTGAATTCAATGGTCTTCCTCTAGGGGATCTTTTTCATAGGTTCTCTGTTATCGGTCGTAGAGATTTCTTCTCCTACCTCCCTTTTCAGATCGACGATATACTCTTATATACCATTACCTCTACTGATTCTCATTTCAGTACTGGTTTGGCTATCTACTATATGTAGATGAGAGTCCTGGGGTAAGTAAATCTTATTTTTTTGTGACACTCTAAGCTATGGTTGGGCACTTTATATGCAAAGTTCTAAATATATGTCTATATACTTATATTTGCCTTGATTCAGGATAATCAGTATTCCTTTTAAATTCAGACTGTCTGTTTCATTATTTGGGATAATGCATTTCAAATTATTTTTTCTTTACCTTAAAAATTTTCATTTGACCATTTTTTCCTGCGTGCTGTTAGGCTCGCGGGGGCAGAAAATGTTTCTTTTTATGGCGTCATTTTGGGCGCAGACTTTTTTGGCGCAAAAATTTGTCATTTCCAGCGCCGTAGTTGACGCCGGAAGTTGTATTCTGTTAACGTCATTTTTTGACGCATGCGTATTCAGACATTTTTGTGCACCAAAAAATGTGGGCATCGGTTTCGGCATCAGAGGATGTGGCTTTGTATTAGGCGCCAAAAAATGTGGGCATCTTTTTTGTTCCACAATTTTGCTTTAAATTTTGTTTTTTTATATTACATATTGCAAGATTTCACTGTTCTTGTTTCAAAACGTACTAAGGGATTCCGTTGACTGAGTTCAGTCCTACCAAAGCTAAGTTCATTTATTTTCAATGTTATGAATGTTTATCTTTAGCTATGGTTTGTTATAAGTTTCATGTTAAACTTTTATATGCAGAATCCATTAGTATTTATGCTTTATATATTGCTATTCTTTTTACATCTTATGTACAAGAAATACTTAGAAGATTTATAAGAATATTTTTCTGATTCTATTTTAAAGGCTTTGTCTGACTTCATGCCTTCTAATAAATATTTTTAGGTCTTTTTCAAACTTCTTTTTTAATTATTGAAGTTTCAAATGACCAACAACATACTAATTTATCCTTCTCTGATGTTTTTTTCTCATTCAGAATTTTCTTCATCAGATATTGACACTAACAAATCTACTTTTTTATTTTTTTATTAAAGTACATTTGTTCTTTGTTGAAAAGGTGTTGATTATTTTGGATATTAAGGTAACTAGTTCTTTTTTAAGACTAGCTAACATTTTATTTCTGCTTATTTATTCTTCTGTGTTTTCAGAGGTTTTTTTCCAGTTCCTCATACTAGGGAATGGAATAGGCTGAGAATTTTCTTTTATTCCTTCTTCAAAGGTTTTAAACTATATTCTTTGCCGGCAGTTAAATTCAATTTGGAGGGTTCTCCAATTTATTGGGGCTATCTCTACTCCTACTAATTATGCTATTGTTTCTATAGCAAAATAGTATCTATTTTCCTTTAGATGGTTGTATCTTATTTATGGAAAATTATTTAGTTTCAGGTACTTTTCTTGGACCTGTGATTTATTTGGATGATGTTGCAATTGCTTCATTTTTTCTGTTTACTTTAAGATCAAGTATCAGATTATGATTTATTTTAGCATTGTTAAAGGGACAAAATTTACTAGACTAGGTGCTGTTGCATTTGTCTTGTTGTTTTGCATTTATTGATTATGCAAGTCCAGTGTATTGACTGGTCCTTTAATTGGACTATCATGCTAATAATTTCATTTGTGTCTTCATTTTATTGAATATTTTCGCAAATGAGGTTTAATCTATGTCTTTAGCTGTTTTAGCTAGAAGAATTTTGTGATTTCTAAAAATCCATATTTCTTTTGTTCTAAGATAAACAATTATTTGTTTTATAATTGGATTCAATTCTTAACTGTTACTCTGGGCTTCAAGATTGAGTTCTAAGACTAAAACTTTAAGCTTATATTAGTTTGGTTGTTCTTATTAAGGAACAAATTCCTGAATTCTTTCCCAAGTAACATGTTTTTAATTGGAAATTTTTCAGTTCAAAATCAGCTCCCTAAAATTGCGATGTACGTGCCGTATTCCAGCTCGGCTGGTAAGGGGCAGGTTAAGACTTTTTTGATATTTATTTGGTTCTATTCGGTCCAAATTTCTTTGATTTTTGGTACAGAATAAGTTCAGAATAAACCGTCTGTGAGAAGTCTTTTTTCTCTATTATATTCCAGCTATTCTAGTAAGGCTAACACTTTCTTTAAGTGTGTTTCGGTCCTATATATTTTGGGTACTGTTGAAGCATGGCTGATCACCCGTGGGGTTCAAGCTCTGCTCAGACCTGGAATCTTCTGGGGTATTTCTTCCAGTTCCATTTTTAGGAACTGGGTTTTGAAGTTTTATTCAAACTATTCTGCCTTTTTTTGGTCAGTGATAGCATTATTTGTTTTCATTAGATACAATAAATGTATATTTTCATCTTTCTGTTTTCATTCATATGATTCACTTTGTTCTTCCAGGACATAGTTAGAGGATCTTTTTTCAAAAGCTCTTGATTCCTCACACAAGGTTCACCTTTTTTTGGTTTCCAGATAATTTGTGTCACTGTCGTTGTCTCTATCAGACAAGGGACAATTTTATTGGGTTCCGTCTGTCGGTACCTCTTGATTTGATGGTTAAGATCACCATCATTTAGTTCTACAGGTCTCTTAGTTTCTTTCAACCTGGACCATGATCTATACAGATGTGAGTCTTTTTGGTTGTGAGGCTGTCTGAGGATCTCTGTCAGCCCAAGGGGTTTGGAAATCTCAGGAGGCGAGATTACCATTTGATATTTTAGAACTCCGTGCATTCTCAGAGTTTTTCAGTTAGCTTCTTTTGAAGAAGAGACATTTATTGTTTTTCAGACAATATCACAACTATGGTGTATGTCAATCATCAGGGTGGGACTATCAGTCCTTAGGCTGTGACAGAAGTGTCTCGGATATTAGCTTGGGCTAAATCCAGCTCCTATCTAAATTCTGTGGTTTTTTTCCCAGGTATAGATATTTGGGAAGCGGATTATCTCTGTTAATCAAGCTTTACATCCGGGAGAATGGTCTGCCACTATAATAAATGTATTAACCCCTAAACTGCCGCACTCCCGCCTCACAAACACTAGGTACATTTTATTAACCCCTAATCTGCCGTCCCTAACATTGCCGACACCTACCTACATTTATTAACCCCTAATCTGCCGACCCCAACGTCGCCGCTACTATATTAAATTTATTAACCCCTAAATCTAACCCTAACCCCCCCTAACTTAAATATAATTTAAATAAAACTAAATTAAATTACTACTATTAAATAAATTAATCCTATTTAAAACTAAATACTTACCTATAAAATAAACCCTAAGATAGCTACAATATAATTAATATAATAGGTCAATCCTATTGGCTGATTGCATCAGCCAATAGGATTTTTCCTACCTTATTTCCGATAGGCTGATAGGATTCTGTCTTGAAGATGGACGTGCTCTGGAAGGATGAAGATAGAAGATGCCGCCTGGATGAAGACTTCTGATGGTCTGGAGGTCCTCTTCTGGCTGGATAGAATGAAGACTTCGGACCCTCTGGAGGACCACTTGTGCCCGCTGGGTGAAGACGTCTCAAGGTAGGGTGATCTTCAAGGGGGTAGTGTTAGGTTTTTTTAAGGGGGGATTGGGTGGGTTTTAGAGTAGGTTTGGGTGTGTGGGTGGTGGGTTTTAATGTTGGGGGGGTATTGTATTTTTTTTACAGGTGAAAGAGCTGATTACTTTGGGGCAATGCCCTGCAAAAGGCCCTTTTAAGGGCTATTTGTAATTTAGTATAGGGTAGGGAATTTTGGGGGGCTTTTTTATTTTATTAGGGGGATTAGATTAGGTGTAATTAGTTTAAAATTCTTGTAATTATTTTCTGTAATTTAGTGTTTTTTTCCCCGTAATTTAGTTTATTTCATTTAATTGTAATTAATTGTAGGTAGTTTAGGTAATTAGTTTAATTATAGTGTAGTGTTAGGTGTAATTGTAACTTAGGTTAGGGTTTATTTTACAGGTAAATTTGTATTTATTTTAACTAGGAAGTTATTAAATTGTTAATAACTATTTAATAACTATTGTACCTAGTTAAAATAAATACAAAGTTGCCTGTAAAATAAATATAAATCCTAAAATAGCTATAATATAAATATAATTTATATTGCAGCTATATTAGGGTTTATTTTACAGGTAAGTATTTAGCTTTAAATAGGAATAATTTATTTAATAAGAGTTAATTAATTTCGTTAGATTTAAATTATATTTAACTTAGGGGGGTGTTAGTGTTAGGGTTAGACTTAGGTTTAGGGGTTAATAAATTTATTATAGTGGCGGTGCCGGTGGCGGCAGATTAGTGGTTAAAAAATTTAATATAGTTGTGGCAACGTTGGGGGGGGGCAGATTAGGGGTTAATAAATAAAATGTAGGTGTCTGCGATGTTGGGGGCAGTAGATTAGGGGTTCATAAGTATAATGTAGGTGGCGGCAGTGTCCGAAGCGGCAGATTAGGGGTTAAAAATATAATGTAGGTGTCGGCGATGTCGGGGGCGGCAGATTAGGGGTTAATAAGTGTAAGATTAGGGGTGTTTAGACTCGGGGTTCATGTTAGGGTGTTAGGTGCAGACATAAAATTCATTTCCCCATAGGAAACAATGGGGCTGAACGCTGCTTTTTTGCAGGTGTTAGGTTTTTTTTCAGCCAGCTCAGCCCCATTGTTTCCTATGGGGAAATCGCGCACGAGCACGTTTTGCCAGCTTACCGCTACCGTAAGCAGCGCTGGTATTACAGGGAGATGTGGAGCTAAATATTGCTCAACGCTCAGTTTTCTGAGGCTAACGCTGGCTTGAAGAAAACTTGTAATACCAGCATTGGCTTAAGCGAGCGGTAAGAAAAAAAGGCTTGTTACGCCTGCACAGCCTTACCGACAAAAATCTAGGCGTAAAAGTGGTATGTTGATCCCTACTTTATGGGATTTATGTCAGTAGCAATTTTGATAAACATATTTAAGTGGGGTTCTTAAAGGGACATCAAACTCAACATCAAAGGGACAACAATCATTTAGGGTTAGATTACAAGGTGAGCGCAAACGACTTTGCAAAGGTTTTGGCGATTGTTTTCACTACTTTTTATTTGCGTTGATATTAAAAGTTGAGAGAAATCGTGATTTATACACATATAAACACATAAATACATATGTACACATATTTAGACATATATATATATTATATATATATATATATATATATATATATATATATATATTGTTTCTTGGGTGTTTCTTGATCTGCGCTGTGTATGTTGCAAATGGTTATTTTGCTCTAATTAGTTCCTCCTGATATATTTCAATGGCAGCTAGTTTCTAAATATTCCACTATCATCAAATGGAATGTGAAGGAAAAATGTATGGAGTTGAGTTTCAGAGTTCAGCGCACATAGAATGGAGAAAAACAACAAAACCAAATTATGGTGCAGTATGTAAGTACTGGGCAATCAAAAACTAAAAGTGAGATTTAAATGTGCTCACCTTGTTTAACCTCAAACATGTGAGGTATGTTGGAAGCGTGGAGGGGATGTAATCCCTATCTGTGGTAAAGATGTTTCCACTTTCCAGCTGGTATGCAGAATCTTTTGGCAGGTGGAAATCTTGATATCCCTGGAGTAGAAATGTGTTGGTATTTCAGACAAACGTCTCCTCTCTGGAGTAAGGTAGAGAAACTTTATTTCTTGTTGCTGAATTTCTTTCCTTGTTGCTGTTTATTTCTTTTCACCTTCTTTACACTTGAAAGGCTTCTCCTGCTCAGTTTACATACTATGAGTAGTGATGTCGCGAACTTAAAAATTTCGGCGGACTCGAACTTCCGGTATTGTTCGCGAACCGGCAAACCGTGCGAACCGCCATTGACTTCAATAGGCAGGCGAACTTTAAAACCCACAAGGACTCTTTCTGGCCACAATAGTGATGGAAAAGTTGTTTCAAGGGGACTAACACCTGGACTGTGGCATGCTGGAGGGGGATCCATGTCAAAACTCCCATGGAAAATTACATAGTTGATGCAGAGTCTGCTTTTAACCCATAAAGGGCCTAAATCCCCTAACATTCCTAAATTGTTTGTAATAACGTGCTTTAAAACATCAGTTATGATGTTGTATCGATCAGGTAGTGTAAGGGTTACGCCCGCTTCACAGTGACAGACCAAACTCCAAGTGTAACGCACCGCAAACAACCGCAAACAGTCCATTTGCACAACCACGAGATAGATAGATTTGTTAGATAGATACATAGATTACATAGCTCAATCGATGCAATATACATATGATCGATACAAATTACATAGATCAATAGATTCAATATACATTTGATAGATATGAATTACATAGATCAATAGATGCAATATCCATTTGATAGATACGAATGTTATCGATCCAAAGATGCAATATACATTTGATAGATATGAATTACATTAATCAAAAGATGTAATATACATTCTATAGATACGAATTACATCGATCAATAGATGCAATATACATTTGATAGATACGTTTGATAGATCGATTTGATAGATAAATAGATAGATTTGAAAGATATATAATTTCCCTGACAGAGTATAACAATAAGACATGCGGTCTGGGACCCGTGATGTGTTAAGTAGTACTATTCTTAGCAGTTTACTACTACCTGTTACTCCCCCTATCGGGGGAGGTCTATATGGCCTGCATTTTTGGAACAGGGAGATGGAAGAAGATGATTGGTCTGTCATCCTACTTCAAATTTGTCAAAAACACAAGTGGCTGTCTCAAAACAGTCCGGACACGAGATAGATAGATAGGATAGATAGATATACATAGATTGATAGTTAGATAGAATCAATAGAAGATAAATAGATAGATTTGTTAGATATATAATTTCCCTGACAAAGTATAATAATTAAACATGCGGTCTGGGACCCATGGTAACTAGGTTGTGTTAAGTAGTACTATTCTTAGCACTTTCATCCCTGTAACTCCTCCTATCGGGGGAGGTCTATATGGCCTGCATGGTTACCATGACAAAGTATAACAACAAGACACGCGGTCTGGGACCCATGGTAACTAGGTTGTGTTAAGTGAAACTTTTCTAAGCAGTTTAATCCCTCTTACTCCCCCTTTCGGTGGAGGTCTATATGGCCTGCATGATTACCCTGACAAAGTATAACAACAAAATATGCGGTGTGGGACCCATGGTAACTAGGTTGTTTAAGTAGTACTATTCTTAGAACTTTAATCCCTGTTACTCCCCCTATGAAGGGAGGTCTATATGGCCTGCATGATTACCCTGACAAAGTATAATAACAAAACATGCGGTCTGGGACCCATGGTAACTAGGTTGTGTTAAGTAGTACTATTATTAGCACTTTCATCCCTGTAACTCCTCCTATCGGGGGAGGTCTATATGGCCTGCATGATTACCCTGACAAAATATAACAACAAGACATGCTGTCTGGGACCCATGGTAACTAGGTTGTGTTAAGTAAAACTTTTCTTAGCAGTTTAATCCCTCTTACTCCCCCTTTCGGTGGAGGTCTATATGGCCTGCATGATTACCCTGACAAAGTATAATAACAAAACATGCGGTCTGGGACCCATGGTAACTAGGTTGTGTTAAGTAGTACTATTCTTAGCACTTTCATCCCTGTAACTCCTCCTATCGGGGGAGGTCTATATGGCCTGCATGATTACCCTGACAAAATATAACAACAAGACATGCTGTCTGGGACCCATGGTAACTAGGTTGTGTTAAGTAAAACTTTTCTTAGCAGTTTAATCCCTCTTACTCCCCCTTTCGGTGGAGGTCTATATGGCCTGCATGATTACCCTGACAAAGTATAACAACAAAACATGCGGTCTGGGACCAATGGTAACTAGGTTGTGTTAAGTAGTACTATTCTTAGCACTTTAATCCCTGTAACTCCCCCTATTGGGGGAGGTCTATATGACCTGCATGATTACCCTGACAAAGTATAACAACAAAACATGCGGTCTGGGACCCATGGTGGTACTGGTATAACTAGGTTTTCTTAAGTATTACTATTCTTCGCAGTTTAATCCCTGTGATTGGTCTGTCCTCCTACTTCAAATTTGTCAAAAACACAAGTGGCTGTCTCAAAACAGTCCGGACACAAGATAGATAGATAGGATAGATAGATATACATAGATTGATAGTTAGATAGAATCGATAGAAGATAAATAGATAGATTTGTTAGATATATAATTACCCTGACACAGTATAATAATTAAACATGCGGTCTGGAACCCATGGTAACTAGGTTCTGTTAAGTAGTACTATTCTTAGCACTTTCATCCCTGTAACTCCTCCTATCGGGGGAGGTCTATATGGCCTGCATGATTACCCTGACAAAGTATAATAACAAAACATGCGGTCTGGGACCCATGGTAACTAGGTTGTGTTAAGTAGTACTATTATTAGCACTTTCATCCCTGTAACTCCTCCTATCGGGGGAGGTCTATATGGCCTGCATGATTACCCTGACAAAATATAACAACAAGACATGCTGTCTGGGACCCATGGTAACTAGGTTGTGTTAAGTAAAACTTTTCTTAGCAGTTTAATCCCTCTTACTCCCCCTTTCGGTGGAGGTCTATATGGCCTGCATGATTACCCTGACAAAGTATAACAACAAAACATGCAGTGTGGGACCCATGGTAACTAGGTTGTGTTAAGTATAAGTAGTACTATTCTTAGAACTTTAATCCCTGTCACTCCCCCTATCAAGGGAGGTCTATATGGCCTGCATGATTACCCTGACAAAGTATAATAACAAAACATGCGGTCTGGGACCCATGGTAACTAGGTTGTGTTAAGTAGTACTATTCTTAGCACTTTCATCCCTGTAACTCCTCCTATCGGGGGAGGTCTATATGGCCTGCATGATTACCCTGACAAAATATAACAACAAGACATGCTGTCTGGGACCCATGGTAACTAGGTTGTGTTAAGTAAAACTTTTCTTAGCAGTTTAATCCCTCTTACTCCCCCTTTCGGTGGAGGTCTATATGGCCTGCATGATTACCCTGACAAAGTATAACAACAAAACATGCGGTCTGGGACCAATGGTAACTAGGTTGTGTTAAGTAGTACTATTCTTAGCACTTTAATCCCTGTAACTCCCCCTATTGGGGGAGGTCTATATGACCTGCATGATTACCCTGACAAAGTATAACAACAAAACATGCGGTCTGGGACCCATGGTGGTACTGGTATAACTAGGTTTTCTTAAGTATTACTATTCTTCGCAGTTTAATCCCTGTGATTGGTCTGTCCTCCTACTTCAAATTTGTCAAAAACACAAGTGGCTGTCTCAAAACAGTCCGGACACAAGATAGATAGATAGGATAGATAGATATACATAGATTGATAGTTAGATAGAATCGATAGAAGATAAATAGATAGATTTGTTAGATATATAATTACCCTGACACAGTATAATAATTAAACATGCGGTCTGGAACCCATGGTAACTAGGTTCTGTTAAGTAGTACTATTCTTAGCACTTTCATCCCTGTAACTCCTCCTATCGGGGGAGGTCTATATGGCCTGCATGATTACCCTGACAAAGTATAACAACAAGACACGCGGTCTGGGACCCATGGTAACTAGGTTGTGTTAAGTAGTACTTTTCTTAGCACTTTAATCCCTGTTACTCCCCCTATCGGGGGAGGTCTATATGGCCTGCATGATTACCTTACCAAAATATAACAATTAGACATGCGGTCTGGGAACCAGTGTTAACTAGGTTGTGTTAACTTGTACTATTCTTAGCACTTTAATCCCTGTTACTCCCCCTATCGGTTGAGGTCTATATGGCCTGCATGATTACCCTTACAAAATATAATAATAAAACATATGCTCTGGGACCCATGGTAAGGTTGTGTTAAGTAGTACTGTTCTTAGCATTTTAATACCTGTTACTCACCCTATCGGGGGAGGTCTATATGGCCTGCATGATTACCCTTACAAAATATAATAACAAGACATGCGGTCTGAGACCCATGGTAACTAGGTTGTGTTAAGTAGTACTGTTCTTATTAGTTTAATACTTGTTACTACCCCTAATGGTGGGAGGTCTATATGGCCTGCATGATTAGCCGCACCAAACAAAACAACAAGACATGCGGTCTTGGACTAAGACCCATGGCTAACTCGGTTGTGTAAAGTAGTACTATTCTTAGCACTTTTATCCCTGTTACTTCCAGACCTCTCAGGGGAGGTCTACATGGCCATCATGATTAGCCTAACAAAGTACAACAATAAAACCTTGGCTCTTGAAACCATGTTAATTAGGTTTATTTCGGTAGTACTGTTCTTATTAGTTTAATACCTGTTACAACCCCTAATGGTGGGAGGTCTATATGGCCTGCATGATTAGCCGCACCAAACAAAACAACAAGACATGGGGTCTTGGACTAAGACCCATGGCTAACTCGGTTGTATAAAGTATTACTATTCTTAGCACTTTCATCCCTGTTACTTCCAGGCCTCTCGGGGGAGGTCTACATGGCCATCATGATTAGCCTAACAAAGTACAACAATAAAACCTTGGCTCTTGAAACCATGTTAATTAGGTTTATTTCGGTAGTACTGTTCTTATTAGTTTAATACCTGTTACAACCCCTAATGGTGGGAGGTCTATATGGCCTGCATGATTAGTCGCACCAAATAAAACAACAAGACATGCGTTTTTGGACTGGGACCCATGGCTAACTTGGTTGTGTAAAGTAGTACTATTCTTAGCACTTTCATCCCTGTTACTTCCAGACCTCTCGGGGGAGGTCTACATGGCCATCATGATTAGCCTAACAAAGTACAACAATAAAACCTTGGCTCTTGAAAGCCTGTTAATTCGGTTTATTTCGGTAGTACTGTTCTTATTAGTTTAATACCTGTTATAACACCTAATGGTGGGAGGTCTATATGGCCTGTATGATTAGCCGCACCAAACAAAAAAAAACAAGACATGCGGTCTTGGACTAAGACCCATGGCTAACTCGGTTGTGTAAAGTAGTACTATTCTTAGCACTTTCATCCCTGTTACTTCCAGGCCTCTCGGGGGTGGTCTACATGGCCATCATGATTAGCCTAACAAAGTACAACAATAAAACCTTGGCTCTTGAAACCATGTTAATTCGGTTTATTTCGGTAGTACTGTTCTTATTAGTTTAATACCTGTTACAACACCTAATGGTGGGAGGTCTATATGGCCTGCATGATTAGCCGCACCAAACAAAAAAAACCAAGACATGCGGTCTTGGACTAAGACCCATGGCTAACTCGGTTGTGTAAAGTAGTACTATTCTTAGCACTTTCATCCCTGTTACTTCCAGGCCTCTCGGGGGTGGTCTACATGGCCATCATGATTAGCCTAACAAAGTACAACAATAAAACCTTGGCTCTTGAAAGCCTGTTAATTCGGTTTATTTCGGTAGTACTGTTCTTATTAGTTTAATACCTGTTACAACACCTATTGGTGGGAGGTCTATATGGCCTGCTTGATTAGTCGCACCAAATAAAACAACAAGACATGCGTTCTTGGACTGGGACCCATGGCTAACTTGGTTGTGTAAAGTAGTACTATTCTTAGCACTTTCATCCCTGTTACTTCCAGACCTCTCGGGGGAGGTCTACATGGCCATCATGATTACCCTCACCAAAATATAACAACAAGACGTGCGGTCAGGGAACCATGGTAAGGTTACTTCCTTTTGCACAATCGAGTATACCAGTTGCAGGCAGAGGTTCTGACCCTGCATTATGGCTGCATCTCTCCCTAAAAGAGGCATCCGTTACAGAGTCTGTGGGCATGTATGCAAAGAGCTGGCCTGCCTAAAAGGAGCAGCAAGGCAGTACAGGTCGTTCTCCTTCAGCCGTTTTATACGATGGCCCACGACCCTCAACAGCCACAACAGCATGAAACACCACATATGCCATCCTTTTGAACAATAGAGTACAGGTATGGCATTGGTTTTAGGAACACAGAGATAATTTTTAGGAACCGTGAAATTGAACAAAAACCATGCTTGGACACCCAGTACAGTACAGGTCATTCTCCTTCGGCCTTTTTATAAGAGGGTTCAGGACCCTCAACAGAAACAAATGCAGGAAAGAGGACATATGGCATCCTTTAGAACAATAGAGTACAGGTACGGCATTGATTTTAGAAACCCAGAGATAATTTTTAGCAACCGGGAAACTGAACCAAAAAAATGATTGGACACCCAGTACACTTCTTTCTCCTTCAGCCTTTTTATAAGAGGCTCCAGGACCCTCAACAGAAACAACAGCAGGAAAGAGGACATATGGCATCCTTTTGAACAATAGAGTACAGGTACGGCATTGGTTTTAGGAACACAGAGATAATTTTTAGGAACTGGGAAATTGAACAAAAAAAATGATTGGGACTTCCGGTGGGCGGCGACCCAAGATGGCCTCAAGACTATGAAGCTCTGCATATCGTCTTAAACTTATTGTTTGAAAGTGGCCATATCTTAAGCCATCCTAATCTCCCTTAGCAGTTCGGCTGTTTGGGAACCTTAAGGGATCAGGATTACTATCACCTGGCCCCCGAGAAGTCAAAGTAGAAGATTTCAGGAGAGTTTGGAAGCTGGAGTAGTGTACAACGTGCTATCCTGTGTAGTGGCAGCCTGGGCAGACAACATGTTTAGCTCACCCTCAGAAGACCGCCAATACACGGAAATAGCACTCTCCTTAAAAAACCTGTTACTGCCGGCATTTATTAAACTAGAAGAAGCCACGCAGCATTTGTTAACTGTGATTCAGACCCCAGGACCTGAATGTACTTCAACAAAATGGCGCCGACCAGAGGCTGTCTTATTCGAATCCAATTGCGGCACCCCACAGGAAAGACCTCCTCAGGGAAGCAGAGCAAAAGCAGAGGAACAAGAACCTTGTTTTGAGGAAGATAATGAATCTTGGACAAGTCTGACTAAACAGATGACGGACCTCCGTGAACCGGAAGCCTCTCAATGTCATATTTTAGAGCAGGCTGAAGAAGCATTTACCTCCGATGTCACCAAGATAGCAAATATCGATAAAGCGGCATTATGCACAGCTGAACTTAAAAACCTACCTGCAAGTCCTCCTACACAATCTGTCACAGACCTGCCCGTTATCTCTGCATTGGAACATGAGCATGGGAAAGCCTCCCCCGTCACTATGATGGCAATTGCGGCGTTGATCTATGCTAAAATTAAAAGCCTATCTGCAGGTCCTCTCATAAAATCTGCAACGGCCACACTCGTTCTTACAGCAACAGATCATGAGGTTGGGACGCAACAGGACATTACTATGTGGAGACCCTCTTGCCGCTGTTCTACTGGGACATATTATACCCTCCCGAGGTGTAATTATTATCTGCTCTTAACCCGAGCTGGAATTGGCTGACTTCTCTCTTCGGATTCATTCTCCCCCCATTATAATATGACCTCTTTTTGTTTACCGGATGCCCCTTGAAACTTGGCCTGCATACTCTGCAAGTCTATGTATACCACATATTTAAGCTCTAAAGTGTTAAACTCCTTCTTGACTGGCTTATTTAGACCTTGCACGCTGTGGCCTCATACTAAAGTAACTGGAAGCCAGCCTGCAAGCCTGCCGCAGTACAGTACAGTACAGTTTCACAGAGGTTCTCAACCTTGGCCATGTTGGCCACTTGTGTTGTTTTATTATGTTTTATTTTTACTTTATATATATATATATGTATAGTATTTCTAAAAAGGAAGCATGCTTTGTACCACACCTTGATTCCAATAGCTCTCGCATTAAGCTTAGGTATTACAGGAGCCTCTAACCCCCCAGCTCAATTTTTAACAGCCAGCGCATAAGCAGATAGCGAATGTTTATTCTCCTATATTCCTAAATCCTTGGGATATCCTACTTATCAAGGGACTGTAATAATGGAAGTGGAAATATGTTGCACTACACGACACAGACAAGGTTTTAATGCTTGTTTAGTCCTGTTTAATAATGAGCAACAATATTTGTTATCTAATATGTTACCTCTGACTGGTCACTTCTCTTATGGTAATTATGTTAATCGTGTATCCTGGCTTCATATATTATTACTATCTAGAGGGTAGGTTGTCCCCATCCCCCCTGGGGGATATTAATTTATTGGGCTGGATCATTTGTTAACACGCAAGTACATTTCATTATTTGAATACTGGTAAGTCTCTTATTTTTATGTGCAGAAGCTGCAGAGTGTAGGTTGTCCCCATCCCTCCTGGGGGATATCAATTTATTGGGCTGGATCATTTGTTAACACGCAAGTACATTGCATTATTTGAATATTGGTAAGTCTCTTATTTTTATGTGCAGACGCTGCAGAGAGTCTTAATCTATCGTTAATCTATGAGGACCTCTAGAGGTTACTCTGATATTACATCCTAATATAAAGTGAAAGTTCAGTTCTTGAGCAAGGTGAAACGATCTAGCTGCAGCTTATTCCAAGAATGTGCTCTTTCTAATATATAATATGCATGAAAATAAATGGGCTTCACCACCTTCCAATGCTATGTTAGAGATATCCCTGTAGATAATGCCAATTGTACATTGGAAATGTATGGTTTTGCATGCATCTGTAGCCTTACCTTGCCGTTAATGTATGCATTTTCTCTTTCCTCTACAGAAACAAATGCAATCACCTAATTGCCACGCACAAACATTGCAATTACCTTTTTTCTGGTTTATAGATGGTTTAGCTTCATTTGCTATTGTTAAGTATTTGTACTATCTCTCTACCATCCCCTTCCCTAGGTGGATATGCTTCATATGTAGTTTTATTTTTATTTTGTGTCCCTTATTGTTGCGCTTTACACCCGTCTGAACACTACCCCGGGAGCACTAAGATACTAAGGTTTGTCACATAAGTTGCTCTCCTGGGCACACTAACTCATTCTTTACTGGGCTATTAGAAAGCATAATAACTAACCATAGTACACGGAGGTTGCAGGCATCTAGGGGCAGCTGCTTATGCTGTATTTCTCTGCCTCTGTGTTGTTTATTTGAGTTGTCAGGTAATGAGATGCTGCCTTTTAGTAGCACTTTGATTAGCACTAAACTCCGGCACCTAAAAATATGGTCATTGTTACTCTTATTAGTTGTATCCTTGAGAACTAAAAAGTCTATGCAACCTGAGGTCTCAACACACATACAAACTCCTGCTTTGAATTATAATCAGACATATTTAATCATTTTAAATAGCTTGTGCATATGCCTATTCCACTTATATTTATCAGGAAAATATTAAGTAACCACATACATGCAATACTAAAACAGCCACACTTTCCATACTGGGCCACTTGCACACTCAGTCTCTAGATTGATGTTTACCAGAAGATATTTGCCTGACAGTATAATTTATTTGTTAATTAAGGTTGAGTAGTCGGTGTACTGATATTTCCCAGGCATATCTAACTGGGGATTCTCTCCCTTTAAAGCAGCTGTCCCATACGTCCTGAATTTAATTGGGTTCTGTCCTGTTTTTGTTTAGTTTATTTGTGTAGATTAGATGTTTTATTTTGTTGTTTTGTCATGTGTTGTGTTATTAGTTTTGTTTTGTGTTAATATTATAAAACTAAGAGGTACGGGTGCAATGTGAGATAATGATCAGCTAATTTTGCTATAACTTTTATGGCAGGGGTTATTCTATGTTATAGTGTGGCTTTAATCCTAAACTTGTAGAATACATGTGTACTATGCTATATGAAAGGAAACTGCAGTCTCTTATTGAATTTAATGATAGCAACGGTACCACTATTGATTTTGTATCTATACTTAATATGTCATGCTCATCCCATAATATCGATTGTAATGTCGCTGTAATTCTATATGTCAGTGTATGCACTTGATCGATTGTACCTGTGCTTCTTCAATAAAAAGAATTTAAAATAAAAAAAATGATTGGACACCCAGTACACTTCTTTCTCCTTCAGCCTTTTTAAAAGAGGGTCCAGGACCCTCATATGAAACAACAGCAGGAAAGAGGACATATGGCATTCTTTTGAACAATAGAGTACAGGTACGGCATTGATTTTAGAAACCCAGAGATAATTTTTAGGAACCGGAAAATTGAACGAAACAAATGATTGGACACCCAGTACACTTCTTTCTCCTTCAGCCTTTTTAAAAGAGGGTCCAGGACCCTCAACAGAAACAACAGCAGGAAAGAGGACATATGGCATCCTTTTGAACAATAGAGTACAGGTACGGCATTGATTTTAGAAACCCAGAGATAATGTTTAGGAACCGGGAAATTGAACCAAAAAATGATTGGACACCCAGTACACTTCTTTCTCCTTCAGCCTTTTTATAAGAGGCTCCAGGACCCTCATATGAAACAACAGCAGGAAAGAGGACATATGGTATCCTTTTGAACAATAGAGTACAGGTACGGCATTGATTTTAGAAACCCGTAGATAATTTTTAGGAACCGGGAAATTGAACAAGAAAAATTATTGGACACCCAGTACACTTCTTTCTCCTTCAGCCTTTTTATAAGAGGGTCCAGGACCGTCAACAGAAACAACAGCAGGAAAGAGGACATATGGCATACTTTAGAACAATAGAGTATAGGTACGGCATTGATTTTAGAAGCCCAGAAATAATTTTTAGGAACCGGGAAATTGAAGCAAAAAAATGATTGGACACCCAGTACACTTCTTTGTCCTTCAGCCTTTTTATAAGAGGCTCCAGGACCCTCAACAGAAACAACAGCAGGAAAGAGGACATATGGCATCCTTTTGAACAATAGAGTACAGGTACGGCATTGATTTTAGAAACCCAGAGATAATTTTTAGGAACCGGGAAATTGAACCAAAAAAAATGATTGGACACCCAGTACACTTCTTTCTCCTTCAGCCTTTTTATAAGAGGGTCCAGGACCCTCAACAGAAACAACAGCAGGAAAGAGGACATATGGCATCCTTTTGAACAATAGAGTAAAGGTTCGGTATTGATTTTAGAAACCCGTAGATAGCTTTTAGGAACCGGGAAATTGAACAAAAAAAAATGATTGGACACCCAGTACACTTCTTTCTCCTTCAGCCTTTTTATAAGAGGGTCCAGGACCCTCATATGAAACAACAGCAAGAAAGAGGACATATGGCATTCTTTTGAACAATAGAGTACAGGTACGGCATTGATTTTAGAAACCCAGAGATAAATTTTAGGAACCGGGAAATTGAACCAAAAAAATGATTGGACACCCAGTACACTTCTTTCTCCTTCAGCCTTTTTATAAGAGGGTCTAGGACCCTCAACAGAAACAACAGCAGGAAAGAGGACATATGGCATCCTTTTGAAAAATAGAGTACAGGTACGGCATTGATTTTAGAAACCCAGAGATAATTTTTAGGAACCGGGAAATTGAAGCAAAAAAATGATTGGACACCCAGTACACTTCATTCTCCTTCAGCCTTTTTATAAGAGGCTCCAGGACCCTCAACAGAAACAACAGTAGGAAAGAGGACATATGGCATCCTTTTGAACAATAGAGTACAGGTACAGCATTGATTTTAGAAACCCGGGGATAATTTTTAGGAACCGGGAAATTGAACAAAAAACCATGCTTGGACACCCAGTACAGTACAGGTCATTCTCCTTCGGCCTTTTTATAAGAGGGTCCAGGACCCTCAACAGAAAAAAATGCAGGAAAGAGGAGATATGGCATCCTTTAGAACAATAGAGTACAGGTACGGCATTGATTTTAGAAACCCGGAGATAATTTTTAGGAACCGGGAAACTGAACAAGAAAAATGATTGGACACCCAGTACACGTCATTCTCCTTCTGCCTTTTTATAAGAGGGTCCAGGACCCTCAACAGAAACAACAGCAGGAAAGAGGACATATGGCATCCTTTTGAACAATAGAGTACAGGTACGGCATTGATTTTAGAAACCCAGAGATAATTTTTAGGAACCGGGAAATTGAAGCAAAAAAATGATTGGACACCCAGTACACTTCTTTCTCCTTCAGCCTTTTTATAAGAGGCTCCAGGACCCTCAACAGAAACAACAGCAGGAAAGAGGAGATATGGCATCCTTTTGAACAATAGAGTACAGGTACAGCATTGATTTTAGAAACCTGTAGATAATTTTTAGGAACCGGGAAATTGAACAAAAAAAATGATTGGACACCCAGTACACTTCTTTCTCCTTCAGCCTTTTTATAAGAGGGTCCATGACCCTCAACAGAAACAACAGCAGGAAAGAGGACATATGGCATCCTTTTGAACAATAGAGTACAGGTACGGCATTGATTTTAGAAACCCGGAGATAATTGTTAGGAACAGAGAAATTGAACAAAAAAAATGATTGGACACCCAGTACACTTCTTTCTCCTTCAGCCTTTTTATAAGAGGCTCCAGGACCCTCATATGAAATCACATCAGGAAAGAGGACACATGGCATCCTTTTGAACAGTGGAGTACAGGTACGGCATTGATTTTAAAAACCCAGAGATAATTTTTAGGAACCGGGAAATTGATCCAAAAAAATGATTGGACACCCAGTACACTTCTTTCTCCTTCAGCCTTTTTATAAGAGGGTCTAGGACCCTCAACAGAAACAACAGCAGGAAAGAGGACATATGGCATCCTTTTGAACAATAGAGTACAGGTACGGCATTGATTTTAGAAACCCATAGATAATTTTTAGGAACCGGGAAATTGAACAAAAAAAATGATTGGACACCCAGTACACTTCTTTCTCCTTCAGCCTTTTTATAAGAGGGTCCAGGACCCTCATATGAAACAACAGCAGGAAAGAGGACATATGGAATTCTTTTGAACAATAGAGTACAGGTACGGCACTGATTTTAGAAACCCAGAGATCATTTTTAGGAACCGGGAAATTGAACCAAAAAATGATTGGACACCCAGTACACTTCTTTCCCCTTCAGCCTTTTTATAAGAGGGTCCAGGACCCTCAACAGAAACAACAGCAGGAAAGAGGACATATGGCATCCTTTTGAACAATAGAGTACAGGTACGGCATTGATTTTAGAAACCCAGAGATAATTTTTAGGAACCGGGAAATTTAACAAAAAAAATTATTGGACACCCAGTACACTTCTTTTTCCTTCAACCTTTTTATAAGAGGGTCCAGGACCCTCAACAGAAACAACAGCAGGAAAGAGGACATATGGCATCCTTTTGAAAAATAGAGTACAGGTACGGCATTGATTTTAGAAACCCAGAGATAATTTTTAGGAACCGGGAAATTGAAGCAAAAAAATGATTGGACACCCAGTACGCTTCATTCTCCTTCAGCCTTTTTATAAGAGGGTCCAGGACCCTCATATGAAACAACAGCAGGAAAGAGGACATATAGCATCCTTTTGAACAATAGAGTACAGGTACGGCATTGATTTTAGAAACCCAGAGATAATTTTTAGGAACCAGGAAATTGAACCAAAAAATTGATTGGACACCCAGTACACTTCTTTCTCCTTCAGTCTTTTTATAAGAGGGTCCAGGACCCCCAACAGAAACAACAGCAGGAAAGAGGACATATGGCATCCTTTAGAACAATAGAGTACAGGTACGGCATTGATTTTAAAAGCCCAGAAATAATTTTTAGGAACCAGGAAATTGAAGCAAAAAAATGATTGGACACCCAGTACACTTCTTTCTCCTTCAGCCTTTTTATAAGAGGCTCTAGGACCCTCAACAGAAACAACAGCAGGAAAGATGACATATGACATCCTTTAGAACAATAGAGTACAGATACAGCATTGATTTTAGAAACCCAGAAATAATTTTTAGGAACCGGGAAATTGAACAAAAAAATGATTGGACACCCAGTACACTTCTTTCTCCTTCAGCCTTTTTATAAGAGGGTCCAGGACCCTCAACAGAAACAACAGCTGGAAATTGACATTTTGCATCCTTTTGAACAATAGAGTACAGGTACGGCATTGATTTTAGAAACCCGGAGATAATTTTTAGGAACCGGGAAATTGGCCAAAAAACCATGCTTGGACACCCAGTACAGTACAGGTCGTTCTCCTTCAGCCTTTTTATAAGAGGGTCCAGGACCCTCAACAGAAACAACTGCAGGAAACACCACATATGCCATCCTTTTGCACAATAGAGTACAGGTATGGCATCCATTTTAGAAACCCGGAGATAATTTTTAGGAACCGGGAGATGGAAAAAGAAGCTTGGACAACCAGTACACTTTGTTCTCCTTCAGCCTTTTTAGACGAGGGTCCCGGACCCTCAACAGGCACAACAGCATGAAACACCACATATGCCATCCTTTTGCACAATAGAGTACAGGTATGGCATCCATTTTAGAAACCCGGAGATAATTTTTAGGAACAGGGAGATGGAAAAAGATGCTTGGACAACCATTACACTTTGTTCTCCTTCAGCCTTTTTAGACGAGGGTCCCGGACCCTCAACAGAAACAACAGCATGAAACACCACATATGCCACCCTTTTGCATAATCGAGTACTGGTATGGCATTGATTTGAGGCCCCCGGAGATAATTTAGAGTAACCGGGAATATTGGACAAAAATTGTGCTTGGACACCCAGTACAGGTCGTTCTCCTTCAGCCTTTTTATATGATGGCCCACGACCCAAAACAGGCACAACAGCATGAAACACCACATATGCCATCCTTTTACACAATTGAGTACAGGTATGGCATTGATTTGAGGAACCCGGAGATCATTTAGAGGAACCGGGAATATTGAACAAAAAAAGTGCTTGGACACCCAGTACAGGTCGTTCTCCTTCAGCCTTTTTATAAGATGGCCCACGAACCTCAACAGGCACAACAGCATGAAACACCACATATGCCATCCTTTTGCACAATCGAGTACAGGTATGGCATTGATTTGAGGAACCCGGAGATAATTTAGAGGAACCGGTAATATTGAACAAAAAATGTGCTTGGACACCCAGTACAGGTCATTCTCCTTCAGCCTTTTTATATGATGGGCCACGACCATCAACAGGTACAACAGCATGAAACACCACATATTCCATCCTTTTGCACAATAGACTACAGGTATGGCATAGATGGAACCCAGAGATAATTTAGAGGAACCAAGAGATGGATAAAGATGCTTGGTCGGTCCTCCTCCTTCAAATTTGGGGCACTGTGCGTGCAATCTAATGGTCCACCAGATATGAGTGGTGTGTTAAGTTGTACTATTCTTAACAGTTTAATCACTGTTATGTGCGGGTTTTTTTGCTTTGAGTTTTGTAGCCACAGAGCAGCAGCAGAGGCCAGAAAAATTAGGCATGTACAAATGCCTGAAACATTTGGTATTGTTGCAGCCACTGCTGTAGCAGCAGCCAGAAAAATTGATGTTTGTAAAACATTTAGAAAGTGCCCTAAAAGCTTGCGGCTTGAACACTAGTTGTTGGCGGATAAGTCACGCAAGTCATCCTGCATTATAAGAAAAAAAAAGCCAGCGTGTGTACCAGTTGTAGCCCAAGGCAGATCATCTCATCATCAGGCCTTTTTTACTCAAATGTATTGCCCAATGTCAGTCCCTTCGGGATCCATCCCTCATTCATTTTAATAAAGGTGAGATAGTCAAGACTTTTTTGACCTAGGCGACTTCTCTTCTCAGTGACAAAACCTCCTGTGGCACTGAAGGTCCTTTCGGACAGGACACTTGAAGCGGGGCAGGCCAGAAGTTCAATTGCAAATTGGGATAGCTCAGGCCACAGGTCAAGCCTGCACACCCAGTAGTCAAGGGGTCCATCGCTCCTCAGAGTGTCGAGATCCGCAGTTAATGCTAGGTAGTCTGCTACCTGTCGGTTGAGTCTTTCTCTGAGGCTGGATCCCGAAAGGCTCTGGCGATGCATAGGAGTTAAAAAGGTCCGCATGTCCTCCATCAACAACACGTCAGGAAAGCGTCCTGTCCTTGCCGCCGTGGTCGTGGGAGGAGGATTACTTTCATCTCTTCCCCTGTTACATTCCCGTGACATCACCCTTATACGCTGTGTAAAGCATACTTTTTAATTTATTTTTAAAATGCTCCATCCTTTCCGACTTGCGGGAATTTGGTAACATTTCAGGCACTTTATGCTTATACCGGTGGTCTAGTAGCGTGGACATCCAGTACAGGTCGTTCTCCTTCAGCTTTTTTATACAAGGGTCCCTCAACAGGCACAACAGCATGAAAGAACCCATTTGCACAAGGTTGGATGCCGAGCTAATCATGTCCCGTTCCTCGTCCTCACTGATCTCACTGAGGGTATCTTCTTCCCCCCAGCCACGTACAACACCACGGGTACCAGAGAGGTGACAACAACGAGCACCCTGGGATGCCTGTTGTGCTTGGTCTTCCTCCTCCTCCTCAAAGCCATATTCCTCCTCTGACCCCTCTTCCTCACAATCCTCTTCCTGCGTTGCCGCAGGTCCAGCAAGCGATGCTGATAAGGCTGTTTGTGGTGTTGATGGACACCACAACTCTTCCTCTTCCTCTTCACGCTCATCTACGGCCTGATCCAGCACTCTTCGCAGTGCACGCTCCAGGAATAAAACAAATGGTATGATGTCGCTGATGGTGCCTTCGGTGCGACTGACAAGGTTTGTCACCTCCTCAAAAGGACGCATAAGCCTACAGGCATTGCGCATGAGCGTCCAGTAATTTGGCAAAAAAATCCCCAGCTCCCCAGAGGCTGTCCTAGCACCCCGTTCATACAAATACTCATTAACAGCTTTTATATGTTGGAGCAGGCGGTCAGTGTTGAATTCCACCGTGTCTGGCTGTCGCAAATCAAGCACCTCACTGGCAGGTTGTTTCGACGCTGGATATCGGACAAGTGCGCCATGGCCGTGTAGGAATGCCTGAAATGGCCACACACCTTCCTGGTCTGCTTCAGGACGTCCTGTAAGCCTGGGTACTTATGCACAAATCGTTGTACAATCAGATTACACACATGTGCCATGCACGGCACATGTGTCAACTTGCCCAATTTCAATGCCGCCACCAAATTACTTCCATTGTCAGAAACAACCTTGCCAATCTCCAGTTGGTGTGGAGTCAGCCACTGATCCACCTGTGCATTCAGGGCGGTCAGGAGTGCTGGTGCGGTGTGACTATCTGCTTTCAGGCAAGTCAACCCCAAGACGGCGTGACACTGCCGTATCCGGGATGTGGAATAGTACCTGGGGAGCTGGGGGGGTGCCATTGATGTGGAGCAAGACGCAGAAGCAGAAGAGGACTGGAGTAGGAGGAGTAGAGGAGGTAGCAGCAGGCCTGCCTGCAAGTTGTGGCGGTGTCACCAACTCTTCTGCAGAGCCACGCATTCCATGCTTGTCAGACGTCAGCAGGTTTACCCAATGCGCAGTGTAGGTGATATACCTGCCCTGACCATGCTTTGCAGACCAGCTATCCGTGGTCATATGGACCCTTGCCCCAATGCTGTGTGCCAGACATGCTATTACTTCCTTTCGTACAACAGAGTACAGGTTTGGGATTGCCTTTTGTGAAAAGAAATTTCTGCCAGGTACCTTCCACTGCGGTGTCCCAATAGATACAAATTTTTTGAAAGCATCAGTCTCCACCAGCTTGTATGGTCAAAGCTGGCGGGCTAAGAGTTCAAACAAGCCAGCTGTCAGACGCCGGGCAAGGGGGTGACTTTGAGAAATTGGCTTCCTACGCTCAAACATGTCCTTGACAGACACCTGACTGTGGGCAGATGACCAGGAACTGCTACGTAAGAGAGACTCAGTGGAGGATGGTTGAGAGGGGGCAAGGAGGACAGCAGTGGTTGACGTGGCTGAAGATGCTAGAGCAGGAGGAGGAGGGCGGCTTTCAGTTTGTGTGCTGCTTCTACTCATGTGTTCTTCCCATCGGCGTTTGTGATGTGAGACCATGTGCCTTCGCAAAGCAGTTGTACCTAGGTGGCTGTTTGACTTCCCACGACTCAGTTTCTTTTGGCACAGGTTGCAAATGGCATCGCTGTTGTCAGAGGCAGACACACAAAAAAAATGCCACACTGCTGAGCTCTGCGATGACGGCATTCTGGTGGTGGCAACAGCATATTGATTGGCGTGCTGTCTGGCTGACCCCGGGTGCCGATGCATGCTGTCTGACTGTGCCACTAGCTCCTTGCGATGACCTCCCCCTGCTTCCAACTCATCTCCTCCTCTCTGTCTCCCCATCTGAACTTTCCCCCTCTTCTTCTTCTCTTCTAGCAGGCACCCACGTGACATCCACCAACACATCATCATCAACCGCTTCACTTGTATCTGACACATCAAGAAAGGAAGCAGCAGCGGGTACAACATCATCATCATCACACCGTACCTCCATGTCTGTAATGCTGCCTGACGGAGACATATCACTGTTATCTACATACTCTGTCAATGATGGTTGCACATCACTCATTTCTTCCAACTGATGTGTCAATAACTCCTGTGACAGATCAAGTGAAGCGGCTGTGGTAATAGTGTTATTAAACAAATTATGAGTGGTGGCACTGGGCAAGTGGGCACAGTATACAATGTGAGCCTGACAACAATAAAAAGACTGATGTTTCAAAGTCAAAAATGTTTATTTTTTAAATATTAGAAGTATTGTGACAGCAAATATGATTGTTGGCACTAGTTGGCAAATGGGCCTGTCTGGCACACATGCTGGGAGGAAGGTAAATGCAATTAGATTACACTAGCTAAGTCATGCTTCTTAGTCCAAAATTTTTTTTTAAAAAAAAATTGACAATACTGTTAGAACAAATATGATTGGTGGCACTAGTTGGAAACGGCAAGTGGGCCTGGCACACACGCTGGCAGGCAGGCAACTGCAATTCAATGGCACTAGGAGACTGAAGATTCACAGTCAAAAAAGTTATGATTTAAAATATTTTCAATACTGTTACAACAAATATGATTGGTGGCAGTAGTTGGCTAGTGGGCCTGGCACACACACTGGCAGGCAGGAGGAAACTGCAATTCAATGGCACTAGCAAACTGATGATTCACAGTCTAAGAATTTTTTTAAAAAAATATTTACAATATTGTTACAACAAATATGATTGGTGTAACTAGTTGGCAAGTGGGCCTGGCACACACTGGCAGGCAGGCAACTGCAATTCAATGTCACTAGGAGACTGATGATTTACAGTCAAAAAAGTTATGATTTAAAATATTTTCAATACTGTTACAACAAATATGATTGGTGGCAGTAGTTGGCTAGTGGGCCTGGCACACGCTGGCAGGCAGGAGGAAACTGCAATTCAATGGCACTAGCAGACTGATGATTCACAGTCTAAGAATTTTTGATTTTAAATATTTACAATACTGTTACAACTAATATGATTGGTGTAACTAGTTGGCAAGTGGGCCTGGCACACATGCTGGCAGGCAGGCAACTGCAATTCAATGGCACTAGGAGACTGAAGATTCACAGTCAAAAAAGTTATGATTTAAAATATTTTCAATACTGTTACAACAAATATGATTGGTGGCAGTAGTTGGCTAGTGGGTCTGGCACACACGCTGGCAGGCAGGAGGAAACTGCAATTCAATGGCACTAGCAGACTGATGATTCACAGTCTAAGAATTTTTTATTTTAAATATTTACAATACTGTTACAACTAATATGATTGGTGTAACTAGTTGGCAAGTGGGCCTGGCACACACACTGGCAGGCAGGCAACTGCAATTCAATGGCACTAGGAGACTGAAGATTCACAGTCAAAAAAGTTATGATTTAAAATATTTTCAATACTGTTACAACAAATATGATTTGTGGCACTAGTTGGCTAGTGGGCCTGGCACACACGCTGGCAGGCAGGAGGAAACTGCAATTCAATGGCACTAGCAGACTGATGATTCACAATCTAAGAATTTTTTAATTTAAATATTTATAATACTGTTAGAACAAATATGATTGGTGTAACTAGTTGGCAAGTAGCCTGGCACACACGCTGGCAAGCAGGCAACTTCAATTCAAAGGCACTAGCAGACTGATGATTCACAGGCAAAAAATTATTTATTTTAAATATTTACTATACTGTTATAACAAATATGATTGGTGGGAATAGTTGGCAGCAAGTGGGCCTGGCACACACACTGGCAGGCAGGCAACTGCAATTAGATTACACTAGCAGACTGATCTTTCAGAGTCAAAAAATATTATTTTTAATATTTAAACTACTGTTATAACAAATATGATTGGTGGCACCAGTTGGCAAGTGGGCCTGGCACAGACGCTGGCAGGCAGGCAACTGCAATTCAATTGCACTAGCAGGCTGATGATTCACAGTCAAAAAAGATTTTATTTTAAATATTTACACTACTGTTATAACAAATATGATTTGTGGCACTAGTTGGAAAGTGGGCCTGGCACACACGCTGGCAAACAAGCAACTGCAATTAAATAACAATAGCAGACTGATGTAACAGTTTGTTTTTAAAAAAGTTACAAAAATGTTACAACAGATAGGAGTAATGGCACTCAGGATAGAACTAGGCACAGTATGTGCTGGCAGCCTGACACTAGTGGTGGCAGGCTGGCCTGTTAACTAAAATTAAATAACACTAGAATAGTGATGTAAAAGTTTTTTTTATACAAAATTTAATATAATGTTACAACAGATAGGAGTCGTGGACTGGCACTGAGGATGGAAGTAGGCACAGTATATGCTGGCAGCCTGACACACAGGCTGGCACTAATGGCAGCCTGGCTGGCCTGGCAACTAAAATTAAATAACACTAGAAGAGGACTGATGTAAAAAAAATTTTTACATAAAATTTACACTAATGTTGTTACACCAGATATAAGTGGTGGAAAAAAGAGGTATTAATCTGTGTCACACTATAGCATGTGGGCCAGAAACACACAGGCCTGATATAAAAAAAAAATTAGATTACACTAGCAAAATGATTTAAACGTTTTGTTTGAAAAATTTAAAATAATGTTAAGCAGATATGAGTTGTGGCTGGTAGGTAGGGCAGCAATTTACCACAGTATGCTGTGTAAGTCAGAAACACACAGGCCTGATAGAAAATGAAATTAGATTACAGTAGCAAAATAATTTAAAAGTTTTTATTTTAAATTTAAAATAATGTTAAGCAGATATGAGTGGTGGCACTGGCTGGCTGCTACGTAGGGCAGCAATTAACCACAGTATGCTCTGTAGGTCTGAAACACACAGGCCTGGTAGAAAATAAAATTAGATTACACTAGCAAAATTATTTAAAGTTTTTTTTTTTTATTTAAAAAAGGTTAAGCACATATGAGTCGTGGCTACTAGCCTAGGTAGGGCAGCAATTATCCACAGTATGCTCTGTAAGTCAGAAACACACAGGCCTGATAGAAAATAAAATTAGATTACACTAGCAAAATGATTTAATTTTTTTTTTTTTTTTTTTTTAAAGGTTAAGCACGTATGAGTCGTGGCTGCTAGCCTAGGTAGGGCAGCAATTAACCACAGTTTCCTCTGTAAGTCAGAAACACACAGGCCTGATAGAAAATAAAATTAGATTACACTAGCAAAATGATTTAAAGTTTTTTTTTTTAAATTTAAAAAAAGGTTATGCACATATGAGTCGTGGCTGATAGCCTAGGTAGGGCAGCAATTAACCACAGTATGCTCTGTAAGTCAGAAACACACAGGCCTGATAGAAAATGAAATTAGATTACACTAGCAAAATGATTTAAAGGTTTTTTTTTTAAAATTTAAAAAAAAGATTAAGCACATATGAGTCATGGCTGCTAGCCTTGGTAGGGCAGCAATTAACCACACTATGCTCTGTAAGTCAGAAACACACAGGCCTGATAGAAAATGAAATTAGATTACACTAGCAAAATGATTTAAAGGTTTTTATTTTTTAATTAAAAAAAAAAGGTTAAGCACTTACTGTTATGGAAAAGACTTGGAAAATTGTACTGATATCATGCTAACACCATGTGTACTTTTCTTTCTCTCCTTATTCTGCTGTACGAACGGTGGAAGGCTCACATTGTAACTAGAGCCGAGTCTGTAACATATACTAAGCTTTAATAAAGACTTTCAAATTTAAAAAAAAAAAAAAAAAAAAAAAGGTTAAGCACATATGAGTCGTGGCTGCTAGCCTTGTTAGGGCAGCAATTAACCACAGTATGCTCTGTAAGTCAGAAACACACAGGCCTGATAGAAAATAAAATTAGGTTACACTAGCAAAATGATTTAATGTTTTTTTTTTTTTAAATTTTAAAAAAGGTTAAGCACATATGAGTCGTGGCTGATAGCCTAGGTAGGGCAGCAATTAACCACAGTATGCTCTGTAAGTCAGAAACACACGGCTAGATTTAGAGTTTGGCGTTAGCCATCAAAACCAGCCTTAGGTGCTCCTAACGCTGGTTTTGGGCTACCGCTGGTGTTTAGAGTCAGTCAGGAAAGGGTCTAACGCTCACTTTGCAGCCGCGACTTTTCCATACCGCAGATCCCCTTACGTCAATTGTGTATCCTATCTTTTCAATGGGATCTTTCTAACGCTGGTATTTAGAGTCGCGGCTGAAGTGAGCTTTAGAAATCTAACGACAAAACTCCACCCGCAGCAAAAAGCCAGGAGTTAAGAGCTTTCTGGGCTAACGCCGGTTCATAAAGCTCTTAACTACTGTGCTATAAAGTACACTAACACCCATAAACTACCTATGTACCTCTAAACCGAGGCCCCCCCACATCGCAGCCACTCTATTAAAATTTTTTAACCCCTAATCTGCCGACCGCACACCACCGCCACCTACGTTATCCCTATGTACCCCTAATCTGCTGAACTAACACCGCCGACCCCTATATTATATTTATTAACCACTAATCTGCCGCCCCCAACGTCGCCTCCACCTACCTACAATTATTAACCCCTAATCTGCCGACCGGACCTCACCGCTACTCTAATAAATGTATTAACCCCTAAAGCTAAGTCTAACCCTAACACTAACACCCCCCTAAGTTAAATATAATTTAAATCTAACTAAATAAATTAACTCTTATTAAATAAATTATTCCTATTTAAAGCTAAATACTTACCTGTAAAATAAATCCTAATATAGCTACAATATAAATTATAATTATATTGTAGCTATTTTAGGATTAATATTTATTTTACATGCAACTTTGTATTTATTTTAACCAGGTACAATAGCTATTAAATAGTTAATAACTATTTAATAGTTACCTAGTTAAAATAATTACAAAATTACCTGTAAAATAAATCCTAACCTGTTACAATTAAACCTAACACTACACTATCAATACATTAATTAAATAAAATACCTACAATTATCTACAATTAAACCTAACACTACACTATCAATAAATAAATTAAATACAATACCTACAAATAAATACAATTAAATAAACTAACTAAAGTACAAAAAATAAAAAAGAACTAAGTTACAAAAAATAAAAAAATATTTACAAACATTATAAAAATATTACAACAATTTTAAGCTAATTACACCTACTCTAAGCCTCCTAATAAAATAACAAAGCCCCCCAAAATAAAAAAATGCCCTACCCTATTCTAAAATACAAATAGAAAAGCTCTTTTACCTTACCAGCCCTTAAAAGGGCCTTTTGCGGGGCATGCCCCAAAGAATTCAGCTCTTTTGTCTGTAAAAAAAACCATACAATATCCCCCCCCCAACATTACAACCCACCACCCACAAACCCCTAATCTAACCCAAACCCCCCTTAAATAAACCTAACACTAAGCCCCAGAAGATCTTCCTACCTTATCTTCACCACACCGGGTATCACCGATCGGTCCAGGCTCCGATGTCTTAATCCAAGCCCAAGTGGGGGCTGAAGACGTCCATCCTCCGGCTGAAGTCTTGATCCAAGCGGCGGCTGAAGAGGTCCATCATCGGGCAGAAGGCTTCATCCTATCCGGGCAGAAGAGGAGATCCGGACCGGTAGACATCTTCATCCAAGCGGCATCTTCTATCTTCTTCCTTCCTTCTGACGAGCGGCTCCATCTTCAAGACCTCCGGCACGGATACATCCTCTTCTTCCGACGTCCTATGAAGGAATGAAGGTTCCTTTAAGGAATGCAAGCTCAATCTGATTGGCTGATTGGATAAGCCAATCGGATTGAACTTGAATCTGATTGGCTGATTTCCTACCTTAAATCCTATCAGCCAATCGGAATTCGAGGGACGCCATCTTGGATGACGTCCCTTAAAGGAACCTTCATTCTGTGTTAGGACGTCGGAAGAAGAGGATGGATCCGCGCCAGAGGTCTTGAAGATGGAGCCGCTCGTTGTCGGAAGGAAGAAGATAGAAGATGAAGATGTCTACCGGTCCGGATATCCTCTTCTGCCCGGATAGGATGAAGACTTCTGCCCGATGATGGACCTCTTCAGCCGCCGCTTGGATCAAGACTTCAGCTGGAGGATGGACGTCTTCAGCCCCCGCTTGGGCTTGGATGAAGACTTCGGAGCCTGGACCGATAGGTCATACCCAGTGTGGTGAAGATAAGGTAGGAAGATCTTCTGGGGCTTAGTGTTAGGTTTATTTAAGGGGGGTTTGGGTTAGATTAGGGGTATATGGGTGGTGGGTTGTAATGTTGGGGGGGTATTGTATTTTTTTTTTACAGGCAAAAGAGCTGAATTCTTTGGGGCATGCCCCGCAAAAGGCCCTTTTAAGGGCTGGTAAGGTAAAAGAGCTTTTCTATTTGTATTTTAGAATAGGGTAGGGCATTTTTTTATTTTGGGGGGCTTTGTTATTTTATTAGGGGGCTTAGAGTAGGTGTAATTAGCTTAAAATTGTTGTAATATTTTTATAATGTTTGTAAATATTTTTTTATTTTTTGTAACTTAGTTCTTTTTTATTTTTTGTAACAGTTCTTTTTTATTTTTTGTACTTTAGTTAGTTTATTTAATTGTATTTATTTGTAGGTATTGTATTTAATTTATTTATTGATAGTGTAGTGTTAGGTTTAATTGTAGATAATTGTAGGTATTTTATTTAATTAATTTATTGATAGTGTAGTGTTAGGTTTAATTGTAACTTAGGTTAGGATTTATTTTACAGGTAATTTTGTAATTATTTTAACTAGGTAACTATTAAATAGTTATTAACTATTTAATAGCTATTGTACCTGGTTTTCTATTTGTATTTTAGAATAGGGTAGGGCATTTTTTTTATTTTGGGGGGCTTTGTAATTTTATTAGGGGGCTTAGAGTAGGTGTAATTAGCTTAAAATTGTTGTAATATTTTTATAATGTTTGTAAATATTTTTTTATTTTTTGTAACTTAGTTCTTTTTTAATTTTATTGAACTTTAGTTAGTTTATTTAATTGTATTTATATGTAGTTATTTTATGTAATTAATTTATTGATATTGTAGTGTTAGGTTTAATTGTATATAATTGTAGGTATTTTATTTAATTAATTTATTGATAGTGTAGTGTTAGGTTTAATTGTAACTTAGGTTAGGATTTATTTTACAGGTAATTTTGTAATTATTTTAACTAGGTAACTATTAAATAGTTATTAACTATTTAATAGCTATTGTACCTGGTTAAAATAAATACAAAGTTGCCTGTAAAATAAATATAAATCCTACAATAGCTACAATATAATTATTATTTATATTGAAACTATATTAGGGTTTATTTTACAGGTAAGTATTTAGCTTTAAATAGGATTAATTTATTTAATAAGAGTTAATTTATTTCGTTAGATTTAAATTATATTTAACTTAGGGGGGTGTTAGGGTTAGGGTTAGACTTAGCTTTAGGGGTTAATACATTTATTAGAGTAGCGGCGAGGTCCGGTCAGCAGATTAGGGGTTAATAAGTGTAGGTAGGTGGCGGCGACGTTGGGGGCGGCAGATTAGGGGTTAATAAATATAATATAGGTGTCGGCCTAGTTAGGGGCAGCAGATTAGGGCTACATAGGGATAACGTAGGTTGGGGCGGTGTACGGAGCGGCAGATTAGGGGTTAATAGTATAATGCAGGTGTCAGCAATAGCGGGGCGGCAGATTAGGGGTTAATAAGTGTAAGGTTAGGGGTGTTTAGACTCGGGGTACATGTTAGGGTGTTAGGTGCAGACTTAGGAAGTGTTTTCCCAGAGGAAACAATGGGGCTGCGTTAGGAGCTGAACGCTGCTTTTTTGCAGGTGTTAGGTTTTTTTCAGCTCAAACTGCCCCATTGTTTCCTATGGGGGAATCGTGCACGAGCACGTTTTTGAAGCTGGCCGCGTCCGTAAGCACCGCTGGTATTGAGAGTTGCAGTGGCGGTAAATTATGCTCTACGCTCCTTTTTTGGAGCCTAACGCAGCCATTCTGTGAACTCTAAATACCAGCGGTATTTAAAAGGTGCGGGGGGAAAAAAGCCAGCGTTAGCTACGCGGGTCGTTACCGACAAAACCAAATCTAGCCGATAGGCCTGATAGAAAATTAAATTAGATTACACTAGCAAAATGATTTAAAAGTTTTTTTTTAAAATTTAAAATAATGTTATAAGCAGATATGAGTGGTGGCTGGCACAGAGCAATGAACCACAGTATATGCTGTGTGAGCTCCTCTCACTAAGAAAGTAAGATCGTAATGAGTCTAAAATGGCTGCTGCCAAGGAGCTGGGAGGGTCTGTGAGGGAGTGTCTGCTGCTGATTGGCTCTAATGTGTCAGAAGGCTGTGACATACAGGGTCAAAGTTTCCTCAATGATGACACATAGGGGGCGGATCGAACATCGCATATGTTCGCAAGCAGCGGCGAACGCGAACAAGCTATGTTCGCGGTGAACTGTTCGCGGGCGAACTGTTCGGGACATCACTGCTGATCAGTTTTATGCAATGCATACATGACTGGCAGCGGTTTTGTGCCCATACTAGTATCTTTTACTATGGGCACAAAACCGTAGAAGAGGATTTCCTAATTACTTTGTTTCAGAACTTTACAGTAACATGTACAATACATCTGGTTTTGCATTTGCAAGTAGGATTTAACTTCCAAACACCGGTCGTCTGATTTATTTGAAAATCAGAAGCCACTGCCCAAGTGTTGTTCGTTAGCTGGGAAACTTGCAGAATGTATATTCTAAAATATGGGAGCAGTCAATCAGCTTGTCCTGCACAATACAGTGGAGGACGGCCACAGAGGTGAAACAGTAGTCTCCTGGATTTTGCTTTAGAATAAAGTTTTTCTTAACTTTGGCATATTTTTACCTGACTCTGCTTAGTCTGACTCTGCTAAGGTTGTGGATCAGCGTCATCAGCCCTGAGCATCAGTCACATCACAGTACTCACCGGCAGGCGCAGCCATGCAGCAGCTCTTCTCACACTGGCTCACGTGACGTGTGACAGACAACTCACAATGAATCCGTAAATGGACCACTGATTGGCTCCCTGAGGCATTTAGAGAGCAGCCTCCTTCGGGAGCAGTATGGGCCATGAAGAGCCTAAAGCGCCACTGGGTGGCGCAGCTCCGGCTCATAAGAAAATGTATTAATTCAAGCCATCCATATTGCGCAATGGAGGGGCAGCGGAAATACGCACAGCCTCTACTCCATTGCGCAATTTGGATCGTAATGGACATCCCTCAATTCATAATGACTCAGTTACATGGTGGTGGGTGGAATCGGCGTTTGGGAGAGGGGTGTGGGGGGTACCTTTTCTTACAATTTTTTTTTTAGACTTAAACTTTAAGATTTTTTTTTCTTTATTAACCATTATTTTAAAAGGGTAATGCACACATAGGACAGGGGAGGCGCTGCCTTACCTGCCTCCTATGACGGCATGTCATGAAGCTTCTGGTTTAGAGATGGAGGTGCCCTGCATATTAAGTTGGGTGATGTTAACAGTCAACAAATATGCTTTCACAATGGCTGCAGCTCCCCAGGAGTACCCCCTGAGCTCCTGAGAAGACCCGTTCCCTGCGGACGCCCAGCATGCTTGCAGTGGTATGTAGTATGCGAGAGTGGGCTTCATGATTTCTATAGCGATGCACTGGTCGCTGGCATATAGGGCTGTGTTGACTGAATTTCAGACATTAATAGTAGCGTGACAGGGCTCCTCTAATGGCTTTGTTGTGCTTAATGAGTCACCCATTGATGCTTTTGTGGTCAATGGTTGCTCAGTCTTCTGATGATGAGATGTCATGCCTTCAGCAGTCGTTGTGGGCTCATCAAGCACAGGAGTTTCTTCTGTAATAGAGGTAGTAATAGTATGTGTTATAGATATCAGGGTGAGTCTCTTCATTATGTAATCGTACCGTGCTCTGTCTATCAAGCCCCGCATAAGGCTCTCAAGCTTCTCCATATATTGATAAGGGCAAGATGGTGGAGCAAAATTCCCTTCTGTTGCCATTTTTGTCTGAAGTTCTATGCAGACTGCAGTTATTATAGAAAATGGGAAAGGGGAAAAGGGAATAGAGGATGGCACTTCTTATTGGTGACCCAGTTAATATTAATTTAAGTTAATTGAGGGAGTGGGTGCTGTATACATTGAAATTTGAGGCAACAACCTGTAGTGGTGAAAACTACAAAGAAGAGTGTACTAAATAGTACTCCTCACCATTTAACCACTGAGAAATAAGAATTATCAATCTAGCTATTCTATGAATATAGGTACTGGTTTACACTTATGGGCATACATAACTATCCCACTTTAAGAGAACCCAAAAAAAGAATAAAAAGTTACATTTTATTAATTAAATGTTAAATAAATTGGGAAGACATACATTTAAAAACAAATAGTAAGAACGCCATAATAAAGCACCAATGTAATACTATTGGGATAACTGTAAATATAGTACTGTCAGAGTAATTCTGCCCTAGATAATAGCTCAATATGATGTCATATTAGACTGAGATTATATAGTTCTTTTCAGATACAGGGAACATAGATTAATAGTTTCCAGAGACGATATCTCACCACTTGAATATATAGGTGGTGAAAGTTCTGATATTGATATATCAATAAGGTATCTACTGTGTGATTGTTCAACTTAGCGTGTATACTCTATCATGTCCCACTCATAGTGATTGGAGCTCAAATTTGAAAACTAATGACTCCCTATGTGTATATATAAATATTTGCATACGAAGAGAGAAGCGCTCTACCAGGAACGAACAACAGCTCAGTGACTTGTTCTATGGCGATTTACCACCCGGAAGCAGCCTCTTTTAGACCAGTGTGCTTTTCACAGACGAAAACTTTCCTGAAGTATATCAGTCTGATCCCGCCAAGTAAGGTCAGTCCAGCCCCGAAATACCAGGCAATTCTCCTCTGAACAAGGAACATGACAACCCCAGACGATCGTTTCGGCCTCCTATGGGCCTCGTCAGTGAGGTGCAGCCACATTCCTCTAAGCACACTGGGCAAGGAGTCCACGTCTGGTTTCCCCCATCACCCATAGGGAGACTTCCCCAGGGTCATAATAATTTGCATACGAAGCTTTGAAATGAAAACTTTAAATGCTAAACAGCATAATAAACCTTGTAAAATAATCACACAACACAGAATATATAATTAAACTAAGTTAAATGAACAAAAACATTTGCTAAACAGCATTATAAACCTAATACAATAATCACACAACACAGACTTCACTTGCATTTTTCTGCAAACAGTTCTTTCTATGCATTCCAATCTGGACTGATTTATAGACAGGGAGATATTGTTCCTTTGAAATCTGCTCGATAGCTCAGGTCTAGTTCAACTGATTAATTTCAGCTTGCTTGGCTTTGCTGCAACACAAGCGGACAGCTCCACCTACTGGCTATTTTAATAAATGCACTGCTTCTCAATGCTTTTCAATAGCAGTCACATGACTGGAAAAAAAGGTTTCCCCCATCACCCATAGGGAGACTTCCCCAGGGTCATAATAATTTGCATACAAAGAGAGAAGCGCTCTACCAGGAACGAACAACAGCTCAGTGGCTTGTTCTATGGCGATTTACCACCTGGAGGCAGCCTCTTTTAGACCAGTGATGAACTAAATATATGATGGTGTTAGATATATACCATTCCACAACGACAGTTTTAAATTATCCTCACTAGATGATTATTGACAACTGTGAGTTGGTATTATGTTAACGGACCACTTATAAAAGTATTATTCTATTGCTAGTTTAGTATTTTAATTGTAAGCGGCCTTGTTACTGTTAGGATTCCAACTGTTACAGAGGTCTAGAAGTTATAACAGTCCGAGGGGGGAAGCGCTGCCTATATTGATTTGCCGCTCTAGGCCTCTTTGTCTAAATCAGTGCTTTTGGTATCAAAAACACAGCAAAGGTCACAGTTTAGCGTGAGCTTCTGTATAAGGCAGCAAAGGTGAGTATTGGTGTTGTTTCTGCTGTATAGTTCTTCCTAAATCAGCAGATTTTTGGATGCTCTACCAGAACTCTGAGCGAGTGCGACCACTCCGGATCGCTGCTTGGACACCGCCCGTAAACAGTTACTTTTGCCTAAGATTACAGTGTCTAAAATTTAATTTTAAAGCTCAGCCCTCTTGTTGTTGCTTATTTACAAGGTTATAAAGCCGGCCAACACTATCTGCTAACCCTGCTTTGTCAGCCTCTCGCCAAACACTTTAACTATTTCACTGTCAGAAGGGATTTCAGTCTGCAGTGAATTTCTGAATAATCCAATAAAATGACGGAATAATCTAGATTTTATTAAAGAGATAGAGACAATTATTTTGCATTACTTTTCCTTTTACTGCTCAAATAGCACTTTTAAAGTAAAAGTTTAACCATAAAACAATAAGAACAGTAAAAAATTAAATATAGTCAATGACATATAATAACAAGGTGGTCAGAAAACAATTGTTCAATCATCTTACACAAAAGTCCATAACGCATGAAATAAACCGTTACTTTTCTTCTTAATAGAAGAAAAATTAGCTTAGGAAATAAAAAGAAACAAAAGTCTGAAAGAAGACAAAAAATACTGAAGATGAGGAAGATAAAAAATATGAAATTTGGAGAAATTTTAAATTCTTTAGAAATTCAGAAACTGAAGAATTTTCTCTCTTCGGAAAATTACTGAAGAATTGAGATCAATTTTCGTCTTCAAATCCCGGGATTGGATGGAGCTTGAGCTGAAAATATATAAAATAGTATATATTATTATTAATTTATAATATTAACCAATTAAAATAATCAATTAAATTAAAACCTTCATATAACTAAATCATTACAGGCAGGGACAGAAGAGGAGGGAAAAATAATCGTCTCTTTAATAAAATCTATATAATTCCTTTATTTATATATTAGGATAATCCAAATTTTATTACAAGGACAGAGACTCATATTTTGCTAGTTTAAAGCAAATGAAATAAAGATGCCAGGTGGTAAGGAATTGTTGAACTAGGTTTAAAATAAAATTGACGAAAAATGGAGTCAGAAGTCCAGTCTGCAGTATTTAAAATATCTTGTAAAGAGGCAGACTTAGAAATGGCCTTAGAAGCTGAAGCTCCTCAAACACAATTCACTTAACCCACCTACCAAATAAGGAGTGTAGGAAATTAACAGTTGTTTACAATTAGAAGATCTTAAAGAAAGAGTTTTAGATTCATAAACTTTTAGGCATGAAACAACGCAGAGTTTAGGATATTCAGAAAAAAATAGGAATAGAAAAAAAACTTTTTAAAGGTTACAGTCAATTTCAAGGGTTGAGTACAGTGAGGGAGATCAGGTCTAGGGCATTCAGTTTTAAGAGTACTTTTTGCTTTTTTAGACAAAGGCTTGCGTACATAATAATCTAAACATTTTGGAACTCGTTTAGAGGGTTGCCATTGTGAAGAACGGGGATGGAGTAAATCATTAGGATCTAAATATAAATCTCCTTTATTATCAAATAATTTAGGTTTAGATGACAAAGATTTTTTTCCTCTTTTTGCTTTTGGCCATATCATAAGAAAAGGAAGAATTAGAAATATCTGGTGAATTATTTCAGATGTATAAATTTTGATCATCAGAATTATCATAATCAGACTCTTCATCAAAATCTGAGTCAGAAGACTTTTCTGCAGAAACAGTGTCTGCGTATACTCTACGTTTTATGTTCAGAATCTGAGTCTGAATTATTATTAAGCTCTTTCCTCTGCGAAACTGCAGAGATTTTGTCTGAAATGAGCAGACGTCAACCAGATTTGTTTTTATTTATGTCTGGCAAATTTTGTGTATTCTGTTTATTTAAATGCTTAGATTTGCAAGTAGCCTTTTTTGGCATAAGGTTAATTTGCAGAGGATTTTAGCTGCTTGAACAGATGCTATGACAGATTGAATTTGTGCCATCTGTTCCTTAAACTGCTCCATTGACTGTAACATAGTTTGACAAGATTAGAAGAATTATCCCAGAACATAATAAATATCGCTAGGCAAAAGAAAATGAGAAACAAAGTGCAAAGAAGACAATAAAATATATGATGCAATAAAACAGATAAAGTCAAGAATAAACAACAGAGAAAGGATACATATAATTCAATAGAAATGAACAATATAGATAGTAAAAATCCCAAAACATATGAGAAATGATTTATTTGCACATTAAAATGAATAATTATCTTAATGAGCAGAATTGAGGAAAAATAACGATTTATTTCATACGTTATGGACTTTTGTGTGAGCTGATTGCACATTTGTTATCTGACCACCTTGTTATTATCTGTCATTGGTTACATTTAAAGGGACACTGAACCCAAATTTTATCTTTCATTATTCAGATAGAGCATGAAATAAGCAACTCTCCGATTTACTCCTATTATCAATTTTTCTTCATTCTCTTGCTATCTGTATTTGAAAATCAAGAACGTAAGTTTAGAAGCCGGCCCAATTTTGGTTCACAACCTGGGTTGTGCTTACCGATTGGTGACTAAATACTGTCCAGGGTCCTGAACAAAAAAATGTCTGGCTCCTTAGCTTAGATGCCTTCTTTTTCAAATAAAAATTGCAAGAGAATAAAGAAAAACTGATAATAGGAGTAAATTAGAAAGTTGCTTAAAATTGCATGCTCTATCTGAATCATGAAAGAAAAAATTTGGGTTTAGTATCCCTTTAAAATGTTTCTGTTTTTACTGTTTTATTGTTAAACTGTTATTTACTTTAAAAATGCTATTTGAGCAGTAAAAGGAAAAGTAATGCAAAATATGAGTCTCTGTCCTTGTAATAACATTAGTAAAACCCATGTATTACATATCATAGCACTCAGAAATGGAAGAAATCAAGTGTAAAAATCGAAATTTATGCTTACCTGATAAATTTCTTTCTTTCTTGACATGGTGAGTCCACGGATCATCATCAATTACTGTTGGGAATATCACTCCTGGCCAGCAGGAGGAGACAAACAGCACCACAGCAAAGCTGTTAAATATCACTCCCCTACCCACAATCCCCCAGTCGTTTGACCAAAATGAAAGGAGAGAATGGAAGTAACACAAGGTGCAGAGGTGCCTGAGGTTTATATAAAAAGAAACTGTCTGAATATAGGGCGGGCCGTGGACTCACCGTGTCAAGAAAGAAAGAAATTTATCAGGTAAGCATTAATTTTGTTTTCTTTCTAATGACACAGTGAGTCCACGGATCATCATCAATTACTGTTGGGAACCAATACCCAAGCCAGAGGACACAAATGATAAGGGAGAGACAAGACAGGAACCTAAACAGCCCTTGTGGGATGAGCTGTGATTTTCTCAGGAGGTTGCTGTCCAGCAGTCTCATATGCCAAGCAAATAACGCTCTTCAGCCAAAGGGAAAGTGAAGTAGCCATAGCTTTCTGACCCTTGCGTTTCCCAGAAAAGCAAACAAACAATGCAGAAGACTGACGAAAGTCCATAGTTGCCTGCAAATACAATTTTAGCGCTCGCACAGCATCCAGATTATACAACAAGCGTTCTTTGCGAGAAGAAGGATTAGGACACAAAGAAGGTACAAAGATTTCCTGACCTGATTAATATTCTTGACCGAAACAACCTTGGGCAGGAAACCAAACTTAGTACGCAGAACCACCTTATCAGAGTGAACTATAAGATAAGGGGAATCACACTGTAAAGCAGAGAGTTCAGAAACTCTCTGAGGAGAGGAAATAGCAACAAGAAACAAAACTTTCCAAGATAACATCTTAATATCTAAAGAATGCATAGGCTCAAACAGAGTCTGTTGTAAAACTTTAAGAACAAGGTTAAGACTCCATGGAGTAGTAACAGTTTTAAACACAGGCAGAATTCTAACCAAGGCCTGACAAAACGATTGCACATCCGCCAAGCGCTTATGTAACAAAATAGACAATGCCGAAATCTGACCCTTTAGAGTGCTTGCCGACAAACCCTTCTCCAGACCATCCTGGAGAAAGGACAAAATCCTAGAAATCCTTACTCTACTCCAAGAGTATCCTTTGGATTCACACCAATACAAGTATTTATGCCAGATCTTATAGTAAATCCTGCAGTCACAGCCTGAATCAAGGTCTCAATGACCGACTCTGAAAATCCACGCTAAGATAAAACTAAGCGTTTAATCTCCAAGCAGTCAGCTTCAGAGAAACAAAATTTGGATGAAAGGACCCTGAAGTAGAAGGTCCTTCCTCAGAGGCAGTCTCCAAGGTGGAAAGGATGACATTTCCACTAGGTCTGCATACCAAATCCTGCGAGGCCACGCCGGGGCTATGAGAATTACAGACACCTTCTCCTGCTTGATTCGAGCAATGACTCTTGGAAGGAGAGCGAATGGAGGAAACAGGTATGCTAGACTGAAGTTCCAAAAAACTGCCAGAGCATCGATCAGACTGGTATCTGATAAACCGGGGTAAGGCTAACTGAGGCCAAGCCAGAAGAGCATTGAAGATTGCTCTCAGCTCCAAGATGTTTATGGGCAGGACTGACTCCTCCTGGGTCTATAAGCCATGAGTCTTCAACAAGCACCATACTGCTCCCCAACCTAGAAGGCTGGAATCCATGGTCACAATCACCCAGTAGGGTCTGCGGAAGCAAGTGCCCTAGGAGAGATGTTCCTGAGAAAGCCACCATGGAAGAGAGTCTATTGATGCCTGATCTAGATCTACACATGCAGACAGGTCTGTATAGTCCCCGTTCCATTGTCTGAGCATGCATAACTGCAGAGGTCTGAGATGGAACCGAGCAAACAGAATGATGTCCATGGAAGTCACCATCAGACCGATTACCTCCATAGATTTAGCCACTGACGGCCATGGAGAGGACTAAAGGGCAAGACAAGAGTCAAAAATCTTTTTTTTTCTGACCTCCGTCAGAAAAATCTCCATTAACAGGGAAAAGACAACAAGATCTCTGTATGAGATTCTGCTTGTTGAAAAGATGGCGCCTGAACCAGAATGTCATCCAGATAAGGTGCTACTACAATGCCCTGAGATCGTAAACTGAGGCCAGGCCAGAAGAGCATTGAAGATTGCTTACAGCTCCAATATGTTTATGGGCAGGACTGACTCCTCCTGGGTCTATAAGCCCTGAGCCTTCAATGAGCACCATACTGCTCCCCTACCTAGAAGGCTGGCATCCGTGGTCACAATCACCCAGGAGGGTCTGCGGAAGCAAGTACCCTGGGAGAGATGATCCTGAGAAAGCCACCACAGAAGAGAGTCTATTGATGCCTGATCTAGATCTACATGTGGAGACAGGTCCGTATAGTCCCCATTCCATTGTCTGAGCATGCATAGCTGCATAGGCCTGAGATGGAACCGAGCAAATGGAATTATGTCCATGGAAGCCACCATCAGACCGATTACCTCCATAGATTGAGCCACTGATGGCCATGGAGAGGACTGAAGGGCAAGACAAGAGTCGAAAATCTTTCTTTTTCTGACCTCCATCAGAAAAATCTATATTAACAGGGAAAAGACAACAAGATCTCTGTATGAGATTCTGCTTGTTGAAAAGATGGTGCCTGAAACAGAATGTCATCCAGATAAGGTGCTACTGCAATGCCCTGAGATTGAAGCACTGCTAAAAGAGCCCCCAGAACCTTTGAAAAAATTCTGGGAGCTGTGTCAAAGCCGAATGGAAGGGCCACGAACTGGAAATGATTGTCCAAAAATGCGAATCTCAGAAACTTGCGATGGTCCCTGTGAATGGGAACATGAAGGTATGTATCCTTTAGGTCTATGGTTGTCATGAACTGACCCTCTTGTACCAAGGGAAGAATGGAGCGTATAATCTCCATCTTGAAGGATGGCACTCTGAGAAACTTGTTTAAACATTTTAGATCTAGGATTGGTCGAAAAGTTCCCTCTTTTTTGGGAACTACGAACAGATTCGAGATAAAATCCCAGACCCCTTTCCTGAAAGGGAAGTGGAACTATTACCCTCAGGGCGGCAAGGTCCTTGACGCAATGTAAGAATGCCTCTCTTTTTATCTGATCTACAGATAATCTGGAGAGGAGAAACCTGCCTCTGGGAGGAAAAGATTTGAAGTGTATTTTGTATCCCTGGGAGACAATGTCCACTGCCCAGGGATCCGGTACATCTCTTATCCAAGCCTGGGAAAAAAGAGAGAATCTGCCCCCTACAAGATCCGCTCCCAGATCGGGGGCCAACCCTTCAAGCTGACTTGAAATCAGCTGAAGGCTTTTTAGATTGCTTTCCCTTATTCCAGGACTGGTTGGACTTCCAGGAAGGCTTGGCTTGATCTTGCTTGGAGGATGGGGGGAAGACTTGCCTTTAAAGTTCTGCTTATTCTTTTTATCTTGAGGAAGAAAAGAACCCTTCCCTCCAGCCAGCAATATCTAAGATAATTTCTGCCAAACCAGGTCCAAACAAGGTCTTACCCTTGTAAGAAATAGCCATGAGCCTAGATTTAGATAAAACATCCGCAGACCAGGACTTCAACCACAAGGCCCTGCGGGCTAGGACCGCAAAACCAGAAATGTTGGCTCCCAGTTTAATAACCTGTAAGGAAGCATCTGTAATTGAGAGCCTTAATCCTGTCCTGGATCTCGTCAAGAGGGGTGTCCGTGTGAAGAGATTCAGACAATGCATCAAAACAGTAAGCCGCAGCGCTGGTAACAGTGGTAATACACACCGCAGGTTGCCATTGTAGACCATGGTGGATATTCATCTTTTTTAGTAAAGCCTCCAATTTTTTTATCAATTGGATCTTTAAAAGAACAACTATCCTCTATGGAAATAGTAGTCCTCTTGGCCAAAATTGGAGATCGCTCCTTCTACCTTAGGAACCGTCTGCCACGGCTCCTTAATAGAATCCACTATAGGAAACATCTTCTGAAAAATAGGAGATGGAGAAAAGGGAATACCCTAGCAATAATCTACACAGCATGGTCAGGAACTGGAAAAATCTCCACCGCGGAGGGAACATCAAAGTATTTGTTTAATAGTTGTGTCGGAGTCATCCAAAGTAGCTAAAACCTCCTTAAGTAATAAGCGAAGGTGTTCTAGCTTAAATCTGAAGAATACCACTTCAGCATCAGAAGAAGGAATTACACTGTCTGTCTGAGCCTGAGATTTCGACATGTCTTCTTCCTCAGGCTTATGCGAAGGGACACTCTGGATATCCAGAACTTGATCAGAAACCTTACTAACTGTTTCCTTAAATTTACTTTTACGCCTTCCCTGCAACATGGGGAAAGCTGACAAGGCCTCAAATACCACAAGGGATACCTGAGAAGCAATGTCTTGTAGAGAAAATCCTACAGGATTGCAAGAGGAAACACAGGGCACTGTATGTGGAGACTGAAAAAGTTGGGACGCTTGAGGAGAAAGCTGCGGCATATCTGCAACAGGAGACACCTGAACAGCATTTGACTGGGATAATGGTGGCTCATGGTCAAATATTTTATCTCTATAATTTAAAATTCTCTCAATGCATGAGGAACAAAAAGGAACTGGGGGTTCCATCTGAGCATCAAAACATAACTGACAAGCAGCAACTTCGCCTGGGATAATGGTTTGAAAAGCCTCTTGATCCATCTTATGTAATAAATAAGGATAAAGTGTAAACATTCTTTATTTGAAAATAAAAAATAACTGTGTACTGTGTCTTTAAATAGAGATGTGTGTTAGTGCAACAAACCAAATAGACCTCAGGCTACCTATACACCTCAGTAGCTTTACTGAGGTGCCTACCTGTCCTGCAGCTCATTATCAAATAAAGAGCGGTTACAGAGCCCTAACTGCTGAAAAAAACGGCTTACAACAGTAGTCTCCATGACCAAAAGTTAAAGTATAAAAACTACTATAACACACTGAGCCACCATAAATCACCTCACTCAATGCCCAAACTGCCTAAAAGAAACCCCAAACATGAAGGTTTAATAAAGTCCCATATTAAATAAGACAGCTTTTAGCTGTAACAAGTGCCAGCAATCTCCTTGCAAAAGAAAACTGAAATGGCACTTACCTGGTTTGAGAGGGTGCAGAACCCCACAAGGACATGTGAAGAGAGAAAAACTGAGTAAACCTACTCAGGTTTTCTAGTTAGGGCAGCAGATTCTTGAGAAAACACAGTGAGGATTGTACCTCACAAGTTCTCAAGTGCTCAAAAGCCACCACTGCCCTACTGAAGAGACTGATGTGGACTAGGCTAGACCCCAGAAAAGAACAGAGTAAGCTTACTCTGCTAAAAAAAAAAAATGATTGAAGAAAACTTCTTATCAGACACCTAAACTTCACCTCCTCCTTGCACTACAGGCAAAGAAAATGACTGGGAAATTGTGGGTAGGGGAGAGATATTTAACAGATATTTAACAGCTGGTGCTCTTTGCCTCCTTCTGCTGGCCAGGAGTGATATTCCCAACAGTAATTGATGATGATCCGTGGACTCACCGTGTCATTAGAAATAAATATATTGCTTAATGGGACACTGAACCCAAATTTTTTATTTCTTGATTCAGGTAGAGCATGCCATTTTAAGCAACTTTCTAATTTACTCCTATTATCAATTTTTCTTCGTTCTCTTGCTATCTTTATTTGAAAAAGAAGGCATCTAAGCTTCAGAACTCTGGACAGCATTTTTTTATTGGTGGATGAATTTATCCGCCAATCAGCAAGGACAACCCAGGTTGTTCACCAAAAATGGGCCGGCATCTAAACTTACATTCTTGCATTTCAAATAAAGATACCAAGAGAATAAAGAAAATTTGATAATAGGAGCAAATTAGAAAGTTGCTTAAAATTTCATGAATCACGAAAGAAAGAATTTGGGTTCAGTGTTCAGGGTTGAAGCACACTAAGAAAAATAAATAAATACATAATAACCATGTATACAATTAATTGATAAGAAAAAGAGATCCACACACATTCACACCATCCATATGAAAAAATTATAATATGAAAACATAGGGGGGAAAAAATTAAACATGTTTGGGTGTCTGTGTGTATGTATGCGTGTTTAGGGCTCCCTACATCGGTGTGTATGCAAGTGTAAAGATAGCAAGAGAACAAAGAACAATTGATATTAGTGGGTAAATTTATTAATGTGCGAGCAGATATGATACAATGTAGCGTATCATGTCCGCCGCACATTCGATAGATGCCGACAGCATACGCTGCCGGCATTTATCATTGCAACAGCAGTTCCTGTGAACTGCTGGTGCAATGCCGCCCCCTGCAGATTCGCGGCCAATCGGACGCTAGCAGGGGATGTCAATCAACCCGATCGTATTCGATCAGGTTGATTTCTGTCCGCCGCCTCAGAGCAGGCGGACAAGTTATGGAGCAGCTGTCTTTAGACCTCTTCTTCATAACTTCTGTTTCCGGCGAGCCTAAAGGCTTACAGAGCTTGATAAATTGACCCATAGGAGTAAATTTGAAAGTTTGCTAGTTGGTCTCAACGGGCATGCTAACAACTGAATGTGTCTATATAATTTTAATAAGTCATGGATCCATCATGTTGTATAAACAGACTTTAGCTTTAATTTGTACCCTATTTCCTAAAGATGAATTTTTTTTTGTATATATTGTTTTTTTGTTTTTGTTTTTGTTTTAAATTTCCTTTATTGTTGAAAAGAAACAATACATAACAATCGGTGGTATAGCAATACAGTAAAAAAAAAAAAAAGACAAATCTTGAAATAATAAGTACATGGATGTATCATTAATTCTGATACAATTTGTGATTGTAGCTAATACAATAAGTTAATTGCTTACATTGTCGCCAAGTAATCCTCCAATATAAACTTCAAATTACAATAGAACTACATTTGTTGGGTCTGAGTATAATGATATCTTTCTAGGGTCAATAATTGCGTGACATGATCCTGCCATTCATTGATCGTGGGAGCTCTCTGGCTTTTCCACAGTCGTGGTATCAGCTGCTTAGCCCCATTTGTCATTATATACAACAATTTTAATCTAAGTTTACATTTTAGTTTGGGAGGATAGTTAAAAAGTAACAATAGAGGATCCAATTGAATCTTGTGTGATAAACATTTCTCTATCTCTTCCTTAATTGTCATCCAGTATTGTCTGATGTACGTGCAGTCCCACCAAATGTGGGCCATGGATCCTACCTCACCACAACCTCTCCAGCATGCATTGTTTGTGTTAGTTTATATCTTTGAGAGTCTAAGCGGAGTGAGATACCATCTATATAGAAGTTTCAAATTAGTTTCAGTTATACTTAGCGAAGAAGAGGACTTTCCCATATTAACAAAGATTATGTCCCATTCTTTCTGTGAGATTTCTCTTTGCAATTCAGATTCCCATACCCTGCAGTATGCGGGCAAGGATCTGGAACGATGGTCTATTAACAATTTATACAATAGTGAAAGGCCTCCTCTAGTAGGGATTTGTGAATAGCATATAGTTTCAAATACAGTGAGGGATCTAAATAAGTTAGATTTCTGCGTGTTATAAGCAATAAAGTGTAGTAGCTGCTGGCGTATCTACCAGTCATTTGTTAGTATTGGGGCCAGTTCCTCTATCTCTTTCTCAGATTTCAATTTACCTTCGCTTATGAGTATATGGACAGGAATTAATGTATTAATATTAGTCAAGGTTGTGCTAGCAGGTTGCTTTCTTAGCGGGATCTCCGGGTTGTACAAGATCGGTGTTAATGGGGAGGGATTTGAGGAAATGCCCGTGGTATTATTAGAGATGTAGTCCCATATTTTAAATGTTTCTTGTGTAATTCTGGGGAGTGTTTTGTTCATATTCCTATGTATTTTGTTGACCCAGCACTTCCCTCCCATGTTAGGACAATTAGCTAGTTGTTGTTCCAGTCTGACCCACTCTTTACTCTCTCCATGTTTACACCAGTCTATGATTCGGTTGAGAATGGTCGCTTGTCTATAATACACCAGATTAGGTACTCCCAATCCCCCATTCTTCCTATTTCTATACATAATTTTTTTGGCTATCCGTGGTCTTTTGTTTTGCCAGATATATGTATTAACAATATTTTGGAGAGTGGTCAGATAGGACTGCGGGATTGGGATAGGTACAGTTTGAAATTTGTATAGGATCTTAGGTAAGCTTGTCATTTTGAATGCCTTCATTCTTCCCACCCAGGACAAATTAAAGGGTTTGGTAATTCTGTCTGAATAAGAATTCTTGATTATGTGTTATTTGGACCCCTAGGTATTTGATAAGAGGAATTTTGTATATGGTATTTATTTGCAATCTCCTGTAGTTCTAGTTCGGGGATGTGTACCCCTTACAGCTCTGACTTGGTGGGATTAATTTTAAAACCGGAGAGTTCACCATATTTGTCTAGTTCCACCCTTAATGCTTCCAGAGATGTGAGCGTCAGTATGACATCATCAGCATATAATGCTTGTTTATATTGGTTATTTTGGATCTGAATGCCTCTTATATTGGAAATATGTTGAATCGCTGCAGCTAAAATTTAAATTGTCAGTACAAACAAAATGGGCGATAAAGGGCAGCCCTGTCTGGTTCCGTTATTAATCAGAAACTTACCAGAAAGATTGATGGAATATTACATGTTTTTGCATATTTGAGCAGGTTCAATATTTTAGTAGTATTGTCCCTTGCCTCTTTATGGGGAGTGAAGCCAACTTGGTTCGTATGTATTAGTTTTGGGAGAATTTTATTTATCGGTAGTGCTAGGATCTTGGCGAACAATTTCACATCCACATTTAACAATGAGATAGGTCTAAAGTTTTGGGGTGTATCAGGAGGTTTTCCAGGTTTTGGAAGTACTGTAATGTGTGACTCCAGCATAGTCTGAGGGAAGGGTTATGATTATTTAACTTATTGAAAACATTTAGCAAGTGAGGTATCAATACCGGGGCAAGAGTTCTATAATATTGAGTGGAAAAGCCATCCGGGCCAGAGCTTTTGCCAGGGTTAAGGTCATGTATTGCCATTTTTATCTCATCTGAGGTGATGGGTGCTTCTAGGTTAGGCTACTTGTTCTTTGTCTAGTGTGGGGATGGGGAGTGTTTGCAGATAAGTTTGCATGTCTATGGCATTAAATGAGTCGTAAACTTTATGAGTAATGTTGTATAACTGTGTATAATATTCCTTAAATTGTAAAAGGATATCTTTGGTGGAGGAAACTTTTGCGTTTTTAGGCGTCTTTATCTCATGAATGAAGATTTTTAGTTTTTTAATTTTTAGGGCTCTGGCCAAAAGTTTACCTGCCCTATTGCCTTCATAATAAAATATCTGTCTAAATTTAGATATGGTATCTGTATATTCCTGTAATAATATATCATGAAGGGCTTTTATGGTGTTCTGAAGTGATTGGAGTACATCTTGATCATCATGGTTTAGTCTATATCGATGTTCTAGATCTGATAGTTTTGAAGTGAGGTCTAAGTACTTCTGCCTTTCTAATCTTTTAAACTGAGCTTTTCTTTTTATGAATTCCCCCCTCATAAAGCATTTATGTGCCTCCCAAACTGTAATTGGATCAGTATCTCCCCTAGCATTAAAGTTAAAATATTCCTGCAATGCTTTCTGAGTTTTGGTAAGTTGTACCTCCCCTTTCAGTAAAGAGTCATCCAGCTTCAATACATATGGAGTAACAGGGGTGTTTGGCCATGCGATGTAAAAAAATACTGCCAAATGATCTCACCACACTGTATGGGTAATCCCTGCATTTTTAATGTGTTCCAGCCCTATCTGATTGGTGAGAAAGTAGTCCAGTCGACTATAGGTCTTATTTGGAGAGGAAAAAAAGTGTTCTCTCTTTTGTCTGTATTAACAAACCTCCAAATGTCGTAAAAATTATAATCTCTCAGTATTTTCCATAAGTGTTTAAGTGTGCGTTTAGAGGTCCTGGGGTTTGGGTTAGAACTATCTACCTCCGGATGTATGGGAATATTAAGGTCCCCTCCTATAAAGATTAACCCTCTAGCTTTATCCAGTATGCGTCTGAATATTTTCCTATAGAAGGGAAGTTGTTGGGTATTGGGCGCATAGAGATTAATTAATGTGACTGGTCTACCATATAGCAATCCAAAGACCGCCAAAAATCGGCCTTCTATATCTGTATATGTTTGAATGTGGTGTATATAATGGTTTTACTTTACCTATGTTTTTAACTTTTGGAGTTTGGTACATTAAGGGTTAATATTGGAGTTGAAAGATGTAATACCAATATGTTACCAGTAGATGTCACTATAATGTTACCTAGAACTTTGTATTATCCAGGTGAGGGTATAAAAGGCATAAACCTGTATGCAATCAGTGTACATGACTAAGAGCCTATTGTAGGTTTGAAACGTTCCTGTAAACTTTTGGACCCAACTAAATGAGAATAAAGGTCTTTTAAACAAAGATTTCTTCTGGTGGCTGAAGTGTTTGGATGTATGATTACTTGGATTGAAAAGATTTGGCAAATCTTACTTGGTACCCCACAAACAGATGTGCTGTTTTCCTTCCTCTTTGATTCCCTCCTAAAGATGACCCTGACAGCCTATTAAAATACAGGCAGGAGAGAAGAAATGTAAACTGATAACATATTAGGCAGGTAAAGGTTTTTGTACAAATATAATTGTATAAATAGGTAAAAGTGTGCTGTAATTTGGAGGAAAATATTTTTTACTTTCGAACATGGTGCCCCACGTTTGGCTCTCTCGAGTGAATATGAGTGAATAATAGGTTTGCCAAAATAAAGCAAGAGGTGCAGATAATGTGGGAGAAAATTGAATCAATATGAAGCAAGTTTAAGCATTAGGTTTAGGGGTGAGCAAAGGTGGGTACCGGGTGTGAACTACTCAAGTACATTGCTGTTAGTACACAATAAACATCAGTGTCTTAAATGTTTTTTTCTTCTCCTTTGAGTGTGTCACTGGCCTTTCTGTGGACTCTGACTACCGTTGTGTATTCTTTGGGTGCCTTGCTGCTCTGCAACATGTGCTCCCTTATTTGTTCTTCCATATTGCTGGGCGCTTTGACATCACTAACCACTGATGGGAGCATGGGCAACCAAGCAGAAGCATAGCTAGATGTCCCCTAGCTATGGATATAAGTAAGCAGAACCAATGCTGATAAGTGATGGTGTATTTACTCCTGAGATGCTGCTAGTTGATCTTGGGATGGAGTTTGGGAACAGGCAAGAGCTGGGAGATCTTGGGTACAGTCGAGGGGCTCCAGGGTGAGGTTTTGGCTTTCCTAAATGGTTTGAAGATACTCTGGACATAAACATGAGCTTAATTGAAGAAGGGATGACATAATATGAGATGTTCCTATTGACACAATCTCACATACAGAAGGAATTTATGCTGCTAATAATAAACCTCTCTCCTCCTTCTATCCTCTATCTCCTCTCTTCTCCACATCACCACGCTCCTTTTAATTGTTTATTCCCTCAATCATACCCTCTGTTTCTCTCTCTTCTCTCTCTCATCTATCTCTATCTCGCGGATGGAGAGTTGCGGTACAGGCTAAAACGCTTAGAGGTATAGCTGTACCACCGCGACTTGTAATACGGAAGACCTGTCAATCCGCACAAAAAGGCCAATTTTTCAGCTGTATAGCCATACCACACAACTTGTAATCTTGCCGACTGAGGCCTCCATTACATATGCAGCGTCGCCCGCAAAATCCTCCGCCGCAAGTTTTTATGCGATTTTAGTATTACATATACGGCGTAGCATACAAGTTACGCGTGTATATTTCACCCGTCGCTCGCAATTTTTACTCCCATAGGCTAACATGGGACCGCGTCGTAAATCGGTATCCAATATCCAGCGCAAGGTCTTACGTGGCGAAAATGGAGAAATCTTACTCCATTTTTACGGAGTATGGGAGCACCGTAACTCCCGAAAATGCCTGCAAAAATAAACTAACACCTAACGCATGCGCAATGTCTATCTACCTGTCAACCGCAATCCCCCACCGCAATAACTAATAAAGTCTATTAACCCCTATATCCGCCATCAAACCCACACCGCAAGTAATAACTAAATTATTAACACCTAAATCCGCCAACCCCAACATCGCAAACTACCTGTTAAAATATTAACCCTTAATCCGCCATTAACCCACAACACAATAAACCTAATCAAGTATTAACCCCTAAACTGCCATAGCCCATATAGCCTATTAAATTAAGGTAGGAAAAATCCTATTGGCTGATGCAATCAGCCAATAGGATTGAACTTGCATTCTATTGGCTGATTGGAACAGCCAATAGAATGTGAGGTCAATCCTATTGGCTGATTGGATCAGCCAATCGGATTGAACTTCAATCCGATTGGCTGATTGCATCAGCCAATAGGATTTTTCCTACCTTAATTCCGATTGGCTGATAGAATTCTATTAGCCAATCGGAATTGAAGGGACGCCATCTTGGATGACTTCATTTAAAGGAACCTTCATTCTTCAGTTGGACGTCAAACGAAGAGGATGCTCCGCGTCGGATGTCTTCAAGATGGAGTCGCTCCTCGTCGGATGGAAGAAGATAGAAGATGCCGCTTGGATGAAGACTTCTGCCCATCTGGAGGACCTCTTCTGCCCGTATTCGATGAAGATTTCTGGCCGGATCGGATGAAGACTTCTGCCCAGCTGGGTGAAGACGGCTCAAGGTAGGGTGATCTTCAAGGGGGTAGTGTTAGGTTTTTTAAGGGGGGATTGGGTGGGTTTTAGAGTAAGGTTGGGTGTGTGGGTGGTGGGTTTTAATGTTGGGGGGTTGTATTTCTTTTTTTACAGGTAAAAGAGCTGATTACTTTGGCGCAATGCCCCGCAAAAGGTCCTTTTAATGGCTATTTGTAATATAGTATAGGGTAGGGAATTTTATTATTTTGGGGGGCTTTTTTATTAGGGGGCTTAGATTAGGTGTAATTAGTTTAAACTTCTTGTATTTTTTTTATTTTCTGTAATTTAGTGGGGGTTTTTGTAGTTTATTTTATTTAATTGTATTTAATTTTAAGGAAATTGTAGTTAATTAATTTAATTTATTTAATGATAGTGTAGTGTTAGGTGTAATTGTAACAGGGTAGGATTTATTTTAGAGGTAATTTTGTATTTATTTTAACTAGGTAGCTATTAAATATTTAATAACTATTTAATAACTATTGTACCTAGCTAAAATAAATACAAAGTTGCCTGTAAAATAAAAATAAATCCTAAAATAGCTACAGTGTAACTATTAGTTTAGATTAGGGTTTATTTTATAGGTAAGTATTTAGTTTTAAATAGGAATAATTTAGTTAATAATAGTAAATTTATTTAGATTTATTTAAATAATAATTAAGTTAGGGGGGGGTGTTAGGGTTAGACTTAGGTTTAGGGGTTAATAACTTTATTATAGTGGCGGCGACGTTGGCGGCGGCAGATTAGGGGTTAATACATTAAATAGGCTATGTGGGCTATGGTGGTTTAGGGGTTAATACTTGATTAGGTTTATTGCGTTGTGGGTTAATGGCGGATTAAGGGTTAATAGTTTTAACAGGTAGTTTGCGATGTTGGGGTTGGCGGATTTAGGGGTTAATAATTTAGTTATTACTTGCGTTGTGGGTTTGATGGCGGATATAGGGGTTAATAGTTTAAATAGACATATTGCGTTGTGGGGGTTGTCGGTCTAGGGGTTAATCCATTTAATATTAGTAATGAGAGGGGGGGATTGCGGATATAGGGGTTTTACGTGTCGGGCTTATTTTTGGGAGGCATGTTAGACTTTTACGGGAGATTTGTTATTTTCTGTACTTTTCTTAGGCGCCGGCAGTTTCTAAAGTGCCATAATTCACTAGCGACTCCAGAAATTTGTATTTACGCTCATTTCTGGACATTGCTAGTTTATCCGACTTACAGTACTTTAGGAACTGCCGGCGGGGTATATGTCATACCCCGATGTGCAAGGTGAAATTACGGGCGGCGCAGGTTTCCACACTTGCGCCGAAACCTGCGCCGTATATTTGATCGCGCCCTGAAAGTGGAGAACTGTAGTATGTTTAATATTTGTACAAAGCCCAGTAACTCTGATTTTATTTAGGCACCCCTGTGGTTTATATTTGGAACATCCTTCACATCTTTACATTAAACATTACATCATTTCTGCTTATACACCACATTTTCTGCAAATAAATATTTCATTCCATTTTTATTTAATCTCACAGCGCCACACCAAAAGAAAGAACAAGTACTCAAAAAAGACACAGGACCTGTTATAAAACATATATTTATTGGTTATAATCTCCTTAGATACATAATCATAGACCATTCTGACATCTTGTACTCATAGAAAATAGATCAATTAACACTTGTGGATAGTAAAAATTATGTAAATTAAAATTTGCATCTTTATTCTGACTGTATTCATTTTGTGCTTAATGCGGAAAAAAGTCTACAAATACCTACCCTATTGTTTAATAAGTAAAACTATTTACCAATTTTAGCTGAAAGTGATGTGTTGCATCTTCAATTATGTTATGTATGTTAGAAGAAACCTTTAAACTGTAACTTTAACCATATTACGTAGATAGCTTTATAATTCTTCTTCCTTATGCACCTCTGTGAGTCCTGGTCAGATCTATGAGTAGATCTTTAGAAGAATTGTAACTTTAGTTAGGGGAGTTTGTTAGTTGTTGCATCCAAATGACGACAAATTGTCAACAAAGTTATCGATTTCATCACACAAGGTTGAGCTTTCCCTCTGACATTTTTCATTTGAAGGGATTTCTTCTATCCAGGTTCCACCACTGATCACATAAGATATTCTGAGTAAAACACAAATGTTAAAAAAGGTATGAAAACTTATTTACTGTACATACAAGGACATATTACATGCATGTGTGTGAATTTTGTGGATTAGATGACAACCGCAAGATGACTTGAAATGCGTTGCTGTTATGCAGCTCTGCTTTTAAAATGGTTGTCTCCAAATGCTCACTTTAACATCCAAAAACAGGTCACAAGAAGATGCGTAACACAGTTAAAATGACCGTTATGTTGTAGAACATGAAGAAACAATTTTCTTGTCAACAATATTTCAGGGACAGAAATGCGAATGCGAACAAAAACGTTGCTTCAGATATGTTAAAGGCAACATTTAACTCAAATGCTTACAAAGTTGTAATAGTATTATTGTACACAATATTGTTGTACCAAGTTTTGCAGATGTATTTATCTGTGGAGTTCTGAAAATGGATTCAATTTGGTTTCTTTATATGACATAAGAACATAAAAAGAAATACTGACCAGTCATTAATATTTTGGGGAATGTAATGGACACTTACTAGTTGATTTTTATGGAAATATTTGTTTCTAGCAGAGGCCGTGAACAAAAAGAATGGCAATGCCCAGAGCAAATGTATTTACTGTGGCATTTACAGTATTTATATGAAGAAGTCAAATTGAATGGCACTCACTAACATAAAAACCCATTAAAGTGCGTACACTAGCAGCAATACAACTGTATATTGAAATATGTATAATACATAGTCATTCCCTCTACCAAAGAACAATATAATTACTATTGACCTAACATTTTTGAACAAATAAAAGCAGATAGGAATGTGCTCTTTGTATATTAAGATAAAGTGAAAAGTATGTGTTACACTTTTACAGCACACTTGTTGCTGTAACCACCGTCTTGGGCTTCACAAAGTGTATTCACCTCAGTCCTCTTACTGAGAGAAAAGAAGCTCACTGTACACACCTGCTCTAGATTCCTCCAAAACATTCAAGTTTGCTGCTCTAGTTACCCAACAGCGGCCTTGATAGACGCGTTTCATCCTGCACAAAATGGGTTGGTCCTAGGGCTTCATCAGGGTTACAGCAACAAGTGTTGAGTTAATACAGTGTATACACCGACCTAAAAAAGCAGCCAAATTGATTTATTTCACTTCCCATTATGAAAAATTGGGATGCGTGAGTACTGTTTGACCTGCGTGGCTTCGGCCACTTGAGTGTGGGGCTGGTTTGTCCCTAGTTTATTTTTTTGAGGAAGTGATGAACTCTGCTGCTGGTCACATAAAATTCTTGATACAATTAGTTATATGTTGTGTTAGTATTGAAAAATAGATTCTTTTAATTGTTCAAATTCTATAAATGTCAGATTTTGTTAAAATGTGTTTTATATTTTGCTTCCCATTGGAAATAATAGGAATTAAAGGGACATTAAACCGCTTGGTACAACTACTGTAGCACATTTCACTTCAGTTTAGCTCACATAATAGACAGCGGAAGTGTTATATATTTTTGCAGTTTTTTTGCACGGTTTAAAAGTTACATAACAATTATAAGCTCCAAGATGGCAGCTCCCAGTGTGAAGATGCAGAGCTTCACTAACTAATACTTGTAAGGGGTTAAAATAAGTGAATGACAATGACAGCTGTAGGCACAAGAGGAAAAACGATAGCGAGGTGAGTAGTAACCATTATATTGTAGTTGTACTCAGCAGTTAAATGTCCCTTTAATTTTGTTAATGAACAATTTATGTTAAAGGGTCATGAAATCCATAAAAATACTTTCATGATTTACACAGAGCATACCATTTTAAACAACTTTCAAGGTTTACTTCTGTTATTTTATTTGCTTCCTTTTCTTAATATCCTTCGCTGAAATGCTTATATAGGAAAGCTCAAGATCAGCAAAGAACCTAGGTTCTAGCTGCTGATTGGTGGCTGAATATATATGCCTATTGTCATTGGCTCACCCCATGTGTTCAGTTAGAAACCAGCAGTGCATTGCTGCTCCTTCAACAAATGATACCAAGAGAATGAAGCAAATTTGATAATAGAAGTAAACTGGAATGTTGTTTAAATTTGTCTGTTCTACCTAAATCATGAAAGAAAAATTTTGGGTTTCATGTCAAATTTGGACAAAATGAACTAAACAAATTCTTGCCCGTGCCCATATCTAGTTATTATATAACCACATACGAAGGGAGCGTGTACCCCGCGACAACAAAATATTTCTATTCATTAGATAATATTAAATATCATTCTGTTTAAATACATATCCACATCACATAATTCAATATTTAAAGGGACATGAAACCCCAAATTATTCTTTCATGATTCAGAGGGGCCGATTTATCATAGCCCGAATGGGGCCATATACACCTCCTTCCGCGCAAGCCTTCAGGCTCGCCGGAAACAGGAGTTAAGAAGCAGTGGTCTTAAAACTGCTGCTCCTTAGCTTGTCCGCCTGCTCTGAGGTGGCGAACAGTAATCCACCCGATTGCATACGATCGGGTTGATTGACACCACCTGCTAGCGGGCGATTGTTTGCAAATATGCAGGGGCGGCATTGCACAAGCATTTCTAGTGAAATGCTTGTGCAATGATAAATGCAGACAGCGTATGCTGTCGGCATTTATCGATGTGGGGCGGACATGATCGCTACAGTGCATTATGTCCGTTCGCACTTTCATAAATCGGCCCCAGAGAATATAATTTTAAACAACATTCCAATTTATTTCTATTATCTAATTTGCTTCATTCTTTAGATATTCTTTGTTGAAGAAATAGCAATGCACATGGGTGAGCCAATCACGAGGCAAATATATGCAGCGCCCAATTAGCAGCTACTGAGCCTATTTAGATATGCTTTTCAACAAAGGATATCAGGAGAATGAAGCAAATTAGATAATAGAAGTACATTGGAGTTGTTTACAATTGCATGTTCTTTCTAAATCATGAAAGAAAACATTTGGGTTTCATGTCCCTTTGAAATACAACAACTGTTGTAGCACAACAAGAGTCTGCTGTAAAATTAATTATTTAACTTGGCCACTGCTGTCCTTAAATCAGTTCCAAAAGACAAGAAGAAATTCATAAAATGCCGGATATCTCAACAAACCCAGGTGTTTGGCAACAATAGAGTTTGTTTGCTTTAACTCCCATATGTGTGCACAACTGGATGTGTGAGTCCAGGTGATAGTACTGCCAAGTGTGTATGTTCTAGCTGTATTTAAAGGGACAGTGTACTCAAATATTTTGTTTTGCCTTTGATGTGTTCCCAGTGATCCATTTTACCAACTGGAGTGTATTAAATTGCTTACAAATAGCTCCTTCAGCTTTATTTTCTCATTAGAAATAGCTAATTGCGCCTGTTGTATCCCTTCCTATACTGAAAACTTCTGTACTTAAAGGGACAGTCTATTCAAAATTAAACTTTCATGATTCAGATAGGGCATGCAATTTTAAACAACTATCCAATTTACTTTTATTATCAAATTTGCTTTGTTCTCTTGGTATTCTTTGTTTAAAGCTAAACCCAGGTAGGCTCATATGCTAATTTATACGCCCTTGAAGGACATATCTTATCTCAGAGCATTTTGACAGTTTTTCACAGACAGTGCTAGTTTCTGTGTGCCCTATAGACAACGTGCTCACTTACATGGAGTTATTTATGAGTCAGCACTGATTGGCTAAAATGCGAGTCTGTCAAAACAACTGAAGTAAGGAGGCAGTCTGCAGAAGCTTAGATACAAGTTAATTAGAGAGGTAAAATAAAAGTATATTTTTATAACAGTGTTGGTTATGCAAACTGTGGAATAGGTAATAAAGGGATTATCTATCTTTTTAAAAAAAATAACAATTCTGGAGAAGACTGTCCCTTTAAGTACTGATTACAAAAAAACAAGACGGTTTAGATGAAATAACCTCCTAGTAGGGGCTTTGAGTACGTATTGGCCTTTGAACAAACAGTTATAAATTAGATAAGGAAGACTTTGTGCAAATAATTTGACAGATACGATTGAAGTCTGTTTTCCATACAAGCTCAACCAATTAGGTTGTGGTTTCAATTAGCAGAAACAGGTATTTTATAAACATAAATAAACCTAAAGAAACAATTTTCTATACATTTAAACTCTGCAGCTGGTATGACAAGTAATATGAAACACATTAAGGGGAACCGTTTTACTGTACACTGTCCCTTTAAGTTGAGCCCATCACATATATGACTTATTTACAGTTCTATGAATTGCTCCCGAATAGAAGGGCTCCACTTATACAGCAGGAACATACACACTAGGCAGTACTATCACTAGGAAATCTCATACGTCCAATTGCGCACACAGATGAGAGTTGAAGTCATTCAATTCTAGTGTTGTTGAGCAGCACCTGGGTTTATTGAGATATCAGGCGTTTCATAAGAATTTTTTCCTTGTCTTTTGGAAATAATTTACAAAGAAACAAAACAGAAACTTATAACTTTTCCAATTCAGGCACAGACAGGGATTGACACTTCTGATACATATAATTCAATGAATAAATACAGCCAGAAAAGAAATTCATAAAATTCATAAAAAGGGACTTGAGTTGATTTTTAATATTTTCCTTTTAAAAGAAAATAAATTAAAAATGTTAGCTCTATTCACAACTAATTAGCTCTGGGCTATCACTCCTTATTCTGAGCATTAAAGGGACATTGTAAACTAGATTTTTGCATAAATGTTTTGTAGATGATCCATTTATATAGCCCCTCTGGGAGTGTTTTTTTTTTTTTTAAATGTATAGTTTTGCTTATATTTAAATAAAATTGTGCTGATCTTCAGACTCATAACAAAGCTCCAAAGTTTTAGATTATACTGATGTCTACAGATTCCTGCTTGCTCCTGTTTATGTAAAAATTCCTTTTATATGAGGGGGGGGGGGGTCTGCTCTTCCTGCTTTCTCAGCCCACTTCACTGGGTGTCCCAGCCTAACCACAGTGCTAAACTGGAAGCTTCTAAGTATGTTTTATATTGGATTTTGAAATCAGTATCTGTGCATATTTTTCTTTATAGTAGTGTCTATTACATGCAGTTATATGAAAATTGATGTACACTGTCCCTTTAAACTCTTTATGGTAAGCAGGAAGAGCGCTTCTAAAGTATGGCTTTTGTTATGAAAATAAAAAACAGGATCAGGAGGGAGGTGACCTGGAGCTAGAAGGTCACAGATGGAGCTAATTTGATTTATTAAAAAAAAAATGCAAATTCAGAATTTACTTTTTTTTATTGCACTGTATTAAAGTAGGTACTGGAAATGATGCATTCATCATTTAAATTCATGTTAGTTTCTCAGTTTGTCAAATTGAACATTAGTACAGACTGCATTTGAATTTGAATTTAATTCTTTTGAATGATTTTTTTCTCAAATAAAAAGTAACACATAAATAAACATGTGTTCAGTAGAATCATTCAAATGCTAGAAATGATTAACCATGGAGAGCAATTTTTCCACCATTTAAATCTCATTTTAAAGACATTAACACATCCCTTGCCATGATGCCCAAGTGTTAGTAGGAGGTGAGAGGTTAATTCTGTTCACTACAGGAGAAGAGAACAACTGAGGTCTAAGAATATTTTGTGGGATTGATTAGTTTATCTTTCATACTCACTCTTTTTTCATTTCCCATACGTCTTTGGTTTGGCCCCAGATGAGGTAATTATTCCCAAGGACCAGTTTGAGGGATTCTCTGCAGCTCCGGTGAATAAAGAATATACGTTGGGTTTTAGGCAACACTTCATCAGTGCCTGTGGAAGGTTATAAAGGAGAGTCAAGAAAGTTTAATAGAAGGTATTGGAAATGCATTGAAACAGATAGGAGATTTGAAGAGACAATAGGTATGTGTTTGTAAGGTATAAGGAGTTCAGGGGGCCAATTCTCCAGAAGGATATAAACAAACTGAAATCTGTGCAAAGGAGGGCTACTAAAATGGTACATGGTCTAAAAAATAAATCTTACCAGAGGAGACTTGATGACCTTAAAGGGACATAGAACAAGTTGGGATAGAGACAAAATAATATAATATGTACTTTAATTACTTTACCTGCAAATTTATACTGCAGTGCCTCGCCATTAACCCTTTCTGTTTAGTTACTGAATTGTAAAGCTCTAATTCCCCCCACACAATTCCTTTTATGACTATATCTATGTTTATTGTTCTTTTGGTAAAATGCAAAAGTGAATAGGGATTATCTGCTGGAGCATGGGAATTCAGTTGAAATACAATGCCTGTGTCAAAACACTGATAAGAGGGGTGGATTTAGCTGCTCCAGGCAATTTAGCTATGTAATTCATTTTGCTTGTTTTTGAAAATTATTTTAAAATACTTGCCAGCAATTTTTAAACAATTTTTTATGGAAACTATTTTAAATTAATTAGCCCTTTTAGGATATGCACAGATCTCAACCTGTTTTATGGCACTTTAAAGGGACATTAAACACTTTGAGGTGGTAATATAAAATGATAAATCGTATATATATAAAAAAAAGTCTGCAATTTGCTTTCATTATTTATTTTGTCCCCTTTTCCTGTCATTCCTTTCTGAAATTGTGAGCGTTTCAGCTCCTGTTAGAAATAGAAGTGCAGAAAACTGTTATATTCCACACAGCCATTGGCTGCACACTCTAGTGACTTATTTATAACTCTCCCTAATTGGCCACAACAGAGAAGGTAACCTAAGTTACAATATGGCAGCTCCCATAGTTTTATCGACACTAAAACTTTACACTTATTTTGGCACTATTTAAACAGCTAATTAAACTTTAAAAAATGCATGTTATGCTCAGACTAATGTTCTCTTTGCATCATTCTATCTAGCATTTATTTAGTGTTTAATGTCCCTTTAATATGTACAGCTTAAAGGAGAGAAGGGAAAGAAGGGATATGATAGCAACTTTCAAGTATATTAAGGAGCACAATAAAGCTGAGGCTGTTGAGCATTGTTCATAAAAAGAAAAATTAAAAAACAAGGGTTCATGATCTTAAGCTGAAGGAAATTATATTCAGGAGTAATTTGCAGAAGCTCTTCTTTACAGAAAGGGAGCTTGATTCATGGAATAAAGTTTCACAAGAGATGGTAATGACAAACACTGTGGGGGACATTAAGAATGCCTAGGATAAGCATAGGGCTATCCTACGAACTAGATATATTTATACTTTTTGGAAATATCGGGCAGTTTTGTTGGGCCTATGGTTCTTATCTGCTATCAAAATCTATGGCCTAGATTTGGAGTTTTGCGGCCAAAGGGGTGCGTTAGCTACGCGTGCTTTTTTCTGGCCGCACCTTTTAAATACCGCTGGTATTTAGAGTTCACAGAATGGCTGTGTTAGGCTCCAAAAAAGGAGTGCATAGCATATTTACCGCAACTGCAACTCTCGATACCAGCGGTGCTTACGGACGCGGTGAGCTTCAAAAACGTGCTTGTGCACAATTCCCCCATAGGAAACAATGGGGCAGTTTGAGCTGAAAAAAAACCTAACACCTGCAAAAAAGCAGCGTTCAGCTCCTAACGTGGCGCCATTGTTTCCTATGGGGAAACACTTCCTATGTCTGAACCTAACACCCTAACATGTACCCCGAGTCTAAACACCCCTAACCTTACACTTATTAACCCCTAATCTGCCGACCCCCGCTATCGCTGACACCTGCATTATACAATTAACCCCTAATCTGCCGCTCCGTACACCGCCGCAACCTACATTATCCCTATGTACCCCTAATCTTCTGCCCCTAACACCGCCGACCCCTATATTATATTTATTAACCCCTAATCTGCCCCCCACAACGTCGCCGCCAGCTACCTACAATAATTAACCCCTAATCTGCCGACCGCACCTCACCGCTACTATAATAAAGTTATTAACCCCTAATCCGCCTCACTCCCGCCTCAATAACCCTATAATAAATAGTATTAACCCCTAATCTGCCCTCCCTAACATCGCCGACACCTAACTTCAAGTATTAACCCCTAATCTGCCGACCGGATCTCGCCGCTACTCTAATAAATGGATTAACCCCTAAAGCTAAGTCTAACCCTAACACAAACACCCCCCTAAGTTAAATATAATTTAAATCTAACAAAATAAATTAACTCTTATTAAATAAATTATTCCTATTTAAAGATAAATACTTACCTGTAAAATAAGCCCTAATATAGCTACAATATAACGAATAATTATATTATAGCTATTTTAGGATTAATATTTATTTTACAGGCAACTTTGTATTTATTTTAACCAGGTACAATAGCTTTTAAATAGTTAAGAACTATTTAATAGCTAAAATAGTTAAAATAATTACAAAATTACCTGTAAAATAAATCCTAACCTAAGTTACAATTAAACACTACACTATCAATAAATTAATTAAATACAATACCTACAATTATCTACAATTAAACCTAACACTACACTATCAATAAATTAATTAAATACAATACCTACAAATAACTTCAATGAAATAAACTAACTAAAGTACAAAAAATAAAAAAGAACTAAGTTACAAAAAATAAAAAAATATTTACAAACATTAGAAAAATATTACAACAATTTTAAACTAATTACACCTACTCTAAGCCCCCTAATAAAATAACAAAGACCCCCAAAATAAAAAAATGCCCTACCCTAAAAAGTTCAAAGCTCTTTTACCTTACCAGCCCTGAAAAGGGCCATTTGCGGGGCATGCCCCAAATAATTCAGCTCTTTTGCCTGTAAAATAAAACATCCAACATTACAACCCACCACCCACATACCCCTAATCTAACCCAAACTCCCCTTAAATAAACCTAACACTAAGCCCCTGACGATCTTCCTACCTTATCTTCACCATGCCAGGTTCACCGATCCGTCCTCCGAAGTCTTCATCCAAGCCTCTGAAGTCTTCATCCAAGCCCAAGCGGGGGCTGGCGATCCATAATCCGGCTGAAGTCTTCTATCAAGCGGCAGCTGAAGAGGTCCAGAAGAGGCTCTAAAGTCTTCCTCCTATCCGGGCAGAAGAGTAGATCCAGACCGTTAAACATCTTCTTCAAAGCGGTGACAAGCGGCTCCATGTTGAAGACCTCCGGCGCGGATCCATCCTCTTCTTGCGACGTCCTAAGTCCGAATAGAATGCAAGCTCAATCTGATTGGCTGATCCAATCAGCCAATCGGATTGAACTTGAATCTGATTGGCTGATTCCATCAGCCAATCAGAATTTTCCTACCTTAATTCCGATTGGCTGATAGAATCCTATCAGCCAATCGGAATTCGAGGGACGCCATCTTGGATGACGTCCCTTAAAGGAACCTTCATTCGGACTTAGGATGTCGCAAGAAGAGGATGGATCCGCGCCGGATCAACATGGAGCCACTTGTCAACGCTTTGAAGAAGATGGTTGCGGTCCGGATCTACTCTTCTGCCCGGATAGGAGGAAGACTTTGGAGCCTCTTCTGGACCTCTTCAGCCGCCGCTTGATAGAAGACTTCAGCCGGATTATGGATCGCCAGCCCCCGCTTGGGCTTGGATGAAGACTTCGGAGGACGGATCGGTGAACCTGGCATGGTGAAGATAAGGTAGGAAGATCTTCAGGGGCTTAGTGTTAGGTTTATTTAAGGGGAGTTTGGGTTAGATTAGGGGTATGTGGGTGGTGGGTTGTAATGTTGGATGTTTTATTTTACAGGCAAAAGAGCTGAATTATTTGGGGCATGCCCGCAAATGGCCCTTTTCAGGGCTGGTAAGGTAAAAGAGCTTTGAACTTTTTTAATTTAGAATAGGGTAGGGCATTTTTTTATTTTGGGGGTCTTTGTTATTTTATTAGGGGGCTTAGAGTAGGTGTAATTAGTTTAAAATTGTTGTAATATTTTTCTAATGTTTGTAAATATTTTTTTATTTTTTGTAACTTAATTCTTTTTTATTTTTTGTACTTTAGTTAGTTTATTTAATTGAAGTTATTTGTAGGTATTGTTTTTAATTAATTTATTGATAGTGTAGTGTTAGGTTTAATTGTAGATAATTGTAGGTATTGTATTTAATTAATTTATTGATAGTGTAGTGTTAGGTTTAATGTAACTTAGGTTAGGATTTATTTTACAGGTAATTTTGTAATTATTTTAACTATTTTAGCTATTAAATAGTTCTTAACTATTTAATAGCTATTGTACCTGGTTAAAATAAATTCAAAGTTGCCTGTAAAATAAATATTAATCCTAAAATAGCTACAATATAATTATTTGTTATATTGTAGCTATATTAGGGTTTATTTTACAGGTAAGTATTTAGCTTTAAATAGGAATAATTTATTTAATAAGAGTTAATTTATTTTGTTAGATTTAAATTATATTTAACTTAGGGGGGTGTTAGTGTTAGGGTTAGACTTAGATTTAGGGGTTAATACATTTATTATAGTAGCGGTGTGGTCCGGTCGGCAGATTAGGGGTTAATAATTGTAGGTAGGTGGAGGCGACGTTGGGTGCGGCAGATTAGGGGTTAATAAATATAATATAGGGGTCGGCTGTGTTAGGGGCAGCAGATTAGGGGTACATAGGTATAATGTAGGTTGCGGCAGTGTACGGAGCGGCAGATTAGGGGTTAAAAAAAATATGCAGGTGTCAGCGATAGCGGGGGCGGCAGATTAGGGGTTGATAAATATTATGTAGGTGTCGGCGGTGTTAGGGGCAGCAGATTAGGGGTACATAGGGATAATGTAGGTGGCGGCGGTTTGCGGTCGGCAGATTAGGGGTTAAAATTTTTTAATTGAGTGGCGGCGATGTGGGGGGGCCTCGGTTTAGGGGTACATAGGTAGTTTATGGGTGTTAGTGTACTGTAGAGCACAGTAGTTAAGAGCTTTATGAACCGGCGTTAGCCCAAAAAGCTCTTAACTCCTGTTTTTTTTCTGCGGCTGGAGTTTTGTCGTTAGATTTCTAACGCTCACTTCAGCCAAGACTCTAAATACCGGCGTTAGAAAGATCCCATTGAAAAGATAGGATACGCAAATGGCGTAGGGGGATCTGCGGTATGGAAAAGTCGCGGCTGGAAAGTGAGCGTTAGACCCTTTCCTGACTGACTCTAAATACCGGCGGTAGCCCAAAACCAGCGTTAGGAGCCTCTAACGCTGGTTTTGACGGCTAACGCAAAACTCCAAATGTAGGCGTATGTTTCTATAAGCTTGTTTAGCGGTGAAAGGCCAAACTGGTAATGAGTGATTGAGTGACATGAGCTGATAATGGTATGTGGGGTCAAGACGATGGACTGTGAGAAGCTAAAAAGATGGCTGGAGATAGAAGTGAAGTGCAGAAATGTTCTGAGGTTTTTAGAAAGTTCTGTTTTTTAAGGAAGCATGGAAAGTGAGCACCTTGATTCATTATGGATGTGATGAGATACAGATGGAGAAAAGTCAACAAGGGGCTGATTTATCATTGGTCTGTCCGACATGATCCGCTCAGCGGATCATGTACGACAGACATCAGTGAATACCGACAGCATACACTGTCAGCATTTATCATTGCACAAGCAGTTCTTGTGAATTGCTTGTGCGATGCCGTCCCCTGCAGATTGGCCGCTAACAGGGGGTGTCAATCAGCCCGATCGTATAGGATTGGGCGGATTGATGTCCGCAGCCTCAGAGTAGGCGGACAAGTCATGGAGCAGCGGTCTTTAGAAACAGGGGCATCAAGCTCCATTCGGAGTTTAATAATTCAACACCAAAATCTAAAGCTAAATCTTAACCTTTTTTGGGTTAAGGGAGATTTAGGCAAGGCTGGTTAGAGGTGAGAAGATGTAAAACAGTTATGGAGGTTGGATGTGCTGAGTTAGATTTGGGGAGGTGTAAAGATTAAGAAGTATGAGATCTTTGCTTGTACTTGTTTATTAGATGACAAGATGAGATAAACTTTGTTTCTTGGAAAAAAGGAGAATTAGCTATTATATGTTAAATATCAGTTATGGTGCAAAAAAATACATACTTCCATTGCTCTTTTTTGTTACTTTGTTACTCTAAATTACTCTAATAGAAATACAATTATTTTAAGAGAAATACTCACCTTGTTTAACAACCTTGGTGACTGTCACCGTAAATGAATCATAAGATCCAGTTTCTTCAATCTTCTCTAGTCTGGTTAAAAACACTGAGGTGAAAAGAATAAATTAACATGAGTAAGTCGAACACTCCTCTATACTGACACTAAGTGGCCGATGTAGCGGATCATGTCCATCGCACATCGATAAATGCTGACAACATACGCTGTCAGCATTTATTATTGCACAAGCAGTTCTAGTGAAATGCTTGTGCAATGCCGCCCCCTGCACATTCGCGGGCAATCGCCTGCTAGCAGGGGGTGTCAATCAACTCGATCGTATCCAATCGGGCGGATTGCTGTCCGCCGCCTCAGAGGTGGCGGATGAGTTAAGACCGCTGCGCTTCTTAACTTCTGTTTCCGGCGAGCCTAAAGGCTTGGGTGGAAACAGGTGCATACGGGACATGATGAATCGGCCCCTAATAGTTAGTCTTCTCTCTTTAGAGTGATTCTGTTCATTCTGCTAAGCAATATTCTAATGCTGTATATTTAGCTCTACTACTGTCATATAAACCAATGAGTACAATGCATTTTTGTAAGTAGCGCGAATATTACATGTTCTAATGAATTACAGCATGTAAATGTTGAACTACAATTTTGCTTTCATACAAACCAGTAATACTTATGAGACTGATAGTTATTTTAAGTTGTTTATTAGTGAGGTATCCTAGCAGCAGCCAACAAGTCTAACTTCCAGTAGTTACAAGGAATATAGGCAGAAATCAGAGCTTCCACTTACCATAGTCCACACCAGGTTCACATGCAGCATTCAAACGTTCTTGTACTCCCAGAGTGCCTTCAAATGCATTTCTTAGATTACAGTGTTCTGTAATTAGAAATAATGCACTATGTTGAGTGCTATTTCTTGCAAACATTAGGCTTTACTTAATCTTTATAGGATTTTGAAGGATACATGTTCTAGACAGTCTGACCTTTTCTACCTTGTAAAAGCAACCTATCTGAGAAATTGTCATTGACCACATGGCCTGGATTACTTATCTAAAACAGGATACTATAGGATATTATACTAGCATTCATACACTTGCTTATCCACCCCTTTGTATAGAACTGCGTAAAATGTCAGTGCTTTATAAATAAACGATAATAATAATAATCCATGTTAAATTTAAGAAATTTATAGATTTTCACCACTGTCTTATGTTAACTGATTAATGCCCAAAAAATTTTCTGAGCACAAAAAATAAAAGGTAGATTAGACAATAAAAAAAAACAACTACTTTTTTATGTGTCTAAAGTTAGAGGAAGAAACGGTGGCATAGCCAGAAAAATGCCCACAACCGTGATTGTCATTTGTTTCTCCCATTACCTCTCTGTAAAGGATTCCTCCAGTTCTACCAAGCCCTACCCAAGGAGTAGCCGGCACACCCACAGAACAACAAACCTGCCCACTGAACTTTTAACCCCACCCCTCATATAATGACCAGACCCTCAAAACACTGGTGCCCCTCAATAATTTAGTCTTGGAGACACCATTGTTAAAAATGAGACTAGTGTTGTGTAGGTACCCTGAGAACACTTCTACACAGATTGATTACATAATAAATTAATACAACATCTATAAATTATAAAAACTCAGTCCATAGTAAACCATTGACTTCCTTTTCTACTACTAGACTACTTCATATACTAAGGCCCCTATTTAAGGAGCAGCTAACCGAACAAGAACAGGACTGTCAATCACCCCCGTCAGATCAGTGAAGGTTGATTTTAAGCCACCACCTCTTAATTGCCGTAGAGGTTCAATTAGGAAGCAGAAATCTTACAAAGAGAACCTGCACTGCAAGAGCTTCAATCTGTCAACTAAGTATTTATTTGTAAACGTAATAATACAGTAAAACGTCTGCGACTTTATACTTTAACTTCTGGTGGTTTTCATTCTTGGATAAAAGCTCCACTTATACATTACATTCAACCCCAAGTATTCAAAAGATTCCCGTCATGACAAGCGATACCTGCCACACAGTGACACTCTGATCCTTTGCAGACCCTGAGAAGTTCCCCTTGGTCTTTGGTTGGGTGGTAAAACTTTGTGCAACGGTTTTCTGTGGGAAGAAAAAAATATTTATTAGCTCAAAACATTGTCTTACTGAATGGTCATTTTCAATATAATAACAAGAAAGGTGACATACTGAATTTGACTATTGATTACTCCTATGTTACTTTTCTCAGTTTAAAGGACCAGTAAATACAGTAGATAGTACCGCACAATGGTAAATCGGCCCCCTAGTCTGAACTTCAAATGAGTAGTAGATTTGTTTCTGACAAATTTCAGAATTATGTCTATATCCACTCCTCCTGTATCATGTGACAGCTATCAGCCAATCACAAATGCATATAAATATATATTGTGCGAATTCTTATACATGCTCAGTAGGAGCTGGTGACTGAAAAAGTGTAAATATAAAAAGACTGTGCACATTTTGTTAATGGAAGTAAATTTGGAAAGTTGTTTAAAATTGCATGTTCTATCTGAATAATGAAAGCTTAATTTTGACTTGAACGTCCCTTTAAGATCTATGTATGAGAAGCTAAAGATAATGGGTTAGGGAAGTTCTGCACTTTGCCTTCATGGAATTTAAGTTTTCTTGTATCCTGTGACAGAAGCGGTGCACATACACAGATTAGCGATATTGTTGTGACAAAGTACCTTTTGGCATGAAACGCGTATGATTTTTTTAACTTGTGCTGTGTTTGCTGTCATGCCTTGTAAACAACATGTTATTTTTAACTAATCTTAATAAAAGCTAAGTTTTAAAGCTATTGCACTTTCCCATGCTGGAGCCGCATATTTTATTTGTTATGTTGCTGCTCTGTTTTCTTGTATCCTGTGACAGAAGCGGTGCACATACACAGATTAGCGATATTGTTGCTATCTTGACAAGCTGTATTGTGCACTTCCGTTTAGCTGCACTATACAAACCAGGAGCTATGCATTTTTGCATTTCTATATACTGTAGTATTCCTGAGTGCTTTTTTTATATTTATGTCACTTTTAAACTGTGTAAAAAAAAAACTGCAAAAAAATTGACACTTCTGCATTTTATTTTGCAAGCTAATCCAAAGTGCTATATACAGATGTCAGAAAGCCTGCAACATCACTGATCTGTGAAAGCACCCTGCTCCTGTCACATGATGCAACAATACTTTTGTTCCAAGGGGGCGGTGCCCAGTATAATAATTACTGACTGCTATAATGGGTTAAAATAAAAGAAGGGCTTTAAAGAGAGCTGGAGTTAGAGAAGTAAAAGTAATAGCATGGTGAGTTGTAACTATGTTATTGTAGTTGTGCCCACCAGTACAATGTCCCTTAAATTAATGAAAATAAAACAATATTGTAATATACATGATTTATTTTGCTGTAAAACACAAATGAAAATTTGCTACACGTTTTCTAGAGTTTGATGTAAATAGCTGCAAATTGACTGACCTGGTTATATAAGTTGTACTACACTGTGACCAAACTCAGTTACAGCTATCCCAAATTGGCCTCAAGATATAAATATACTCACTAGGGATTTTAAGTGGTAAATCTTGTCCAATTCAGTGCTTAATTGCTAATTTGTACTTTTCATATATAAAAACGAATTTAAATCTGGAAACCTACCCAAAGAATAATATTCATATATAGTGACCGATGCTGGCTGAAGGATTCCAACTTCAAAATTCTGGTGGATTTTAAATTTCAGGCAGTCAATTTCGGTGCTGGATACCTGGAATATGGTTAAAGAGAAGAGTTTCAATGAACAGATACAGAGCAGTTTATTAGAGAAAAAAAACAGTAGACGTAAAAAAGATTCAGAGCTTATAAATATATGAAAGCATTTGCATTTATAAATTCCTCCTTCACCATATAAAAGACAAATGCTGCATTCAATTTTGAACTATTCACAAATGTATATAAATGTATTTTTTATACATAGCCACACAAACACATTATAAATATAGTGAAAAGTGTATGGATGAAATAAACACAAATTTCCCAGAATACATGTTATTCCTCCAGACTGGTTACCTCACCTTATCAAGGTAAAGTATAAGAGAACCTCGTTCTGAACGCTGTGTGTCCATCTCGTACTTGGAAATATATTTGTCCACCCGATTGGTCAACTAGGGACAAAATTTAGAAATTATATTTTAATATCCTATCCCATATGCACAAAAGTGATGATACAGTAATTCAATCTAGACAGTTCCTTGTTGTAATATGGCAGGTAGAAATCATAGTAAATAGTGTATTACTAATATAAAATATAGGGAATATATTTAACTTAAATGTATACGTATTGCAAACATAAGTTTAAATGTCTCAAACTCATCCATATAATTCAGTTCCCAGTATGCTTCCTTCTGTGCTATAGCTTAATTTGTATATCCTGAGTTACACACTTAACCAATCAAATACTGCCCCTTGTCCCACCTTCTGCAAATATGTCCCCTAAGCACCCTCCCTGTTCATCACGGAAATATTACCAACCATATCTAGATCATTCATGTCAGGAGTGAAACCAGTGAGCAAAGACAAGTCAACAATGGTCATAGTGGAGTCTGCAGTTCCAAGGAATCTGTAAAAAAAAAGATGTGATAAAGAAAAATGAAAACATGGACCCAGGAGTGACATTACAAGCAAGCACCTAAAAGGCACAAGGATAATATTAAATACTAAAAGCTCAGCAAATACATAAAAGAGAGGTAATAGATAAATGAATAACAAATTAGTCATGACAAAACTTGAAGCAAAATAAGTAAAGGATCATGGGAAGTAAATGCTACAGTTGAAAATAGTTGAAAAAAGGGTAAAATGCACACAAGAGAGTTGCCACATGGAAGATGCAGAGAAGTAAAGTTGAAATGTAGAAATTAATTGGTTTCTTGCATTCCAAAGAAAAGTTCAAAATGTTTTTCTGAAATAAATGAAACTGGGCTAAGAACTCCTCTTAACCCCTTAAGGACCAGCGACGTACCCTGTATGTCACTGGCCTTTTTTTGGGACTTGATTGTTTTATAGTGCGGTCTTGCCACCAGCGTTGAGACTGCTCTATTCCACAAAGCCTGCTGGAGGGAGTGCATTAATAGCGTGTTCTTGCTAGATTTGTGCTATTATGTCCTGAAAAAACCCTTAACGACCAGTGACATACAGGGTACATTGTGGTCATTAAGGGGTTAACATCACAAGAGCAGGAGATTACTACTGTTCGTGCCAAGGCTGACTTGAATCATGTGACTCGGGAGTATTCTGTCATCTACTTTAGAATTTTTGCAGGGATTGTAACAATACTATGAGTAGAAAATACATTTCAGCCCATGAGGAGAAAGTTGACTAACCATAGTGTTCCCTTTCATATGATTTTTGCTGATGAGATTCCTAACCTAACCCCATGAGTAGTTTGCACTGAATGTACTACAGACATACCACTATCTCCTTTTGATTTAAAAAGCTTCATGTTCTGTCTTAGTGAGATTATAGTGACATTTCCACAATCTTTGTATTTATTGTTTTTGCTCTTAATTTATCCATATCCATAGTAACTAACTTAATGTAGGTGCCAACACTACTGTTATTAAAAGATGGAACTAAATTACTTTTTATACAATCCTACAGATTTCAGTGCAAACTTATGATCTAGTTTTATTTTATTAGTGTTCAAATCACCCTTGCTATCACAATGAACCAGTGTTGAGAAAAAAGAGTAAATAAATTAGAAAGAATTGGTGATATTATCAATCAAGAGGTTAATGAGATTTTTTTGCACATGTATTGATTAAGCATGATTAAGGGCATGTAGCCCGAAATGTCGATGTGCTCTTGTATTTGTACCTGGATGAATTAATAAAGTATTGTATGCCTTTTTTAAGTTTGATTACCTGGTAAGAAGGCAGGCGCACTTGCATTTACATGCACCTGTCTAAGCATTGTGGTGGTATTGTACACCAATTGTGAGTACAACTCAGAGTGATTACAATGGTTCTTAGTCAGTTTTATTTAACTCAAACATTATGAATTTCCAGTGAGTAGTTGGTAGCAGGAGGCCAATGTTTGTGGGGGAAAGAATATAAAAGCCTATGAATCTGTAAAGAGTTAAGAAAAATGTTTTTAGAAATGGGCCAAGGATCATTTTCCAAACAAAAGAGTGTAGGGATATATACACTATGTTTCAAGTGTATGGGCTTCATGGTTGAGAAATGAAGTAAGGGTGTCTTTTGGCTGCCCTAGGGTCTGGGTGGCACACCAAACCAGAAATGAGTTATTTTATGTAATTATTATTATTAAGTATTAAATAATAAGTAATATTATTATTAATAGTTATGCTGTCAGATGTAATGTCATCATTTGGTAACCTATATAGAGCCAGATTACGAGTGGAGCACTAACAGTTACGCGCAAGTGATAAGGGGTTTATTGCAGGTGTTTGCACACATCAATTTTTTTGCACGTATTCCAAGTTGAAAGTTGACCGCAATTGAAATTAACGCGAGTCAGGTTAGTAGAACTTAAGAGTTCTGGGTAACTGTTTCACAAAACAAAAAAGTGTCACAAAACACATAAAAAATACATTACAAAGTACAGTTACACTCATAAAAAAACACTATCTAATAAAAATTATTAAAAAAAATATTGCACAAAAGAGTTATAAGGGCTCATTTTTTCTTTGCATAAATGTTTTGCAGATGATCTATTTATAAAGCCCATAAAGTTTGTTTTTTTATAAAATGTATAGTTTTGCTTATTTTTAAATAACATTGCTCTGATTTTCAGACTCCTAACCAAGCCCCAAAATTTAATTTGAATACCATCAGCTACCTTCTCCAGCTTGCTCCTGTTTGTGTAAAGGGTCTTTTCATATGCAAAAGAAGGGGGAGGGGGGGGAGTGTCTTATTTCCCACTTGCAGTGGGCTTTCCAACTGCCTTTTCAACAGAGCTAAACTGAAAGCTTCTAAGTAAGTTTTTAAACCATTTTATACTGGATTTTTATATCGGTATCTGTGCATCTTATTCTTTATAGTAGTGTCTATTACATGCAGTTATATGAAAATGAGTGCATACTGTCCCTTTAAGTAGCTGAAAACATGAACAAAACATATTTATGAAATATTCATATTTAAGAATGGTTTTAACTATGTATTTTCAAAGTATTTATAAATAGATTTTCCTATATATATTTATATATATATATATACTTGATTATATATATTCAAAGGTATACAGATACTCCAAAAAGTGAACCCACCCTCCTGGGTCAGCTACCTGGGTGCAAAGATGTAGAATACAAATGCCAAAAAATATGCACTCACAGGAATTTAAGACATCAAAAAGTCAAATAAACCGCTAACTTTTTGATGTCTTAAATTCCCTTGAGTGCAATTTTTTTGGCATTATATATACTGTAGGTATAGATATATATTTTACTAAAATACTATATATAAAGTCCTGGCCAAAAGTTTTGAGAATGACACAAATATTAATTTTCACAGTCTGCTGCATCCGTTTTTATGATGGCAATTTGCCTATACTCCAGAATGTTATGAAGAGTGATCAGATCAATTGCAATTAATTGCAAAGCCCTTCTTTGCCATGAAAATGAACTTAATCCCCCATAAAACATTTTCACTGCATTTGAGCCCTGCCATAAAAAGACCAGCTGACATCTTGTCAGTGATTCTCTCGTTAACACAGGTGTCAATGTTGATGAGGACAAGGCTGGAAACCATGCTGATTGAGTTAGAATAACATACTGGAAACTTTAAAAGGAGGGTGTTGCTTGAAGAAGGCTTCAGGGCGCCCAAGAAAGTCCGGCAAGCGCCAGGACCATCTCCTAAAGTTGATTCAGCTGTGGGATTGGGGCACCACCAGTGCAGTGCTTGCTGAGGAATTGCAGTAGGCAGGTGTGAGTGCATCTGCACGCACAGTGAGGTGAAGACTTTTAGAGGATGGCCTGGTGTCAAGAAGGGTAGCAAAGAAGCCAGTTCTCTCCAGGAAAAACATCAGGGACAGACTGATCGGCAAAAGCTACAGAGATTGGACTGCTGAGGACTGGGGTAAAGTCATTTTCTCTGATGAATTCCCTTTCCCATTGTTTGGGGCATCCGGAAAAAACCTTGTCCAGAGACGAAAAGATGAGCGCTACCATCAGTCCTGTGTCATGCCAACAGTAAAGCATCCTGAGACCATTCATGTGTGGGGTTGCTTCTCAGTCAAGGGAATGGGTTCACACACAATTTTGCATAAGAACAAAGCCATGAATAAAGAATGGTACAAAAATATCCTCCAAGAGCAACGTCTCCCAACCATCCAAGAACAGTTTGTTGAAGAACAATGGCTTTTCCAGCATGATATAGCACCTTGCCATAAGGGAAAAGTGATAACTAAGTGGCTTGGGGAACAAAACATGAAAATTGTGGGTCCATGGCCAGGAAACTCTTCAGACCTTAATCCCATTGAGAACTTGTGGTCAATCCTCAAGAGGAGGGTGAACAAAAAAACACCCACAAATTCTGACAAACTCCAAGCATTGATTATGCAAAAATGGGCTACCACCAGTCAGGATGTGGCCCAGAAGGTTATTGACAGCATGCCAGGGTGAATTGCAGAGGTCTTGAAAAAGAAGGGTCAAATTGCAAATATTGACTCTTTGCATCAACTTAATGCAATTGTCAATAAAAGCCTTTAACACTTATGAAATGCTTGTAATTATACTTCAGTATACCATAGTAACATCTGACAAAAAGATCTAAAAACACTGAAGCAGCAGACTTTGTGAAAATTAATATTTGTGTCATTCTCAAAACTTTTGGCCAGGACTATATATATATATATATATATATATATATACACGCACACACAGAGAGCAGCACACTTACAGGAACGAACAACTGGCTCAATACCATTATTAGCCTGTTCTATGGCGATTTACCACCTGGGTGCAGCTTCTTTTAGCCCAGTAATGCTTTTCACAGAGAAGAACTTTCCTGTAGTATATCAGTCTGATTCCGCATATTACGGTAAGTCCAGCGCCGAAATACCAGGCAATTCCTCTCTGAACAAGGAAAACAGCAACCCCAGACGATCAAAGGTATATAGATACTCCAAAAAGTGAATCCACCCTCCTGGGTCAGCTACCTGGGTGCAAAGATGTAGGATACAAATGCCAAAAAATATGCACTCACAGGAATTTAAGACATCAAAAAGTCAAATAAACCGTTGACTTTTTGATGTCTTAAATTCCTGTGAGTGCATATTTTTTGAGTAGAACAGGGTAGGGGATAGAGAAGGATTGAGAGGGCATTAATTAGCACTTTTGCTCCTATAAATTGTGTAATGCTGTATCTACACAGCTAAAGAGTATGCAAAGATATTTAGGTATTTAAAATAATAAACTTTATTTCTACAATTAAAATATAAAGTCAAGAAAGAGTGATATAAATCACCTAATTCATATCCACTAATAGAACTAAGTAAAAACAAACAACAAAGCAGCTGCACAAATACAATAAGTGCCACCCCCCTGTATTCCTGACCGATAGCAGGATTCCTCTGCTTCAGGTGCCAGGGGTAACACTAGGTATTTGTTGTGAAAGCAGCAGCTAAGGTGATATAAGTTAATAAAAGAATTATTAAGCCACACAAACGCGTTTCGGACATTGTACGGCCTTTCTCAATGTGAATTTAGTTCAGAATGACAAGCCGAGTGTCTGCTGCAGCCTCCTTTTAAACCTATCTCAAAAGTGTAACACCAATCCTCTGCGCTGATTCCGGCACACCTCTATTTTGGTCAATAGTGAGAGGTTATTATTGTCTTCGTGTAGAGCAGTGTGATGTATGTCTAGATTGGGCAGAATAGAAAAACGGGGTGTCCAATCAGACTCGTGGTACGAGACGAGCCCCTCACTTGCATTCATAGTGAATACATTTGTTATGTTAAAGTGGTGCGATTACTACTAAGAGTGACAGATTTTTGCATGAATTTTAATCCTTTGACACTGCTGTCAAAGCGAATCTATACTAAAAGATTAAATCAACTTATATTATGTATGGTCGAATTTCACTCAAGTAAAGAATGATCAAAATACATATCGTCAAATTAGCCTGTAATCTTTGCGCCATTGTTAATGCATATAATATGTTAAATTGTTAACATCATATTAGGAAATTAAATCTGACATAGAGGTTGCTTACATATTGCGCTTGTGGAAGGTGTGGTTGTAGGTAGTAAGGAGAGCAGATTATGGAAAAAATATACAAACAATTTATTACAAGACATGCACTCACCGAATTAAACTGTTATGAATTGTAATCATATCACAGATTAATACTGTTCTCACCATATAAGATAACCAGTATGTTGGTGATATGGTACTTGGTATAAGACCTCTACACAATTCAGACAGAGGCTCTTACTTAGTCCACAAGATCAAAATGGTTCTGGTAAGAATCCTAACTGAACCATGTCAACTATTTAATTTTGTAGATATTATAGTAAGATCGCCGTATTCGGGGTGCATATCTTAATATGGGTACAATAAATTGCTACATGAATCATATAATGATATAATAATAATAGATACAGAAAGTGTCCCTTTAGGAGGAGAACCCGCTGAGGAAAGGGAAAAAGGGCCAAGAACAAGGAAGCAAGTAAAATTCCATTCGAAACCCCAGAACAAGAAAACCAAATCAAACAATCAGAACTAAATATAATCAATCTTACAGACAAAACACTGACTCACATGCAAATTTCAGTTCTCAAAAAAGGTCTAAAATTTGTACCAACACCCACTATTGAGAAGTTCGAAATTATTAAAGACGTTCATCTGTTTACACGCAAAATATTGCTAAAGAAATACTTTGCTAGGAACACAGAAACTGAATCTTTAGACAAAGCAGATATGGCTGCTATTAATGATTTGATTTCTTTATTAGAGGATTCCAATGTGGACAATACTGAAGTTATACAGGGGGGCATCAATTGGAGAAATGTGCTTAAATCAAAATCACACTTTGTACCACCCAGTAGTATCTCCCACAATACAATATCTTTTTTGGATTTGGTATATAAAGATATTCTAAGTTTATCAGAACATAAAGAGTTTCATGTTAATAATTTAACAATAGAAGAAAAACATGCTCTTAAAGAACTAACACAGTTGTCAGATACTCAGATTAAACAAAGTGATAAAGGTGGCAACATTGTTCTGTGGCCTACCCATATGTATATAGAAGAAGCTAAAAGACAACTTAACAATAATAAGAACTATAAAACCCTCTTCAGTAACCCAACTGAAAGCTTTCTTAAGCAATATAATACATTTATCAGCTCAGCACTCTCTGAAGGCATAATTGACAATACAGAGTTTAAATTTCTGGAGACTAAACAACCTAAAATAGCAACTCTATATCTATTACCCAAGATACACTAAAATTTGTCATGTCCTCCGGGAAGACCAATTGTCTCGGGAATAGGATGTCTAACAGAGAAGGCCAGCAAGTATGTTGACGCCAGACTCCGTTATGTTGTTGAATCCTTACCATCTCATACTCGAGACACTATGCACGTACTAAATAAAATGGATAAAATCTCTATGACCCCCAATTCGATCTTGGTCACTTGTGATGTAGAATCACTTTACACCAGCATAGATACCATATGGGGATGTAAGGCAGTGTCACACTTTTTGTTAAAAAATGATTCCATGTCGAATGAAACCAAAAACTTCTTAATTGAATTATTGGAATTCATATTAAGACACAACTATTTTGTCTTTGATGAGAGATTTTACTTACAAACGTGCGGAACAGCGATGGGGACATCCTGTGCCCCAACGTATGCTAACATATACCTGGGCTGGTGGGAAGAAACCATAGTGTTTCATAACACACTGAAATGGTTTATCCAACACATCTCCCACTGGTTCAGGTATATAGATGACATCTTTTTTGTATGGGAGGGTACGAACAAACTCTTACAGGAATTTATTTCCAACCTGAATACAAATCCCTTAGGGTTATTTCTTACCATGGTAATGGACAAGCATAAGGTGGAATATTTGGACTTAACTATCAGAAAGGTTGACAATCACTTGGAAGCTGATACATATAGAAAGCCCACATCAACAAACAACATACTAAGAGTTAATAGTTATCATCATCCAAATACCATCCGCAGTTTACCAATAGGTGAATATTTGAGGATTCGTAGAAATTGTTCTACAATAGAATCCTTCAATAAAGCAGCACAAGACCTCAGAGATAGACTGCTTCAGAGAGGATATTCAAAAAAAGCTTTAGCTAAAGCCTATAACAAGGCCCTCAGGAGAAACAGATCTGAACTTTTAATGCCTAAAAGTATCCAAAAAACTAATCCTTTAAGGTTTATTTCCACATACAGAAGTCAAAGTCATTCTATTTCCAATATAATCCAGAAATATTGGCATGTTTTACAAGCTGATGAATTATTACAAACAGTTATTCCTGAGAAACCATTATTCACATACAGAAGGGCCAATAATCTTAGTGACTGCCTCACAACAAGCCACTTTAACAGATATGCTAATAAAACTCCATTATACAAAGGGTCTATTGCATATGGCAGCTGTAAGGTGTGTACACATATGATTAAAAAGAAAACAAGAAAACCATATTTGATAGGTTTCAAAAGAAGTGGACCATTGAAAACCGTACCAAAATTGAAAGAGTACCAATGTGATTTATTGTGTTTCCTGTGATTGTAATTTAATCTATGTAGGAATGACTACTAGATGCCTTGGTAAAAGAATGACAGAGCATTTAAGTAACACAAGGCTAGCTAAAAAAGATATTGAGAAAGGTAAGAAAATATAAAGTGTGGCCAGACATTTCTTACAAAACCACAATGGGAAAACTCAAGCCTTTAAATGCTGGGGCCTGGAGACTCTGAAACCTGGGATTAGAGGGGGGATACTGAACAGGCATTATTAAAAAAGGAAGCCAGATGGATTTTCAGATTAAATTCTGTAATGCCATTTGGTATGAATGAAAACAACAATTTTGGGGTTTATCTTTAAATATGCTAACTGCTGAATTATTAGGAATTATTATATAAAGTAGGCTAACAAAAAACAAAATTTATGCTTACCTGATAAATTTATTTCTCTTGTGGTATATCCAGTCCACGGATTCATCCATTACTTGTGGGATATTCTCCTTCCCAACAGGAAGCTGCAAGAGGATCACCCACAGCAGAGCTGTCTATATAGCTCCTCCCCTAACTGCCACCTCCCAGTCATTCGACCGAAGACAAGCAAGAGAAAGGAGAAACTATAGGGTGCAGTGGTGACTGTAGTTAAAAAATAAAAAACACCTGCCTCAAAATGACAGGGCGGGCCGTGGACTGGATACACCTCAAGAGAAATAAATTTATCAGGTAAGCATTAATTTTGTTTTCTCTTGTAAGGTGTATCCAGTCCACGGATTCATCCATTACTTGTGGGATACCAATACCAAAGCTATAGGACACGGATGAAGGGAGGGACAAGGCAGGTGCTAAAACGGAAGGCACCACTGCCTGTAAGACCTTTCTCCCAAAAATAGCCTCCAAAGAAGCAAAAGTATCAAATTTGTAGAATTTAGAAAAAGTATGAAGCGAAGACCAAGTCGCCGCCTTACAAATCTGTTCAACAGAAGCCTCATTTTTAAAAGCCCATGTGGAAGCCACCGCTCTAGTGGAATGAGCTGTAATTCCTTCAGGAGGCTGCTGGCCAGCAGTCTCATAAACTAAGCGGATTATACTTCTTAACCAAAAAGAAAGAGAAGTTGCTGAAGCCTTTTGGCCTTTCCTCTGTCCAGAGTAGACAACAAACAATGCAGATGTTTGACGAAAATCTTTAGTAGCTTGTAAATAAAAACTTAAAAGCACGAACCACGTCAAGATTGTGTAATAGATGTTCCTTCTTTGAAGAAGGATTAGGACACAGTGACAGAACAACAATCTCCTGATTGATATTCTTATTAGATACCACCTTAGGAAGAAACCCAGGTTTGGTACGCAAAACTACCTTATCTGCATGGAAGATCAGATAAGGGGAATCACACTGCAAGGCAGATAACTCTGAAACTCTTCGAGCCGAAGAGATAGCTACCAAAAACAGAACTTTCCAAGATAAAAGCTTGATATCTATGGAATGCAGAGGTTCAAACGGAACCCCTTGAAGAACTTTAAGAACTAAATTTAAACTCCATCGCGGAGCAACAGGTTTAAACACAGGCTTGATTCTAACTAAAGCCTGACAAAACGCCTGAACGTCTGGAACATCTGCCAGACGCTTGTGCAAAAGAATAGACAGAGCAGAAATCTGTCCCTTTAAGGAACTAGCTGACAATCCCTTCTCCAATCCTTCTTGGAGAAAAGATAATATCCTGGGAATCCTGACTTTACTCCATGAGTAACCCTTGGATTCACACCAATGAAGATATTTACACCATATCTTATGATAGATTTTCCTGGTGACAGGCTTTCGAGCCTGAATTAAGGTATCAATGACCGACTCAGAAAAACCACGCTTTGATAAAATCAAGCGCTCAATCTCCAAGCAGTCAGACGCGGGAGACATTAGATTTGGATGTTTGAAGGGACCTTGAAGTAGAAGGTCCTGTCTCAGCGGCAGAGTCCATGGTGGAAAGCATGACATGTCTACCAGATCTTGGAAAGAATGTGTTTAGGGTTAGCGCTAAATTAAAGCTTAAAAAGGTGTAGAGATAAATATTCTGTAAGATTTATATTATTCTTCTATAATGATATTCATATCAACAATGTGTTTCATAAAAAATTTTTAATAAAAATTAAAAATACAAATAAAGATGGATGCCGGCATCAATTCTAAATAAAAAATATATACAATGTATACAAGAATGAAGCGTTATGTTTTAAAACAATGTAGCAAGATAAAAAAAAAGGAATTTGAACAGATTTTGAGTAGTATACTTTAAAGAAAAATAGCGATTATTACCGTGCATATAGGTGTTTGATATTTACATTGATATTACCTTATATGCAGAGGTTTGTGTGTATTCGCTATTTCAATGGACCGGGACTCTCAATGTTCAGTCCTGTATTGACTATGTTTTTTTTGAAACAGTCTGTTTCTCGATAGTTCTCTCAAAAGAAAGGCAAGTCAAAGTTCCAACTATGTTTTTCTTTGCCGTATGATGTCCGTGTCCTGACACTCTTCTCAATATCAACTCCGTAGTTTGTGATGGCTTTGTATGCGTATCATATACGCCGTATTGGATGTCTGTATGACAGTGAAATCTCTGTTTTGTTGTGGGGAGTTTTCTCCCTGTGGTCAATTTCCTCCAAGTGGTTCCGGAGTAAAGTTGACCCATGATCTGATCACTATTCTTCTTAAAACTTAACCGCTGTGAAATAAGACAGCGGAGACTCAACAAACAAGTTACTTCTCTTCAACTTTACTCCGGAACCACTTGGAGGAAATTGACCACAGGGAGAAAACTCCCCACAACAAAACAGAGATTTCACTGTCATACAGACATCCAATACGGCGTATATGATACGCATACAAAGCCATCACAAACTACGGAGTTGATATTGAGAAGAGTGTCAGGACACGGACATCATACGGCAAAGAAAAACATAGTTGGAACTTTGACTTGCCTTTCTTTTGAGAGAACTATCGAGAAACAGACTGTTTAAAAAAAAACATAGTCAATACAGGACTGAACATTGAGAGTCCCGGTCCATTGAAATAGCGAATACACACAAACCTCTGCATATAAGGTAATATCAATGTAAATATCAAACACCTATATGCACGGTAATAATCGCTATTTTTCTTTAAAGTATACTACTCAAAATCTGTTCAAATTCCTTTTTTTTTATCTTGCTACATTGTTTTAAAACATAACGCTTCATTCTTGTATACATTGTATATATTTTTTATTTAGAATTGATGCCGGCATCCATCTTTATTTGTATTTTTAATTTTTATTAAAAAATTTTTATGAAACACATTGTTGATATGAATATCATTATAGAAGAATAATATAAATCTTACAGAATATTTATCTCTACACCTTTTTAAGCTTTAATTTAGCGCTAACCCTAAACACATTCTTTCCATGAACTTTCTTTTGGTTAGTCAGGAGGTCTAATCACAAACACAGGGTTAAGTTTAAGGGTAGTCCGAGTGTAGTATCTTTAAATATAAACCCAAACTTTTATGTCTACCAGATCTGCATACCAAGTCCTGCAATCTTGGCAATCGTACGAGGGATCAGAGGAAATTGTGGAAACACATAAGCCAGGCTGAAGGACCAGGGCGCTGCTAGAGCATCTATCAGCGCTGCCTGGGGATCCCTTGATCTGGACCCGTAACAAAGAAGTTTGGCGTTCTGACAAGACGCCATGAGATCCAGTTCTGGTTTGCCCCAAAGTTGAATCAGCTGGGCAAATACCTCCGGATGGAGCTCCCACTCCCCCGGATGAAAAGTCTGCCGACTTAGAAAATTCGCCTCCCAGTTCTCTACTCCTGGGATATGGATAGCTGAGAGATGGCAAGAGTGAACCTCTGCCCAAAGAATTATCTTTGAAACCTCCAACATTGCCAGGGGGCTCCTTGTTACCCCCTGATGGTTGATATAGGCTACAGTCGTGATGTTGTCCGACTGAAATCCGATGAACCTGACCGCAGCTAGCTGAGGCCAAGCCTGAAGAGCATTGAATATCGCTCTTAGTTCCAGAATGTTTATCGGAAGGAGTGCCTCCTCCTGATTCCGCGAGCCCTGAGCCTTCATGGAGTTCCAGACTGCACCCCAGCCCAGAAGTCTGGCATCTGTTGTTACTATAGTCCAATCTGGCCTGTGGAAGCTCATCCCCTTGGACAGATGGACCTGACATAGCCACCAGAGAAGAGAATCCCTGGTTTCTTGATCCAGATTTAGTAGAGGGGACAAATCTGTGTAATCCCCATTCCACTGACTGAGCATGCACAGTTGCAGCGGTCTTAGATGTAGGCGGGCAAATGGTACTATGTCCATTGCCGCTACCATTAAACTGATTACTTCCATGCACTGAGCCACTGAAGGACGAGAAGTGGAATAAAGAACACGGCAAGAGTCTAGAAGTTTTGACAATCTGGCCTTTTTTAGGTAAATCTTCATTTCTACCAAATCTATCAGAGTCCCTAGGAATGAAACTTTTGTTAGAGGTGATAGAGAACTCTTTTCTTCGTTCACCTTCCACCCATGGGACCTCAGAAATGCCAGAACAATGTCCGTATGGGACCTGGTGATTTGAAAAGTCGACGCCTGTATCAGAATGTCGTCTAAGTAAGGGACTACTGCTATACCCCGCAGCCTTAGGACCGCTAGGAGGGACCCTAGAACCTTTGTAAAGATTCTTGGTGCCGTGGCAAACACGAAGGGAAGAGCCACAAACTGGTAGTGCCTGTCTAGAAAGGCAAACCTGAGAAAACGATGATGATCTTTGTGTATCGGGATGTGAAGATAAGCATCCTTTAAGTCTACGGTAGTCATATATTGACCCTCCTGGATCATAGGAAGGATGGTTCGAATAGTCTCCATCTTGAAGGATGGGACTTTGAGAAATTTGTTTAAGATCTTGAGATCTAAGATTGGTCTGAATGTTCCCTCTTTCTTGGGAACTACAAACAGATTTGAATAGAATCCCTGCCCCTGTTCCTCCTGCGGAACTGGGTGGATCACTCCCATAACTAGGAGGTCTTGAACACAATGTAAGAATGCCTCTCTCTTTATCTGGTTTGCAGATAAATGTGAGAGATGAAATCTCCCTTTTGGGGGAGAGGCTTTGAATTCCAGAAGATAACCCTCGGACACAATTTCCAATGCCCAGGGATCCTGGACATCTCTTGCCCAAGCCTGGGCGAAGAGAGAGAGTCTGCCCCCTACTAGATCCGTTTCCGGATCGGGGGCTGCTCCTTCATGCTGTCTTATAGGCAGCAGCAGGCTTTTTGGCCTGTTTCCCCTTGTTCCAAGCCTGGTTAGGTCTCCAGACCGGCTTAGACTGGGCAAAAGTTCCCTCTTGTTTTGTGTTAGAGGAAGTTGAAGCTGCGCCACTCTTGAAGTTTCGAAAGGGCCGAAAACTAGAGTGTTTGGTCCTTAATTTGTTACCTCCAGTGATGTCAGAAATGATCTCCTTCAGTCCAGGCCCAAATAGGGTCTGTCCTTTGAAGGGAATGTTGAGAAGTTTAGACTTTGAAGTCACGTCAGCTGACCAGGATTTAAGCCATAGCGCCCTACGCGCCTGAATAGCAAAACCTGAATTTTTAGCCGTTAGCTTGGTTAAATGAACAACGGCGTCAGAAACAAATGAATTGGCTCGCTTAAGGGCCTTAAGCTTGTCAATAATATCTTCCAACGGAGTTTCAACCTGTAGAGCCTCCTCTAGAGACTCAAACCAGAAAGCCGCAACAGCAGTGACTGGGGCAATGCATGCAAGAGGCTGGAGAATAAAACTTTGTTGAATAAAAATTTTCTTAAGGTAACCCTCTAATTTTTTATCCATTGGATCTAGAAAAGCACAACTGTCCTCGACAGGGATAGTGGTACGCTTAGCTAGAGTAGAAACTGCTCCCTCCACCTTAGGGACCGTCTGCCACAAGTCCTGTGTAGCGGCGTCTATAGGAAACATCTTTTTAAAAACAGGAGGGGGAGAGAACGGTACACCTGGTCTATCCCATTCCTTAGTAATAATTTCAGAAAACCTCTTAGGGATTGGAAAAACATCAGTGTAAGTAGGTACTGCATAGTATTTATCCAATCTACATAATTTCTCTGGGACTACAATAGCGTCACAGTCGTCCAGAGTTGCTAAAACCTCCCTGAGCAATATGCAGAGGTGTTCAAGCTTAAATTTAAATGTAGACATATCAGAATCAGGTTGAAGTATCATCCCTGAATCAGAAAAATCACCCACAGATTGAAGCTCCCCTTCTTCAGCTTCAGTACATTGTGAGGGTGTATCAGACATAGCCACTAAAGCATCAGAGAGCTCTGTATTTATTCTAGTCCCAGAGCTGTCTTGCTTTCCTTGCAATCCTGGCAGTTTAGATAATACCTCTGTAAGGGTATGATTCATAACTGCCGCCATATCTTGTAAGGTATATGCAATGGGCGCGCTAGATGTACTTGGCGTCCCCTGAGCGGGAGTTGTAGGTTCTGACACGTGGGGAGAGTTAGACGGCATAACTTCCTCCTTGTCAATTTCTTCTGGTGATAAATTTTTTAAAGCCAGAATATGGTCTTTGTAATCTATAGTAAAATCAGTGCATTTGGTACACATTCTTAGAGGGGGTTCCACAATGGCTTCTAAACATAATGAACAATGAGTTTCCTCTATGTCAGACATGTTTAAACAGACTAGTAATGAGACCAGCAAGCTTGGAAAACACTTTAATAACTGTGAACAAGCAAAAAATAAAAACGGTACTGTGCCTTTAAGAGAAAAAAACAATCACATAAACTGCAAAACAGTGACAAAAGCAGTAAATTCTACGAAATTTTTACAGTGTGTATAATAGACTGAAATAGCATTGCACCCACTTGCAAATGGATGATTAACCCCTTAGTTTCAAAACTGGATAAAAAAAACGATATAGCCGTTTTTTAAACAGTCACAACCAACTGCTACAACTCTACTGTGGCTCCTACCTGCTCATACAACGATTTTGGAAGGCACAAAAACCCTGTAGAGGGGTCCTATATGTCAGGGGACTCCTTCAGGGAAGCTGGATGTCTCAAGCTGCAAAAACTACTGCACAATTAAGGCGCGAAAATAGGCCCCTCCCAACATGTACTCACAGTAAGAGGGCCTTAAAAAAACTATCCCTAGGCGAAATCTAGTCAGCCATGTGGAAAAACTGGGCCCCAGAATAAAGTTTTATCACCATTTGTAGTAAACGTTTATATACATCAAGCAAACATTATATCTATTAAGTAATGAGAGTAAATAACAAAAATATTACCCTTTACAGCAAGCATGATACCAGTCTTTATTAAATCACTGTAATCAGGCTTACCTTAAATAAATCAGGTACTGTCAGCATTTTCTAGCTTATCATCTCTCTAGAAAAATTAAAACTGCACATACCTCAGAGCAGGAAACCCTGCACACTATTCCCCCAGCTGAAGTTACCCATCTCTTCAGTTATGTGTGAGAACAGCAGTGGACCTTAGTTACAAACTGCTAAGATCATCAAAAAACTTCAGGCAGACTCTTCTTCCCTTTCTGCCTGAAGCCAAAATAGTACAACTCCGGTACCATTTGAAAATAATAAACTTTTGATTGAAGATAAACTACATTAATTCACCACATCTCTCTAGCTACTTCCCTTGTCGAGAGCTGCAAGAGAATGACTCGGAGGTGGCAGTTAGGGGAGGAGCTATATAGACAGCTCTGCTGTGGGTGATCCTCTTGCAGCTTCCTGTTGGGAAGGAGAATATCCCACAAGTAATGGATGAATCCGTGGACTGGATACACCTTACAAGAGAAAGATGTAATGTAAATAAAGCACAATAGACATCAATCTTTTAATTCTATGCCTAACTACTAGATGCTGTAGAGGCCAATAATGAACCAATATTTAGGTACATGGCTTAATCCAGCTCTAAATATAATTCCCTTAATATTATATCATTATATGATTCATGTAGCAATTTATTGTACCCATATTAAGATATGCACTCCGAATATGGCGATCTTACTATAATATCTACAAAATTAAATAGTTGACATGGTTCAGTTAGGATTCTTACCAGAACCGTTTTGATCTTGTGGACTAAGTAAGATCCTCTGTCTGAATTGTGTAGAGGTCTTATACCAAGTACCATATCACCAACATACTGGTTATCTTATATGGTGAGAACAGTATTAAGCTGTGATATGATTACAATTCATGACAGTTTAATTCGGTGAGTGCATGTCTTATAATAAATTGTTTGTATATTTTTTCCATAATCTGCTGTCCTTACTACCTACAACCACACCTTCCACAAACGCAATATGTAAGCAACCTCTATGACAGATTTAATTTCCTAATATGATGTTAACAATTTAACATATTATATGCATTTACAATGGCGCAAAGATTACAGGCTAATTTGACGATATGTATTTTGATCATTCTTTACTTGAGTGAAATTTGACCATACATAATATAAGTTGATTTACTCTTTCAGTATAGATTCGCTTTGACAGCAGAGTCAAAGGATAAAAATTCATGCAAAAATCTGTCACTCTTAGTAGTAATCGCACCACTTTAACATAACAAATGTATTCGCTATGAATGCAAGTGAGGGGCTCGTCTTGTACCACGAGTCTGATTGGACATCCCGTTTTTCTATTCTGGCCAATCTAGACATACATCACACTGCTCTACACAAAGACAATAATAACCTCTCACTATTGGCCAAAATAGAGGTGTGCCGGAATCAGCGCAGAGGATTGGTGTTACACTTTTGAGATAGGTTTAAAAGTAGGCCGCAGCAGACACTCGGCTTGTCATTCTGAACTAAATTCACATTGAGAAAGGCTGTACAAAGGCCAAAACGCGTTTGTGTGGCTTAATAATTCTTTTATTAACTTATATCACTTTAGCTGCTGCTTTCACAACAAATACCTAGTGTTACCCCTGGCACCTGAAGCAGAGGAATCCTGCTATCGGTCAGGAATACAGGGGGGTGGCACTTATTGTATTTGTGCAGCTGCTTTGGTGTTTGTTTTTACTTAGTTCTATTAGTGGATATGAATTAGGTGATTTATATCACTCTTTCTGGACTTTATATTTAAATTGTAGAAATAAAGTTTATTATTTTAAATACCTAAATATCTTTGCATACACTTTAGCTGTGTAGATACAGCATTACACAATTCATAGGAGCAAGAGTGCTAATTAATTCCCTCTCAGTCCTTCTCTATCCCCTACCCTGTTCTACTCAGTTATTCAAAGGGGCAGCATCGAGGTTATACACTTACCTCTATATCCTATATCACATAGTGACACTGTGCCAATATTTGCTAATTTTGTCCAGTGCATATTTTTTGGCATTATATATACTGTAGGTATAGATATATATTTTACTAAAATATTATATATACAGTCCTGGCCAAAAGTTTTGAGAATGACACAAATATTAATTTTCACAGTCTGCTGCCTCCGTTTTTATGATGGCAATTTGCATATACTCCAGAATGTTATGAAGAGTGATCAGATCAATTGCAATTAATTGCAAAGCCCTTCTTTGCCATGAAAATGAACTTAATCCCCCATAAAACATTTCCAATGCATTTGAGCCCTGCCATAAAAGGACCAGCTGACATCTTGTTATTCTCTCGTTAACACAGGTGTCAATGTTGATGAGGACAAGGCTGGAGACCATGCTGTTTGAGTTAGAATAACATACTGGAAACTTTAAAAGGAGGGTGTTGCTTGAAGAAGGCTTGAGGACACCCAAGAAAGTTCGGTAAGCGCCAGGACCATCTCCTAAAGTTTATTCAGCTGCGGGATCGGGGCACCACCATTGCAGTGCTTGCTCAGGGATTGCAGTAGGCAGGTGTGAGTGCATCTCTACGCACAGTGAGGTGAAGACTTTCTGAGGATGGCCTAGTGTCAAGAAGGTCAGCAAAGAAGCCAGTTCTCTCCAGGAAAAACATCAGGGACAGACTGATCGGCAAAAGCTACAGAGATTGGACTGCTGAGGACAGGGGTAAAGTCATTTTCTCTGATGAATTCCCTTTCCCATTGTTTGGGGCATCCGGAAAAAACCTTGTCCAGAGAAGAAAAGATGAGCGCTACCATCAGTCCTGTGTCATGCCAACAGTAAAGCATCCTGAGACCATTCATGTGTGGGGTTGCTTCTCAGCCAAGGGAGTGGGCTCACACACAATTTTGCCTAAGAATACAGCCATAAATAAAGAATGGTACAAAAACATCCTTCAAGACCAACTTCTCCCAACCATCCAAGAACAGTTTGGTGACGAACAATGCCTTTTTCAGCATGATGAAGCACTTTGCCATAAGGGAAAAGTGATAAATAAGTGGCTTGGGGAACAAAACATCAAAATTGTGGGTCCATGGCCAGGAAACTCTCCAGACCTTAATCCCATTGAGAACTTGTGGTCAATCCTCAAGAGGCGGGTGAACAAAAAAACACCCACAAATTCTGACAAACTCCAAGCATTGATTATGCAAAAATGGGCTACCACCAGTCAGGATGTGACCCAGAAGTTAATTGACAGCATGCCAGGGCGAATTGCAGAGGCCTTGAAAAAGAAGGGTTAACACTGCAAATATTGACTCTATGCATAAACTTAATGTAATCGTCAATAAAAGCCTTTGACACTTATGAAATGCTTGTAATTATACTTCAGTATACCATAGTAACATCTGACAAAAAGATCTAAAAACACTGAAGCAGCAGATTTTGTGAAAATTAATATTTGTGTCATTCTCAAAACATTTGGCCAGGACTGTGTATATATATATATATATATATATATATATATATATATATATATATATACACATATACACATATATACATACACCACCATCCCAAAATTTTACAAAATTACACTTTGTAGCCTAATACAGCATATATATATATATATATATATATATATATATATATATATATATATATATATATATACACACACACACACAGAAACAAACAACTGGCTCAATACCATTGTTAGCCTGTTCTATGGCGATTTACCACCTGAGTGCAGCTTCTTTTAGCCCAGTAATGCTTTTCACAGAGAAGAACTTTCCTGTAGTATATCAGTCTGATCCCGCCTATTATGGTCAGTCAAGCGCCAAAATACCAGGCAATTCCTCTCTGAACAAGGAAAACAGCAACCCCAGACAATCATTTCTGCCTTTATTGGGCCTCTTCAGTGAGGTATAGCCATATTCCTCTAAGCACACTGAGCAAGGAGTCCACGTCTGAATTCCCCTTTTTCTCATAGAGCGACTAAATACACACAGAAAGAAGCACACTTACAGGAACGAACAACCGGCTCAATACCATTGTTAGCCTGTTCTATGATGATTTACCAACTGGGTGCTATTATGGTCAGTCCAGCGCCGAAATACCAGGCAATTACTCTCTTATTTAGTCTCCCTATGGGAAAAAGGGGCAACCAGACGTGGACTCCTTGCTCAGTGTGCTTAGAGGAATATGGCTACACCTCACTGATGAGGCCAAATGAAGGCCGAAACGATTGTCTGGGGTTGCTGTGTTCCTTGTTCAGAGAGGAATTGCCTAGTATTTTGGCGCTGGATTGACCGTAATAGGCGGGATCAGACTGATATACTACAGGAAAGTTCTACTCTGTGAAAAGCATTACTGGGCTAAAAAGCTGCACCCAGGTGGTAAATCGCCATAGAACAGGCTAACAATGGTATTGAGCCAGTTGTTCGTTCCTGTGATTGCACTTCTCTCTGTTTGTATTTAGTCTCCCTATGGGGAAAAAAGGGCAACCAGACGTGGACTCCTTGCTCAGTGTACTTAGAGGAATATGGCTACACCTCACTGACGAGGCCCAGTGAAGGCCGAAACGATCATCTGGGGTTGCTGTGTTCCTTGTTCAGAGAGGAATTGCCTGGTATTTCAGAGCTGGACTGACCGTAATAGGTGGGTTTAGACTGATATACTACAGGAAAGTTCTACTCTGTGAAAAGCATTACTGGGCTAAAAAGCTGCACCCAGGTGGTAAATCGTCATTGAACAGTCTAACAATGGTATTAAGCCAGTTGTTCGTTCCTGTGAGTGCACTTTTCTCTGTTTATATATATATATATATACATATATATGTATTTGTGAATACATAGAACATATTCTTCTATGTGAAGAACATTGGAGTGTGAAATATTCATATTATTATGTCAGGTTAGCGCACTTGAGAATATGCGATCGTGTTTGCGCGAGAGTAGGGTGTTAGTTTTTCCCCCCACTTTTTTTGCTCCATTGACTTCGATGGGGGAATAGGTTATCACGCGCACAATATTCTAAGTTAGGCTTTTTACGTACGTTGGGTTAATGCGCAAGCGAAAACAGTTTACTTTCAACTTGTAATACTAGCGCAACCCAGTGCAAGCAAAAAGCTTACTTCTAGCAAAGTTATGCTCAAGCAGAATAAGATACACAGAGAGTTTATAGTATATTGTTAAATTTGGAGATCAATTCGTAGACAGAGTCCCTTAAGAAATTAGCAGATATCCATTTGCTAGGAATAAATTGATGCATGTGCCTATACAGTGTCATACTTACAATATGCTGCAGAGTTATTTATTTTATTTTAACAAAAAGTTAAGGTAAAGAGCTGAAGGTAATATTTTTTTCTATAAACAATGGGGGAGACTAGTTCTCTTATATGGGGCATACAAAAAGAACGGTGTGAGGGAGTAGATAGGGTCATCTGAATACATAAAATAATTATATCTGATAATATGTTGAAAAAAAGAGAGTTGCTTGTGTTAAACAAGCTGCACATCATTTTAAATATGGTGGCTCATTGGGATCAGAAGAGTAAATTAAGTGAGTACTTATGTCTAGATATAAGAAGCAAAAATTCCAGTGGGGCTTTGCAACCTCTTGACCCTCCCCCAGACATCTCTGGGAGTGAAGTCCCATTACTTAATTTTAACAGCTTATGGGGCCGATTTAAGAAAGTGCGAGCTGACATGATACAATGTAGCATATCATGTCCGCCACACATCGATAAATACCGACAGCATATGCTGTCGCATTTATCATTGCACGTCACCTGCCGCTAGCAGGGGGTGTCAATCAGCCCGATGTTATACGATCAGGCGGATTGATGTCCGCAGCCTCAGAGCAGGTGGAGAAGTTATGGAGAAGCGGTCTTTAGACCGCTGCTTCATAACTGCTGTTTCCGGCGATCCTGAAGGCTCACGCAGAAGCAGCAGCATCAAGCGTCATTCGGAGCTTGATAATTCGGCCCCTAAGAATAAGATTACCTTGGTTTTTAATGACAGTTTGAGTTTAAGACAATTATACTTGTTATGTGTCTTGTGTTGAAGGAACCAGAGCTCTTGTTCTTTGACCTAGAGCATCATCACAAGTCAGGCCAGGACAGTTAATAGGAACTATATAGTGGGCTTACTAGACTTTTCCCAGAAGTCTAAGATACTGCTTATGAAGAGTGGAGGGGTCTTGTTATGTATTCTGACATCATTGGCACAACAGGAGCTAACTGAGGGCCCGATGATCAAAAGCTCTCCTTTATGGTGAGACGATCTAAGATGTCTCGTCAGTTCGACAAGGTCCCTCAAATAATTTTAGAAAGACAAATTTTAGCCTGAGAGCTGTTTATCTAGCTATATAGGGTTCTGGCTGTGAAGGAGAAACACATCAATTGCAATATAACGCTAAAAAAAAGCCTCTAAAGATTTTGTGTGTTTCCTCTTCATGCCAACAAAGTGCAGTGGACATTTTAATTCCATATAAATGACACAATATAAAGAGAAATGGCAACAAATGCAGATGATGCAGGGAAACCTGATATTAAATGCAGGCACTTGTGTGACAATGCAAAGCCTAAATGACATGCTAAACATAGGAGTGACAATGCAAAGCCTAAATGACATGCTAAACATAGGAGTGACAATGCAAAGCCTAAATGACATGCTAAACATAGGAGTGACAATGCAAAGCCTAAATGACATGCTAAACATAGGAGTGACAATGCAAAGCCTAAATGACATGCTAAACATAGGAGTGACAATGCAAAGCCTAAAGGACATGCTAAACATAGGAGTGACAATGCAGGCTGATAAATAACATATAAACAAATAAGTGACATCACTGATACAGGAAGACATATGTATACACAGTACAGTTAATATACATATATATATATATAGTTCTTACTTCATACAAATGTTTATGACCATGGATTTTATGGCACCTTCTGGCTTCTTAGCTGGAATAAACATGAAATGAAAAAGAAAACTGAATATAAAAGGCTCTTTTAAAGGGACATTATACTTAAAATGTTCATGTACACGAAAGAGCAGCAGTTAAATGTGTTAAAATATTCTGCCTATTGGACGTTGCTACTACGTCTCGTGGTACTTTGTCCAGCGTGCCCTGTTGACATAGTAGCTGTGTCCAACCTTATGCCTCATACTGCTGTCCCAGAGGGATAAAGGGGAATGCAGTGATGCCGTTGGTGATGTGGAAGGGAAGGAGGGAGGTGGGTGGACGGCCAATCGCAGTAGGGGCCGCTATGCTGTAGAAAAGATTTAGGGGGGATCCACTACAAGGGGACCATGAGAGTGGAGATGGGGGCTATGCATCATGATCGCTTGGAGGGGAGAGGGGGGAGGGTGAAAATAAAAAATATATAATTATAAATACATTTATATTAACTGGGTACTGACAGACAGCTGACAGTACCTAAGATGGCAGAAACTAATTAGAGGGTGAGGGATAGAGAGCTGTTTGGGAGGGATCCGGGAGATGGGAGGGTTGAAGGTGCAAACTGTCTGCCAGTACCTAAGATGGTGGTGATCAGCGAGGGAACCTTACAAGCTACTTTATTAAAACCCCTTCATTGCCGGGAATCTCAGAAGTGTGATGCGCAACTGCAATTCTGCCTTCTAATTAATATAAAACAATAGCAAAACCATGGAAATCTGCAATTTCTGAACAAAGGGGACCCCAGAGAAGTTGTTACAACTATTGACTGCACACACAGTATGTAAATAATTTCAGTGAGAAGCTTGTGAAAAAGTTAACGTTTTTTGTTTTTTAATATGATCGCATTTGGTGGCAAAATGGTGCCATCAAATATACCCAAAAGGGCCTAGATCAATACCTTAGGTTGTTTACTAAAAATAAATATATAGTTTTGATAGGTAAATAAAAAAAATACAAGGCTCTATTTCTGTTTAAATTGAGTGATAGAAAAAATGCTACAAATTCCCCGGTTTGGGCTAATTTTTCTCAGAAATTCTCGGGCCTTAAAGGGATACTAAACACTAAATACATTTCATGCACCTTCCTTTAATCATGGGTGCTGCAATTATGGAACCTAGGTTATACAGCAGGTATTTGAAGGAGCATTTCTGCACATGTGCAAACAGGTCAGCACTGAAATGTAGTGAAAGAGAGATGTCAACATGGCAGGGAGGCGGGTAATATCCTCAATACTATGTTTTTAGTGCTTAATGTCCCTTTAAGGGGTTTGTGTGTAAGTGCAGCTATTGCAAACCTCCAAACGTTTCCTACCTCACAACATTTTCTGTAGTCTTTCTAGGATAGGGAGATTAGGGAACTTGTGGGTGGTGACCCACTGGCATTGTGTAGGTGGGGCCAAGGCATCTCATGGGTGTGATAGAGGTATGTCATGGACAGGTAAGGGTGTGTCCTGGGTGGAGCTGTAGCAGTTCCTGAAACCAGGACATTTGCCCTGGTCTAAAATCTGCAGGTAGGAAGAGGGTCAGGCCCCCCAACTAGTACCTTGGATATTAGATATTTTTATATAGGTTTGGAATGATTCCTTTCTCATCTGAACTTACATTCAGAAACTAAAATAAAAAGTGTTCTTATATTCCTACCTTCTGTGACAATACCCTTAAGACTACAGTAGTTTAATTCCATTTTTTGGTTTGAATACAGATAAACACATATACCTGTTTAATTTTTTTCTGTAGGTTTAGGAGTTTTTAAAGTGTATATACTCAGGACTGATTCTTGCATAGGAGTCATATACTGTACATATATCGATCACACACAGAGGAATTTTTCATTTTGCATCTCACAAGCCTTGCGGCCAGCTTTTACTGAATTCAGTATGAAAATGGATCAAATTAAGAATTAAGAAATCAATGTGACCTCTTTCCCATAAAGTCATAGGGTCGCTAAAGATAGCATTTTTCTCCAAAGTACTTTAAAGGGACACTAAACCCAAAATTTTTCTTTCAAGATTCAGGTAGAGAATACAATTTTAAACAACATTCTAATTTACTTCTATTATCTAATTTGTTTAATTTTTTAGATGTCCTTTGTTGAAGAAATAGCAATGCACATGCATGAGCCAATCACAAGAGGCATCTATGTGCAGCCACCAATCAGCAGCTACTGAGCCTATCTAGATATGCTTTTTAGCAAAGAATATCAAGGGAATGAAGCAAATTAGATAAAAGAAGTAAATTAGAAAGTTGTTTAAAACTGCATGTTCTTTCTAAACCAAGAAAGAAAAAAAAATGGGTTTCATGTCCCTTTAAGCCTTGCAGTCCATGTGTTCTTTATATGTGTGTGTGTATATATATATATATATATATATATATATATATATATATATATATATACTGATTTACACATACACACACATATAAATATATATGTATTCAGTTTAGGAAAATGGTTTCATATTTTGAAACTGCTTCACACACGTAAATCCAGTAAGACATAGAAGAGTTGTACTGGTAAGTAAGAACCTACTTTCATTCCATCCTAAGTCTGAGAAAAATGCAAACACTAGTTGAGAAATTGATTTATTAAGAAAGAAACACGCACAGTTTATAGAGTTTAAAAATCATATAAAAAATCAATGCTCCCAATTGTCTCATTATGCAGGATAGTCCCTTCTTTATGGAGCTCTGTCTTGCTGTCCCACCTACTGTGTAGCTTAGACCCCAGCCCCAATGCACACAATATGGCAGCTCCTCCTTTGGACTCCACCCTCTGTAAAAAAAAATGACTCTTCCCAGGGTTGCAGTTACACCCACAGCTCCCTAACTCAGCCCATGCACAGTAAATGCAAGTGTAAGGCTGCTTGTCAGCCTGAAACAAAAGGTGTGTGTGTTTGCCACTATGCTGCGTTGTTGTGGGTTCATCTTCCTTACCTGTATTTATAGGTTGGTAGCTGTTGTCTCTTTCTGTTTTCCTTCTGCTAATACTTTGCGGATTTGCTGGGATCTGCCGTATGATGGAGTGCTCCAGGAAATCTTCTGTTCTACCTCGTTGCCTCAGGGACAGCCTGTCTGCTCTTCCTCGTCGTGTGACACCTGTGTAAGAAAGTTTAAGTAGCTAGGAGAAATGTATTCCTCCATCTCCTTCAGGGGTGTCAGCTCCTCCTTTTCCTGGGTTAGCAACCTCAGGAACCATCTCTGTTGTTTCCCTTCTCTCATTTGTCTCCCCTCCCTTGGACCTTTTGGTCTCCCATATCCTTTCAGGTAGCATTGTGGGTTTGGATGGCCATGCAGCAACCATTGTTTACCCTCTATCCTCCACTTCTCCATCAGCAGGGGCTCCTGTTGTTTCAGTTTCTACTCCCCTTCCTCCTGAACGATATGTGGTGGCGGGCATTGTGGTGTGGGAGTTGGTGATGAATGCTGGTATGCTGTGCATACTTAAGTGAGGGTGCTCTCTTTGACCCCCTCTTTAATGGTGGCAGTGGATGGCAGTGTAGGCCCCAGTATCATTTTGCTGGCTCCTCCTTTGTTATCATCTGGTGTTGCTTCCAGCAGGGCATGTGGCGTCACTTCCAGTCCAGCAGTGATGACTTTGGGAGGGGCGTTGTGAAGAAGGAAGCTTGAGAGAACAACGGCGGCATGCTCAGAATTCTCTATTGGTCAAGAGGCAGCAAAGTTGGATGGGAGCACCCTGGCCCAGCATTGGTGGTGACAGAGTCAGGAAATGGGTAAAAAGGGGTTTGCAAGTCCTAAGGAGCAAAGAAGGAGGCAGCAAGGGGATCTGGTGCTGGTAGCATTGTGGCTCAAGTATAAGGAAGCATGTGCATCTGGCCTGAGGAAAGTTTTGAGGGGTCACTGTGTGGTGTTACCAGGCCTGGGGATAATCCTGTAGGTGCAATGAGTGGTGTGTCACTTAGTGTGCTGGATGTGGGGTCTGATGGTGGGACTGCTTTGAGTTGGCAGAGTAATTCTGGCCAGATCAGTATCAGGCAGCTGGTGCCTTGGGTGCTCCCATCTCTTTTTTGTTGCATTTGAAGCTCTAGGAAGCTGCAATGTCATAGCTGAGCCATCTTCTGTAGCGTCTGCTGACACCTTTTGTTTGGACCTCTCGCACTCTTCCACACAGGTTGGAGTGATCATGATTGCAGAAGCAGGTAGGCTGGTTTTGCAGTTACACTCACACACTTAGGATCTCTAGTAGTGAGTCAGATTCAGATGGAGACATAGGTAAATATTCCATATGCTGAAGCGCTTAGTGGCTGCACAGGATGGAGGGGGTAGTGTCCTAGGATCTCCTTATACAGCTAGCACCCCCAATGCAGAGGTGGCTTCCCCAATTCTAGCGATATGCAGTTTAGGAGTCAGTGGCTTGCAGTCGCAGGTTGAGGCGAACATGGTGGTGACTGCTCGTATGGTGGCAGTGTAAGGGGACTCGTATCCCTGTCTGGTACATTTCCTTCAAACTCACTTGAAAGCCAAGGTTGTTAGCAGATCAGGGAAGGCAAGTATGTAAGCATGTTTGAGTTTTCCATTGAGGCATCCCGGTTTCTTCTTTCAGAGTGGACATGTATCTCTGATCACTATTAAGCACAAAACATTTTGTTGAAGTGGTTACTCCTCCTTTCATCATCGTGACTGCATCGCCTGCAAGGTTTTGGCAGAAGGAGAGAGAGTGCTGGTGGTTTAATGATCACCAGTGTGACAAAGGACAAAATGCTCCTTTCGGCATGTGTGCTTATACTGTGGGGGCCTTAACACTGGGCTCGACTGTCAGCATTGGTGCGTCGGCTTAGCAGGTAGAGTTTCAGCAAAGGGGTAGCTGTTGGAAAGGGATCTAACTCCTCTGAAGCTGTTTGCTCTTCACCCGTGGCTGGCATCTTATCCAAAAGGGAAAGTGGCAGAATTGCTCTTGCAGGGGATTCAAGAAGGGTTTAGGATTCAAGTCCAGGGTGCAGTTCCCGGAGGTAGTAAGAGAGATGTTGGCAAATGAGATTGTGTGAGGGTGCATCACCAGTCCTTTTAAAAACCTCCCAGTTCCTGATGTGGTGGTATTCCTTTTGGGGGTTGCACCAAAAAAGGAACCAGGCAAGTTTTGCCTCATACAGCACCAGTCCTTTCCCAAAGGTCAGTCTGTTAATAATGTGATTGATCCATCGGTTACCCATGAAATATCAGTTGTTGGATTAAGTGTTGGAATTTGGTCAGAGAGTGTTGCTGTCAAAACTTGACACTGAATTAGCCTTTCGCTTGCTCCGGATTCACCCGTCATCTTATACGCTGATAAGGTGTAAGTTTGAGGGTAGCTTTTATGTTGACAGGTGTCTTCCAATGAGTTGCTCAGTTTCCTGTGGTGACTTTGGTAGGTGGCCAATAGCTCACTACTTAAACATCTTTTTGTTTGTTGGAGCTTCTAATTTGGGGGAGTGTGTTAGGCTCATGGTAATGCAGTGCTTTATGCAGGATTTCTGGGTACCTTTAGTGGAAGACAAGACTCAGGGCCCTTGTACAAAGCTGACTTTCTTGGTATCGAAATTGACAATGTTGCAAGGAAGTTTAGTTTACGGTTCTTCACTTGCTGGGAGCGGTTTTTATGGCTTCTGCATGGTTGTCCTTGAAAAACATTTAGTCTTTGCTGGGTTTGCTTAATTTAGCTTGTAGATCATCCCAATGGGCAGAGTTTAACAGGTGCTTGGAGGGGCTTCTCAAGGGAGATGGCAGTCAATGTCGCAGGGCCAGGGTCACTTGGGAGATGTGTGCTGATCTCAGTGTTTTGGTTACAGTTTTTGTAGAAGTTCAATGGGGTGTTGTTGTGGTGCAAACCTTTTATCTCGAGCCAGGCATTGCATCTGGGTGTGCACTTGTGGGGCAAGTGGAAGGTAAGATTGTGACTGGTTTTGTGGATTGTGCAGGGCCTTACCAGAAACCTCACTCTCTTTGAGTTGTTTCCCATCGTGGCAGTGGTTGTGGGAGATAATCGCAGTGACCGTTCATTGGTGTTTTGGTCAGACAATTTTAATGTTGTTTTCACAATTAATAGGTTGTCAACGTCTTCTCTGGTGGTTGTGTCCTATTTGCATCAATTTATTGCCTGCAGAACAACCTTAATTTTGAGACACGACATGAACTGGTGGTTAATAATGTAGTAGTGTCAAGTTTTCAATGGGGGGAGTTTAGAAGATTGGTTCCTTCAGCTTCTGTTAATGGCCTGCCTAGTCCAACTTTTTTTCTGGCAAATTTCAGGCTGTCGTGTTCCTGTAAGTGCAAGCTTTTCAAGGCCTAAACCTTGGCAAGCGTATAGTCAGCACTGGATGGAGTGGGAGGAATTTTGCTTGAGCAGGGATGGTCCCTTAGCAGCCGGGTTCTGTTGCTAGAATGGCTGATAGGCTTGGGTGAAAGAAGATTGTCCTCAGGAAAAGTTTAAGGTCCATTATATATACCAGGATTTTGGCAGCTCTTTTCTAGTACGGCAGGTGATGAAGTATTGGGGTGGTTGACCATGAGGCTTAGGGATGGGAGGGAGCCCATCACAGTTCAGCATTTCAGGTGTTTGTAGTTCAAACTTTGAGGTTTGCTTATTTAGCTCTGCTTTTGTGCTTGCATTTGTTGTTGTGCTGCTTGTGGCTATGTCAAAGTCTGCTCTGGGTGGAAGGGTGCAATTGGATCATGTACGATTTTCCGATAGAGTGCTATTGCAAAATCTTAGACATATCAGAAGACTAGGGGTACTTGGTTGTTGCTTCCAGCACAGGCAGAAACAGAGGTCTGTCCTTAGCTTTAGCTCAATTTTAGTTCACCTGGATGGGTCTTCCCTATCCAGATTTCATTTTCACTGCACGTTGTTGAAGGTGGCGTTGCGTGAAGGACTGGATTTTTCTGGATTGCGGTGGCTAATAGTGCAACTGCATTCGGCTGGACTGCAGAATCCATTAATAGGTTAGAGCGCTGGAGGTCACAGCGATATAGATTTTACATGCACCCCACAGTTCAGAGTTAATGCTTTTTGTATTTGTTGTTCTTGGTCCTGGTTTGCATGGTTTGGTTTTCCAGTTTCTGGTTTTGTTTTGCTTGTCCTTTTGTGGTTGCTTACGGTTAGTGTATTTGTTTGTAGGGCATTCTGGACAATTTACTAGAATAAGAATAGTGGGGCATTCATTTGTGCAGTGTGCAGCAATTCAAGCTCTTTCACTCCCAGATGGGCAGCAGTTGGGATTCCCTTAATTCCGGGTTTCTTTAAAGTAGCTTGGGTGCAGGGGCCTGAGGTAGTCAGAGCTTCCTTCAGTTTTGTAGGTGTCGTATTGTGGAAGGGGCGAGCCCCATGTTATTTTGTTGCATTTGGGGGAGTACATCTGTCCAATGAGGGTCTGGGGTTTTTCTTGGGCAATATTAAGTGTGCCATTTTAGCCCAAGTTTAGATCTTTTGTGGCGGCAAGACTCCCACATTACTCTAAGACAAGTAGTATCTCTTGTGCTAAAGGTCAAGCTAATGGGTTTGACGATGACCCGAGGTCATGACCTAGGGGTGCCTTGCTGGCCTCAGAGCCGTTCGGGCAGCAGAAGCTCTGTATAGGGAGAAGCATTGTTAGGGTCTGCCAGGGCACCGCTTGGCCTCAACCTCTGTTTGGGGTTTTGTTTAGGAGCTTCAGTTGCTGCCAACTTGCGTAGATGACTTAGTAATAAGTTTAAAGTGAATGTCAAGTTTAATGAGAAAGTTCCAGGTTTTTTAAAATACTCTTAGCCCAAGTTTAGATCTTTTGTGGCGGCAAGACTCCCACATTACTCTAAGACAAGTAGTATCTCTTGTGCTAAAGGTCAAGCTAATGGGTTTGACGATGACCCGAGGTCATGACCTAGGGGTGCCTAACTCTGTGGGCTTGCTGGCCTCAGAGCCGTTCGGGCAGCAGAAGCTCTGTATAGGGAGAAGCATTGTTAGGGTCTGCCAGGGCACCGCTTGGCCTCAACCTCTGTTTGGGGTTTTGTTTAGGAGCTTCAGTTGCTGCCAACTTGCGTAGATGACTTAGTAATAAGTTTAAAGTGAATGTCAAGTTTAATGAGAAAGTTCCAGGTTTTTTAAAATACTCTTAAAAACAGGGGCACTTTCATTCATTAAACTTTATATTTAAGTGTCTTTTTTCACATACTTACCTTTTTCTTTATGAAACCAGTCCGGCGATCCTCTGCCCACAGCTCCTGCTGTTTTTAGCACAGCAATGATGAATCCGGCTTCCTCCAATCATTGCGTCGCCTTACGAGCTGGGTGCCTTGGGGTGCATGCGATTATTGGAGGAAGCCAGATTCGCTATTGGTGTGCTAAGTGTAGCAGGAGCTGCGGGCAGATGATCGTTGGGCTGTTATCATAAAGAAGAAGGTAAGTATGTGAAAAAAGACGCTTAAATGTAAAGTTTAATGAATGAAAGTGCCTCTGTTAAATGTAAAGTTTAATGAATGAAAGTGCCCCTGTTTTTAAGAGTATTTTTTAAAAATCGGGCACTTTCTCATTAAACTTGACATTCACTTTAAGTAAGTCATCTTGTTATTATTATTGTTCAATAAAGAGACCAGGGTGCCGATTTATCAAGCCCCATATGCTGCCTTATGCAGCTGTTTCCGCACGAGCCTTCAGGGTCGCCGGAAACAGGAGTTAAGAGACAGCGGTCTTAAGACCGCTGCTCCTTAACTCGGCCACCACCTCTGAGGCGGTGGACAGCAATCAGACTGATCGGATACGATCGGGTTGATTGACAACCCCTGCTAGTGGCCAATTGGCCGTGAATGTGCAGGGGGCGGCATTGCACAAGCATTTCACCAGAAATGCTTGTGCAATGATAAATGCCAACAGTGTATGCTGTCGACATTTATCAATGTGCGGCGGACATGATCCGCTGCTCGCACTATAATAAATCAGCCCCAACGTCGGGTATTTTCCTCCAGCTCTTTGTGTGGTCTCTGATTTAGGGTAGTTTGGGATTTTAAGGTTGTTTAGTTAAGCTTAGGGATATCTGATAGGGGAATTAGCCCTTATGCAAGTGTAAGACTACTTGTCAGCCTAAAAAACTAAGGGCCTGACCCCTACATGTATGGTTAGGTGTGTGTGTGTTTACAACTATGTTGAATTGTTGTTGGTGGGTTTACCTGCAATTATAGGTTGGTAGCTGTAGTCTCTTTCTCTTTTCCTTCAGCTGTTGCCTTGCAATTTTCCCATCCTCTCTTCCCTATTTTTTTTCCATTTCAGATGCTGGTGGTGGGGACCCTGAAGTATAATAGATTCCTTAGGATTGCTGGTAGTTCCTGGGGCAGGGATCTGATTAGTTGTAAGCCCTTGGCCTGTAATTTTTGACTCCCCCAATTTTTGGCATGTTGTATGGAATGTTAGGATGGTGTCCTTAAGGATTGGAGCGTAAAGATTATCCTCTTTTGGCAGAAGGTTGTGGCCTAAATTTTTAGGTTTCTGTTTCAGATGCTGGTAGTGGGGCCCTGAAGTATAATGGATTCCTTAGGATTGCTGGTAGTTCCTGGGGCAGAGATCTGATTAATTTGTAAGCCCTTGGCCTGTAATTTATTTTTGGCTCCCCCAGTTTTTAGTATGTTGTATGGCATGTTAGGTTGGTGCCCTTAAGGATTGGAGCATAGAGATTATCCTCTTTTGGCAGGAGGTTATGGCCTAAATTATTAGGTGCAGTGTTCTTAATGGGCTGAAGGTCGAGCTAATGGGTGTGGCAATGTCCATAAGATGAGACCTAGGGGTGCCTCACCCCATGGGCCTGCTGGCCTGAGAGCCCCTTGTTCGCCTGTAGCTCTTGATGGGCGGAGCCACTTTACATTCTGCTAGAGCGTTGTTTGGCCTCAACTTCAGTTGCTGCCACCTTTCGAAGATAACTTTGTGATGAGTTTCATTAAGTCATCTTAATTTTTTTTACTTATTAATAGCGACCCATGTCTGGTGTGGTCTCTCATTTAGGGTTGGTTTGGGTATTAAAGTTGTTTGAATTAGGAATATCTGATAGGGGTTTTAGCCCTTATGTTAGGAGCTATACAATTGCCAACTCAGTCATGTTTTCCTTGACAGTTATGAGTTATACATGCTGCAGGATGTGCAGGGAGGGACGAGCTGCTGGACAACACTATTCATATTCCTCCCTGCACACCCTGCACCATGTGTAACTCACAATTGCTAAATACAAATCTATACACATCATATGAAGTCTAGATTAATTTAAACTCACTTAGAAAATGTAAAATTGGAAATACAAAACTAAATTAACCTTGAATTTCATTACGTACTATATTGTATTGCATTTCTCTTTCTATCTCATCCATGACAGGAGAGAACACTCCTCAGTGAGATACAGAGCTTTAACCGTTTATTTCCTTTGTGTTTATATTCAGTCTCACAGCTAAAGCTATCTATCCCAGCATGCTTTAATAAATCTAGGCAACTGCATTATGGTAGCTAACATATCCTATTGAAAGACAAACATGATTTTTACCATTTTGTGCTTCTTCAAGAGTGACGTTAAATTCAAACTTCCTGCAGGGGGCAGCTCCATCTTTCATTGGTGCATAATATATAGACATTACCTGTTGGTTGTAAAGCATGATAACTGACTGTAAACATATTGTATTTTCAAGCTTATAGCATTCTGTAGGTTTAAAGCAAGAATACTTGTTTGTTTGACAATACCTCACATAATTGCACAATTCTGCTGTGATGTAGAATCTGGCTAATCAATACACTGCTTTATAAAACAATCTGTACACAATGCGAACAAAGTATTTTCTGCAGGATTAGACAACGCTTTGTGGAAGTGTATCCGGTTTTGCAATATGAGCAGCTGTGTTTTATAAAGGTCTGTGGCAGGATAACAAAGTCCTCTGTGGATCTACTACAGAAATTTCCTGCAATTTTAGGCAAAACTGAATTTTTGCCACCAACATCCCTTAACAAAAGGCTTTTTATTCCACTTGTACTGAAATATGTTGCATATATCTATTTATAAAGGGACAAATGATTTATGTTTCAGCAGATCATTCTATTTTAAACAACTATTCAATTTACTTCTATTATCTAATTTGCAGCAATGCACTACTGGGAGCTAGCGCTGATGTAAAGGTACATTGACTGTTAATAATGGGTTAACATTGCACGTGCTTTCTGATTATTAATGATTGATTAAGAGGAGCCTTTAATTCCCCAGTGGCTGTTCATGTATGTATCTGGGATTTATGTTTTTTTGCATCTCCTCAATTAATTTTGAACTTGATATCACCCCTTGGCAGCCTATTGAGCCTACATGAATCTAGGCCGATACTTTATTCCATGTGTACTTACTGTTAAGGTGCCTTGTCCTTTTCCTACTGCTGTTACTTTAATCGAATCTCGCATTGAAGTCTGAGGAATGAGGAAAAAATGACAGCCATTTTAGATTTCTGATTGATACTGTATCAATACGTGCATTGTGCATCTTACCTCTCATTCACCTACATACACACACTGGTAAACTTTTACTAAGATTGAAGATAGAAGCAACAATTATTTAACCTAATCTGCCACAATCTCTCCAGACTTTGTATACTGCAAATTCTACATTAAATGTAGATAGATTTCCAGATTCACTGAGTATAATGGAAGTCATTTTTTGTATTCATGCTTATAAATCATGTAACTGTCCACCAATAAATAATTAGCTATGGTTGCCAGTTGCCCTCAATAAAAATTAGGGATGGGCGAATGTGTTTATATTCAAATTTGAATGTTAGAACAAATGTTATTGTAGAAATTCGATTTACATAATCGAATGTTGATAAGAACGAATATTCATAAAAATTCTATTATCGAATTTTATTTACAGTTTTCGAATGTGACATTAAAATTCGAATGTGACATTCAAATTCGAATATTACATTTCTACAACACAGTTGTAGACTAGAAATACTATTTCGAATTTGAATGTGACATTTGAATTCGATTGTGACATTCGAATTTGAATATTAAATTTACAAAACACAGAATTAGACTAGAAATACTATTTTGAATTTGAATGTCACATTCAAATTCGAATGTAGCATTCAAATTCGAATATTACATTTATAAAACACAGTTGTAGACTAGAAATACTATTTTGAATTTGAATGTGACATTCGAATGTCACATTTCTACAACACAGTTGTAGACTAGAAATACTATTTTGAATTCGAATGTGACATTTGAATTTGAATGTGTCATTCGAATTTGAATATTAAATTTTTAAAACACAGTATTAGACTAGAAATACTATTTCGAGTTTGAATGTCATATTCAAATTTGAATGTAGCATTCAAATTAGAATATTACATTTATAAAACACAGTATTAGACTAGAAATACTATTTCGAATTTGAATGTCACATTCAAATTCGAATGTAGCATTCAAATTTGAATATTACATTTATAAAACACAGTTGTAGACTAGAAATACTATTTTGAATTCGAATGCGACATTCAAATTCGAATGTCACATTTGAATATTACATTTCAAAATTGAATGTGATATAAAATATATAGCTAAACATTCTATTATTCAAATGAATATTTTCGAATGTTATTGAAAAATTCGAAAACGAAAATTTGAAAATAGAATGTTAGAATGTTATATAAACATTTGAAATTTGTTTTAAATTTTGAATTTTTAGAAACATTCGCCCATCCCTTATAAAAATGCTGCACACGCTGAAGACCTGTGATTGGTCAAAAGTGGTTGGAGGATCATGCTATGGGCCTTTCCCAAAGCTCTATCTTAGGCCCCATACACTATTATACTCTTGGCTGCTAGTAAAACACACACTACAGGAATCTATTGGCGCTCTACAAATAACCGATAATAATAATAATAATACAGTGATTTGACCTCTCCCATGCCCTTGACTGCCAGTGCGCTTTACTTACATATTTAGACCTTTAAAATTTAGCTGACAGACACTGGAATTTAAAACTGGACTTCTAAACCTGCCGAAATATTGGACTTGATATTTATTTGAGGTTTTAAGAGCTCCCCCTTGTTAGTATTCATTTTAAGGGCCAGATTACAAGTGGAGCGCTAAATATCACTTTAGCGTGTCATACAGGAGATATACTCAGATTTTATTCATTTAAATAGGTGAAAATAGGCATGCTGAGACTTCCGAGCTGCTCAGTTAGCTCACTCCTGGTTATACAGGAACCACTTGAATAAAGTACCCCTTCCACTCTTTTTCTTTTGTTTAAAAATACTTCAAATTTTAATAAAGAGACAAAAATTTGTAAAATCTTCATAGGAATATTACAAATTGCAAACACATTTCTCGGCCCAGGTTACTTGGCAAATATATCAAATGCAGCATTCATGGAAGCTTAAATACATACATCACTCAATACATGAAATGGGAAATACATGAGTATGCAAAAGCACATTAACCCTTTACCTTTTTAAAGTCATCTATGATTATCCATATATATTGTATAAATAAAAAAGCTTACAAAATGAAATAGTTAAAGGTTTAGTCATAAATAAGTTACTTAAAAGTGATATGCTGGTCCCGAATCAAGCTCTGATTCTGAAACGATCGTCAACGCCATAACGTCATAACCACATGGTGGTCAAGTGACATATACATCACGATCATATGATCGATAACGTCACTGGGTTTGACCTATATAGCTTATGATTAAAATTGTCAAACAAACCCCCTATGACTAGGCTGTTAATCAAGCCTATCTGGGCTATGATCACTCTTATATCCACAGATTATTAAAGGAGGGGATGTTTATACTAACATTTTAACAATACAATTTTGAAAAAAATAAAAACAAGAACAAATTTGACAATGATTGAACTACTTGCAGTGGGCAAACTGGTATCAGCAAGGAGTTTGAGCTCAGTAACAAAGCTCCTTTCTATCATTATGTTAAAAATAATTTGTTTATTCTCAAGCTTGTATCCTTGGTAGTATTGCTACCCGAACAAGTGGCGATATGACAGAGACTCCGAGTTTGTTACACACTTTCCTTTACTGCTCAGTCAGCACTTTAACTCACACACATAAATTAATAGAACAACACATACATTCATGAATATAAGACAGTGACCAATGAGAGTCCAAATATCCATATAGAGTTCAACAGGTAGCAATTCTCCTCTTTTCTCTGCTGCTCAGAGTTAAGTAAAGTATTTTCTATATGAATAAAGCGTGTTTTTTTGTCTTTATTTTCTTCTTTCTTTTATAATAATTATTATAATTATTATTTCTATCTTTATTTCTTTACAGTTCTTTTAGCGTTTATTATTATCTTATCCCTTTCAATTTTATTTTCTATTATTTCCTAATTTGTTTTTTTAATTATTCTTTTCTTTATATGTCCAATGTGTCTATCTTATTTCATTTCCATATTACCTTTTCCCCCCATATTTCTTATTATTAGTTTGTGTTCTTTATTCCATTTCTTTGTGCTCCTACTTATTAAGCAATTTTAATTTTTTCCTGTTGTGCTTCACTTTTTTCCTTCACTCCGTTACCATTCTATTTACTTTCTGTTGCACTTTATCTATGGACCCATTGCGCAACTCTGGTGCAGCCACCATCTTCTTTTTCCTTTCTGTCACGCCTCCATTTTGATGTATGCGCCCCTTCTTCCTGCCCTTTTACCTGTCAATTAGCTCTATGGCATCCTGCCCCCTCACTTCCCTGTCAGACATTCCTCAGGGCGGTTTCCGGTGATTGATTTCACTCAAATAAATCCCACTGGTTAGATTTTAATTACATTTTACTGTTTAATCAAATAGTTACATTTTCCTGTTACGTTATTCAGGAAAATCTCTTATTATTTTCTGGCTGTTGGATTTTATTGCATAAAATGTTTTCAGTTTATTTTATAATTCATTATTTTGAATACATACAATTGATAGCTGTTTTTATATGTATCTAATATAAGATTATTTACAATATTTTTCATATTATATCTTATTTTATTGAGCCAGTACTTAATTATATTCATAATTTTTTCTCAGTACTCAGAGAAAGCTGTTCAGAACATGATTTCCTCTCTTGAGGCTTTTAAACAACAGTTGTTTCAGCAGAGGCCAACAGTATCAGAGTAAGTTAATGAGGTGCAGTTTTATGTTCCCAGAAAAGCTACTGGCAAGACAAAACATATTTTAACCCTTTAAGGACACAGCTTCAGTTCGCTCATGGTTCCATAACAGAAAAATTAAGGAATTAAAAATTGATAGTAAATCTGTTTCACTCTAAAAAGCCAAGAAAACATTGTCACTTCTGCAGCAATCAGACATTTCTGACTCTGCTTTTAGATGCAGAAATGGGTTTCTTCTGACTCTAAAGATGAACTTAATGTTATTAAAAATAAGCCTTCTAGAAAGAGAAATTATTTAGTAGATTCTGATTCTCATTTTTCAGATATCAAACTGACAATTATAATAATAATAATTCTGAATCTGATGAATGTTCTAATGTATCTTGGCATTCTAAAGATTCTCCTTTTGAGAACAGATCTTCCTACTCAAAAGACTCTCCTAAATGCAAAAAATCTAAGGAAATGAATATTGAAACTAAAAAACAAATACTAATTGATAATCTGGGTGACCCTTACACTAACCCTAATTACCTTCAAAATCCTATGTCTACTCAATGGCGCCCATCTAAGAGGGTAGCAAAATTCTTAGACTTTTACATACGTAGACCTCTATCTAGAAAGACTAAATATACCCTTAGAGCAGAGTTTCCTTGCTCCCTCATAACACTCATTGGACTCCAGACATAGATAAAAATCTATTAAAATGTATTGGTCATAAAAATGTCAACCTGAGGAGAGGTCCTGACAGATTTTTAAAGTCAGGACAAATTGTTTGATATTCTTGTGCCTGTCACTAAGCGTTTTGAATTATCTGAAGAGGCCATTTCAAATAATACATTTTTAGACCCATACATTGCCAGAGAAAGGTTATAGGGGACTGTTTACCTATAATGTGACACTAATTATGCACTTACATCACAGAGAAGGAGTCTAATATTAGGATATATCCTACAATAACAGACTTTGCCTCTACAGAGATGGATCCCCAGGCCTATGGTTTGTTAATTGGAGACTTTGGCCTTAAGTAACTGAGTTCCTCTGTCAAAACATTCAATTCTTTGAACAAAATAAAAACTAATAATAGAAAGATTTTTAACCAATTTCAACAGCCTCAGAGTTTTTTTCCAGGGTTGGAAAAGGCAGGGACCACTTTTCCAGCCGTTCCTCTTCATTATAAAGGTCCCATTTCCACAACTACATTTGCCCCTCAACTTCACATGCCAACTTTTTTCCAACACATTCCAAATTTCAACCTAACAGATATTACAGAACTAGATTATCTTTAAGACTCTTCCAAGGTAAGTTCTCACATCTCTCTTTTCACAATTTTTTTTACCAAAATAGCAAAGAATCACAGCAGATCCTTTATTACAGGCTGTAGCAGGCCTTCCTTTAGAATCCATCAATCCTCCTTTCCAAAACACTATTCCCAGTCTCATAAAATATTCAGAGACAGGCCAATCTCTGTTAAACATAGAAATTTCAGATCTAGTTGCAAAACACGCCACAGAAATGGTTCCCTCTCAGAAAGGTTATTTCATAAGCAATATGTTTCTTGTAAAAAAGAAAGAAGGTTCTTATTACCCTGTCATAAACTTAGGGTGCTTAAATTATTTAATTGTTTGCAACCATTTTAAACTGGAGGGCATTCATCTTCTAAGAGATTGTTGCTACAACATAGACTGGTTAGTCAGTTTAGGTTTAAGGGATTCATACCTTACAGTTCCTATTCATGTAGATTTCAGGAAATATCTAAGATTTTTATGGAAAGACACTCTTTGACAATTCACATGTCTGCCTTTTGGTCTTTCATCTGCTCCATGGGTGTTTACAAAGATTTTGTTGCTTGGCTTCGGAAAAAGGGGAATTCGTCTATTTATTTATCTAGAATCAGATGACATTTTTCTTATTCACCAATCTCCATCTATTCTAAAGAATAATTTATCAACTACTATTCATTTACTTCAATCCTTAGGTTTTATTGTAAATTTCTAGAAATCTTCCCTTATTCCATCTCAAACCATAATTTTTCAAGGTTTCAATATAGATACTCAACAACTCTTCCTCAAGACAAGATAAAGAAGATAAAGAAAGAGATTTCTTATATTCTCTCCATACAGAATTTTCCAATTCGCCTTCTAGCTTGAATTATTGGACTACTCTCTTAGTCTATTAATGACATTTTTCTAGCCCCTCTTCATTACAGGGCTCTTCAGAGGCTGAAGATGTATTACATTTTGAAGGGCTGTTCTTACAACTCATGATTTCTGAGGATGCTGTAGAAGAACTGAACTGGTGGCTTTTCAATATAAAAGCATGGAGTGGCAAGGCTATTTTCAGCAGTTCTCCAGATCTGCACCATTCAGTGTGGATTATTTACAGATTGATAACAACTTGGCACCTGCACAGCATACTGAGCATAAAAAGATGATCACCCCTTGTCTGTCTCTTTTATTCAATAATAAAGATCGTACTTGCCTGTAGACATCTGCTGAAATGAATGATACACACCTGATGGATCTGGGAGCTTTGATCACCCAGCATATGACTTCTTAAATTCAAGGGCTTCCTCTCCTATCTGGCCCAATAAAACAGTCCATATATTAACTGCACGCAGAGGGAAGTGTGAGCTGGAGAAATGTAATGGAAAATCTGCTTTTTTCATCATCAAACACGCACCAACAGCCTGTCAGTATATAGAGCATTTTGTGGACAGCATTAACTACCCTATATAGCGCTGCACTCCTTTCAGCCCTTGTTCAGTTATTAAGTGCTGGTGACTCTTTCTGCTGGGGATGGTAGGAGATGGACTGGCATAGGGTAAAGTGTTTTTGCCTTTTGAGAGAGATTGGTAGAGGATGAGGCGCACTTCCCTCTGTTTATGGACTTCCAACCAAAACAGTATTTTAATTCTGCAGGTGGTTGTCTTTAACAACGTTTTCGTTTACTTATCACTTAATTGCAGAAACGTCTTATAACTGTAAACACTTTAGATACTTGAGTAGTAATAATTAGTTTTTGAGTTCACTGTTTTGTTCGTGGCCTTATACCAATATTTCGACCACCTCAAAGCAAAGTTATATTTGTGCCCATTAACAGGAAACCTTAAATTGGAGGGTTAATTATTCATATAAGTTACTTAGTTTCAAGGTACATCATGCCACTTAAATGGTTAATAACTTTGTTAAACAGGCTTATTTATCAACCTTTTAATTAACATATCAAAACAGCTGGTTTCTCAGTCACTTGACTTGCTTAGTTCTCTATTTAGAATCAGATACTTTCTAGCGATCAGGTTCTTGTTCTTATCTGCATGTGCCTAATTATATAAATCTGATTCGTACTCATTTATTTTAATTTATACCCTTAAAGTTGAGAATGCTCAAACATATTTGGAAAATGCAGGTTAATTGCATTCTTATGATCACCGGATGCCCTCAAAATACAGGCTTCACACACACACACATGTAAGCAATTCTTGTAAGCAATTATTAGTAATATTTGGGGAAAAGACAAGTCCTCTTTGCTTAATATTTTTCCCCTTTTTGTTATGGTTATACTTGTTCTAATTTATAATTTAAAATAGAGACGCATATGCAGTGTTTATTTTGTCCTAGTCTCTATGATTATACTCTTTGAGTCTGAGGATCTCTACTGGACACTAGCGGTAATGCTACATATATTCCCAACAAAACTATACAATCTTGCTATGTTAGGAGAAACATAGCTGTCTTCTCTAAAAAGGTATTTATGTCACTTGACTAATGCTGTAATCCTCATCCCTAATTGACATGGTGTATTTGCTTAGTTTATAGCTCTATAATAATGCTGGGTCTGTGCTTATTACAAGATCCTTTTCAATGAAGGGTTCAGAACAACTATATTATAATTATATAATTACCTACAATGCACATGATATCACCTCAGTAGCTATTACTTTCTTAAACCAGGTCAATAGGAAGCCTCTTTATACAGACAATGACTAGCTTACACCTTATGTATTGGTGACCTTTTTATCTTTATTTTGATAGTCATGAAGAGCTGATGCACTCAGATTACTGATTTTATGAGGTTGCATTCACTTACCCATTATGATCTTATACAATCTGCTATAACTTAATAAGCATTCTCATAATATCAGAAAGTACCATCACATATGTAAAAATTGCGTAATGTGTTTTTTTTTTTTTTTTTAATCATAGTTTTCCCCACTACCCATATGTTCTGTTTTATTTTTAACTGCAAATTGCCAACCTCAAAACACAAAATGCTAAAATCCTACACACAAGTAGGAATTATATATATATATATATATATATATATATATACAAATAATTCCTACTTGTTGATGCATTGTATATTTGTCTTCCGCATCTTATAATTCTATCTGCACTGTTTATTAGTGAGCCAGACTTGTGAGTATTCTTACATTGAGCGAGCGTGAATGTGTGCTGGAGTGGACCCTTTTATATGAACTACTGTGCAATTGGAGTGCCTTGTTGTTTTTGTATTTCACTTCTTATAATGATTACTTTTAAAATCTAAAAAATGATTAGAGTCAACTTCTTTAAAAACGTTTTTGCCGAAACTTTACCATTTCTATTCCAACTCAAAATCAAATCTAATTCAATAGTCTCTACATCATTTTTTGCAGTAAATTTTAAATTAAAAGTACAGTATTGATATTTAGATGCTCTACAAATTCAGGTATGCTATTCTCATCTCCATCTCATACAAATATTAAGGGCCACATTAAAAGTGGAGCATTTTTTGGTAAAATATATATCTATTCCTCTCTCTCTCTCTCTCTGTCTATATATATGATTATATATAGGTATATATATATATATATATATATATATACACATATAGTAATATCTATTTATACATGCATAGAACATATCCCCCTATGTGCAGAACATTGGAATGTGAAATATTCATAGTAAATACACACTATATTAAATATGAATATTGCAAAAATATGCTTTTTTCATGTTTTCATCCACTTGACAGCAAAGGGCTCCAATGCATATATATATATATATATATATATATATATATATCTAAATGTGTGTACATATGTATATAATATATTATATATATATGTATATGTGTATATAATGTCTGTAAATACACAGATTAACTTACACACCACCCAATTATGTACTATCATTTTAAACGTAATGAAATTGATACTACATAATTGGGTGGTGCGTTCAGTTAATCCGCGTCACCTTCTCTGTATATTTTTGTTGCGCTTTCTATTAACCTCTTAGGAAACAGTAAAACAGAATTATAGTAGGGGGCCTCCCTTTGTCATAAATTCTGCCTAACAACAGGTGTCTTTATCTGATCAAATTTTTAGATTGGTCAATATTCTATGATTTCATTCCATTTAAAATGAAGGCATGATGATATTTGTAGTGTTAAGTTTATAACAATAAAGACCCTGCGCTTTAAAGACAATCAACAAATTTGATGTTTAGAATGTTAATTCAGTGACATGCAGCGATTGGAATGCAGTGACGTGGAGAGCACATGCGCAGTGAGTTCATTTTGGTTAAACAGTTGATTCCACATCACCGGAAGTGACGTGATTGGCTAATCTGTCAGAACACCGGCATTACCATGCACTTTTTATCCAGAGTCTGACTCGAAACTTTAAAAGTACTAAGTTGTTCTTGTTACTACTAGCCGTGTAAGTTTCTGAGAGAAGGATTCCATACTTTTTATAATAGTTTATATATTAAATCCTATGGTGTTTTTAGTTTTTTTAAGCATAATGGTGGCTTATTCTGTCTACAATTTCTGATATTTCATATCTGTTTTATGTGATATTTGTCCCCTATATAATTAATATAATTTAATGATATAACATGTAGTGATTTCTTTTTTATACGAACATTCTAACATTATAGAGTATTTTAATAACATTTCAAAAAGTCTGCAAAATTACTTACACTTCAGGGTTGCCGAATGTAGTCTGCTCCACCCCCCTTATCAGTGTCCTACTCTAAACCCTTTGGTATCATATAACAAAGTGTGCACGTGAGGATAATTACTTATGCAAGTAAGGGGGGATTGAGAAGGGACATGGGGATAATGTCACATGCTTTGTGAAAGCTTCAGGATTATACTGTGCGCTGTTTTAGTTAGGTGTCATGTGACTGTGCCCCCTACCATGCATGTGCCTGGATAGTACCTTCCATATATGGAAGTGCCCAGTGAGGAGCTTGCTGCAAAAACTTTACCTGAATTAAACGGGTCAATGGGGGTTAAAACAGAAACTGTTTGCAGGTAAGCTTTGGCTGCATTATATATTTAGAGACTTATGTTAGTTCATACTGGTTTTTGTCATAACCGCTATGTGATTTTTGATACATTTTGTGTCATAACCGCTATGTGATTCCACATACGTAAGAGTATGGTGACACAAATCTGTGCATATGTTTGTATGTGCAGCAATACACTCAAGGGTTTTTCCATTTGCTCAACCAAATGTAGTGTAGTTTTGCACGTTAAGTACAAAATAATTTCAAGTGCAACATTGTGTGCCTCCACAATGCACATTTTACATCATATGTTTAGGATATATGTACGTATATAAACCCACATGTTATGGAGTCCTATGGACTATCATCATTATACGAAGGAAAACAAAATTTATGCTTACCTGACTAATTATTTTCATTCAGAATGATGATAGTCCATAGGCCCCACCTGTTTCAATTTTTTGGACGAGAGTTCTATTCTGCACCTCTATAGAACCTGCTTTTGTCTTTCCTACCTATCGTTTTCTTATTCTCTGCTCGGCTATACGTTAAACAAAAGAGAGATGGGAGATGGGAGGGAATTTAAGCTCTTGTGTGGGCTCTTGGCCTCCTTCTAGTTGTTATATCCCACATGTTATGAGCCCTATAAACTTCATTCCGAAAAGATAAAAATTTATCAGGTAAGCATAATTTTTTTTTATTTTTAATGTCTAAAAAAAGAAAGAAATAATAAAAAAATTCCATGCATACATATGGGATTAAACACCCAGGTAAACTACCCCAACTAACTATGATAACTCACAACAAACACAGATTGGAGATAAAGACCATCACTGGTTATTTTTATTAAATAATAACCACATAAGTAACCAACTAAACTTATTAAAGGACATGGTGGCAAGTGAGTCCCTATCCTCCTCAACACAAGAGGTCAGCAGTCCCAGCCCCATCGGAAACTGTAACAGAGTGCGCTCTGCATTTGCATTGTACTCAGGCTTTCAGGAGCTTTCACGTCCCAACTGTCCGAGGAGAAGCATCCCAGACTCTAACCTGAAACATCCGCTCCTCCTCCCTCAGCCTGTGACATCACTTCTCCCCTTTCCCCAAACATTTGTGCCCATAAAAAGGTTTTTTATTTCCCAATGCAGATGCTCATCCCCAGTAGAGGAACCCCCCTACTTAACCAAAATCTTCACCAAAACAGAAGAGGACAAAGATCAATAGAAACCTGCCTATAACCCCTGTTAAGATTCGTTATACTGCAACAATGTTACAAACCTTTACCCTCTCACTTACCTCTAGGTCTTAACCCTTATGTTGCTCCAAGCCTATTGGGCTATACAAATATTAACAAAATAAATAAAAAATTAAACAGGCTGATATATTGCTTCCAAGAAAATTGGCTGTACGCATGCAGTCATAGTAATAACTCTTTTTTTTTCTATACCAAGAAAAATAAGCATGAGACACATGTCAGAAATGCAATTCTACCCAAACAACTATATATACCTCATTTAAATATTAAACTCCTCTATCATGCTTAAGCCTATCTTAGACTTTCAACACAATATAGACAGCAAACTGACAGGAAGAAAATTCAGTAGAAGAGGCCACTTTTGGACCTCATAAGTTACTAAAAACTATGGGCAAAATTTATAATCATTGCAGGTAGTCAACCTGTTTGTCTACAATCGCCACTTGCAATTAACATTGCACAAGAGGTGTCTTGTGCAATGCCACCCCCTGCTCCTGTACAACAAATTGCACAAGAGCAGGAAATGTCAAACACCCCAAATGAGTGAATGTTAAGGTGATTGATCTCACACCTCTGAGGTGGTGGAGAGGCAAAAGAAGCAGTTTCTGCTTATTAAATATGTGGCTGTAGACTCGCTCATGCAATCTATAGTAGGGCCCTTTAATTCAATGTAAGTAGGGCAACAATTGTAAGAACACTTCCATTTAAAAAATAAATAAAAATAAACATCTAGTTGTAGCCTGCTTGGAGCAGATATAACATTTATTGGAGGTTCATAATACAAAAAAAAGTCATTCTAAAAGGCTGATTAAAATAAAGAGGTGATTAAAATAAAGTTTTATGCGGCTCTCACATTGCCTTAGCAATTCTATAGGATTCTATGGAATTCAGAACCCTGAACCTCCTACATGTTGCAAAGCTATTGGTTTATATTAGGCATGGGGTGGTTTTATAGGAATTCGCAATTTGTTTTCTAAACGAAACACAAATATGGCTGCAGGCGGCAGCATTCAGTTCTTTTCAGCACCGGATATTTAACATTTTTGTGTTTTTCACTTTCACACTCATAAATCTGGCGTCAAAAATAACTGAATGCTGCTCCCTGTGGCCATATTAGGCATTGGTTTGGTAAAAAAAAGCCCATGCCTAATTTATATGTGCTGGTGCTTGTTTATATCTGTCTCTTATTAGCCACAGCAAATAAGATGAGATAAAACAACAAAATGCTTTTTAAGGCTTTTATGCTGACAAAATGACTGAAGCAAATGCTTATGAAACATTTATTTTGCATGAAGATATTTTGCAATTAGTGATTACTTTCTGATGCCTATATAAAATATTTTTATTTAGTGAAAAAAAAAAAACAATGAAAAGAAACCCACTAGACATTTCTCAATACTGAATCAAAGGCAATGTTTTACTTTTGCATACACCTTATATATTTTGCTTTTGTTTAGGTGTGTGGAAATAACCACAAAAACAAAATGATTTCTTATTATACCATATTTGTATTGGTAAATTCAAATTGCAGTGTACTCTTGTTACATATGGCAAGCAGTAATGGGTTGGGAAGGTAGTTTCTAAGGTCTATCTGATTTGAACAAAAAAAAAACTTGAAAATATAGGGGTCGATTACTACTGTAGAAAAGTTTAGTGATCTTTATAAGAAAAAAATCACAGTTAATGTCTATGGGTATTTTTGTAGATAAATCATTTGATAAACTTTTCTAAAGGATTGTGATTGACCCAATAGATAGCTAGATAGATAGATGATATAGATAGATAGATAGATAGATAGATAGATGATAGATAGATAAATAAGATAGATAGATCTATAGACGATAGATGATAGATAGATAGATAGATAGATAGAAAGATAGATAGATGAAACAGATAGCTCATAGATAGATCGATAGATAGATAGACAGACAGATACCATACTAGTCTTAGAATAAAATACATTTTTTCTTTATTAAATTAATGCCAGATGACAAATTCAGACTAAGCACATGTATATTATAGATACATAAAACACACTTACCTTCTGGCTACGACTGAGCATGGCATTATCTTTATTGATCCTCCAATCAACAGTCTGTTTTCTCCCAGGCAGACTAAGGCTCACGTCCATCTCAATATCATTCATTTGTGGAACATGAATCTGGAACTCTGAAAGTGCCTGGAACACTATGATGGTAGCCTGAGGAAGGATTATATTATAGGTCAGTGCTTCCCATTACCGCAACCATCTCTGTCAACAAAAATCTACACAGATTGATGAACACATTTATTACAACTATTAAGTAATAGGTGATGCAGTCTACTTTATTAGTAAGATATTTTTGTGAATTTATTCCCAATACAAATGATTTTTATTTTAACTAGTTTCCCCCCCCCAATTTTTATTGATAATTAACATATTTGCATAAGAACAATTAACATAAAATTAAAACAGGTGCATCATTAAAGGGACATGAAACCCAAATTTTTTCTTTCATGATTCAGATGGAGAATACAATTTTAAACAACTTTTCAATTACCTTCAATTATTTAATTTGCTTCCTTCTCTTGTTCTCCTTTGCTGAAAGGTTTATCTAGCAAAGCTCAGCAGCAGCAAATAACCTAGATTCTAGCTGCTGATTAGTTGCTGCATATAAATACTGATTCTCATTGGCTCGCCCATGTGTTCAGTCAGCAACCAGTAGTACATTGCTGCTCATTCAACAAAGCTTGCCAAGAGAACAAAGAAAAATTGATAATAGGAGTATATTAGGAAATTGCTTAAGATTGCATGCTCTATCTGAATCATAAAAGAAAAAAAATTGGGTTTCATATTCCTTTAACCCCTTAACGACCGAGGACGTGCAGGGTACGTCCTCAAAAAAAAGGCAGTTAATGCCTGAGAACGTACCCTGCACGTCCTCGGTTTGGAAAGCAGCTGGAAGCGATCCTGCTCGCTTCCAGCTGCTTTCCGGTTATTGCAGTGATGCCTCGATATGGAGGCATCCTGCAATAACTTTTTTAAGCCATCCGGTGCAGAGAGAGCCACTCTGTGGCCCTCTCTGCACCGGAGATCGGTGGCTCCCTGCGTTGGTGGGTGGGAGCCGGACCGGGAGGCGGGTGGCGGCCATCGATGGCCCTGGTTATGTGCAGGGGGGGCGGGATCGTGGGCGGGGATGAGCGGGGGCGCGCACGGACACGCGCGCGTGCACGGGAGGGCGGGCGCGTGCACGGGGAGGGAGCGGGTGGGAACCGCTACACTACAGAAAATGTGTTAATACAAAATGTTTAAATGGCTTAATATTTAAAAAAAAAAAAAAAGATCAGCAAGGTGGTGGGGGTTTGTCTGTGTGGGGGGGGGAAGCTACACTACAGAAAAAAGCCAAATAAATATAAAAAAAGCACTTTTATTTTGCAAACTGGGTACTGGCAGACAAGATGGCCCCCAATGAGGCAGAGGGGATGGTCAGAGAGTGGTTTTGGGGGGGATCAGGGAGGTTGGGGGCTAAGGGGGGGATCCTACACCCTAGCCAGTCCTTAAGATGGCGGGGACAATTGTGGGGTGGGGGAGGGAAGGGAGCTGTTTGGGAGGGATCAGGGGGTGGGATGTGTCAGGTGGGAGGCTGATCTCTACACTAAAGCTAAAATTAACCCTGCAAGCTCCCTACAAACTCCCTAATTAACCCCTTCACTGCTAGCCATAATACACGTGTGAGGCGCAGCAGGATTTAGCGGCCTTCTAATTACCAGAAAGCAACGCCAAAGTCATATATATCTGCTATTTCTGAACAAAGGGGATCCCAGACAAGTATTTACAACCATTTGTGCCATAATTGCACAAGCTGTTTGTAAATTATTTCAGTGAGAAACCTAAAATTGTGAAAAATTTAACTTTGTTTTCAATTTGATCGCATTTGGCGGTGAAATGGTGGCATGAAATATACCAAAATGTGCCTAGATCAATACTTGGGGTTGTCTACTATACTACACTAAAGCTAAAATTAACCCTACAAGCTCCCTAAAAGCTCCCTAATTAACCCCTTAACTGCTGGGCATAATACACTTGTGGTGCGCAGTGGCATTTAGCGGCCTTCTAATTACCAAAAAGCAACGCCAAAGCCATATATGTCTGCTATTTCTGAACAAAGGGGATCCCAGAGAAGAATTTACAACCATTTATGCCATAATTGCACAAGTTGTTTGTAAATAATTTCAGTGAGAAACCAAAAGTTTGTGAAAAAATTTGTGAAAAAGTGAACGATTTTTTGTATTTGATCGCATTTGGCGGTGAAATGGTGGTATGAAATTTATCAAAATTGTCCTAGATCAATACTTTGGGATGTCTACTAAAAAAAAATATATACATGTCAAGGGATATTCAGGGATTCCTGAAAGATATTAGTGTTCTAATGTAACTAGCGCTAATTTTGGAAAAAAGTGGTTTGGAAATAGCAAAGTGCTACTTGTATTTATGGCCCTATAACTTGCAAAAAAAGCAAAGAACATGTAAACATTGGGTATTTCTAAACTCAGGACAAAATTTTGAAACTATTTAGCATGGGTGTTTTTTGGTGGTTGTAGATATGTAACAGATTTTGGGGGTCAAAGTTAGAAAAAGTGTGTTTTTTTCAATTTTTCCTCATATTTTATATTTTTTTTTATAGTAAATTATAAGATATGATGAAAATAATGGTATCTTTAGAAAGTCCATTTAGTGGCGAGAAAAACGGTATATAATATGTGTGGGTACAGTAAATGAGTAAGAAGAAAATTACAGCTAAACACAAACACCGCAAAAATGTAAAAATAGCCTTGGTCCCAAACGGACAGAAAATGGAAAAGTGCTGTGGTCATTAAGGGGTTAAGACAACTATATTGTCTAGTCTGCTTCTCATGTGTCTGCACTCCTTCTGCAATTTTATAGAAGCTGACATAAAGGAAATATTGTAATTGTCCTGGTTAAAATATTACTGCACTATTTAATATATTTTATTAATATATTTCTTATGCCGCACTTGGAATTTTGGGTATTGGTACATAGAATCCTATCAGCCAATCGGAATTAAGGTAGAAAAAATCCTATTGGCTGATACAATCAGCCAATAGAATTGAAGTTCAATCCTATTGGTTGATCCAATCAGCCAGTAGGATTGAGCTTGCATTCTATTGGCTGTTCCAATCAGCCAATAGAATGCAAGCTCAATTCTATTGGCTGATTGCATCAGCCAATAGGATTTTTTCTACCTTAATTCCGATTGGCTGATAGGATTCTATCAGCCAATCGGAATTGAAGGGACACCATCTTGGATGACGTCACTTAAAGGAACCTTCATTCTTCAGTCGCCGTCGGATGGAAGAGGATGATCCGCGTCAGATGTCTTCAAGATGGACCCGCTCCGCTCCAGATGGAAGAAGATAGAAGATCCCGCCTGGATGAAGACTTCTGCCGGTCTGGATGTCCTCTTCTGGCCGGATCGGATGAAGACTTCTGCCGGTCTGGAGGTCCACTTGTGCCCGGCTGGGTGAAGACGGCTCAAGGTAGGGTGATCTTCAAGGGGTTAGTGTTAGGTTTTATTAAGGGGGGATTGGGTGGGTTTTAGAGTAGGGTTGGGTGTGTGGGTGGTGGGTTTTAATGTTGGGGGGGTATTGTATTTTTTTTTACAGGTAAAAGAGCTGATTTCTTTGGGGTAATGCCCCACAAAAGACCCTTTTAAGGGCTATTTGTAATTTAGTATAGGGTAGGGAATTTTTTTATTTTGGGGGGCTTTTTTATTTTATTAGGGGGATTAGATTAGGTGTAATTAGTTTAAAAATTTGTAATTTCTTTTTTTTCCCTGTAATTTAGTGGTTTTTTTTTTTCGTAATTTAGTTTATTTAATTTAATTGTAGTTAGTTTAGGCAATTAATTTAATTATAGTGTAGTGTTAGGTGTAATTGTAACTTAGTTTAGGTTTTATTTTACAGGTAAATTTGTATTTATTTTAGCTAGGTTAATAACTATTTAGTAACTATTCTACCTAGTTAAAATAAATACAAACCTGCCTGTAAAATAAAAATAAACCCTAAGCTAGATACAAATGTAACTATTAGTTATATTGTAGCTAGCTTAGGGTTTATTTTACAGGTAAATATTTAGTTTTAAATAGGAATAATTTAATTAATTATAGTAATTTTATTTAGATTTTTTTAAATTATATTTAAGTTAGGGGGGTGTTAGGGTTAGGGTTAGATTTAGATTTAGGGGTTAATACATTTAATATAGTGGGGGCGGCAGATTAGCGGTTAATAAATGTAGGTAGGTGTCGGCGATGTTAGGGACGGCAGATTAGGGGTTAATAAAAATGAACTAGTGTTTGCGAGGCGGGAGTGCAGCGGTTTAGGGGTTAATATATTTATTAAAGTGGCGGCGATGTCCGGTCGGCAGATTAGGGGTTAAAAAATGTATTTAAGTGTTTCCGATGTGGGGGGGGGGGCTCAGTTTAGGGGTTAATAGGTAGTTTATGAGTGTTAGTGTACTTTTAGCACTTTAGTTAAGAGTTTTATGTTACAACGTTAGCCCATAAAACTCTTAACTACTGACTTTTAAATGCGGTAGGAGTCTGGACAGGACAGGGTCTACCGCTCACTTTTTCCAGCAATCGTAATACCGGCATTAGGATAATCCCATTAAAAAGATAGGATACGCAATTGACGTAAGGGGATTTGCAGTATGCTAAAATTGCGGAAAAAAAAGTGAGCGGTACACCTGTACCTGCCTGACTCGTAATACCAGCGGGTGTTAAAAAGCAGCGTTGGGACCCCTCAACGCTGCTTTTTAAGGCTAACGCATGACACGTAATCTAGGCGAATGTCTCTTTAAAATGTATGAGTGCATAAACATAATTTATGCTTACCAGATAAATTCCTTTCCTTCCTGGCAGGGAGAGTCCATGACTTTATTTCTTACTGTTGGGAAATACAACACCTGGTCACCAGGAGGAGGCAAAGACACCCTAGCCAAGGCTTAAATATCCCTCCCACTTCCCCTATCCCCCAGCCATTCTGCTGAGGGAACAAGAATCTCTTGTGCAGTAACACCGACAGGGCCGATATCTGTCCCTTCAGGGAATTAGCAGATAGACCCTTCTCCAGTCCATCCTGGAGAAAATATAAAATTCTGGCCACCTTAACCTTATGCCAGGAAAAGCCACGCTCTTCACACCAGTACAAGTGAGTTCTCCACACTTTATGGTAGATACGACGAGTAACTGGCTTATGAGCTTGAACCATAGTGTCGATAACACTCTTAGAAAACCCTCTCTTGGCTAAGACTAAGCATTCAATCTCCACGCAGTCAGCCTCAGAGAATCTAGATTTTGATGAACGAAGGATCCCTGTATCTGCAGATCTCTGCGACAAGGTAACCTCCACTGAGGAGATGAGGATATCCCCACCAGATCCGCAAACCACGTCCTTCACGGCCACAATGGAGCAATCAGAATCGCTGATGCTCACTCCTGCTTGATGCGAGCCACCACATGAGGGAGAAGCAGTAATGGAGGAAAAAGATATAAGAGTCTGAACCTCCATAGTACTGATCACATGTATCAGTTCCACCTGAGGATCCCTCAAACTCGAACCGTACCTGGGTAGCTTGGTATTGAGGCCGGATGCAATGAGATTTATCTCCGACATCCCCCACTCAGAGCATTTCTCTGCAAACACCTTGCGGTGGAGAGACCATTTCCCTGGGTGAAAGGATTGCTTGCTGAGGAAGTCTGCTTCCCAGTTGTCCACATCCGGAATGTGGATCACTGACAGCGAACTTCTGTGAGTCTCCACCCACTCTAGTATCTGAGATACTTCTCTCATCACCAAGGTACTTCTCGTTTCCCCCTGATGGTTGATGTAGGCAACCAAGGTTAAATTGTCTGATTGGAATCTGATAAACTGGGTCGAATCCAGAAGGGGCCAAGCCTTCAAGACATTAAAGATTGCCCGGAGTTCCAATATATTGATCAGAAGGAAGGACTCCTCCTGAGTCCACAGCCCTTGTGTCTTCTTGGCCCCCCAAACGGCTTCCCAGCCGGAAAGGCTTGCGTCCGTAGTCAAAATCTCCCAGGATGGTCTCAAGAAGCATGTGCCTTGGGACAGATGATCTGGAGCCACCAAGAGAGCAAGTCTCTTGACAGGTTGTCCAGCACAATCTGTTGACAGATCTGAATGGTCACTGTTCCATTGTCTCAGCATGCATAGTTGTAGGGTCTGAGATGGAATATGGCAAAGGGAATGATGTCCATACAGGACACCATGAGTCCATCGGACCTCCATACACTGGGACACTGACGGTCTTAAGGAGGCCTGGAGGGCAAGACAAGCAGTAGTTAGCTTGCAACGTCTCTGATCTTTGATAAATATTCTCATGGATATGGAGTCTATTATCGTCCCCAGGAAATTTACTCTTGTACTTGGAGTAAGAAAACTCTTTTCCAAGTCAGGGGTAGGCACAGACAAAGGCTGTGGAGGACATTTTCCAAAGTACAGACCTTAGTGAAGGACACCAAGGTACATTTGAAATTAAAAACATTATTTTATAGTGCTTGGTGTTATTATACTGATGCAGATACCACTGATCCTATAACCATCCCTCCTCTGACTATACCCATGAGCCAGTGTCACTACTGTGTCATTATATAGTGCTGGGTGTTATTATACTGATGCAGATACGGTATCTGAGATACCACTGATCATATAATCATCCCTCCTCTGACTATACCCATGAGCCAGTGTCACTACTGTGTCATTATATAGTGCTGGGTGTTATTATACTGATACAGATACCACTGATCCTATAACCATCCCTCCTCTGACTATACCCATGAGCCAGTGTCACTCCTGTGTCATTATATAGTGCTGGGTGTTATTATACTGATGCAGATACCACTGATCCTATAACCAGCCCTCCTCTGGCTATACCCATGTGCCAGTGTCACTACTGTGTCATTATATAGTGCTGGGTGTTATTATACTGATGCAGATACCACTAACCCTATGATCAGCCCTTGTCTGGCAATATGCATGTGCCATTGTCCCTACTGTGTCTTTGTATAGAGCTGGGTGTTATTATAATGATGCCGATACACATCCAGTATTTCACTCAGGCTTTATTTATTCCATAACTTATCACCCAATATCGCTAGCAGTCTCTTGACAAGCCACTAACTTTATTCACATTACATATTATTTTTTTCTTCCTATTATTAAATCAGAAAGAAAAGATATACTAAGGTTGTGGCGGACACTGCAAAGGCTAGTCACTGACACCAGTGTCCATGTACGGACACCTTGCCTATCCCTGTTCCAAGTTTATCTTCCATCCATGTGATCGAAGAAGACTGACAAGGGACTCTGAGTGTTCTTCCGCTAGACGAAAAGATGATGCCTGTACCAAGATATTGTACAGGTAAGGAAGAGCCCCCAGAACCTTCTAAAAAATATCCTTGGATCAGTAGCTAGGCCAAACGGAAGAGCTATGAACTGAAAGTGCTGGTCCAGAAAGCAAACCTCAAGAAACTGAAAATGTTCCCTGTGTATTGGAACGGGAAGGTATGCATACTTCAGGTCTATGGTGGTCATAAACTGTCCTTCCTAAACCAGAGGAAGGATTGACCGTATTGTCTCCATCTTGAAAGAGGGAATACTCAAAAGCTTGTTTAGGCACTTTAAGTTCAGAATTGGACGGAAAGTTTTCTCCTTTTTTGAAACCACAAAAAGGTTTGAATAAAAAACCTCTTTCTACTGTAGGTACCGGGACATTTACTCCTAGAGAGGAGAGATCTCGTATGCAACCTAAAAAGGCAGTCCTCTTTTCCAGTCTTGTAGACAGACTGGAGACTGGAGAGTAGGAATCTGCCCCTGGGCGGATGAGATTTGAATCCTTTCTGGTATCCCTGAAATACAACCTCCAGGACCCAAGGATCCTGTAACCAAGCATCTGAAAAAAGAGACAGTCTGCCCCCTACTCGAGCCGAACCCAGATCGGGGGCTGCCCCTTCATGCCGATTTGTTCTCGGCGGGCTTCTTAGTCTATTTGGACTTATCCAGGACTGAGCCGGCTTCCAAGCACTCTTGGGCTGCTTTGACTTGGATGAGGATTGCTGTTGTTGTGATTTGTCAGAACGAAAGGAACGATAATTAGACAATTGCCGTCCCTTAGGCCTATTCTTCTTATCATGCGGTAGGAAGGCAACTTTCTCTCTGGTAACCGTAGAAATATTGGAGTCCAGCCCTGGACCAAATAAAATCTTGAAAGGAAGAGAAAGGAGTCTGGATTTAGAAGTCATATCTGCAGACCAAGACTTCAACCAGAGAGCCCGGTGGGCTAGGACTACAAAAACAGAAGCCTTTGCATTTAGGCGAATTTTGCATATTTGCATCACAGATGAAGGAGTTAGCAATTCTCAGAGCTTTAATTCTGTCCTGAATATCCTTGAGGGGAGTCTCCACCTCAATGAGCTCTGACAGAGTGTCGCACCAGTAGGTAGCTGCTCCAGCAACCGCAGCTACAGCTGCCGCCGGTTGAAATAAAAACCCTGTATGTTGAAACATCTTCCTCAGAAAAGATTCAATTTTTTTATCCATAGGCTCTCTGAAAGAAGATCTATCCTCCAGAGGGATAGTAGTACGCTTAGCCAGCGTAGAAATAGCGCCATCTACCTTAGGGATGGAGCCCCACAAATCTAATTGAGAGTCAGGGACTGGGAATAATTTTTTTAAAAGTAGACAAGGGGGAAAAATAAGTTTCTATTATTTCTCATTCATTACTAATAATGTTTCCCATCGTAACTGGCACAAGAAAAGTCAGAGGGACCTTCCTGTCTTCATAAACCCTGTCTAATTTAGGGATCTTAGGTTCCTCAGGGAGTTAAGCCTCTGTAACCTCTAGCGTAGACAGAGCCGCCTTTAATAAAAAACGCAGATGCTCAATTTTAAATCTAAATTTGGGTTCCTCCGCTGAAGGAGGTTTAGAAATGGAAGTTTCCGACTCAGAAAGTTTACCCTCTGAAGCTACAGAGGTTAACCCATCCTCGGATAGCTGGGACATAGTAACTAAATCCGATGAATATTTAGATGACTCTCGGTCAGGAGAACTATGTTTAACCTTTCTCTTACGTTTGCTAGAGGGAGGTAAGGCACTCAGGGCCGCAGACACCGTCGATTGTAACAGCACGGTAAAGTCTGCAGGAAAAAAGCCCCCTCCAGATGGAGGATTAGTTAAGCCGTGGGGAACTGCAAGTGGAGTGAATAATGTAGAAAGGGTAGTAATCTCTCGGGACACAGATTCCTGAGAGGTAGATAGCTCAGAGGGGCTAATAGCACTATGAGTATTAGCAGACTTGTCTCCCTTCTTAGACTTTAGAATAGTGCTTAGGCAAATGGAACAAAATTGAGCAGGCAGGCAAACCACGGCCTCCTCACAATATAAACAGGAATTATGCATCAGTACAGAAGGAGCAGACCCTTCTAATGTAGTATCAGAGTCCTTCATAGTTAAGATATATACACAGAAGGACAGACAAAACGGAAACGCTTTTATTAAAAAACCGGCACCTTTATAATCCCAATGGCTGGGGCACTCACCACCTCCTAGACTCAGACAGCTAACAGTGAAAACCCTCTCCTTAGGAGTGATGTCCGCAGCAGGATCATAGGAAAATGAAAACACCGCACCCGGTCATGTGGTGTGTTGGACAGGACTTCCCCTGCTATGAAAAAGGCACTAAGCTATTATGAGCTGTGCAACACTCAAAATGAAAGTGAAACCTGTTTGTTCCAAGCCAAAAGCACACAGTCTATGAACCCAAAACTCTCACATTAAAGCAGTTATAAATAACCCCTTGCTGTTAAATTAATCTCCCTGAAGGAGATATTAACCCTTGATCCTATCGAGGCATAAAGGAACCACACTGTGAGATATTAAAAGCGTATAAATAAAAAAGGTCTTACCCTCCAGGATCCATGCTGTGGAACAGGCACAGCCTCTCAAGTTTGACAGTCTTGCATCGATGCTCTGACAGACTTGAGTGTGTAACAGCAAGCAATGAAATTTGTCAACACTGATTGCTCAGGAGCTGATAGGCGACAGTCTGGATGGGTTTGCAGAAAAACTTTCCCTGCATCTCCAGACTCTAACTTTAATCAATACTCTCACTAAGAGGTTGACATGATTACTTAATACTCTAGTCCTTTCTTGAAGGGAACATACCCATTACAGGACTATCCAAATCTTCTGACACTTCTCTGCCACCTCCTATAGTGACGAAAGGCAAAGAATGACTGGGGGATAGGGGAAGTGGGAGGGATATTTAAGCCTTTGGCTGGGGTGTCTTTGCCTCCTCTTGGTGGCCAGGTGTTATATTTCCCAACAGTAAGGAATGAAGTTGTGGACTCTCCCTGCCTTATGGAAGGAGATTTACTTTTATCATGCACACTGCCCACTACTGATTCAGAGGTAAGATACATACATGAGGATTTGCATCCTGTGCATTTCCCAACTACTGGTGATCTCAAATGACATGCCACTAGTGGCACTCAGATTATGCTCTGTAGGAAAATGTGTATGAACACAACCTACCACTGTATTAGCACATACTTTACAACTGACCCAATTTTCCTAGGACAGTCCCAGTAGGTTTTTGGTCTCCTATTCCATGGTATTATGGGTCAAAGAGTCTGTCACACATTGTAAAAACATGCCCTAAGGTGTGGGATTGTGTGGGTGCCAGAATGTGGGAAATAGACATTCGGTCTATGGGAACTGTGTGTTCCCATTAGGGTTGCCAGCTGTCCTTCAAAAAAATACTGGACAGTCAGTAGATAAAGGGGGCCGCTGGAATGAATCGTGGTAGGCGGTCTTGTGGCCAAACCCAGGTTTTCAAATATCGTTTTATATATATATATATATATATATATATATATATATATATATATTACAGTATATATCACATTTTATGGGGCTAGTAATTTTTTAAAAATATATATATATACATACACATACACACACATATATGTTATAATAAATGTACACACCTATATATTGCATTATGTGTGAATGTGTATATGTGTATATATATATATATATATATATATATATATATATATATATATATATATATATATACTGTATATATATATATATATATATATATACATATACAGTATACAGTTGCAAGAAAAAGTATGTGAACCCTTTGGAATGATATGGATTTCTGCACAAATTGGTCATAAAATGTGATCTGATCATCATCTAACTCACAACAATAGACAATCACAGTCTGCTTAAACTAATAACACACAAAGAATGAAATGTTGCCATGTTTTTATTGAACACACCATGTAAACATTCACAGTGCAGGTGGAAAAAGTATGTGAAACCTTGGATTTAAAAACTGGTTGAACCTCCTTTGGCAGCAATAACTTCAACCAAACGTTTCCTGTAGTTGCAGATCAGACGTGCACAATGGTCAGGAGTAATTCTTGACCATTCCTCTTTACAGAACTGTTTCAGTTCAGCAATATTCTTGGGATGTCTGGTGTGAATCACTTTCTTGAGGTCATGCCACAGCATCTCATTCGGGTTGAGGTCAGAACTCTGACTGGGCCACTTCAGAAGGCGTATTTTCTTCTGTTTAAGCCATTCTGTTGTTGATTTACTTCTATGATTTGGGTCATGGTCCTGTTGCAACACCAATCTTCTGTTGAGCTTCAGCTGGTAGACAGATGGTCTTAAGTTCTCCTGCAAAATGTATTGATAAACTTGGGAATTCATTTTTCCTTCGATGATAGCAATCCATCCAGGCCCTGATGCAGCAAAGCAGCCCCAAACCATGATGCCCCACCACCATACTTCACAGTTGGGATGAGGTTTTGATGTTGGTGTGCTGTGCCTCTTTTTCGCCACACATAGTGTTGTGTGTTTCATCCAAACAACTCAACTTTGGTTTCATCTGTCCACAGAATATTTTGCCAGTACTGCTGTGGAACATCCAGGTGCTCTTGTGCAAACTGTAAACGTGCAGCAATGTTTTGTTTGGACACCAGTGGCTTCCTCTGTGGTATCCTCCCATGAAATCCATTCTTGTTTAGTGTTTTATGTATTGTAGATTCGCTAACAGGGATGTTAGCATTTGCCAGTGACTTTTGTAAGTCTTTAGCTGACACTCTAGGATTCTTCTTCACTTCATTGAGCAGTCTTCACTGTGCTCTTGTAGTCATCTTTACAGGACGGCCACTTCTAGGGAGAGTAGCAGCAGTGCTAAACTTTCTCCATTTATAGACAATTTGTCTTACCGTGGACTGATGAACAGCAAGGCTTTTAGAGATACTTTTATAACCCTTTCCAGCTTTATGCAAGTCAACAATTCTTAATCGTAGGTCTTCTGAGAGCTCTTTTGTGCGAGGCACCATTCACATCAGGCAATGCTTCTTGTGAAAAGCAAACCCAGAACTGGTGTGTGTTTTTTATAGGGCAGGGCAGCTGTAACCAACACCTCCAATCTCATCTTATTGATTGGACTCCAGTTGGCTGACATCTCACTCCAATTAACTCTTGGAGATGTCATTAGTCTAGGGGTTCACATACTTTTTCCACCTGCACTGTGAATGTTTACATGGTGTGTTCAATAAAAACATGGCAACATTTCATTCTTTGTGTGTTATTAGTTTAAGCAGACTGTGATTGTCTATTGTTGTGACTTAGATGATGATCAGATCACATTTTATGACCAATTTGTGCAGAAATCCATATCATTCCAAAGGGTTCACATACTTTTTCTTGCAACTGTATATATATATATATACTACCAGTGCACTTCTGTAACCGGCTTACTTACTTGTTTTGCTGCAGTGTCCCTTGAAGTTTTTTAATGTTGCGCACTTTTAGGCAGCTTGTGGAGTGCATGTTATTAGTCAATTTAGCAGTTATGACACTAACTACAGACTTGTTATGAAAATAAATAAGGGTTTGATTAATATGTAATTGAGCTTGAGTCAAATTGCACTTTACTATATACCTATGCATTTGGACTAGACACTACATTTCCCGGTGATTTAATTTATCTTGCTTCTTAATTGTGGCTAATTAGGGCCACTGATAGAAGGGTGTGTTCACTGCTCTAAGCATTCACTGTGTAGTATGCAGCTGTACAGCTGGTTCAGGCAATGTGCAGTATTTTGAAGAAAGCAAAATTTTACCAATCTCAGGTATTTTTCTCCCATGATTCAGACAGAACATGGGATTTTAAACAATGTTCCAATTTGCTTCTATTATCTAAATTGCTTCATTATCTTGGTATCCTTAGTTGAAAAACATATCTAGGTAGGCTCAGGAGCAGCAATGCATTACTGGGAGTTAGCTGCTGATTGGTGGCTGCACAAAAATGCATCTTTTCATTGGTTCACCAGATGTCTTCAGATAGCTCTCAGTATTGTATAGCTGCTTCTTTAAAAAAAAGAATAACAAGAAAATTAAGAAATTTGGATAAAATAAGTAAGTTAGGAAGTTGTTTAAAATCACATGCTCTATATTTGAATCATGAAAAATAAGAAAAAGAAAAATGTTGAGTTTTATGTCCCTTTAATGTCAATAGCAGTTTATCATTGTGGTAAGAAATAGCTCCATAACTACACTCATTCAAACAATGCAATAATGCACTCTCTTACTGTTTTCAACATCTCTCTATTTTTCTCAGCATGAGTATACTGAAACAAAATGGCAGATGTCACATTACCTGAGTCGAACCATAGCCTCCACCATAAAACCTCTGTTCTGTCAGCCACTGTGCTATTGGTGCGGTCAGATGGTATGAGCCAGTTTTGAGGAGGGCAAGCAAAGCATATGCTGTGGACTCTATTGCAAAGTACTGAGAAGATGTATCAAACCAATGGGAACCACCTAAACATTGCAGAAGAGAGACAATAAGGTGTGTTTAGCAGAAGAAATCTTGACAAAATGAAAGTATTGAAGTTTATTGAGATTTGTTTACTCTGGAAAAATAGCTTCATTAAATGGCAATGCTGTAACTTTTATTCCAAGCACTGTTATACAACTCTCTGGGTTTGTTTATATTGAAACAACTAATAATTTTCAGCAGTCCTTTAAATTACTAGCTGTGTAATCTGGTGGTAACATAAAACATCTCCATAAATTTTAAAGGGACATAAAAACCCAAAAATTTTCTTCCAGGCTCCAGACAGAGACTTTTTTAACAACTTCCAAATGTATTGCTATAATCAGTTTTGCTTCATTCTCTTGGTATCCCTATTGAAGGATCAGCAATGCACTACTGAGAGTTAGCTGAACACATCAGTCAATGGTGAGAGGTATATATGTACAGCTACCAATCAGGAGCTAACTACCAGCTCCTGAGCATACGTAGTTATGCTTTTCAACAAAGGATTTCAAGAGAATGAAGGAAATTAGCTAGAAATAAATTGAAAAGTTGTTTAAAAGTGTGTGCTCTAGCTGAATAATGAAAAAGAAAATGGGTGTCATGTCCCTTTAATTGCGATACTTGTTACCTACATTTAACAACAACAATAGAATCAAGGCCTATGACTTTTGGTTGTTCACATACTATTAGAAAAATTGTAAAAGGCTTCTTTATCTCAGTTAACAAGGCAGGTGTAGACATAAAAATGCTGTTATTATTCTATACAGACTTTCATTTAGATCTTCTAGGTGCAAAGGGACATATTGCCCTTTACAACTAAAAGTAAAAGATGCTATTTTTTATTTTTTTTAAACAAAAAATGTAGATTATATAATATATTTACAATAACATTATATCAATTTTAGGAAAAGTTGATCTCTATAACATTTTATATCAAATAGGTACCTAAAAAACGTAATATATAAACAGTGATTCCCATTACTACCAGTTTCATATTATATAACTGCAAATCACTATCACAATGGCCATTCAGCAGGTCTAAAAAACGAAATGTCCACAGCACCTGAATGTAGTAAACTTTCCTTTATTCAGACATGTTAAAAGAGCAAAGTTTTGTGACCATATGTCACTTAATCATGCTATACTTTGCTTAACACAGGTCTCTACTTTTAAACCTTCATTTTTTTGCGCCAGTTACTCTGGCTCCATCTTGTGGTTCTCTTGAGTATTTACATGTATATCTGTGAAGCAAGTAATTAAAAACAATAATATAGTAGCAATAACAGATAGTGCAAAATGTAACTTATTCTATTCCATAAATGTATTTCAATATTTTTATGTACTATATTGTGTCAAACCCTCATAAGATATTACATCGACATAAGTAGGATCAAAAAATAAGTGAATTCAAAAATAGCAAGATAAATCAAAATCCCTATTAAGACCCTTTGGAACCAAAGTTTCCAGTTTGTGGATCCACCACATTTCTTTCTGTTTCAGCAGGGTCTCTCTATCCATGCCATTCCTGGGCACCTTCATTTGCTCAATAATTTGCCATCTCAACTGGCTAATTCTGTGCCCTTTTTCCAGGAAGTGCTTGGACAGAGGGGCTTCCATGTTCTTACGTCTTATGTTGGAACGATGCTGACTCATTCGTTCCCTTGCCTTTTGCGTTGTCTCTCCTAAATACACCAAAGAACATGGGCATTTGATAAGGTATATAACATATGTTGTTTCGCAGGTGTAATACCCATTAATTTCAAACTTTTTACCACTATGTGGATGAAAAAAGTTAGAGCCTTTTATGATTGAACTACAACTCATGCAATTTAAGCAGGGAAAACTACCTCTTTGTTTAGTGCCCATAAGGGATTGTTTAAGTACCTTGCCTGGTCCTATATCAGTTCTTAGTAGATGGTCCCTAATGTTTCTTACTCTCCTAAAGGCCATGAGTGGTGGTTCTTGAAATTGTGTTACGTGCTGGTTGCAATCTCTTAGTACATGCCAATTCCTGTGTATTATTTTTGATATTTCCCCACTAAGTGGACTATACTAACACACAAACATCATCCTGTGGTCCTGATCCTGTTTTTTATTTCTTTGGGTAGGATGTTTTACTTCTTCAATTTTCTGTTTAACCAGATTGGCGGATACCCTGATCGGAACAGCCAATAGAATGCGAGCTCAATCTGATTGGCTGATCCGATCAGCCAATCAGATTGAACTTGATTCTGATTGGCTGATTCCATCAGCCAATCAGAATTTTCCTACCTTAATTCCGATTGGCTGATAGAATCCTATCAGCCAATCGGAATTCGAGGGACGCCATCTTGGATGACGTCCCTTAAAGGAACCGTCATTCTTCAGTTGGACGTCGTCGGAAGAAGATTGATCCGCGCTGGAGGTCTTCACGATGGAGCCGTTCCTCATCGGATGAAGATAGAAGATGCCGCTTGGATCAAGATGGTTGCCGGTCTGGATCGCCTCTTCTTTCCGGATAGGATGAAGACTTTGGAGCCTCTTCTGGACCTCTTCAGCCGCAGGATTATGGATTGCCAGCCCCCGCTTGGGTTGGATGAAGATTTTGGAGCCAGGACCGATCGGTGATACCCGGCGAGGTGAAGATAAGGTAGGAAGATCTTCAGGGGCTTAGTGTTAGGTTTATTTAAGGGGGGTTTGGGTTAGATTAGGGGTATGTGGGTGGTGGGTTGTAATGTTGGGGGGGGGGGGTATTGTATGTGTTTTTTTTACAGGCAAAAGAGCTGAATTCTTTGGGGCATGCCCCGCAAAGGGCCCTTTTCAGGGCTGGTAAGGTAAAAAAGCTTTGAACTTTTTTAATTTAGAATAGGGTAGGGCATTTTTTTATTTTGGGGGTCTTTGTTATTTTATTAGGGGGCTTAGAGTAGGTGTAATTAGTTTAAAATTGTTGTAATATTTTTCTAATGTTTGTAAATATTTTATTATTTTTTGTAACTTAGTTCCTTTTTATTTTTTGTACTTTAGTTAGTTTATTTAATTGTAGTTATTTGTAGGTAGTTTATTTAATTTATTTATTGATAGTGTAGTGTAAGGTTTAATTGTAACTTAGGTTAGGATTTATTTTACAGGTAATTTTGTAATTATTTTAACTATTTTAGCTATTAAATAGTTCTTAACTATTTAATAGCTATTGTACCTGGTTAAAATAAATACAAAGTTACCTGTAAAATAAATATAAATCCTAAAATAGCTATAATATAATTATAATTTATATTGTAGCTATATTAGGGTTTATTTTACAGGTAAGTATTTAGCTTTAAATAGGAATAATTTATTTAATAAGAGTTAATTTATTTCGTTAGATTTAAATTATATTTAATTTAGGGGGGTGTTAGGGTTAAAGTTAGTAAATTTATTAGAGTAGCGGTGAGCTCCTGTCGGCAGATTAGGGGTTAATACTTGAAGTTAGGTGTCGGCAATGTTAGGGAGGGCAGATTAGGGGTTAATACTATTTATTATAGGGTTATTGAGGCGGGAGTGAGGCGGATTAGGGGTTAATACATTTATTATAGTAGCGCTCAGGTCCGGTCGGCAGATTAGTGGTTAATAAGTGTAGTTAGGTGGAGGCGACGTTGGGGGCGGCAGATTAGGGGTTAATAAATATAATATAGGGGTCGGCGATGTTAGGGCAGCAGATTAGGGGTACATAGGGATAATGTAGGTGGCGGGGCTGTACGGAGCGGCAGATTAGGGGTTAAAAATAATATGCAGGGGTCAGCAATAGTGGGGGTGGCAGATTAGGGGTTAATAAGTGTAAGGTTAGGGGTGTTTAGACTCGGGGTACATGTTAGAGTGTTAGGTGCAGACGTAGGAAGTGTTTCCCCATAGAAAACAATGGGGCTGCGTTAGGAGCTGAATGCGGCTTTTTTGCAGGTGTTAGGTTTTTTTTCAGCTCAAACAGCCCCATTGTTTTCTATGGGGGAATCGTGCACAAGGACGTTTTTGAAGCTGGCCGCGTCCGTAAGCCCCGCTGGTATCGAGAGTTGAAGTTGCGGTAAATATGCTATATGCTCCTTTTTTGGAGCCTAACGCAGCCATTCTGTGAACTCTAAATACCAGCGGTATTTAAAAGGTGCGGTGAGAAAAAAGCATGAGTAGCTAACGCACCCCTTTGGCCGCAGAACTCTAAATCTAGGCGTTATTGTTTTTAATTGCTTGCTTCACAGATATACATGTAAATACTCAAGAGAACCACAAGATGGAGCCAGAGTACAACAGCTGAGTAACTGGCGCGAAAAAATGAAGGTTTAAAAGTAGAGACCTGTGTTAAGCAAAGTATAGCATTATTAAGTGACATATGATCACGAAACTTTGCTCTTTTAACATGTCTGAATAAAGGAAAGTTGTACTTGTGGTACAGTACATATAATGTGTTAAAGCAATGCATCATATTATATATTTTTTCTAATGTTGTTTATTGTAAAAAAACAACAACTTGTTTTATTACTCGAGCTTCTTGCTTTTGCAAACAGACATTTAAGGTTTCCACCACTACTTGGTATGTTATTAAAACAACTTTCATCAGGAACATATTTATTCCTGTGCTTTTCCCAGCACCTCCTCCATCAAATCGTGTATACTCTGTACTTGCTTCTCAACCCCTCCAATTCAAATTTGCATTTTTAACATCTAAATTAGCATCCTGGTCATTTGTAGCGCACCCCCTTTTTTGTTAACAGTTCTACATGTTGAATTTGCAATACTAATAAAACAGCCATCATTTTCCATTGCTGTTACTGTTGATAAATTGATTTTATTCATAGACACCTCCCTGTTATATAAACTACCCCCCATCTGTACTCCCATTCAGTGTTCCCTCTAAGGCAAGTTTTGTGTGCGGCCCAGCAGTGAAACAGTTAATTAGGTAACCACACTCTGCAATTACCAAACACTGCACAATGCAGACTGTAAGGTATGGTTCTTTTATTAACTGTTTCACTACTGGGCCGCACACAAAACTGGCCATAGAGGGAACACTGCTCCCATTGGATTCCACTGTTACCCCCTCTCTCTGTATTTGCTACCCTATTTAAGTTTCTTCTACCCTCCACCTTTTTAGTTTAATGCTTCCTCCAACCATCTAGCTTTACTCTCCCCCAAACACAGCAGACTATCTTCAATTCTGGTGGATTCCATTATGACTGTAAAGATTGTACCCAAGTGCAAAAACACCCCAGTGCATGCAAAACCCCAAACCCTTCTTCTCACACCAAGAGTTCAGCCACTTATTAAGCTCTCTTATCTGCCTTTCTACCGTAGCCTGTGGCACAGGTATCTTGCAAATTACTACCTTGGAGGTCCTATTCTTAAATTGATGGTAAACTCTCCCCTTTTTAAAATCATAACCGGAATGTTAGTGGTATTTTAGATGGAGTTTAATTCATCAGTTGTAATGAAGTCTCGCTATAACTTGCTTTTTAAAATAGAGAAATTCAAATACCTGTGAGCTAACGGTTTGAATTGTTCTCCAATCAGCACTCTTGCTACAACAAAAGTACCATATGGGGAGAGTGCTGATTGGACAACAATTCAAACCTTTAGCTCACAGAAAAATTGAAGTTGATGGTGGATTTTAATTTCATATCTATATTAATAAGTAAGTTATAGTGCATCTTCATTACAACTGATGAATTAAACAAACTCTATCTAAAATATCACTAACATTAAGGATCTGATTTCACTTAAAGCTTGCTTCCAAGTTCTCTGAAATTACTCTTCTCTTTAGGATCCTACAGTTTTCACTGACTTTGCCATTGGTAGCCCCTCCCAATAATTTGTCCACTAGAAAATCAACATGCAGCAGGGAAACAGCAAACTTTTTTGATTGAAGCATTCACAAATTTCCTTCCCTGTCCTCATAATTACAGAGCCCCTACTACCACAACCCATCTAGTCTTTCCTGAAATATGGATCCCATCCAAAGTATAGAGGATTTTCTCTTGCTGTAGCAAGGAACAGCTTCCTCTAGCACTGCCTCTTCTGATCTAATACTTCCAACATCTTCACTTATCTGTTAGGAAGTGCAAAATCAGGACTGACCATACGCCTCCTATACCTTCCACCCATACAACCCCATCTACCTGTTACCAAGCTCTGTACCTGTTCCTCATCTGACACATCTTCTCCCACATTGCTAGGTGTCCCGACTAAACTTTGGTCAGTGAGCACCAATTCCCTTTAAAGGTTGTCAATTTGCCTCAGTGTTGCAATTCTCATCTTCAATTTGAGCTTCCAGAGATGCCAATTGATCACACTTGCCACAGAGGTATGAACCCTGGAACACCTATGCCAAGCATGCATACATGCAACACACTGTGCCCTGAGTCAATAATAAAGTTTTAAATACAAACACAAATAAAACAGCACAAATACAAACCTTGTAAGTTGATCGCAATACTTTAGAAAAACGTATCTAATGATTTACTGAAAGTTCATTTACTGAAAGTTCACCATTAACGTCTATAGGGATTTTTGCAGATACATCTTGCGATTAACCAGTACGTTAAAAATGATTTTTTAAGTTTTCTTTCGTTCTCCAACTCCTACTTAAACAGAGCAAACCACACTATATACTGCATAGACAATGACATACTTTGTGAAAGGCTCATAAGCTTCTTGACATCTGTGAATTTTCCCACAAGCGACAGAGCATAGGACACAATGCAGACAGAATATGACTTCCTAAGGCTATTAATGCGAACGGCCAAAAAATCTGCACTTTTATTCATCTTGCTGCCGAGATTCTGAGGAACAAAATGTGAAGTGTTGTGAAGTTGTGTAACAAAGTGAAAGAGACGCATAATAGGAAAGTACATACAAGAGAGAAATAAAAGAAGGTTTTGGGACATGTATGGAAATAACAAGACAAGAATATCAATAGTATTTTTGTGAGCTGGGAAAAAAAAATTATTTAAAAAATATTAATTACAATTTGTGCTTATTTCTTAACAAAGACTTGCAGAAATACAGAAGGATATGGTCAGAAAGAGTATTTTTTCACAGTAACAAACAGACATATGTATTACAAACACACATATGTCTTACAAACACACATACATATGTATTACAAACAAACATGTCTTACAAACACACATATGTCTTACAAACACACATACGTATGTATTACAAACACACATATGTATTACAAACACACATATGTCTTACAAACACACATTTGTCTTACAACCACACATATGTCTTACAAACACACATACGTATGTATTACAAACACACATATGTCTTACAAACACACATACGTATGTATTACAAACATACATATGTCTTACAAACACACATATGTCTTACAAACACACATACGTATGTATTACAAACACACATATGTCTTACAAACAAATATATGTCTTACAAACACACATACATATGTATTACAAACACACATATGTCTTACAAACACACACATACGTATGTATTACAAACACACATATGTCTTACAAACACACATATGTCTTACAAACACACATATGTCTTACAAACACAAATACGTATGTATTACAAACACACATATGTCTTACAAACACACATATGTCTTACAAACACACATAAGTATGTATTACAAACACACATATGTCTTACAAACACACATACGTATGTCTTACAAACACACATATGTCTTACAAACACAAATACGTATGTATTACAAACACACACATGTCTTACAAACACATTTACTTGACAAACCTTAACTTCCTCTTTGCAGAATTGTTCAGCTTCAGCAAGTGCAATCAGGACAAATGCAGTTAGTGATGCATCAGGGTCAGTTCCACTGGATCCTCCCTGCAGATATTAAACAAATCATTTTCCAGCTCATAACACCAATACCTTACTCCATGTTTATACTCAGGATCGGGTTTATAACAATGGATCACCAAAGGTAGGTTAAATATATGGCTCCTAATTGTTCAACTCAATAGCAGAGGTGATCTGTATACTCACTATTGCATTCCCACAATACATATATACTTAAAGGAGCTTTTAAGTCATTTTTATATATGCATAGCATATATCAGCAATTAAACACTAGGCACGTGCATTTGTGTACTTCATTAGCAAACGAATGCCGCACATGGCTGCCATCAGAGTAGTATTTCTTCTTGTGAAAGTGCAACACACAAAGATGGCGGTGGCCATTTTCATCAGTATTTTGCTAACGAAGTACACAAATGTGCAAGCCTATTAAATACTACATTGTAAATTGTCTGCTTACAAAATACATATTTTAAAAGCATTTATACTGTAATTTTGGAAGCAAACATTGCAGCGTTTTGAAGTCCAGGGATATATCACTTTAAAAAAAGGAAACTTGAGTATCTTATATCGTTTGTTGTGATCAATTTTGGACAGATATAAAAAAGCTCCTGTTGCTTGGATAGGATTCAGGATGATTTTGCAGGATACATTATGTCCTTATTAAAGTAGTAGTAAACAAAAATGACAGGAACAGTGGACATAATAAATAATAATAATACTTTTATTTATTTTTATAATACAGAATTAAACATTTTGTGTTAAATCTTTAGTTTATTGCCCTTTTAAGAAGAGCCTTTGGGCTCCACTTATTAAGCAGTGGATACTGCTTCGCAGGCCCATCGTTTCAGGCTTAACCTGTTCACCACCTTTTAGGTGGCGGATTGAAATCATCCAGATTAGATACGTTCGGGATGATTGACAGCCCCTGCTAGCAGCCAATTGGCCGCCAGTGAGAAGGGGCGGCATTGAACAAGCATTTAATCAAAAATGCTTGTGCAATGATAAATGCGGATAGCGTATGCTGTCTGCATTTACCGATATCAGGTGGACATGATTCACTAGACCAGTAAGCAACGAGAGAGAATAAACCTTTAGACTGTCTACTGTATTGTTTACTAAGAAATCCAGCCCTACATATACTTCTAGTTATTTACCAATCTAGTGATCAGACATTTCTTTCTAAGGAACAGGTTCTCCCAACTTACCACCATCTCCCCATGAATGACCGGTGCATCCTCTATGAAGATTCCCTCTGGCGTCTGTTTGTTAAGCAGCCATGTTACAGACCCACATAAAACTTCCCTATCAATGTGCATCAACCTAGAAGCCATGGCATAAACCTTTACAACGTAGGCCGTAAGCCTGTAGAGAAGAGATAATAAAGAGATTAAAGATAAGACAGTACAAAAAGCAACAAAGGTGAGATAAATAAGATGAAAAAAGATGCAGGTACAAGGAGGATTAAAAAAAAGTGAAATGATAAGAACTTTAACCAGTTTTATAAGGATTGAATTTTTTTTTTTTTTTTTTTTAATAAAATCTTATGTTCCTTACCAGGTGCTGGCAGGTCTGTTAGTAAATGCTGCATAGGAATGATCAGTTTTCTTGTATACCAGCTGCTGAACATAACCTGAAAGTGAAGATATGCAGATGTACTATTCCCAGCATAATAATCAGAATACTGTGTGCCATCATGTGTACTTTAATTTGTGAAAGCTAATTGTTCATAACATTTCAATTGGGGGACAAAATTCCTGCTGTAGCCAAACAGTTCAACCAACCTTCATGTAGAAACAATACTCTACTACAAGCTATTTCAGGTTCTTTTTGTAAAATAAAAGGTGCCGGTACTTTAAAAATTGATTTGATTGATTGATTGATTGATTTATTCTACTCAGTAACGTTGAGAAAAGCAAAGGGACAATATTATTTACAATGTTTGATGTATTTTGCTGCCCCCTCTTGTGAAAACTAGAGTATTTACAGATGATTACAAATAGTACCTCTTATGAGTTGGTAGAGGTGGGGGTACTCAGTACCGAGGAGTACCCCCTCAAAAAAAGCCCTGGCTATTTCAAACTACAAAACAAGTGATCAGTTTCCAAATATAGTTTCCGTTTATGAGCCCGGGACCCATCCTGGTTTAAAGTGGTAAAAGTTTAAAAATAAATGGCAGAGTCATATAGACTAGTATTACCCACCTTGTCATATTTCTTACTCAAATATAAAAGAATACTGGGAAATATACTCCTTCTGTTCTCACCTGTCTTGATATTCTTTATGGCTTCCTCCCTACGGTTTAGTCCTATTCTCTCCCACTGGTTGGTAGTATCCAGATAATGTGTAGCAATCACACTCTGAGTCATTGCCATCATGATCTGTTCTCCACAACCAGACGGCACCACAATCAAGTGACTTAATTTGGATCCATCTATAGAGTTTTCCAGTGTCTCCGCCAACAAGTCACCTGACAATATGACACAAACAAAACACAAACAGCACGTTTTATGATGTAAAATAATAACATTGATTTGCTTTATAATCATGTGCAACTTTTGCTACCCACGGTGACAAGGATAGGGGAGATGTAAACAATATAACGTTTATCCATCTTAGTCTGCTGACCAGGGGAACACTTAAAGGACCATATAATACAACATAATTGCATAATTAACATGGGCATAATAAAAAGACAAATGATTTAGCACCTACACTGAATTTCGTATAAGAAGTAGATTTTTCTCCTGGCAAATTAATTTTTTCTACCATTTACTGGCCCCCTGTATCATGTGACAGACATCAGCCAATCACAGACTTGTATATGTATACCCTGTGTACTTGTGCACATGCTCAGTAGGAGTTTGTTCCTCAGAAAGTGTGTATATAAAAACACTGAAATATTTGATAATGGAAGTAAATTGGAAAGTGACTTAAACCTGCATGCTCTTTCTGAATCATAAAAGTTTATTTTGACTTGAGTGTCCCTTTATTGGGAGAACACACTCAATGCCCATAGCGCCATTCTTCTTGCGTCATTGTCATGTCCTATAGGCTCCCTCCTGTCTGTGTCACCCTGCAGCGGGAAGAAAGTACTTCCTGTTTCTTTTATATCTGTGTCTCTTTGCCTACCCTAGTTTGATATTTAAGCCTGTAGAGGCACTTTTATGACCTAAAGTCTTGGAAGTTCCCTAATTTGCATTTTCAAAAGTCTACTTTTCTCTTGTTGGTCCTATTGGTATGACGAGAAAGAAAAAAAAATTCTAGACAACATGATTTCCCCACCTATAGGGAGCACACTGTGTATTTTATTCTGGGTTAGAAAATCAGGCATGTGACGTGCACACTTTGGCAGTGGGGGCTTGTCCATAGTCTTTTTTTTTTTACGTATGCAATTATGATAGCACTTTTCCATTCCCTCTCCCTTCCTCTAATGTGATTACATCTAATGGCTCTAATGGTTCAGAGCAGGCATGGCTGAAAGGGTGATAGCCCCATCTGTGTCATTTCCTTGTTACACATAATAATGAACTGGTCATGTGCTAAACTAGCAACATAGGGTACTTGAAACTTGTTATGTTTGTTACTCCCTGTTTCAGCTAGGATGGGAATTTCAACTACTATAGGCAATGCCAGGGATCATTGTCTTTCTAACACAGGATCTCCCATGCAGCCCATGTGAAACAAGCAGTGAGTAAACATACAGGGAAGCAGTGAGCTGTGGGCTGGCTTTCCTATAATTTTTTAAAAAAATGTATTTTATCAACATTTAATGTTGACATTTGACTAGCCACTCATCCCATTCCCATGCAGCTTGCAATTTGTGTTTCATGTCCCTTTAAAGAGTTCAGGGCACATTTACCTAAGGAATATACTTACCCTTGGCACTGATATAGATCTCAGGCTCACTATTGGGAACTACATCTTTCATTGGAGAGGGCTCAATAGTTATTATCTGCATTCCAGGAACTGAAAAAATGCAAGGACAGCATATTATTAGATAGCAGAATACACAAACAGATAGAAAGCTCAGATCACAAGAAAATAAGAATCAGATAACACTGTATTCATCAGTAAACAGAAAGCTCAATACATAGCCACTAGACTAAAGGGAAAAAAAGGTACAAAGCTAAGCTCTAAGTAAAACAATATGAAAATAGATCTCAGATTTTGTAGTACAAAAGAGATTGCACAGCACCGAGAACACAGATCACACAGCACAGAAAGAACAAAGCAATCAATTAAAGGAACAGTCAACACCAGAATTTTTGTTTTAAAAGATAGACAATCCCGACTTCCGGTGGGTGGCTTTCTAAGATGGTGGCAGGTTTCTTTCGCTCTGCAGAAGAACTTGGATTATTACAAATATTTGCCACTATTCTTGCCATTCGTGCCTCCCTTGACAGAGCAAGCTGTCCGGGAACCTACAGCGAACAGAAGACAGTACATCTCTTCTACCCCGGAAGGCACGTTAAAGAGATATTAAAGATTTTGCACCGACGGTGATCACCACGCACATTATTACCATGCAGTGCGCAACTGAAACGCTGCTGACCGAACTATCAGGCATATTCACACCTCTTTTTGATTCACTTATTGTCCAGTGCTCAAACTTAAGTGAATCTATTCGGCGGCAATTGGTCCGGTCCCCTGATAAGGGAGCCCGACAACGCACTGTGAGAGAGTTGGCGCCAATTTTAAATCAAGAAGCACTGAACCCTGCCTTGAAAGCTAACGGAACAAGTAGCATCCGCGTGTCCTCTAGTCTCCTGACAGACCTGCCGGAGCTCAGAATTCCTTACAGGCCCCCTGTCGGCGCTACCCAAGAAAAGAGTGAACTCTGCCCCTTAATGCTTGGCCCGGCTGACTCACGGCAGGATCAGCACTACGGATCACACGCTGGGTCGACAGGGGAGCTGATCTTCTCATGCCGCCCGGTGTGTTATACTGGTTGGTGGTCAGACCCATGTCACCATTTGCTGGCTCAGAGCAAAACGGGTATCGGCTAGAACGGGAGGTTTGTACACAGGTGGACCTAAGTGTTCTCTAGTTTAACCCTCTCCAGATTCAGACAGGACCCATTACATTGGATAATTGATACTGCTAGGAAGGGGGTTAGCGGAGTTGCTGTGTCGCCAGCAAAAACAGAACTTACAGCTCACCTTTCCCCTGCAGACACCATGAAACACTAAGGCACATTGACTAGTTACAAGCTGAGGTCAATTGGCAGCCAGATATGATGACTGTATTACTATGCACGTCGACCAGCAGATCTCCCGGCTTGTTATTCCCGACCCTGCTATGTAATGTTCCGCCAAAAGCTGCTTATGTATATTGTTGTATTAATAGCATATATTTATCAGCTAGCATTCTGTAATTTTCTATCAACTTTTCAGGGATCTGGTTGATGAAATATGGTGGTAACCTAGTTAGATCTCATAATTCAATTCAGCATCTCGTGTAATCTCTGTAATTATATGATCGTTTTATGTGTGTTGGTGTTTGAGGGGGTTCGCTCTGTTAGTACCTTTATCGATGCGAGATCAATCAATTGCTTAATGTCTAAAGTAAGCTGCATTTTGTTATTTTCATGCGTTTTGACACCTATTGTATCACAAGAGGTTTAATTGCTCAATACACTCCAGATTTTAACTTAGGAGATATCATTCATTTCCCCATCAGAATAGGGCTTGCGGGCTGTACCTTCGCTGATTCACTTCAACCTATTAATACCAGTGACTCGGGAGAGGCTACTTATGTACATATTGAAGGCTTCTAACTTAATCCAGTCCTATCCACTATAAGAGTGTTATGGCTCTGCTACCTCCTTTCATTTCAGTTACTGGTCACAAAACTTCATTTTAAAAATCCTGACAAATTACCCCTCAGTATATCATAGTGTAAATGGTTAGAGAGGAATCCTCTCTGCACTATTCTCATAATTAAAGCTACCTCAAGTACAATGTAACCTGAAACACAGGTATATGCCCAGTACTCCCATATATCTCGCCCTACCCCCCCTTATGCCATACTTATTTTTACCAGTCCTGTCATGAAAGAGAATGTTGCCTAGGGACTCAACATATAAATACTCGCCCATTCTTACAGCACGCTCATGTATGAGGCTTGAAGGCACTCAGGGAATCATGTTTCAATTTGACTCACACTCACATAGTAGCGTATTCCATCTTACATCTAAAACCCTTAATAAATGGTAACTCTACACACTCAGTGGGTGACATATATATACACATCACCAATGGGAACTGAAGTCAGCGGTGCTTTCAAAGCTTGTCCTAGTTTAGTATTGTTTTATTTTGGTTTATGTTATATTTTTTAGGTTAGGTTAGGTTTGATTAAGTTTAAAAAAAAGATAAAACCCCCAACATTGTGGTACTGGTGAATTTCCACGCTAGAGTGTTCTTTAATTCATATATACTGTTACATCTGACAAATCTGCGCTGACCTATTGTATCCTGTAACCTTACCAGTTTTATGTTCATGCATTACACCCTGTGTGGTGTACTTTTGTTTTGTCTTCCCACCACTGTACAGAAAACACACAATATAGAACATACAGGATAAGGAATACTAAGTACAGAAAACACACAATTTAGAACATACAGCATAAGGAATACTAAGTACAGAAAACACACAATATAGAACATACAGCATAAGGAATACTAAGTACAGAAAACACACAATATAGAAAATACAGCATAAGGAATACTAAGTACAGAAAACACAATATAAAACATACAGCATAAGGAATACTAAGTACAGAAAAACACAATATAGAACATACAGCATAAGGAATACTAAGTACAGAGAACACACAATATAGAACATACAGCATAAGGAATACTAAGTACAGAAAACACACAATATAGAACATACAGCATAAGGAATACTAAGTACAGAAAACACACAATATAGAACATACAGCATAAGGAATACTAAGTAGAGAAAACACACAATATAGAACATACAGCATAAGGAATACTAAGTAGAGAAAACACACAATATAGAACATACAGCATAAGGAATACTAAGTACAGAAAACACACAATATAGAACATACAGCATAAGGAATACTAAGTAGAGAAAACACACAATATAGAACATACAGCATAAGGAATACTAAGTACAGAAAACACACAATATAAAACATACAGCATAAGGAATACTAAGTAGAGAAAACACAATATAAAACATACAGCATAAGGTATACTAAGTACAGAAAACACACAATATAGAACATACAGCATAAGGAATACTAAGTACAGAAAACACACAATATAGAACATACAGCATAAGGAATACAAAGTACAGAAAACACACAATATAGAACATACAGCATAAGAAATACTAAGTACAGAAAACACACAATATAGAACATACAGCATAAGGAATACTAAGTACAGAAAACACACAATATAGAACATACAGCATAAGGAATACTAAGTACAGAAAACACACAATATAGAACATACAGCATAAGGAATACTAAGTACAGAAAACACACAATATAGAACATACAGCATAAGGAATACTAAGTACAGAAAACACACAATATAGAACATACAGCATAAGGAATACTAAGTACAGAAAACACACAATATAGAACATACAGCATAAGGAATACTAAGTAAAGAAAACACACAATATAAAACATACAGCATAAGGAATACTAAGTAGAGAAAACACAATATAAAACATACAGCATAAGGTATACTAAGTACAGAAAACACACAATATAGAACATACAGCATAAGGAATACTAAGTACAGAAAACACACAATATAGAACATACAGCATAAGGAATACAAAGTACAGAAAACACACAATATAGAACATACAGCATAAGAAATACTAAGTACAGAAAACACACAATATAGAACATACAGCATAAGGAATACTAAGTACAGAAAACACACAATATAGAACATACAGCATAAGGAATACTAAGTACAGAAAACACACAATATAGAACATACAGCATAAGAAATACTAAGTACAGAAAACACACAATATAGAACATACAGCATAAGGAATACTAAGTACAGAAAACACACAATATAGAACATACAGCATAAGGAATACTAAGTACAGAAAACACACAATATAGAACATACAGCATAAGGAATACTAAGTACAGAAAACACACAATATAGAACATACAGCATAAGGAATACTAAGTACAGAAAACACACAATATAGAACATACAGCATAAGGAATACTAAGTACAGAAAACACACAATATAGAACATACAGCATAAGGAATACTAAGTACAGAAAACACACAATATAAAACATACAGCATAAGGAATACTAAGTAGAGAAAACACAATATAAAACATACAGCATAAGGTATACTAAGTACAGAAAACACACAATATAGAACATACAGCATAAGGAATACTAAGTACAGAAAACACACAATATAGAACATACAGCATAAGGAATACAAAGTACAGAAAACACACAATATAGAACATACAGCATAAGAAATACTAAGTACAGAAAACACACAATATAGAACATACAGCATAAGGAATACTAAGTACAGAAAACACACAATATAGAACATACAGCATAAGGAATACTAAGTACAGAAAACACACAATATAGAACATACAGCATAAGGAATACTAAGTACAGAAAGCACACAATATAGAACATACAGCATAAGGAATACTAAGTACAGAAAACACACAATATAGAACATACAGCATAAGGAATACTAAGTACAGAAAACACACAATATAGAACATACAGCATAAGGAATACTAAGTACAGAAAACACACAATATAGAACATACAGCATAAGGAATACTAAGTACAGAAAACACACAATATAGAACATACAGCATAAGGAATACTAAGTACAGAAAACACACAGTATAGAACATACAGCATAAGGAATACTAAGTACAGAAAACACACAATATAGAACATACAGCATAAGGAATACCAAGTACAGAAAACACACAATATAGAACATACAGCATAAGGAATACCAAGTACAGAAAACACACAATATAGAAAATACAGCATAAGGAATACTAAGTACATAAAACACACAATATAGAACATACAGCATAAGGAATACTAAGTACAGAAAACACACAATATAGAACATACAGCATAAGGAATACTAACTACAGAAAACGCACAATATAAAACATACAGCATAAGGAATACTAAGTACAGAAAGCACACAATATAGAACATACAGCATAAGGAATACTAGGTACAGAAAACACACAATATAGAACATACAGCATAAGGAATACTAAGTACAGAAAATACACAATATAGAACATACAGCATAAGGAATACTAAGTACAGAAAACACACAATATAGAACATACAGCATAAGGAATACTAAGTACAGAAAACACACAATATAGAACATACAGCATAAGGAATACTAAGTACAGAAAACACACAATATAGAACATACAGCATAAGGAATACTAAGTTCAGAAAACACAATATAGAACATACAGCATAAGGAATACTAAGTACAGAAAAAACACAATATAGAACATACAAGCATAAGGAATACTAAGCTACAGAAAACACACAATATAGAACATACAGCAAAAGGAATACTAAGTACATAAAACACACAATATAGAACATACAGCATAAGGAATACTAAGTACAGAAAACACACAATATAGAACATACAGATAAGGAATACTAAGTACAGAAAACACACAATATAGAACATACAGCATAAGGAATACTAAGTACAGAAAACACACAATATAGAAAATACAGCATAAGGAATACTAAGTACAGAAAACACAATATAAAACATACAGCATAAGGAATACTAAGTACAGAAAACACCCAATATAGAACATACAGCATAAGGAATACTAAGTACAGAGAACACACAATATAGAACATACAGCATAAGGAATACTAAGTACAGAAAACACACAATATAGAACATACAGCATAAGGAATACTAAGTACAGAAAACACACAATATAGAACATACAGCATAAGGAATACTAAGTAGAGAAAACACACAATATAGAACATACAGCATAAGGAATACTAAGTACAGAAAACACACAATATAGAACATACAGCATAAGGAATACTAAGTAAAGAAAACACACAATATAAAACATACAGCATAAGGAATACTAAGTAGAGAAAACACAATATAAAACATACAGCATAAGGTATACTAAGTACAGAAAACACACAATATAGAACATACAGCATAAGGAATACTAAGTACAGAAAACACACAATATAGAACATACAGCATAAGGAATACTAAGTACAGAAAACACACAATATAGAACATACAGCATAAGGAATACTAAGTACAGAAAACACACAATATAGAACATACAGCATAAGGAATACTAAGTACAGAAAACACACAATATAGAACATACAGCATAAGGAATACTAAGTACAGAAAACACACAATATAGAACATACAGCATAAGGAATACTAAGTACAGAAAACACACAATATAGAACATACAGCATAAGGAATACTAAGTACAGAAAACACACAATATAAAACATACAGCATAAGGAATACTAAGTAGGGAAAACACAATATAAAACATACATCATAAGGTATACTAAGTACAGAAAACACACAATATAGAACATACAGCATAAGGAATACAAAGTACAGAAAACACACAATATAGAACATACAGCATAAGGAATACAAAGTACAGAAAACACACAATATAGAACATACAGCATAAGGAAATACTAAGTACAGAAAACACACAATATAGAACATACAGCATAAGGAATACTAAGTACAGAAAACACACAATATAGAACATACAGCATAAGAAATACTAAGTACAGAAAACACACAATATAGAACATACAGCATAAGGAAATACTAAGTACAGAAAACACACAATATAGAACATACAGCATAAGAAATACTAAGTACAGAAAACACACAATATAGAACATACAGCATAAGGAATACTAAGTACAGAAAACACACAATATAGAACATACAGCATAAGAAATACTAAGTACAGAAAACACACAATATAGAACATACAGCATAAGGAATACTAAGTACAGAAAACACACAATATAGAACATACAGCATAAGGAATACTAAGTACAGAAAACACACAATATAGAACATACAGCATAAGAAATACTAAGTACAGAAAACACACAATATAGAACATACAGCATAAGGAATACTAAGTACAGAAAACACACAAGTATAGAACATACAGCATAAGGAATACTAAGTACAGAAAACACACAATATAGAACATACAGCATAAGGGAATACTAAGTACAGAAAACACACAATATAGAACATACAGCATAAGGAATACTAAGTACAGAAAACACACAATATAGAACATACAGCATAAGGAATACTAAGTACAGAAAACACACAATATAGAACATACAGCATAAGGAATACTAAGTACAGAAAACACACAATATAAAAACATACAGCATAAGGAATACTAAGTAGAGAAAACACAATATAAAACATACAGCATAAGGTATACTAAGTACAGAAAACACACAATATAGAACATACAGCATAAGGAATACTAAGTACAGAAAACACACAATATAGAACATACAGCATAAGGAATACAAAGTACAGAAAACACACAATATAGAACATACAGCATAAGAAATACTAAGTACAGAAAACACACAATATAGAACATACAGCATAAGGAATACTAAGTACAGAAAACACACAATATAGAACATACAGCATAAGGAATACTAAGTACAGAAAACACACAATATAGAACATACAGCATAAGGAATACTAAGTACAGAAAGCACACAATATAGAACATACAGCATAAGGAATACTAAGTACAGAAAACACACAATATAGAACATACAGCATAAGGAATACTAAGTACAGAAAACACACAATATAGAACATACAGCATAAGGAATACTAAGTACAGAAAACACACAATATAGAACATACAGCATAAGGAATACTAAGTACAGAAAACACACAATATAGAACATACAGCATAAGGAATACTAAGTACAGAAAACACACAGTATAGAACATACAGCATAAGGAATACTAAGTACAGAAAACACACAATATAGAACATACAGCATAAGGAATACCAAGTACAGAAAACACACAATATAGAACATACAGCATAAGGAATACCAAGTACAGAAAACACACAATATAGAAAATACAGCATAAGGAATACTAAGTACATAAAACACACAATATAGAACATACAGCATAAGGAATACTAAGTACAGAAAACACACAATATAGAACATACAGCATAAGGAATACTAACTACAGAAAACGCACAATATAAAACATACAGCATAAGGAATACTAAGTACAGAAAGCACACAATATAGAACATACAGCATAAGGAATACTAGGTACAGAAAACACACAATATAGAACATACAGCATAAGGAATACTAAGTACAGAAAATACACAATATAGAACATACAGCATAAGGAATACTAAGTACAGAAAACACACAATATAGAACATACAGCATAAGGAATACTAAGTACAGAAAACACACAATATAGAACATACAGCATAAGGAATACTAAGTACAGAAAACACACAATATAGAACATACAGCATAAGGAATACTAAGTTCAGAAAACACAATATAGAACATACAGCATAAGGAATACTAAGTACAGAAAAAACACAATATAGAACATACAACATAAGGAATACTAACTACAGAAAACACACAATATAGAACATACAGCAAAAGGAATACTAAGAACATAAAACACACAATATAGAACATACAGCATAAGGAATACTAAGTACAGAAAACACACAATATAGAACATACAGGATAAGGAATACTAAGTACAGAAAACACACAATATAGAACATACAGCATAAGGAATACTAAGTACAGAAAACACACAATATAGAAAATACAGCATAAGGAATACTAAGTACAGAAAACACAATATAAAACATACAGCATAAGGAATACTAAGTACAGAAAAACACAATATAGAACATACAGCATAAGGAATACTAAGTACAGAGAACACACAATATAGAACATACAGCATAAGGAATACTAAGTACAGAAAACACACAATATAGAACATACAGCATAAGGAATACTAAGTACAGAAAACACACAATATAGAACATACAGCATAAGGAATACTAAGTAGAGAAAACACACAATATAGAACATACAGCATAAGGAATACTAAGTACAGAAAACACACAATATAGAACATACAGCATAAGGAATACTAAGTAAAGAAAACACACAATATAAAACATACAGCATAAGGAATACTAAGTAGAGAAAACACAATATAAAACATACAGCATAAGGTATACTAAGTACAGAAAACACACAATATAGAACATACAGCATAAGGAATACTAAGTACAGAAAACACACAATATAGAACATACAGCATAAGGAATACTAAGTACAGAAAACACACAATATAGAACATACAGCATAAGGAATACTAAGTACAGAAAACACACAATATAGAACATACAGCATAAGGAATACTAAGTACAGAAAACACACAATATAGAACATACAGCATAAGGAATACTAAGTACAGAAAACACACAATATAGAACATACAGCATAAGGAATACTAAGTACAGAAAACACACAATATAGAACATACAGCATAAGGAATACTAAGTACAGAAAACACACAATATAAAACATACAGCATAAGGAATACTAAGTAGGGAAAACACAATATAAAACATACATCATAAGGTATACTAAGTACAGAAAACACACAATATAGAACATACAGCATAAGGAATACAAAGTACAGAAAACACACAATATAGAACATACAGCATAAGAAATACTAAGTACAGAAAACACACAATATAGAACATACAGCATAAGGAATACTAAGTACAGAAAACACACAATATAGAACATACAGCATAAGGAATACTAAGTACAGAAAACACACAATATAGAACATACAGCATAAGGAATACTAAGTACAGAAAACACACAATATAGAACATACAGCATAAGGAATACTAAGTACAGAAAACACACAATATAGAACATACAGCATAAGGAATACTAAGTACAGAAAACACACAATATAGAACATACAGCATAAGGAATACTAAGTACAGAAAACACACAATATAAAACATACAGCATAAGGAGTACTAAGTAGGGAAAACACAATATAAAACATACAGCATAAGGTATACTAAGTACAGAAAACACACAATATAGAACATACAGCATAAGGAATACTAAGTACAGAAAACACGCAATATAGAACATACAGCATAAGGAATACAAAGTACAGAAAACACACAATATAGAACATACAGCATAAGAAATACTAAGTACAGAAAACACACAATATAGAACATACAGCATAAGGAATACTAAGTACAGAAAACACACAATATAGAATATACAGCATAAGGAATACTAAGTACAGAAAACACACAATATAAAACATACAGCATAAGGAATACTAAGTACAGAAAACACAATATAAAACATACAGCATAAGGTATACTAAGTACAGAAAACACACAATATAGAACATACAGCATAAGGAATACTAAGTACAGAAAACACACAATATAGAACATACAGCATAAGGAATACTAAGTACAGAAAACACACAATATAGAACATACAGCATAAGGAATACTAAGTACAGAAAGCACACAAAATAGAACATACAGCATAAGGAATACTAAGTACAGAAAACACACAGTATAGAACATACAGCATAAGGAATACTAAGTACAGAAAACACACAATATAGAACATACAGCATAAGGAATACTAAGTACAGAAAACACACAGTATAGAACATACAGCATAAGGAAAACTAAGTACAGAAAACACACAATATAGAACATACAGCATAAGGAATACTAAGTACAGAAAACACACAATATAGAACATACAGCATAAGGAATACTAAGTACAGAAAACACACAATATAGAACATACAGCATAAGGAATACTAAGTACAGAAAACACACAATATAGAAAATACAGCATATGGAATACTAACTACAGAAAGCACACAATATAGAACATACAGCATAAGAAATACTAAGTACAGAAAGCACACAATATAGAACATACAGCATAAGGAATACTAAGTACAGAAAACACACAATATAGAACATACAGCATGAGGAATACTAAGTACAGAAAGCACACAATATAGAACATACAGCATAAGTAATACTAAGTACAGAAAACACACAGTATAGAACATACAGCATAAGGAATACTAAGTACAGAAAAAACACAATATAGAACATACAGCATAAGGAATACTAAGTACAGAAAACACACAATATAGAACATACAGCATAAGGAATACAAAGTACAGAAAACACACAATATAGAACATACAGCATAAGAAATACTAAGTACAGAAAACACACAATATAGAACATACAGCATAAGGAATACTAAGTACAGAAAACACACAATATAGAACATACAGCATAAGGAATACTAAGTACAGAAAACACACAATATAAAACATACAGCATAAGGAATACTAAGTACAGAAAACACAATATAAAACATACAGCATAAGGTATACTAAGTACAGAAAACACACAATATAGAACATACAGCATAAGGAATACTAAGTACAGAAAACACACAATATAGAACATACAGCATAAGGAATACTAAGTACAGAAAACACACAATATAGAACATACAGCATAAGGAATACTAAGTACAGAAAGCACACAATATAGAACATACAGCATAAGGAATACTAAGTACAGAAAACACACAGTATAGAACATACAGCATAAGGAATACTAAGTACAGAAAACACACAATATAGAACATACAGCATAAGGAATACTAAGTACAGAAAACACACAGTATAGAACATACAGCATAAGGAATACTAAGTACAGAAAACACACAATATAGAACATACAGCATAAGGAATACTAAGTACAGAAAACACACAATATCGAACATACAGCATAAGGAATACTAAGTACAGAAAACACACAATATAGAACATACAGCATAAGGAATACTAAGTACAGAAAACACACAATATAGAAAATACAGCATAAGGAATACTAACTACAGAAAACACACAATATAGAACATACAGCATAAGAAATACTAAGTACAGAAAACACACAATATAGAACATACAGCATAAGGAATACTAAGTACAGAAAGCACACAATATAGAACATACAGCATAAGGAATACTAAGTACAGAAAGCACACAATATAGAACATACAGCATAAGTAATACTAAGTACAGAAAACACACAGTATAGAACATACAGCATAAGGAATACTAAGTACAGAAAACACACAATATAGAACATACAGCATAAGGAATACTAAGTACAGAAAACACACAATATAGAACATACAGCATAAGGAATACTAAGTACAGAAAACACACAATATAGAACATACAGCATAAGGAATACTAAGTACAGAAAACACACAATATAGAAAATACAGCATAAGGAATACTAACTACAGAAAACACACAATATAGAACATACAGCATAAGGAATACTAAGTACAGAAAACACACAATATAGAACATACAGCATAAGGAATACTAAGTACAGAAAACACACAATATAAAACATACAGCATAAGGAATACTAAGTACAGAAAACACACAATATAGAACATACAGCATAAGGAATACTAAGTACAGAAAACACACAATATAGAACATACAGCATAAGGAATAATAAGTACAGAAAACACACAATATAGAACATACAGCATAAGGAATACTAAGAACAGAAAACACACAATATAGAACGTTTGTATTGAAAATTCTGACCTAATAGAATGTGCAATACAAAGAAGGGGGAAGACAAGGACTGCAAATCACCCCTGTCTTCTATTTTGCACCCCCATTTCGGCTGAGGGGGAGGGTAAAAAAGCTAAAAATGAATACTCCCTGCCCCTGTGCTTTTAGGAGGCCATGTCCCACAACTACCTAACCACACACCTAGACCACCTGGCTCTGCCCTCAGAACACCAAAATTCCACTTCCCCCTCCCCAATGAGCACTCCAGGACTGGACTGGTGATGGGGCATACAGGGCAATCTCCAGTGGGCCAGGTTCTTATGTGGGCCTTGCTGCTATATACCACCCTCCCTTAATATTGGTAAAAATAGGAAAACTGTTACAATCTGCCTATTTTGTAAAGCAGAAAATATTTTTTTTCTTTTTTGTTAAGCAGAGGTGCTACCGGATGAGAGATCTCTGGTATTATGGCTACTAAGCTAACAGAGGTCTAACTGACGTGGGCTGCTCTGCTTATTTTTGGTCCAATTCCAGTCCTGGAATACACCTCCACTTTCCCTGTCTCCATATGTGGAACATCTGTGACACCACCCAGGAGTGCCCCCCCCATATAGTAAGGTTTTTGGAACCACCTCTGTAATCACAGAGTAAAGAGAATGCAGAACACAGAAGGAAAAATGCAGATCACTGTAGAATACATAATATGCTGAATACAAAATACATAATATACTGTAGATAAAACGGATAAGATGATTAAGAGAATACAGAACATAAATCAAAGAAAAATAGAAAACAACACGAATTTAGAGCAGAAATTATTAATAACGTTTAACAAATAACTGTAGATGCAAGAAAACACAGATCCCAGAACATAACGCAGGGAGAATATGGGGAGCAAAGTAGGCAGAGCAGGCAAAAAAGAACACAAACGAATATAGAACATACAGCATAAGTAATACTAAGTACAGAAAACACACAGTATAGAACATACAGCATAAGGAATACTAAGTACAGAAAACACACAATATAGAACATACAGCATAAGGAATACTAAGTACAGAAAACACACAATATAGAACATACAGCATAAGGAATACTAAGTACAGAAAACACACAATATAGAACATACAGCATAAGGAATACTAACTACAGAAAACACACAATATAGAACATACAGCATAAGGAATACTAAGTACAGAAAACACACAATATAGAAAATACAGCATAAGGAATACTAACTACAGAAAACACACAATATAGAACATACAGCATAAGGAATACTAAGTACTGAAAACACACAATATAGAACATACAGCATAAGGAATACTAAGTACAGAAAACACACAATATAAAACATACAGCATAAGGAATACTAAGTACAGAAAACACACAATATAGAACATACAGCATAAGGAATACTAAGTACAGAAAACACACAATACAGAACATACAGCATAAGGAATACTAAGAACAGAAAACGCACAATATAGAACGTTTGTATTGAAAATTCTGACCTAATAGAATGTGCAATATAAAGAAGGGGGAAGGCAAGGACTGCAAATCACCCCTGTCTTCTATTTTGCACCCCCATTTCGGCTGAGGGGGAGGGTAAAAAAGCTAAAAATGAATACTCCCTGCCCCTGTGCTTTTAGGAGGCCATGTCCCACAACTACCTAACCACACACCTAGACCACCTGGCTCTGCTCTCAGAACACCAAAATTCCACTTCCCCCTCCCCAATGAGCACTCCAGGACCGGACTGGTGATGGGGCATACAGGGCAATCTCCAGTGGGCCAGGATCTTATGTGGGCCTTGCTGCTATATACCACCCTCTCTTAATATTGGTAAAAATAGGAAAACTGTTACAATCTGCCTATTTTGTAAAGCAGAAAATATTTTTTTTCTTTTTTGTTAAGCAGAGGTGCTACCGGATGAGAGATCTCTGGTATTATGGTTACTAAGCTAACAGAGGTCTAACTGATGTGGGCTGCTCTGCTTATTTTTGGTCCAATTCCAGTCCTGGAATACACCTCCACTTTCCCTGTCTCCATATGTGGAACATCTGTGACACCACCCAGGAGTGCCCCCCCCCCATATAGTAAGGTTTTTGGAACCACCTCTGTAATCACAGAGTAAAGAGAATGCAGAACACAGAAGGAAAAATGCAGATCACTGTAGAATACATAATATGCTGAATACAAAATACATAATATACTGTAGATAAAACGGATAAGATGATTAAGAGAATACAGAACATAAATCAAAGAAAAATAGAAAACAACACGAATTTAGAGCAGAAATTATTAATAACGTTTAACAAATAACTGTAGATGCAAGAAAACACAGATCCCAGAACATAACGCGGGGAGAATATGGGGAGCAAAGTAGGCAGAGCAGGCAAAAAAGAACACAAACGGCTAGATTTAGAGTTTTGTCGGTAACGAGCCGAGTAGCTAACGCTGGCTTTTTTTCCCCCGCACCTTTTAAATACCGCTGGTATTTAGAGTTCACAGAAGGGCTGCGTTAGGCTCCAAAAAGGGAGCGTATAGCATAATTTACCACCACTGCAACTCTAAATACCAGCGGTGCTTACGGACGCGGCCAGCTTCAAAAACGTGCTCGTGCACGATTCCCCCATAGGAAACAATGGGACAGTTTGAGCTGAAAAAAAACCTAACACCTGCAAAAAAGCAGCGTTCAGCTCCTAAGGCAGCCCCATTGTTTCCTATGGGGAAACACTTCCTAAGTCTGCACCTAACACCCTAACATGTACCCCGAGTCTAAACACCCCTAACCTTACACTTATTAACCCCTAATCTGCCGCCCCCGCTATCGCTGATCCCTGCATATTATTATTAACCCCTAATCTGCCGCTCCGTACACCGCCACCACCTACGTTATCTCTATGTACCCCTAATCTGCTGCCCCTAACACCGCCGACCCCTATATTATATTTATTAACCCCTAATCTGCCCCCCTCAACGTCGCCGACACCTACCTACACTTATTAACCCCTAATCTAGCGACCGGACCTCGCCGCTACTATAATAAAGTTATTAACCCCTAATCCGCCTCTCTCCCACCTCAATAACCCTATAATAAATAGTATTAACCCCTAATCTGCCGACCGGACCTCACCGCTACTATAATAAATGTATTAACCCCTAAAGCTAAGTCTAACCCTAACCCTAACACCCCCCTAAGTTAAATATAATTTTATGCTAACTAAATAAATTAAATCTTATTAAATAAATTATTCCTATTTAAAGCTAAATACTTACCTGTAAAATAAATCCTAATATAGCTACAATATAAATTATAATTATATTGTAGCTATTTTAGGATTAATATTTATTTTACAGGCAACTTTGTATTTATTTTAACCAGGTACAATAGCTATTAAATAGTTAATAACTATTTAATAGCTACCTAGTTAAAATAATTACAAAATTACCTGTAAAATAAATCCTAACCTAAGTTACAATTAAACCTAACACTACACTATCAATAAATTAATTAAATAAAATACCTACAATTATCTACAATTAAACCTAACACTACACTATCAATAAATTAATTAAATACAATACCTACAAATAAATACAATTAAATAAACTAACTAAAGTACAAAAAATAAAAACCGATCGGTCCAGGCTCCGATGTCTTGATCCAAGCCCAATCGGGGGCTGAAGACGTCCATCCTCCGGCTGAAGTCTTGATCCAGGCGGCGGCTGAAGAAGTCCATCTTCGTGCAGAAGTCTTCATCCTATCCGGGCCGGCAAACATCTTCATCCAAGCGGCATCTTCTATGTTCTTCCATCCGATGACGAGCGCCTCTGTCTTCAAGACCTCCGGCGTGGATCCATCCTCTTCTTCCGACGACTAGACGACGAATGAAGGTTCCTTTAAGGGACGTCATCCAAGATGGCGTCCCTCGAATTCCGATTGGCTGATAGGATTCTATCAGCCAATCGGAATTAAGCTAGGAAAATTCTGATTGGCTGATGGAATCAGCCAATCAGATTTAAGTTCAATCCGATTGGCTGATCCAATCAGCCAATCAGATTGAGCTCGCATTCTATTGGCTGTTCCGATCAGTCAATAGAATGTGAGCTCAATCTGATTGGCTGATCCAATCAGCCAATCGGATTGAACTTGAATCTGATTGGCTGATTCCATTAGCCAATCAGAATTTTCCTACCTTAATTCCGATTGGCTGATAGAATCCTATCAGCCAATCGGAATTCGAGTGACACCATCTTGGATGACGTCCCTTAAAGGAACCTTCATTCGTCGTCTAGTCGTCGGAAGAAGAGGATGGATCCGCGCCGGAGGTCTTGAAGATGGAGCCGCTCGTCATCGGATGGAAGAACATAGAAGATGCCGCTTGGATGAAGATGTTTGCCGGTCCGGATGTCCTCTTTTGCCCGGATAGGATGAAGACTTCTGCCCGAAGATGGACTTCTTCAGCCGCCGCCTGGATCAAGACTTCAGCCGGAGGATGTTAGGTTTATTTAAGGGGGGTTTGGGTTAGATTAGGGGTATGTGGGTGGTTGGTTGGTTGTAATGTTGGGGGGGGGTATTGTATGTTTTTTTTTCCAGGCAAAAGAGCTGAATTCTTTGGGGCATGCCCCGCAAAAGGCCCTTTTAAGGGCTGGTAAGGTAAAAGAGCTTTTCTATTTTAATTTTAGAATAGGGTAGGGCATTTTTTATTTTGGGGGGCTTTGTTATTTTATTAGGGGGCTTAGAGTAGGTGTAATTAGTTTAAAATTGTTGTAATATTTTTCTAATGTTTGTAAATATTTTTTTATTTTTTGTAACTTAGTTCTTTTTTATTTTTTGTACTTTAGTTAGTTTATTTAATTGTATTTATTTGTAGGTATTGTATTTAATTAATTTATTGATAGTGTAGTGTTAGGTTTAATTGTAACTTAGGTTAGGATTTATTTTACAGGTAATTTTGTAATTATTTTAACTAGGTAACTATTAAATAGTTATTATCTATTTAATAGCTATTGTACCTGGTTAAAATAAATACAAAGTTGCCTGTAAAATAAATATTAATCCTAAAATAGCTACAATATAATTATAATTTATATCGTAGCTATATTAGGATTTATTTTACAGGTAAGTATTTAGCTTTAAATAGGAATAATTTATTTAATAAGAGTTACTTTATTTCGTTAGATTTAAATTATATTTAACTTAGGGGGGTGTTAGGGTTAGACTTAGCTTTAGGGGTTAATACATTTATTAGAGTAGCGGTGAGGTCCGGTCGGCAGATTAGGGGTTAATAATTGTAGGTAGGTGGAGGCGACGTTGGGGGCGGCAGATTAGGGGTTAATAAATATAATATAGGGGTTGGCGGTGTTAGGGGCAGCAGATTAGGGGTACATAGGGATAATGTAGGTGACGGCAGTGTGCGGTCGGCAGATTAGGGGTTAAAAAAAAATAATAGAGTGGCGGCGATGTGGGGGGGCCTCGGTTTAGGGGTACATAGGTAGTTTATGGGTGTTAGTGTACTTTAGAGCACAGTAGTTAAGAGCTTTATGAACCGGCATTAGGCCAGAAAGCTCTTAACTCCTGGATTTTTTCTGCAGCTGGAGTCTTGTCGTTAGATTTCTAATGCTCACTTCAGCCACGACTCTAAATACCGGCGTTAGAAAGATCCCATTGAAAAGATAGGATACGCAAATGGCGTAGGGGGATCTGCGGTATGGAAAAGTTGCGGCTGCAAACTAAAAAATATTTAATATTTAAATATTAAAACATTCTTCCCGTATTTTTCCTCATTTTTAATCGATTTTTAATCAATTTTTAATTCATTTTTATCAGGGAACAATTACTCCTGATCTTATTGTGAGAAATGAATTCTTTGTAATCTTTTCCTGGTGATGAATATTTAGGATTGTATAATGTTCATGCTTCTGTCTGTTTTTAAAAAAAATCATATGAATTATGTTAAATGTATCTTAATGGAAATTCATACTTTTGGATGTTTTCTTTTAAAGTTATAATTCAGTTCAAAGTATATATAGGGCATAGTTATCAAGTATTTTTACCAACAGTAGTATATGTTGACTATAGACATATATAAATTTTTTAAAATGTGGATCAATTGTTCATTCGCTATATATGAAACATGTATTTTGCCGTGATATGAATTTACCAGCATGTATTTTAATTATTGAGACTTTCTTTATAAGTGCCTTAGAATTTGGGGTTTTAGGACCCTGAGGTATCCGGCGGTGTTTTGAACAGAAAGACATTTAACCAATAGGTTAATAATGGAGGGTTTATATTGAAAGGTTTCAAGGCTAACCGGTATCACGATACCTATTATTCTCCCTGAGGAAGTCTGCACGATAGCAGATGAAACGCGTTGGTGTATTTGCAGAGGAGTTGTGACCTTTCTGAGGATCCGTAGTCCCTAGTCCTAAGAGGAATACGCTCACAGGGCTTCCGGATTTTGCACAGCAAACCTCCCCCTAAAACTTTCTAAGTTCCGGCGGACACGGAAAACGAACTGTATTATCACAGAAGGGAGAGTGTTTCTGAAATTTTGAATATTGAGGACGAAAGTCGTGTTTTGATGTTTTGAAATGCTATTTTTAATAATAAACATTGTAAGTGTGAAATTTTAGAGCGCTGGTGTCACTGTGTTTATTATTGCACTTGAGTCCTGTTTGCGCTTTTTTCTTTCAGTTGGAGAGAGCGTTAGACCCTTTCCTGACTGACTCCAAATACCAGCGAGCGGCCAAAACCAGCGTTAGGAGCCTCTAACGCTGGTTTTGACGGCTAACGCCAAACTCTAAATCTAGGCGAAAGTAAATAGCTGTGTGTAAATTAGACACATTCAACTCAAGAATTTTATTTTTCATATAAAAAAGCAGCAATAAGTGCTTGGGAAAAAAAGTTTTTGGTAAACTTATTTTGAAACCAACAGAGTGTGTTTGCAGCTCCTCCTTAGGGACAGGCTGTTCATTGGCTGATATAATTAACTCCCACAATTGTATTGGTGTACAGTGACACATCTTCAAAAACATAAAAACTAATACCTTTTTTTTTATTCAGCACAGGAATTTTTCAAAAGCAAAACAAATTAAAGGGATATGAAACCCAAAAGATTTATTTTGTTATTTAGACAGACCATATCATTTTAAAATAGTTATCACATTTGCTGAAAAGATACTTAGGTAGGTGTATGGAGCACTACCTCGCAGGAAGTAGTGCTGCTATCTAGTGGTCTTGCTAATGTATAACATTCTAGCAAAACTGCTGCTATATAGTGCTCCAGACAGGTGCATGCTCCTAAGCTTACATACCTGGTTTTTAACAAAAGATACCAAGAGAATGAAGAAAAATAGATAATAGAATTTAGTTAGATCATTATTTAAAATGGCACGTGTCCCTTTATAATAATCACTTTAAGTTGTTTTTAAAGGGACAGTAAACACTTTGTACGTAAATTGTTTTTGCAGTGTTCCAACATACAAACAAATCTTGTTTGCTGCAATTGTTCTTATTGGTCTATCTACCTACCACTTTCCTTAACTGGTGTAGCCAATCTGGACTTGAGTCTGAAGATGACAGGGCTTGCCACAGTTATTGTGTTAACACAATTTTCATTGTCTGGCTTCAGCATAAATGAAAAGATAATAAACTCAAACTAGGAACAGATATGAGGCAAGGTTTGGCTTGTGAAGCCTGCCATGTGTTTGTCTAGTTTTCTGTTTTTAGACTTATAAATTACAGGAAAGGACAGCAAAATAAATACTGAAAATATATTGTATAGTTATTTTACGATGCATTATTAAGCATTTTATATTACAATTTTAAAAGTGTTTACTTTCCCTTTAAGGGGAATAAAGAGATGTGTGCAGGCCTGGAGACAATACAGATAGATGCAGCTAAACAGAGGACAACCTAGAAAAAAGACACATAATAGAGATGGAGAAAAAAAGATCAAATGTACCTGTTTCATAACGTCTTGGGTCCAGAATAACACTCTGGATATTTTTACGGACTTTCATTCCCTCTGGCTGTAAGAAATCAGAATTTGAAATACTTATAATTCAGCACATTGTTGCAAGCACTGCTGCCATAAATTGCTAAAGGCACGTGCACACTTCTGAAGTCCTGAAAGCTTAGTTAGGAATACTCTTCAACAAAGTAAATAAAGAAAACAAAGCAAATTATATATTATTATGTTAATAGACGTAAACTTGAGAGCTGTTTAAAATTGTATGCTCTATCTGAATCAAGTTTATTAAATCTTGAATATGAAATCACAAAGGCAAATCAGTGACTGAATCATGTGATCTGACTGCGACATATGATCATATAATAATATGCTGTCAATAATTATAAATCAACCACCATTACTAATTGTCAAGTACTTATTTAGATAGTCCAGTATTTTAAAGGAACATGAAACCCAATTTTCTTTGTTTCAGGATTCAGATAGAGCATAGGATTTTAAACAACTTTATATTCTTCTATTAACAAATTTGCTTTGTCCCCTTTATATCCCTTGCTGAAGGAGCAGCAATGTACTACTGAGAGACAACTAAACACATCTAGTCAGCCAATCACGAGAGCGTATGATATGAACATATTATTTTTCAACAATGCATACCAAAAGAACAAAGTAAATTTGAATAAATAAATGTGAATTTAAAAGTGTCTTAAAATGACATGTTCTATATGACTATATTTCCTATCCCTTTAACTGCTTATATCTGACAGGGACTACAGCCATCAGGCTTTGATCTGAGGTCCAATGGCTGATTACAGGGCAAATAGTCTGAGGGCTGTGACACACTGAGAGCGGCGTGCAATGTGATAATGCAGCTGTGCACGCTCAGTGTGTCCTGCCTTTTCATCTCTGAGCACTCAGCTGCGTCAGGTCGCGTAGCTGAGTGCTCAGAGTTGAAATATTTGAACTTGAGAAGCGATGCGACGCAGCGCAAAGCAGATATTTCTCCTCGAGCCGCATTGCTTGCAGTGTGTCACAGCCTTAAAGGGACAGTCTACTCCAGAATTGTTATTGTTTAAAAAGATAGATAATCCCTTTATTACCCATTCCCCAGTTTTACATAAGCAACACGGTTATATTAATACACTTTTTACCTCTGTGATTATCTTGTATCTAAGCCTCTGCAGACTGCCCCCTTAACTCAGTCCTTTCACAGACATGCAATTTAGCCAATCAGTGCAGACTCTTAAATAGCTCCATGGGAATGTGAGCACAATGTTACCTATATGGCACACATGAGCTAGCTCTGTCTAACTGTGAAAAACTGTTAAAATGCCCTGAGATAGGAGGTGGTTTTTAACAGTTTAGAAATCAGTTTGAGTCTAACTAGGTTTAACTTGCAGCAAAGAATACCAAAAGAACAAAGCAAATTTTATGATAAAAGTAAATTGGAAAGTTGTTTAAAATTGCATGCCCTATCTGAATCATGAAAGTTTAATTTTGACTAGACTGTCCCTTTAAGGTCTGACATGGGCATGTAACTAACAGGGACTATCTTGTCGGATCTGAGATTCAATATGGGGATATGGTTGATACGTAGGAGCTGCAGACCCATTAGATTTAGTCTAGATCTTATCATAACCCCACTTGACCATTTCCCAGAATCACCCAACAGTGGATGACAGCTAACAACCCTAGTTATAAAGCTAATAAATAATAGTAAGTCTACTTGTTACATTGTGTGATGTGACTCATATATAAGAATGTAGTTGATGATATAAATGATTCATTCATAAAAATTAAAGGGACATTCTAATACAAAACTATACTCTCACAATCATTGGGATCATGTCATTCTTTTATTACCGACTATAACTAACTAGTTTGGCTGAATGTTTTCTGCAGATAGAGCTTTTTGAATATCGCTCTGTATTGTCAGTGTGTTTTTTTCCAATGATCACAATTCCCAAATGTTTCTGCCATTAATACCCATAAAGCTCAAAATCGTTACCTCCCCAAAACAACAAAGAATTATTATCAGACTCACTAATCTCATGATCTTGTAATTAAAAAATGCCATGCGCATTATTAAAAACAAACAAAATGGCAATTTTACAGGTTTAGTGATTACATCACAGTTTGAAGGGCCGCCTTGTAGTATCACCAATAGGTGATATGTGTGTAAATAACCTGTTGTGCTCTAAAACCGTAGGTATATGTATATATGTCTTAAAGGGACACTAAATATTGGGTACTACTACAGTAGCTTGGTTTCCACTCACTGTACTATTGTTTTTCATTCTCTGATTGCTTCTCTCTTCAAAGCTATTCTCTTATTTTATCTCTTCAATAGTGATGTTGGTGACATTCTGCCTGTTGACACTGGGCACCGCCATCTTGCAATTTAAAGGGACATTCTAGTCAAAATGTAAAAACCCATAGATGAACTGCATCTTTGCATGGAATCATACTTACAGTATACATCATTGGCAAAAATGCTTCTAGTAAAAGTTATCACTGTTTCAGTGTTAGCATTTTTCTCTGCACGTGCATGTGAAGCATAGCTAGATATTCTCAGTGCACCAGCATTTTAAATACTGCAGCTGCTCAGCACACACCAGTGGAGCTTGTATCATGTCAGCAAATAACAAATTAAGTTATTAGCAGATGGTACAAACGTTGTAGGCTCTCTGAGAAAGTGCTGTGTTTAAAATGCTGGTGCACGGAGCATACATAAACACACCTTTAAACAGCTATAGCTTTTAATGTGTGTATATTGCAAAAATGATTCTTATTAAAAACTGAAATACATTCACGTGGATTCCAATTTTGGCTGGAATGTCTCTAAGTATTTTTGTACCTCGAGATAAAAGCAATGCCCATTCACAGATCCGTGAGTGGGAGCTTTAGATTTTTGCAGTCGCTGCATTGATCAATATTATTCCTGAGGGCTTTTTTATATTTGTTATGTAACTTCTAAACTATGTAAACAATAGAAAAATTTAACTTTTGCTTTCTATTGTGCAGGCTTATCCAAAGTGCAAGGTACAGCTGTCTAAAAGCCAGTAACATCACTGATCTGCAATCATGCACTGCTTCTGTCACAGGATGCAAGAATACATGTAAAACAAGATGGCGGCGGCCCAGTATAAAGGTGCAAAGCTTTACCAACTGGATTCTGTAATGAGTAAAAATATGAGAACAACTTTAAAGGGAGTTGTAGGTACAGGAGGAAAAACAATAGCCCAGTGAGAAGTAATCGTGCTTCTGTAGTTGTACCCAGCAGTTTAAAAAGCGATTGTAATGGTCCTTAATGGGACATTAAAGGGCTTGTTTATTCAAATGTCATTAAACAATAATCGTTTCTATGTAAATTGTGCAAACCTACAAATGTTGCAAATCAAATAGCTAGTTTAGGTTATTTTCAACATTTTGAAGATAAGTAAAGATTCTTTTTTGCCTCTCTAGGAAGAACAAAGTAATTTCTTTTCATATAATATAATATATTAATGTTTTTTTTTTATTAATGCATGAAAATTGTATATGTTTTAAAAGTAGACAACCACAGGTATTGATATAGGCCCATTTTGGTATATTTTATACCATTATTTTGTCTGCCAAGTACGATCATATAAAAAAATATTGTTCCCAATTTTTTTGCAACCTTTGGGTATCTCACTGAAATTATTTACACACAACTACTGGAGTTACAAGACACATGGTTGTAAAAGCTTCTCTGGGTTCCCCTTTGTTAATAAATAGCAGACATGCATGGTGTTGCCATTGGTTTTTGGCAATTAGAAGGCCGCTAATTGCAGCTCCGCACCACACTTTTGAAATTCCTGACAGTGAAGGGGTTAATCAGTTATCTTGTAAGCTACATATTTGCTGTCGTGTAGGGATTACCCTCCCACCTGACATCTTGCATCCACTGATCTCTACCTGATCTCTCCCAAACAGCTCTCACCTTTCCCCCCACTGGTCACCACCATCTTAGGTACTGTCAGAAAGTGTGCCAGAATGCAGTTTATGTTTTTTATTTTTAAATATTTATTTATTTTTAAATTTATGTAGTGTAGTGATCTCTCCTAAGCCTTCCATCTTCCTGATTCCCCCAACAGTTCTCTTACCCTCTTCCCTTCTACCGTCCCCCGCCATGTTTGTTAATTGCAGCCAGTCTGACATTAAAAGATTATATTTTTTTAAAATGTTATTTTATATTATTGTTCATTTTATAATTTTCTATAGTGTAGGGATTTCCCTTATCAGACCCATCTCCTCCTCCAAGCAATTACTTTTTCTCTGTAGAGTAGAGATCCTTACTCACCCTCCCACTTCCCTTATCCCCCCAACAACTCTCTTACCTTTCCCCCTCCCGCTGTTCCCCTCCCCACCATGTTTATTACTGGCAGCCAGTCTGCCATTAACAAATTATAATTTGTTTACATTTTATTTTAGATTATTGTTCATTTTATAATTTTTCTACAGTGAAGGGATCCCCCATCACCAGTCCCACCTACCCCTCCAAGCAATTATTTTTTTCCTGTAGTGTAGGGTCCCACTTCCCCCCTCTTAACAATTTTCTGTGGCATAGGGCCCCATCCATCTCTCTGCCATTCCTAACATTTTTGTAGTGTAGGGAACTTCACATCTCCCTCCTCTCTCATCCACTGGGCCACCCACCTGCCTTCTTTCTTCCCTCCCACCACTCCCACTCAGCACCAATGGGTGATCGCCAATTAGGCTTCATATGCCTTTTGCCCCCTGGTTGCGGCTTCAGCTGTCTAAGCTGAAAGCACAAACTGCAACATGTGCCTCTATCCCAGATGTAGGTACTACGTCAACACAGTACGCTGCATAGTGTGACCCAGTACTTATGTTGGTGCAAGAGGTTAAAAGAACATGAAACCCCAAAATTTTCTTTCATGATTCAGATAGAGCATACAGTTTAAACAGTTTCCTAATTTGCTTCTGTTATCTAACTTGCTTTATTCCTTTATTGAAAATCAAACCACGGTATGCTCAGAAGCTGGGAGATAGCTGCTGATTGGTTGCTGAACATATATAATCATTGCCTTAAAGGGACATGACACCCAATTTTTTTTTTTCATGATTTAGAAAGAGCGTGCAATTTTAATCAACTTTCTATTATCTAATTTGCTTTATTCTCTTGATATTCTTTGCTGAAAAGCATATCTAGATAGGCTCGGGAGCTTCTGATTGGTGGCTACACATAGATGCATTGAGTGATTTGCTCACCCATGTGCATTGCTATTTCTTCTAAGCAAATTAGATAATATAAGTAAATTGGAATGTTGTTTAAAATTGTATTCTCTATCTGAATCATGAAAGAAAAATTGGGGTTTTAGTGTCCCTTTAATGTGTTCAGCGAGCTCCCAGTAGTGCATTGCTGCTTCTTCAACGTTGGATACCAAGACAATGAAGCAAATTTGATTATAGAAGTGAATTGCAAAGTTGTTTAAAATTGCAAGATCTATCTGAACCAGAAAAAAACACTGTTTTAAATATATTTTTTTATTAAGATTTGTTACTCACCACGATCCTTAGCTTCTTTATCACTCCATCAGTGTACACATGACTTTTGACTGATGCCTTCACTTCTATTTGTACTTCCCCAGTCACCAGAGGTACAATGATGAAAGGAACCACAATACTATCACCTCCATTTATTTCCACCTGTTGGCGGTAATTATTTCCTTTTGTTGCTGAGCTGCAGAACTGCTCATTATAAATGAGATCTAGTCGCACCTATACAGAGAAACATTAAAGGATAACAAGGCATAAGAAAACCTGAAAATTAAATTACAGGGACACAAAAGTAATTTTTCTTCATGAAATATAAATTAATGGCTTTTAAAATATATACTTTTTTTAAAAAAAAACAATGTTCTTGTACTGAGGATATATTTTTTGTTCCAAGGCTTGTCACTATCCACCAATAAAGCAGAGGCAGTTTGTCTTATCAGCCAGTGCGCAACCTGGTACAATGTACTGGGCAGTACAGCGTCAAGAACTCCTAATTAAATGGAATGGGCAAACCACGCAAAACACATATAAGGGAACATTTAAGTGTAATATATGGTATTTTTTTCTCTGTATCCTTTACTGAGCAAGTAACTAGATAAGTTCACCAGAATTGCTTGTGCAAAGTTAAATGCAGACAGCGAATCATGTCCGCTCGACATTTAGTAAATCTACCCCTATGTGTTGCTGCAGGTTATTGTCATTTTTATGAAAATCACCTGCATCTTCCAGGAGCATAAGAAAGAGGACAATTTTTGAATACATTTGTGACATATATTCTACCATTTTTAAATTTTCCACTCAAAAAAATATCAGACAGCTTCGATTGTTTAATGTTAGCTATGCTTAAAATGGGAATTTCCTGTGTTTCTAGAACCGAAGACAACATGTTGTTATTCTACACAAAAAGCCCAGACTACGGAGGATGACAATGCCCCACACTGCAGTTTCCTTCCTGATCACCATGCTGGACTCAGGACTCCAATGACATAAAAGTTTGTGGCTGGGGGTTATGGCTTTGAAAGCCCATATCTGAGGGGAGTCTGCCCTTTTAAATGAGGATTTGCATGCCTCTGTATGATGCAGCTGATATCTATAAACAGCAATTACCTGCAGCAGGACATAAAGAGCAGTTTACCCAGAGGGGGAGGGGTGGTACTAATGAAGCCTCTACCTCCCCACTGTTTGTGCTAGAGGTACAAGCAACCCTTCATTTAAATAGACAGGCTCCCCTGGTGGGTCGGAGGAATACTACAGAGCCCCTATCTTCCCCTGTGATTTAATTAGAAAGGTATGTGTGAGGATTCCACTCCGTGTTTTGCATCTCTATTTCCATTTCCACATCACATGATTTTACCTTTCCCTTTACTTAAGGGATCACCTGACATTAAACAGGTGCTTAGTTATTGCAGATAGTACTGTTTCACAGTTTGTTTGTTTGTTTGTTCCTGCTACTTGGAAATTAAGCCTTCATTTCAGACTCCTTTCTTGATCCCTCCTAATTGGATTCATTGCACTTCTGCTACCTGTTTGCAAACGGACATCATTGCTTTGCAAAATTACAAGCTTCATTTATTTCTACTGAAGTACTGTACTAAACCTGTCAGCCTGCTTGGAGTTCAAACTGTGTGCATTCCCTGCTGCATTACACAGACAAGCCTGGGAGACTACCTTTGTAAAGTAAGGACTATTTATCTGTTTTAAGCTCACATTACATCTTGAGCTTAACAGCACAGAGTTCTTTGCTTAAATAGAATCTGCTTTCCAGTTAACTGCATATATATACAGCCATAACATCTAATGCTCTACTCTGCTTATACAAACTTTGTGCTCCTTTCAACTTACTTGCTTATTCACAAGACCTGCTCCGGTGTGCTATTTAAAGAGACAGTACAACTAGAAACATCAAGCTGCTCTCTCACTTCATTTTTGCACAAACAACCACTCCTGCATAATCTCTCAATTTATTGCAGGCAGGTATATAAAGGAAGTTTAGTGTTGCTTATTAGTGACCATAAAATACTTTTATAATTACTTGCAATTCTACACTGATTCCTATCTGTGAGGCAATAACAGATCTGAGAACTCAGTGTGCTTTGATTTGCTGTGCTTGCATTAACAGCAACTTACCTAAGTTTATTATATTTCACCTCAGACTGCTTGGTCTATGCTGTCATAATAGCCCAATTGTCTTGGTGATACAAATATACTTTTTTTCCATCTGCAGTTGTGATCCTCCCAAGAGTTGAAACCTAAGTTTTCTCAAGAGTTTTACAGAATAACTAAGCCTATTGATTATGGATCCAGCAGATCTCCCAAATATTGTTTATAACCTGTCACAACGGCTGGATGAGCTCAGCCAGGGTCTGAGAGAATTAAAAGTCAAAAATGAAACACTAAGGAAAGTTATAAAGGATACAGTTACCAGCAAACCAGCTGCTGTGCAGGCTAAAACTGAAACTGTTATAGCACCTCCAGATTTGTTTAATGGAGATAGACATTCATATCGGCAATTTAGGAATGCCTGTGTTCTCACCTTCAATTTGAAGCCTATCACTTATCCCAACGATAACACCAAAGTGTTAACAATGATCAGTTATTTAAGTGGTGAACCCAGCATATGGGCGGATACCTTGTTTGAGTCCTACAGCCCAATACTCTTCTCTCTACAGTCCTTCCTAACTGTCATGGATGAGTTATATACGGATTCTAACCTTCAACATACTGCTGATAATAAACTACGGAAGTTAAGACAAGGCAATCGACTGGTTGAGACCTACATCACTGAGTTTAAACAGCATGCAATCAACTCCCAATGGAATGCAGCTGCCCTGAAAAGTCAATTCAGATTAGGTATCTCTGACCAGGTTAAAGATGAACTCGCTCGTACTGATCTCCCTGATTCCCTGGAAACCTTTATGATATTGGTCATGCAAATCAATAGACGACTAAGAGAGAGAAAGTCGGAACGACATTATGCTGATTCCCCTTATAAGAAACCTATCCAACCAATCCAGGCTACCCATCATGCCCATTCATCCACCAGTAGCCCAGAGGCTATGGAAATAGGTTTTATCCGTGGCCCTCTCTCCTCAGAAGAAAGATTTAGACGTAAATCTAAGGGCCTCTGTATGTATTGCAGTTCTGCTGTCCACTCTCTACGAGATTGTCCTATTCGCAAGAACAAAAACCGTAAGTCATCTCCAAATTTGACTTCTTTAATTGTGCTCAACAAACCTATTCACTGCATTCTACCCCTCTTTACAGTGGGACTGCAAGCAACTGAAGAAAGAGGCCATAATTGATACAGGCGCACTGGATAACTATATAGATACATCTATTGTTACACTTAATAAAATTCCTCTCATTAAAAAACTGACTCCAGTTTTTATTTGTGTAGTGGGCGGCTCTGACATTTCCTCTGGACCTATCACACACCACACTGTTCCCATTTTAGTAACCACTCTTAATTCACATCAAGAATATATTAGTTTCGATGTTATCACCTCACCACTCTTTCCTATAGTCCTTGGCCTGCAATGGCTTCGTTTACATGAACCGACTATCACCTGGAGTTCATTGGACATCACTTTCAATTCTGATTATTGCCAACAAACCTGTTTTCATTCGACTACTTTATTACACTTGACTGAAGAACCCATGATTCCTCAGGTTTACAAAAAGTTTACAGAAGTATTCAGTAAAAAGGAGGCAGAGACCTTACCACCCCATCGTTCCTACAATTGCCCTATTGACCTAAAACCTGGCACCACACCTCCTTTTGGCCATTTATATCCTCTCTGTCAACCAGAGTTGAACCACCTTAAAACTTACCTCGATGAAAATTTAAAAAAAGGTTTTATTCGTCCTTCTGTCTCACCAGCAGCTGCTGGTTTTTTCTTTGTTAGAAACAAAGTTAACTCACTTCGACCCATCATAGATTTCAGGGAGTTAAACAAAATAATAATAAAAAATTGCTACCCTCTACCCCTCATCCCCGAACTCATCGAGCGTTTTCAACATGCAAAGATCTTCACTAAACTTGATCTAAGAGGGGCTTACAATCTAGTCCGTATAAGAAAGGGTGACGAGTGGCTGACCGCATTTCGAACCCGATACGGCCTCTTTGAGTATTTGGTGATGCCTTTTGGACTCACCAACGCTCCAGCCACCTTCCAGTACTTCGTGAATGATGTCTTCCACGACCTGCTTGACATCTGTGTCGTCGTGTATTTGGATGACATCCTTATATACTCAAACACCATGGAAAATCACGTGAAACATGTCAGCTGGGTACTCTCAAGACTCCAAGTTCACAGATTGTACGCAAAATTAGAAAAGTGTGTGTTTCACACCACACAAATAGACTTCCTTGGATATACCATTGGACCTAAGGGTATTCAAATGCAAGAAAACAAGGTCGAATCTGTCAGAAATTGGCCACAACCTACTAATAGAAAGGAGCTACAACGGTTCCTCGGCTTCAGTAACTATTACCGCAAATTCATTAGAAATTTATCTCAGAAAATAAAACCTCTCTAAAGACTTACCAGCACTTGCATACCTTTTCGTTGGGACACCTCAGCTAATGAAGCTTTTAACATTCTCAAAAGTTCATTTACCTCTGCACCTATTCTACAGTTTCCAGACACTTCCCTTCAGTTCGTGCTTGAGGTTGACTCATCAGACTATGCCCTAGGAGCCATTCTTTCACAAAGGAAAAGTCTCACACAACCGCTTCATCCGGTCGCCTTTTATTCCAAATTACTTTCTCCAACTGAAATAAATTACTCCATCGGAGAAAAAGAACTACCTAACTATTAAACGAGCATTTGACACTTGGAGGCATCTCTTGGAAGGCACGGTACAACCAATAATGATCTACACTGACCATCGTATCCTGGAATTCCTTTAGAAGAACAAAACACTCTCCAGCAGACAGGTGAGATGGAGTCTGTACTTCAGTACATTTAACTTCCTGATCATATACAGACCCGGTTCTAAAAACGGCAAAGCCGACGCACTCTCCAGGAGAGATCTCAGACCACTGAATATCCAAGAAACCACTTCAATAATACCTGCGGATAAATTCCTAGGTTTGATGCCCACATTCAAGTTACAACTCCAAACTTCTCTACAATCTGATAAACTGATTCCCCACCATGCTCTTTCACTCAAAAATGATCTTTACTATCATGACTCCAAATTATATATCCCAGAAGTTCTCAGAAATGAGGTAATCAAACAACATCATGATCCTCCATTACTGGGTCACCCCGGCATTAAAAGGACTATGGATTTACTGGCAAGAAATTATTGGTGGCCAAACCTGGTTGATTCAGTCCATGATTACATTCAAAACTGCATGATATGCATCACTTCTGAGAGGGACAAGAACAAACCCTATGGTCACCTCATACCGTTGGATATCCCTGAAATACCTTGGGTCCATATAGGATTGGATTTCATTGTCGAACTTCCTTTGAGTTCTGGATACAACACCATTCTGGTTGTCACAGATATCCTCACCAAAATGGCTCTGTTCATCCCGTACCATAAGAGTCCCACTTCTAGTGAAACCGTTCTGCTTTTCCTGAATTCTGTTGTACGCTTCTATGGGATTCCTCATATCATAACAGACCGGGGTGTCCAGTTCACTTAAAAATTTTGGAAGTCCCTCTCTCAACATCTACAGATAGATCATCGTTTGAGTACAGCTTTTCATCCTCAGACCAACAGCCAGACTGAACGTCTAAACCAATGGCTAGAGCAGTACATCCACTGCTACTGTTCCTACCAGCAAACAGAGTGGGCCTAATATTTTTACTTGGCAGAATTCGCATACAACAATAGCAAACATAGTTCAACCAATCTCTCCCCGTTTTTTGCTAACTATGCCTATCCTCCAACTTTCTCTATACAAGACACACTGGTTCCTAAATCTCCTTCAGTAGACGATCTATTACAAAAAATCGCTGAGAACTTCCACTTCTTATGTCAAAACATCCAAAATACACAAGCTACTCAAAAGAAATATTACGATCTTCGTAGAAGACCGTCTCCAGAATATGCTGTGGGTGATAAAGTCTGGTTCTCAACGAAGAACATTAAAATACCTGTTCCTAGCAAAAAATTAGCCGGATTATTTATAGGTCCGTTTGCCATCACGCTGTTACTTTGGATCTTCCATCTTCGTTACCCATTCATTCCACTTTCCATGTCTCCCTGCTAAAACCTGCCAGTTCTTCAACAACGAAGACTATACTCCCTCCACAGCCGGTACCTCTTGATAATGACTCCCTTGAGGTTCTGGACCTTCTGGACCCTAGAATATGCAATGGCCAGTTACAATATCTAGTCAGGTGGAAGGGCTACTCGCCAGATGAGGATAGTTGGGAAGCTTATACTCATATCAACGCCCCTAGGCTGCTTTCTCGTTTCCACAGACGTTACCCACACAGAGCAAAGCATCAAGCCGAGGACCGGCTTCCTTGAAGGGGGGCTTATGTGAGGATTCCACTCCGTGTTTTGCATCTCTCCTTCCATTTCCCCATCACATGGTTTTATCTTTCCCTTTACTTAAGGGATTACCTGACATTAAACAGGTGCTTAGTTATTGCAGATAGTACTGTTTCACAGTTTGTTTGTTCCTGCTACTTGGAAATTAAGCCTTCATTTCAGACTCCTTTCTTGATCCCTCCTAATTGGATTCATTGCACTTCTGCTACCTGTTTGCAAACGGACATTATTGCTTTGCAAAATTACAAGCTTCATTTATTTCTACTGAAGTACTGAACTAATCCAGTCAGCCTGCTTGGAGTTCAAACTGTGTGCATTCCCTGCTGCATTACACAGACAAGCCTGGGAGACTACCTTTGTAAAGTAAGGACTATTTATCTGTTTTAAGCTCACATTACATCTTGAGCTTAACAGCACAGAGTGCTTTGCTTAAATAGAATCTGCTTTCCAGTTAACTGCATATATATATACAGCCATAACATCTAAAGCTCCACTCTGCTTATACAAACTTTGTGCTCCTTTCAACTTACTTGCTTATTCACAAGACCTGCTCCGGTGTGCTATTTAAAGAGACCGTACAACTAGAAATATCAAGCTGCCCTCTCACTTCTTTTTTGCACAAACAACCACTCCTGCATAATCTCTCAATTTATTGCAGGCAGGTATATAAAGGAAGTTTAGTGTTGCTTATTAGTGACCATAAAAGACTTTTATAATTACTTGCAATTCTACACTGATTCCTATCTGTGAGGCAATAACAGATCTGAGAACTCTGTGTGCTTTGATTTGCTGTGCTTGCATTAACAGCAACTTACCTAAGTTTATTATATTTCACCTCAGACTGCTAGGTCTATGCTGTCATAATAGCCCAATTGTCTTGGTGATACAAAACATAATTTATGCTTACCTGATAAATTAATTTCTCTTGTAGTGTATCCAGCCCACAGATCATCCATTACTTGTGGGATATTCGCCTTCCCAACAGGAAGTTGCAAGAGGATCACCCACAGCAGAGCTGCTATATAGCTCCTCCCCTAACTGTCATATCCAGTCATTCGACCGAAAACAAACAGAGAAAGGAGAAACCATAGGGTGCAGTGGTGACTGTAGTTTAATTAAAATTTAGACCTGCCTTAAAAGGACAGGGCGGGCCGTGGACTGGATACACTACAAGAGAAATAAATTTATCAGGTAAGCATAAATTATGTTTTCTCTTGTTAAGTGTATCCAGTCCACGGATCATCCATTACTTGTGGGATACCAATACCAAGCTAAAGTACACGGATGATGGGAGGGACAAGGCAGGATTAAGCGGAAGGAACCACTGCACGAAGAACCTTTCTCCCAAAAACAGCCTCCGAAGAAGCAAAAGTATCAAATTTGTAAAATTTTGAAAGAGTGTGAAGCGAAGACCAAGTCGCAGCCTTGCAAATCTGTTCAACAGAGGCCTCATTTTTGAAGGCCCATGTGGAAGCCACAGCTCTAGTAGAATGAGCTGTAATCCTTTCAGGGAGCTGCTGTCCAGCAGTCTCATAGACTAGGCGTATTACACTCCGAAGCCAAAAGGACAGAGAGGTTGCCGAAGCTTTTTGACCTCTCCTCTGTCCAGAGTAAACGACAAACAGGGAAGATGTTTGACGAAAATCCTTAGTAGCTTGTAAGTAAAACTTCAAGGCACGGACTACGTCCAGATTATGTAAAAGACATTCCTTCTTTGAAGAAGGATTAGGACACAATGATGGAACAACAATCTCTTGATTGATATTCTTGTTAGAAACCACCTTAGGTAAAAACCCAGGTTTGGTACGCAGAACTACCTTATCTGCATGAAAAATCAGATAAGGAGAATCACATTGTAAGGCAGATAGCTCAGAGACTCTCCGAGCCGAGGAAATAGCCATCAAAAACAGAACTTTCCAAGATAAAAGTTTAATATCAATGGAATGAAGGGGTTCAAACGGAACTCCTTGAAGAACTTTAAGAACCAAGTTTAAGCTCCACGGAGGACCAACAGGTTTAAACACAGGCTTAATTCTAACCAAAGCCTGGCAAAATGCCTGAACGTCTGGAACCTCTGCCAGACGCTTGTGCAAAAGAAAAGACAGAGCAGAAATCTGTCCCTTTAAGGAACTAGCTGATAATCCTTTGTCCAAGCCCTCTTGGAGAAAAGACAATATTCTAGGAATCCTAACCTTACTCCATGAGTAATTCTTGGATTCACACCAATAAGTATATTTACTCCATATATTGTCTGCATACCAAGTCCTGCGTGGCCACGCAGGTGCTATCAGAATCACAGATGCTCTCTCCTGTTTGATTTTAACAATCAGTCGAGGGAGCAGAGGAAACGGTGGAAACACATAAGCCAGGTTGAAGAACCAAGGCGCTGCTAGAGCATCTATCAGCATCGCTTCTGGGTCCCTGGACCTGGATCCGTAACAAGGGAACTTGGCGTTCTGGCGAGACGCCATGAGATCCAACTCTGGTTTGCCCCAACAATGAATCAATTGAGCAAACACCTCCGGATGGAGTTCCCACTCCCCCGGATGGAAAGTCTGACGACTTAGAAAATCCGCCTCCCAGTTCTCCACGCCTGGGATATGGATTGCTGACAGGTGGCAAGAGTGGGACTCTGCCCAGCAAATTATTTTTGAGACTTCTAACATCGCTAGGGAACTCCTGGTTCCCCCTTGATGGTTGATGTAAGCTACAGTCGTGATGTTGTCCGACTGAAATCTGATGAACCTCAGTGTTGCTAACTGAGGCCAAGCCAGAAGAGCATTGAATATCGCTCTTAACTGCAGAATATTTATTGGAAGAAGATTCTCCTCCTGAGTCCATGATCCCTGTGCCTTCAGGGAGTTCCAGACTGCACCCCAACCTAGAAGGCTGGCATCTGTTGTTACAATTGTCCAATCTGGCCTGCGAAAGGTCATAACCTTGGACAGGTGGACCCGAGACAACCACCAGAGAAGAGAATCTCTGGTCTCTTGATCCAGATTTAGCAGAGGGGACAAATCTGTGTAATCCCCATTCCACTGACTCAGCATGCATTATTTCAGCGGTCTGAGATGTAGGTGCGCAAATGGCACTATGTCCATTGCCGCTATCATTAAGTCAAATGAACAATGGCATCAGAAACAAATGAGTTAGCTAGCTTAAGTGTTCTAAGCTTGTCAATAATTTCAGTCAATGGAGCTGTATGGATGGCCTCTTCCAGGGCCTCAAACCAGAATGCCGCTGCAGCCGTGACAGGCGCTATGCATGCAAGGGGCTGTAAAATAAAACCTTGTTGAATAAACATTTTCTTTAGGTAACCCTCCAATTTTTTATCCATTGGATCTGAAAAAGCACAACTGTCCTCAACCGGGATAGTGGTACGCTTTGCTAAAGTAGAAACTGCTCCCTCCACCTTAGGGACCGTCTGCCATAAGTCCCGTGTAGTGGCGTCTATTGGAAACATTTTTCTAAATATAGGAGGTGGGGAAAAAGGCACACCCGGTCTATCCCACTCCTTTTAGGTATAGGAAAAACATCAGTACACACCGGCACCGCATAGTATTTATCCAGCCTACACAATTTCTCTGGTACTGCAACTGTGTTACAGTCATTCAGAGCAGCTAATACCTCCCCAAGCAATACACGGAGGTTCTCAAGCTTAAATTTAAAATTAGAAATCTCTGAATCAGGTTTCCCCGAACCAGAGACGTCACCCACAGACTGAAGCTCTCCGTCCTCATGATCTGCATATTGTGACGCAGTATCAGACATGGCCCTTACAGCATCTGCGCGCTCTGTATTTCTCCTAACCCCAGAGCAATCGCGCTTGCCTCTTAATTCAGGCAACCTGGATAATACCTCTGACAGGGTATTATTCATGATTGCAGCCATGTCCTGCAAGGTAATCGCTATGGGCGTTCATGATGCAATTGGCGCCATATTAGCGTGCATCCCCTGAGCGGGAGGCAAAGGGTCTGACACGTGGGGAGAGTTAGTCGGCATAACTTCCCCCTCGTCAGAATCTTCTGATGATATTTCTTTTATAGTTAAAGACTGATCTTTACTGTTTAAGGTGAAATCAATACATTTAGTACACATTCTCCTATGGGGCTCCACCATGGCTTTCAAACATAATGAAAGTTGTTTCCTCTGTTTCCTCTGTGTCAGACATGTTTAAACAGACTAGCAATGAGACTAGCAAGCTTGGAAAACACTTTAAACAAGTTTACAAGCAATATAAAAAAAAACGTTACCGCACCTTTAAGAAACACAATTTTTTTTTTTTTTTTTTTAAAATAGTCACAACAACTGCCACAGCTCTACTGTGGCTTGTTACCTCCCTCAAAAACGACTTTGAAGCCTTTTGAGCCCTCCAGAGATATCCTGGATCATGCAGGAAGAAGCTCGATGTCTGTGTCTAATTTTTGCTGCACAAAAAACCCCTCCCACTCATATTACAACAGTGGAAAGTCAGGAAACTGTTACTAGGCAGAATTCAAGCCAGCCATGTGGAAAAAAACTAGGCCCCAATAAGTTTTATCACCAAACATATATAAAAACGATTAAACATGCCAGCAAACGTTTTATATTACATTTTTATATGAGTATGTATCTCTATTAATAAGCCTGATACCAGTAGCTCTCACTGCATTTAAGGCTTTACTTACATTAGTTCAGTATTAGCAGCATTTTCTAGCAAATTCCATCCCTAGAAATATATTAACTGCACATACCTTATTGCAGGATAACCTGCACGCCATTCCCTCTCTGAAGTTACCTCACTCCTCAGAATATGTGAGAACAGCCATGGATCTTAGTTACTTCTGCTAAGATCATAGAAAACGCAGGCAGATTCTTCTTCTAAATACTGCCTGAGATAAACAGTACACTCCGGTACCATTTAAAAATAACAAACTTTTGATTGAAGAATAAACTAAGTATAAAACACCACACTCCTCTTACAACCTCCATCTTGATTGAGGCTTGCAATAGAATGACTGGATATGACAGTTAGGGGAGGAGCTATATAGCAGCTCTGCTGTGGGTGATCCTCTTGCAACTTCCTGTTGGGAAGGAGAATATCCCACAAGTAATGGATGATCCGTGGACTGGATACACTTAACAAGAGAAATATACTTTTTTTCCATCTGCAGTTGTGATCCTCCCAAGAGTTGAAACCTAAGTTTTCTAAAGAGTTTTACAGTATGAGATCCCTCATTTGAAAGAGGGAATTCCCCTCTTTTAAAGGAGAGGATGCACCCCTCTATTTTTCAGGTGATTGCCAAGGTAATAGTGATCCCCAGCTCTATGTACACTCCTGTGCAATGTTTGAAAGGGGGGCCCTTATAGAGCCCATATCCTGCCAAAAGCAAAGAGGTTTAAGATACTTCAATATGAAAAATGGAAACTCCCTTGTTCCAATGTGAGATATCATACACCTGTCATTAGAATGTGATTGTAATAAAAAGGGCAATCATCTAGCTAATGTATTTACTGTTGGAAGGGCAGTGTCTGCAAAGGAGCCCATACAACACAATACCATAGAGGTGCCTTTTACTTTGCTCTGGCCAATAAAAGAGCCCTGGCATCCCAAAATAAGCAATACAATGGGGAAAGTGACCCCTCATTTGAAAAAAGAGGCCCCCTCTTTCAAAGAAGAGGCACATGCCAATGTGGCTATCATCTGATCACCATGGGAAAAGTGGTCACCTGACAGCCATAGGCATATGGAACAACATCAGGGGGTTTGCTCCCACAATAAAAAGGCAAACACGAGACCCTTTATTTGAAAGCAGCAATCATTTTATTTCAAATAAATGGTCCTCTGTCATTCCAGCTGCATGCTGAATGCCATAAAAAGGACAAATGCCTCTCAGCATTTACTTTATTTTGGTGGTTTCGAATAGAGACCTTTATTCCTTCCCACCACAGAAATAACACAATTTTTAAATGAGCGAAGTCCACAATTTAAATAAGTAGTTTCATGTCATTACAGCTATAAAGTGATTGTCTTAGTACTAAGAATCACGAGGATGTAACCACTAGCCTTGTTGTGTGGTGTAGTTGATGTAAGGCTCATAGATCCATGTTACCCTGAACTAATATAACATTAGTAATCAAAGAATGGGAGTATCAGTGAATTTAAAATAGATTCTAATACGTGATACAATCACAGTGGAGGGGGCGCACAAATTTAAAATAGATTTTACATTTTAAAATTCTATATAGGATGATTGTTGGTACTTTATTTATTTTCAAAAATATGTTTTGCCACACTGAGTAAGTATAGACAGGAATAGCAATAATATATTTAAAGGAACACGAAACCCAAAAAAAATTATTTCATGATTCAGATAGAGAATAAAATTTTAAACAACTTTCTAATTTACTTCTATTATCTAATTTGTTTCATTCTCTTGGTATCATTTGTTGAAGGAGCAGCAATGCATTAGTGGTTTCTAACTGAACACATGGGTGAGCCAATGACAATCAGCATATATATATGCAGCCACCAATCAGCAGCTAGAACCTAGATTCTTTGGTGCTCCTTGGGGTACCTAGATACATTTTTCAGCAAAGGATAACAAGAGAAGGAAGAAAATTAAATAATAATAGTAAATTGGAAAGTTGATTAAAATTTTATTCTTTGGGGCCGATTTATCAAGCTCCATATAGCGCTTGAAGCCCCTGTTTCCACGCAAGCCTTCAATGCCGTTAAAGACCACTGCTCCATAACTTGTCCGGGTGCTCTGAGGCCACGGATAGAAATCAACCCGATCCTATAAGTTAGGGTTGATTGACACCCCCTGCTAGTGGCTGATTGGCTGCGAATCTGCAGGGGGCGGCATTGCACAAGCAGTTAACAAGAACTGCTTGTGCAATGATAAACCCAGACAGCGTACGCTGTCGGCATTTATCGATGTGCGGCGGGCATGATACACTACATAGTATCATGTCCGCTCGCACTATAATAAATCTACCCCTCTATCTGAATCATGAAAGTAAAATTTTGGGTTTCATGTCCCTTTAATTTTTTTCATGGTAAACTGCAGCATGTGAGTTGTTATTTATTTCCTAAATATCTGAAACACACAATTAGCATTAATTCACCTTTCCAACACTCCACATTGTTAGGACTGTGTATCAATATTGTTAAAAAAAATAATAATTAGAAATCAGAAGATAAAATGCAATACTGTTGTCACTTTGAATCATCTTGCAAATTATGCAAAAAAGTATAGGCTCTGACTTTCCAGAAGGGTTATTAAACAATTTTCTCTTTGTCAAATTTGTTTTTGTTTTTTTGCATTTTGTATGGTGGCATTTTCCCATGTTAGGGTATTTATGCAAATTAATGTTATTTTCTAAAAAAACAATTAGTCTGCTGAAAAAAAAGACATCTGATTTGTGTGTTACCTCAGAAAAAAACTATTAAATTATTAAAATTATTAAAAACTAAAAATTATTTGTGTAAATTCGACTAGCAAACAAGTAAAAAAAAGTAGTTAAGAAGTAAAAGGGACATGAACCCCAAATTGTTTATTTCGTGATTTATAAAGAACATACAATTTTGAACAACTTTACAATTTACTTCTATTATCTAATTTGCTTCATTCTCTTGATATAATTGGTTGAAAAGCATATCTAAATAGGCAAAGCAGCTGCTGATTGGTGGATGCCTCGTGTGATTGGCTCACCCATGCGCATTGCTATTTCTTTAACAAAGAATATCTAAAGTATGAAGCAAATAAGATAAAAGAAGTGAATTGGAAAGTTGATTAGAATTGTATTCTCTATCTGAATCATGAAAGAACAATGTTGGGTTTCATGTCCCTTTAATTCTTAATTACAGACGTAAAAATATGCAGTGACAACGGTTCTGAGGTTTATGTGGTTTGCAACACATAACCAGTAGGGATGGGCAAATGTTTCTAAAAATTCGAAATTTAAAACGAATTTTGATACATTCGTTCATTCGAATCGAATTTCGAATGTTTATATTCTAACATTCTATTTTCGAATTTTCGTTTTCGAATTTTTCAATAAAATTTGAAAATATGCATTCGAATAATAGAATGTTTAGCTATCTATTCATTCAATTTTGAAATGTAATATTCGAATTCGAATGTCACATTCGAATTCGAAATAGTATTTCTAGTCTAATACTGTGTTTTAGAAATGTAATATTCAAATTCGAATGTGATATTTGATTTGAATGTGACATTCAAATTCGAAATAGTGTTTCTAGTCTACAATTGTGTGTTATAAATGTAATATTCGAATTTGAAAGTGACATTCGAATTTGAATGTGACATTCAAATTTGAATGTGACATTCGAAAACTGTAAATAACATTCGAAAATCGAATTTTTAAGAATATTCGTTCTTATCAACATTCTATTATGTAAATCGAATTTCTACAATAACATTCGTTCTAACATTCGAATTCGAATATAAACACATTCGCCCATCCCTAATAACCAGACCAGATGATTGTATAATAAGTAATGAAGCATTTTCTGTGCTAAAGGTAACATTTAGGCCTAGTTTTTACCAGTAATTCCAGGTGGTAAAGTCTGGAAACTGGTGGTATAATAAAAATTCTCCCTACACTTTACTGAAGATAAAAAATTTACCACAAGTTTCCAAACTTTACCACCTCAATGGAAACTAGGCTCTAGTCTGTGGCCATTACAGCCTTTTCAACCAGACAATATTCACACTCAGGAACAGCTTGAATGACTTTAAAATATTTCTTAGACAATTCGAATATCAAAGAAATTAGAACACAGGTGATTTAGCATCAAATTATATTTCTCAACTGTACCTCAATGTTTTGAGGAGCATAGTTATGGAGGATGGCTTTGATCTCCACCTGCTCATTGCGCACCACAGAATACGGAAGCCGGAGATCAATAAAGAAGAGTTTCTTGCCCATTAGCTCATACGGGTGAGCAACACAGATGCCTGTAGAGTAGTTGCCATAGAACACAAAATATTACTACTAAATTTTTGAGGTCAGACGTTATTAACAAATAAGACATTAGACATTATTTGTTTATTTCTGCCAAACAGTAATTCCCCATTAATTTAAAATTAAAGGGACAGTAACGTCAAAATTAAACATTCATTACTCTGAAAGAGCATGTGATTTTAAACAACTTTCTAGTTTACTTTTATCATCAATGTTGCTTAGTTCTCTTTGTATCCTTTGTTAAAGAGCAATTCTAGTTGAGCTCAGGAGAGTTCCTGTGTCCTTAGCCATTTGGCTGCAGTGTTTGCAACAATGTTTATAGCAATGTTGTACACAGTTGCAACCTTTGCTGCCATATAGAGTATATTTATTATTATCTGGCAGAAATGTTTATAACTATGAATAATATTAATACAAATTGTTTTGCAAAAGCTGCTGCCAGATGGCTAAGGACACGTGCACGCTCCTCCTGAGTTCACCTAGGATTACTCTATAACAAATGATACCAAGAGAACTAAGCAAAATTGAAAATAGAAGTTATTTGGAAAGTTGTTTAAAATTATATGCTTTATCCAATTCATTTAAGTTTATTTTTTACTAATGTCCCTTTAAATGTATAATCAGGTTCTATATGTAAACATACATGTCTAAAGATGTATATCAGGCTCTACAGTATATGTAAACATACATGTCTAAATATGCATGTATATATGTATATATATATATATATATATATATATATATATATATATATACATAAATATATATGTACATATATAAATATATATGTACATATGTATGTATTTATGTATTTATATGTCTATATGTATTTACAGACATATATACACATATAAACACATCAATACATATGTATATGTATATATATATATATATATATATATATATATATATACATACACACACACACATAAACATATATATATATATAAATATATAAGTGCATTGGAGCCCTTTGAAAACATGAAAAATCATATTTATGCAATATTCATATTTAATAGTGTTATAGTATGTATTACTGTAAATATTTCACATTCCAATGTCCTTCACATATCAGAATATGTTCTCTGTGTTTTAAATAGATATTCCCATATATCTGTATATATCTATAACAATACATAATTATGAATATGCAATGATATATATTTTACCAAAAAAACAGATATATGTAGAAATATGTATTTACAAATAGATGTAACTTTCTGCTGTGTGAAGAACATTGGAATGTGAAATATTCATATTTTCATGTCAGGTTAGCGCACTTGAGAATATGCGATCAGGTTTGCACGCAAGATGTTTTTTTTTCCACTTTTTTCACTCCATTGACTTCTGTGGGGGAATATGATAACTTGCGTGCCCTATATAAATATCCACTAAATGTAATTTAAAATGTGTTAGTTTTAAAAGGCATTTATGGAGATGGTATAAAGTATCATGTAGTATGAATTCAAGTCCCTCTCTTGTTTCCCTTCTCTGTTTTATTTATGTATAATATTGAACTTCTGAAAGTACCTGAAGATGATGACAATCCAATAGCCAAAAATTCCCAGGTGGTAATAGAATCTGGCATATGTTCCGTAAACACGGTGGTTGACAACCTATAAAGCACAAAATATCAATTGCTTAAAGGGATAGTATACTCCAGAATTGTTATTGTTTAAAAAGATAATCCCTTTATTACCCATTCCCCAGTTTTGCATACCAAACACAGTTATATTAATATACTTTTTACCTCTGTGATTACCTTGTATCTAGGCCTCTGTAGACTATCCCCTTATTTCAGTTCTTTTGACAGAGTTGCATTTTAGCCAAATCAGTGTTATCTCATAAATAACTCCCCAGGAGTAAGCACAATGCTATCTACAGGCAGTGCAGAATTATTAGGCAAATTAGTATTTTGACCACATCATCCTCTTTATGCATGTTGTCTTACTCCAAACTGTATAGGCTCGAAAGCCTACTACTAATTAAGCATATTAGGTGATGTGCATCTCTGTAAATAGAAGGGGTGTGGTCTAATGACATCAACACCCTATATCAGGTGTGCATAATTATTAGGCAACTTCCTTTCCTTTGGCAAAATGGGTCAAAAGAAGGACTTGACAGGCTCAGAAAAGTAAAAAATAGTGAGATATCTTGCAGAGGGATGCAGCACTCTTAAAATTGCAAAGCTTCTGAAGCACGATCATCGAACAATCAAGCGTTTCATTCAAAATAGTCAACAGGGTCGCAAGAAGCGTGTGGAAAAACCAAGGCGCAAAATAACTGCCCATGAACTGAGAAAAGTCAAGCGTGCAGCTGCCAAGATGCCACTTGCCACCAGTTTGGCCATATTTCAGAGCTGCAACATCACTGGAGTGCCCAAAAGCACAAGGTGTGCAATACTCAGAGACATGGCCAAGGTAAGACGACCACCACTGAACAAGACACACGAGCTGAAACGTCAAGACTGGGCCAAGAAATTTCTCAAGACTGATTTTTCTAAGGTTTTATGGACTGATGAAATGAGAGTGAGTCTTTTTTTTTTTTTTTTTTTTATTATAATTTTTTATTATAATTCAACACAGTTGTACATTTTTCTGCATTTTCCAAAAAAAAGAGAAAAAGGATATATAAGCAATAAGAAAAGAGAAATCAAAACATCCATGAAGTGTCCACATGATAATATTCTTATCAATAGAATTTTGAGTCAAGCATTCCTTCATCTCTAATATTTCCCTGTTGAATTATATTTTATATACTTCTCTGAACAATGCTAAACAGAACCAAACAAAAACAAAACAAAACAAAACAAGCGACAAAAGAAAAAAAAAAAAAAAAAAAAAAAAGGAGAAAAGGGAAGGTTCCCCGCTCGTCCCCCCCCCCAGCTCCCCAACATCATGTCCAAATACCAAAATCCCAATAATACCGGCTTTGTCTTGTGTTCAGGTCTGGGCGCTAACATCTAAGAAATGTTTATTGGCAATGGCAAGCTCCATGGACACTGATCCCCGAAAGGGGGAAATCAGTTGTAGTTGTATTTCCTTCGGGAAGCTGGCAATTACATTCCGCCATTTTAGTATAAAACGATTGACTTGTGTTTCTGAATTTATAGATGTGTCCATTTGCTCCATAATCAGTATATTTTTCAGTTTTTGAATAAATTCTGTTAAAGTTGGGGCTTTACTAGATTTCCAATACTTCAATATAAGTAGTCTACCGACCATTATTGCTGAATTTAATTGACGTGAATGTTTATATGTGCCTATTTTTTGTCCGTCTATGAAGAACATTATATGTTCCAGCTTAAGTTGGAGGTGTATGTGATTAATTTTATTCAGCCAGACGTTAGTCTTATACCAAAACTTCTTGATTTTAGGGCAAGTCCAAAAGCAATGGTTCAGGTCAGCATTAAGAGCTTTACATTTATGACATGAAGCCACAGAGTGGTCCCATTTTGCTTTCTTACTAGGAGTAATATATATTCTATTTATTAATTTAGTGTGAGACTCACGCCATGAAGTGGATAATGTTGCTGTGTCAGCAAATGTGAAGCTTTTATATATAATAATAAAACTGTATAGGCTCGAAAGCCTACTACTAATTAAGCATATTAGGTGATGTGCATCTCTGTAAATAGAAGGGGTGTGGTCTAATGACATCAACACCCTATATCAGGTGTGCATAATTATTAGGCAACTTCCTTTCCTTTGGCAAAATGGGTCAAAAGAAGGACTTGACAGGCTCAGAAAAGTAAAAAATAGTGAGATATCTTGCAGAGGGATGCAGCACTCTTAAAATTGCAAAGCTTCTGAAGCGCGATCATCGAACAATCAAGCGTTTCATTCAAAATAGTCAACAGGGTCGCAAGAAGCGTGTGGAAAAACCAAGGCGCAAAATAACTGCCCATGAACTGAGAAAAGTCAAGCGTGCAGCTGCCAAGATGCCACTTGCCACCAGTTTGGCCATATTTCAGAGCTGCAACATCACTGGAGTGCCCAAAAGCACAAGGTGTGCAATACTCAGAGACATGGCCAAGGTAAGAAAGGCTGAAAGACGACCACCACTGAACAAGACACACGAGCTGAAACGTCAAGACTGGGCCAAGAAATTTCTCAAGACTGATTTTTCTAAGGTTTTATGGACTGATGAAATGAGAGTGAGTCTTGATGGGCCAGATGGATGGGCCCGTGGCTGGATTGGTAAAGGGCAGAGAGCTCCAGTCTGACTCAGACCCCAGCAAGGTGGAGGTGGAGTACTGGTTTGGGCTGGTATCATCAAAGATGAGCTTGTGGGGCCTTTTCGGGTTGAGGATGGAGTCAAGCTCAACTCCCAGTCCTACTGCCAGTTTCTGAAAGACACCTTCTTCAAACAGTGGTGCAGGAAGAAGTCTGCATCCTTCAAGAAAACCATGATTTTCATGCAGGACAATGCTCCATCACACGCGTCTAAGTACTCCACAGCGTGGCTGGCAAGAAAGGGTATAAAAGAAGAAAATCTAATGACATGGCCTCCTTGTTCACCTGATCTGAACCCCATTGAGAACCTGTGGTCCATCATCAAATGTGAGATTTACAAGGAGGGAAAACAGTACACCTCTCTGAACAGTGTCTGGGAGGCTGTGGTTGCTGCTGCACGCAATGTTGATGGTGAACAGATCAAAACACTGACAGAATCCATGGATGGCAGGCTTTTGAGTGTCCTTGCAAAGAAAGGTGGCTATATTGGTCACTGACTGGTTTTTGTTTTGTTTTTGAATGTCAGAAATGTATATTTGTGAATGTTGAGATGTTATATTGGTTTCACTGGTAAAAATAAATAATTGAAATGGGTATATATTTGTTTTTTGTTAAGTTGCCTAATAATTATGCACAGTAATAGTCACCTGCACACACAGATATCCCCCTAAAATAGCTATAACTAAAAACAAACTAAAAACTACTTCCAAAACTATTCAGCTTTGATATTAATGAGTTTTTTGGGTTCATTGAGAACATGGTTGTTGTTCAATAATAAAATTAATCCTCAAAAATACAACTTGCCTAATAATTCTGCACTCCCTGTATATGGCACATATGAACTAGCAAAGTATAGCTGTGAAAAAACTGTTAAAATGCACTGAGATAAGAGGTGGCCTTCAATGGCTTAGAAATTAGCATATGAGCCTACCAAGGTTTAGCTTTCAACAAAGAATACCAAAAGAACAAAGCAAATTTGATGATAAAAGTAAAAACATGTGAAGGAAAACCTCTTGATTATCTCTTAGATCTAGACAGAACAAAATGACGGCAACATCAAAATGAATATTCAAAGAAAAGACTAGCTTTGTTGAGAACGAATGAGGAGTTAGAAAAAACTCCTTATACTGATGAACAATCAGAACACAAAAAAAGCACTAAGTTTCCATCCATGTTTTGCTGTGTATAAAGTTGCAAACAGAACATGCTTAAAGATTAACAACTATAAAGATTTCTTTTACAAAACTGTGCATTCATTTTTTGGCAGAATGTAAAAAAACAACAAATGTTACTATTATTTGTAGCATTAATCCAAAAACAATAAATGAATGTCCCTTTATAAAAGAAATGAACGAACAGAAGGCCTGTGAGAAAAAAAATGTAGTTGATTAATTTGTACAGGAAAGGCTTTTTTTCTTGGTGGGAAAGGCTTTTTTTGCAGGCAGAAAAGGCTTCAAAAACTCAAATTTACACTGTTTAGGTGTGAAAATCTTCAAAAGTTACATTATTCAATGACAATATAGAAATGTCCTTGTCAGCTGATTGATTCTAGCCAATAAGTATATTAGCTTCACTTTTGTTCTTGGCTAGTCCTGATACCATTAAAAAAAAATATATATATATATATTTGTCTGTGCTGTCGGCTTGTAGCAGCAGCACTAGCTACTAATTTCTTTGTTTATGTTTATCCTGATATCCATGTGCCCCTCTTCTGCTGGGAAGACCTTTTTCATATAAAATAGAGAACTAATGGATTTTCATTAATAAACTAATTCTGAATAACCGCCTTAAAGGGACATGAAACCCAAATTTGTTATTTCATGATTTAGGTAGAACAAACAATTTTAAACAACTTTCCAGTTTACTTATATTATCAAATTTGTTTAATTCTTTTGCTGCTCCTGAGGTTTTCCTAGATAAACCTTTCAGCGAAGGATAACAAGTGAAGGAAGCAAATTAAATCATAGAAGTAAATTGGAAAGTTGTTTAATATTGTATGCTCTATCTAAATCATGAATGTCTAATTATGCCTTTACTGTCCCTTTAAGGAATATAAAACAAAATTAAAGCTTTTTGGGGGGATTAATGATTCTTCCGAAACATTTTTTTGTATGGGTAATTGTCTAGTAGACATTTCCCTGGGATGAAGTTCTGCTGATCTGTGAATGGCAACAGTTATAAACATTCTAAAACTGTTCTGAACAACCTCCTGATAGTTATAGCAATTTTTCATGTTTAGGGAACCTATGAACTTTATGGAACTAAAAACCTTTATGAAAGTGGAGTACACCATTGGGGAATACCTATCCCTGAGTTGATTCCAAACTAGACGCCAAATCTAAAGACTGTAATCTGCAGAGGATTTCTTTCTTTGGAGTATCTATATAATATCAGCCACTAGATTACCTCATTTGATGAAAGATGAATTCTATGAGACAAAGTCTACAAGTTGCAACAGTCTCATGTCAAACCATACACATGGAACAACATCTATAATGGCTAACCATCAAACCTAGAACAACCGTTAAGTCCTGTGCAAAAGAAAAACTCATATACTAGAGGTTCCTGACTGCTTATGATTCTAGAGTAATCACTCTAGACCAAAAAAAACCCCAAACACTCCAAATTAAATCAGCGATCCATGAAGCACGAAGTGTAAGGGGTGACACTCCTTCATACATGGCAGATGGATTGAGGCAAAGAAGATAAGTAAATTGGAAAGTTGTTTAAAATTGCATGCTATAACTGAATCATGAAAGACAATTTTTGGGTTTCATGTCCCTATAAATTTTGGCCAAATTTCGATAGTGGTAAAAAATAATTTGTGCAGTGTAAACTTGGTGCAAACTATTGTTTTTTTGAGAGCCGTCAACCTCTATTGGGAGGAGCGCATGAGCCGCGAAGAAGCACTACTGGGTGGCGCTGGTTTTCACGGCTCATTACAATTATCAGCCAACATAGCCACGTAGAGGTGGATGGAGCCGGACGCCTCTATTTTGAGCATAATGAGTTGCGAAGAAGCACCACTGGGTGGCGCTGGTTTTTGCGGCTCATTACAATGCTATCGGATCAGTCATTCAGCCAACAAGCATAGCCATCAATTTGCGCACTGGAGGGCAGCAGAAGCGTCTCACTAGCTGCCTTCATTGCACAACATGCCATGGATCGTTCTTCATCGGCCATACTGTGTTGGTGTTATAGTAGTACATTGGCGAACGGCCCTGGGGGGTGGATGTACATTTATGCAATCATGCATCATTTAAAATGAGACCAATTTTTTAAATAAAAAAAAACTTAAATCATCCTTAAAACTTTTTCTTCTCTCATTTGACAGGGGAGGCGCTGTCTCACCTGACTCCTGTGACGGAACATAATCGTATGGCTTCAAAGAATATATGTTTAATATAAAATACATTTGCATTTTTCCCTTTAATGTTATATTTACCCATCTCTTTCTTTTTTCAAAGGCAGTGTTTGGATCTTCCATAACCAGCTCTCAGAAAATCTACTGCGTGATACAAAGTCCCACATATCCGCATAATCCTCATCAGAGTCACTGTCAGTCTTGGCGGTATCGCTACCAACAACAGATGTACGATGAACTGAATGAAAAAAAATTAGAACAGAAGTGAGTGACAAGAAAGGAAAAAAAGAAAAACTAATGATGAGTAACATCATAGATGATGCAGCTAAATATAAGAAAGAAGAAAGACTCGATATAAGAATAATGTTACGAGGTTAAAGGGATACTAAACCCAATTTTTTTCTTTTATGATTCAAATAGAGCTGCAACTTTCTAGTTTACTCCTATTATCAGTTTTTCTTTGTTCTCTTGCAATCTTTATTTGAAAAAACAATTTTTGGTTGAGACCCTGTACAGCACTTTTTTATTGGCGCTGTCCAATCAGCAAGGACAACCCAGGTTGTGAATCAAAAATGGGCCGGCTTCTAAACTTACATTCTTGCTTTTCAAATAAAGATAGCAAGAGAATGAAGAAAAATTCATTATAGGAGAAAATTAAAAAGTTACTTAAAATTGCATGCTCTATCTGAATCATGAAAGAAAAAAATTGGGTTCAGTGTCCCTTTAAAGGTTGCACTGCAATGCAATCTATTTGTAATCTGTGTAAAAAATATGTAAAAATTGTTACAAATTAAAAAGTTCCATCCCAGTGGAATTGCAGAAATGCAGAAATTTTTATCCACTTTCCGAAGATATTCTCAAAGAGAGAAAATAAATACTTTCATAGCGTAATACTGTTAGCACCAAACGGAAAAAAGCACAGCTGTAATCAATATACTCACATGTTCCAGAGCCTCAACAGCACTTCATATAGATTAAACAAGTGGATAGGTTGTAAAACTTCCCACTTTATTACAAACAAAGTAGACAATGTAGCAGTGTCACTCAGGGCATCAATAAGGCTATGACACATTAAGTTCTATGTCAGCAGCTCCAATATTGAACAGTGCAAACCAAAGTTCCAGCACAGAGTGAAGCCAATACTGCCTAACAGTCTTTCCCTTCCCATTGACCTACCTTCAATAAATCTCTAATGTACGCTTCACTGAATGAAAGCAGTTTTTTCAGGGAGAATGTTTCCATCCTTAGTCCAATATTATTGATCCATTTCTGTAACACTGTGTCCCCCAATCTGGGAGTACCTTGTTTTTATTTGTGTAATAAAGTGGAAAGTTTTACAAGCTATCTGTTTGTCCATCTATATAAATGGCTCATTCCAGAGCTGTTGAGGCTCTGGAACATGTAAATATCTTGATTACAGTTTTTTTTTCTGTTTGGTGCTAGCAATATTATGCTATGTAAGTATTTATTTTCTCTCTTTTAGGATATCTTTGCAAAGTGCATCACCAGAAGCTCTGCTGTATTGGGAATGGAACTTTTTCATCTGTAATCATTTTTACATACATTTTTTGCACATATTGTAAGTGGTGTAATAGATTCACTAATCACTTTATCTTGTTTTGACTGATTGTTTTCTGGATGAGGTGGATTATATTGTGATATATTTTTTTAACATTTTTTTTTTAAACTTATGGCAGAGTGGTTCAGTTGGAGGGGGCAGAAAGTTTAATAAACAACGAGATGTTAAAACACCAAATACGACAACAAGGTTCTCTAATCCTCCAACTCCAAAACCAAATGGACAACCTTGACAACAAGGATAGGAGGCAAAAACTCCTATGCAAATCACACCAATCTGAAATCAGTTCTGGTTACAATTGACACTTTTTAAAAGCTACCTTAGAAATTTTTGTCTGCAGTCCTCACAGACCAAACATATATTTAGCTTTTATTTCTTACTTAAAACTTGGGTAAAGGCAAATGTTACAAGACAGGGATGTCCCTTATCGTCACTCCTGTTTGTCTATACTGTGTAGGTCCTAGCTGCCCATATTAGATAAAGGTGGTTTGAATGAATACAAAAATCACCCTATATACAGATGATGTTCTGCTTTACTCGCCGTCCTCCCTATTTTCCATACGAGCCTTATTAACAGAATTCTAGCCTTTTGGATGTTTTTCTAACTTTTTTAAATTAATAATCAGAAATCAGAGGTACTAAATGTTAACCTGGCAAAGGAAAAATGTGCAGCCCTACAGACTTGCACTACAAAGTACCTTAATGTTATCTTATCCCAAAACAAATGTTCCCTCTAATTTTTTTGACCAGTGTGTGAAAAAATCTGGCCTGTGTAGTCAAACCTAAAAATGCTTTAAAGGTGGTAAACAGCTCTGTGATGAATGAGTCATGTAGGTGCGAATGGTTTAATCTGTGAATTGTATTTCTATATACTATATGATGCAACTAAACATCAGAGGAAAGCTAGTTGTATTCACTAATTTATAAAAGCAGATCACAAAACCACAATTTTTTTTTCTTTTCAATGCATAATTGCTGAAAATGTATCACCCTTTTATATGATTAAATCAGGTATATTAAAGGGACACTGAACCCACATTTTTTCTTTCTTGATTTAGAAAGAGCATGCAATTTTAAGCAACTGTCTAATTTACTCCTATTATCAAAGTTTTTTCATTATCTTGGTATCTTTATTTGAAAAGCAAGAATGTGAGTTTAGATGCCGGCCCATTTTTGGTGAACAACCTGGGTTGTTCTTGCTGATTAGTGGATAAATTCACCCACCAATAAACAAGTACTGTCCAGTGTCCTGATCCAAAACATAGCTTAGGTGCCTTCTTTTTCAAATAAAGATAGCAAGAGAATGAAGAACAATTAATAGGAGTAAATTAGAAAGTTGCTTAAAATTGCATGCTCTATTTGAATCACGAAAGAAAAAATTTGGGTTCAGTGTCCCTTTAAGAATCAAACAAAAATGCTAAATGTTTAACTAAATAACATTTTCAAAACTAGATCACTAAATGCAAAACCAATAAAACAAAATCCCAGCTATTTATTATATCAGTCATCATCATCATCATCATCATCATCAATCTGCTGCATAGTCTGGATTTCTTTATCTTGAAAGGCAATTTGAATAGGAACAAAATGACCTATGTGCCTATTATGTGCTTAATGATTCATATAGAGAGTGCAATTTTAAACAACTTTTCAATTTACTTCTATCAAATGTGCTTGGTTATCTTCGTATCCCTTGTTGAATAGCACACTGAGGTAGGCTATGAAGCAGCAATGCACTACTGGGAGCTAGCTTTTGATTGCTGACTGCATAAATATGCATCTTGTTGGCTCATGTGATGTGTTTAGCTACCTCCCAGTAGTACTTTGCTGCTCTTTCAACAAAGAGCTGACCTGATCTTTAGCTATTGATGCACTCTCTTAAACTTCACAAACTCCCCCTTTCCTCTTTCTGACCACCATCTCCTTACTTGCAACATATCATCCCTCCCTACAACTCTCCCTCCTTCTACTCCTCACACCAAACTTCACAGAAGCATTATGTCATTAGATCAGCAACAGCTTGCTAATTCCCTCGAACCTCTCCTCTCATCCTTCTCCTCCTTTTCCTGCCCTGACCAATCTATCTGCCACTATAATTCCACCCTTACATCTATCTTTTACAATCTGGCCCCTCTTACCATAGCTCGGAAATCACAGACTCATCCTCAGCCCTGGCATACTCATGACACAGTACCTACGCAGATGTTCCCATACTGCTGAGCGGCACTGGAGAAAATCTTGGAGTTCAGCTGATTTTCTTCATTACAAATTCATCTTGAACTCCTACTATTCTGCCCTTAATCTCCATAAGCAACACTACTTCTCTACTCTTATCTCTAATCTTTCTTCAAACCCAAAATGTCTGTTCTCCACTTTCAATACTCTTCTCCACCCTCCCCCCACCTCCTAATACAACTTCTCTGTCAGCTCAAGACTTTGCCAGCCACTTCAATAACAAAATCGACTCCATCAGAAACAAAATCAGCTCTCAACATAATTCCATTCTTTCACCCCCTCAAATGCTCTCAATCAACCACAACCCACATAACCTTAAACTTAGCTCATGCTCCCCTGTTACTGAGGAAGAAGTTTTGGCACTTATACTGTGCTCTCACCTCACTACCTGTCCCCTTGACCCTATCGCCTAACAGCTACTCCCCTCCCTCTCTGCTACCCTTACCCCTATACTCACACACATTTTCAACCTCTCCCTCAGCACCAGTATATTTCCCTCATCTCTGAAACATGCACTGGTCACACCTATCCTCAAAAAACCTTCCCTTGATCCTACCTCCCCATCCAACTACCGCCCTATTTCCCTCCTCCCTCTTGCCTCAAAGCTTCTCGAAAAACTAGTATATGCACACCTATCCCACTTCCTTACATTAAACTCCCTCCTTGACCCACTGCAATCTGGATTTCGTCCCCATCACTCCACAGAGACAGCAATTGTTAAGGTTACCAGTGACCTACTTACAGCAAAATCAAAAGGCTACTTCTCTCTACTAATGCTCCTTGATCTGTCCGCAGCCTTTGACACTGTTGACCACCCTCTTTTGCTCCAAACCCTCCAATCCTTTGACATCCATGACACAGCCCTCTAGTGGCTCTCTTCCTACCTGTCAAACCGTACCTTTAGTGTAGCCTTCTCTGGGGCCTCCTCTGCCCCGTCACCACTTTCTGTCGGAGTACCGCAAGGCTGTCCTTGGTTCCCTTCTCTTCTCAATCTACACATCATCACTAGGTTCCCTAATAATGTCCCACAGTTTCCAATATCATTTGTATTCCGACAACACCCAAATCTACTTCTCTGGACCAGACCTATCTCCTTCCTTGCTAACCCGTGTCACTAACTGTCTTTCAAACATCTCTTCCTGGATGTCCTCTCACTACCTAAAGCAAAATCTCTCCAAAACTGAGCTCCTTATTTTCCCCCCTTCTTCCAAAATCTCCACCCCCAATCTCTCTATAACTGTCGACAACTCCATCATTACCCCTACCCCGCATGCCCGATGTCTCGGGGTCGCATTTGACTCAGATCTTTCTTTCACTCCTCACATTCAGTCCTTGGCTAAAGCCTGCCGCTTCCACCTCAAAAACATCTCTAAAATTAGACACTTCCTTACACAAGACACAATTAAGATTTTAATCCCCTCTCTCATCCTTTCCCGCCTTGATTGCTGCAACTCTGTCCTCTCTGGTCTCCCCATCTGCCACCTAGCTCCTTTACAATCCATAATGAATGCCTCTGCCAGGCTCATCTTCCTTACACGTCACTCTTCATCTGCTGCACCTCTCTGCCAATCCCTTCACTGGCTTTCTCTTGCCTCTAGGATCAAACACAAAATTCTCACTCTGACATACAAAGCCCTCAACTGCACTTCTCCCCCCTATATCTTAGACCTTGTCTCCAGATACTCTCCCTCCCATCCCCTTCGCTCTGCTCATGACCTCCTACTCTCCTCCTCTCTTGTTACCTCATCACACTCCCATTTACAGGACTTCTCCAGACTGTCTCTCATCTTATGGAACTCTCTGCCTTGCTCCACAAGACTCTCCCCTAGTTTTGAAAGCTTCAAGTGCTCCCCAAAGACTCTATTGTTCAGGGATGCTTACAACCTATGCTAACCTTTCTTTATACAAGTTCCTCTCCCCCCTGAACCCACTTAGCATGTAAGCCTAAGAGTCCAGCTGTTTGTAGATCACCTTCTTAAGAGCTGACTACAACAGTGCAACTCTTGGCAGGTCCCTCTATCCATTTGATCCCTATAATTGTTCTGTTGTACTCAGAGGCGTAACTAGAAACCACAGGGCCCAGGTGCAAGAATCTTAGAAGGGGCCCCCCCACCACCCCTCCCCCCTCCAAAAAAAGGTGAATTTAATACATTTTTTTTTTTTTTTTTTACATTTAACACAGAAAAAAAAATGTGAATCAGATTACATGTCTGCAAAAGGAGGTACCCTGTGCCCACAGTCTGTGAGATGGTCTGACCCCCTATTACTGTATATAGTGACACTGTTTAACCCACCAGTACTGTATATAGTGAGTTAGTGACACAGTCTGTAATCTGCCGGTGAGATGGCTGGCCTGACCCTACCCGCCCAGTACTTTATAAAGTGACCACAGTGGTCAGTGACATGGTCCAGCCCCCCTTACTGTATATAGTGGTACTGTATAGTGACACTGTTTACTCCCTGCCCCCCCCCCCATGCTGTAGTAACAAGGTCTGTAATTTGCTGGTTCCACAAAACATACACAAACACACATACATGCATAAATACACACACAGTCACATACATACACACACACATAAACACCAATGGGTAAAACAGAAACACTAACCCCTGTAGTCATGTCACACTCACATGATATCAGTGCAGGCAGTGGAAGGTTAACGTTTTTTATTAAAAAAAAAAATTATTAAAAAAAAATTATTAAAAAAAAAAATTATAAAAAAAAATTTTTTTTTTTTTTTTTTTAAAGATGGGCCCCCACCCTCAGGGGCCCAGTCGCACCTGCGATCTCTGCACCCCCTGTAGTTTCGCCCCTGGTTGTACTCCGCCTTTGTTTATAGCGCTGCAGAATCTGTTGGCGCTCTACAAATAACCGATAATAATAATAAAATAGAATGAAGCAAAATTTGATAATAGAAGTACATTGGAAATTGTATATTCTATCTGAAACAATATGCACTAGTAACTGACTATTTTTTATAAGGCTGTAAATTAGTGTTACACTATTCTTGACAGGCAAAGAAACTCTTGAACTAGACTGCTGATTTTTCTCTTGTTAAGTGTATTCAGTCCACGGGTCATCCATTACTTATGGGATATATTCCCTTCCCAACAGGAAGTTGCAAGAGGATCACCCAAGCAGAGCTGCTATATAGCTCCTCCCCTCACATGTCATATCCAGTCATTCTCTTGCAACTCAACTAGATAGGACTTTGTGAGAGGTCTTTGGTGTTTTTTATACTTAGTTTATTTCTTCAATCAAAAGTTTGTTATTTTAAATGGCACCGGAGTGTGCTGTTTGTTCTCAGGCAGTATTTAGAAGAAGAATCTGCCTGCGTTTTCTATGATCTTAGCAGAAGTAACTAAGATCCACTGGCTGTTCTCGCACATTCTGAGGAGTGGGGTAACTTTCAGAAAGGGAATAGCGTGTGGGGAATCCTGCAAACAAGGTATGTGCAGTAAATTATTTTTCTAAGGAATGGAATTGACTAAGAAAATACTGCTGATACCGATGTAATGTAAGTACAGCCTTAAATGCAGTAGCGACTGGTATCAGGCTGATGAATGTATGTACAATAAGTAATTTTCTAAGGAATGGAATTTGACTAAGAAAATACTGTTCATACTGAAGTAATGTATGAGCCTTAACTGCAGTAGAAGCGACTGGTAGCAGGCTTATTAATAACACTACCTAACTTTTAAAGTGCATGTTTAAAACGTTTACTGGCATGTTATTAGTTTTTTGTGAGGTACTTTGGTGATAAATCTTTTGGGGCATGATTTTCCACATGGCTGTCGTTTATTTCTACATAGAAACGGTTAACTGAGGTTTCCCACTGTTGTAATATGAGTGGGAGGGGCCTATTTTAGCGCTTTTTTGCGCAGTAAAAATTCAGTTTCAGTCTTCCTGCTTCTTCCTCCTTGATTCAGGACGTCTCTAGAGAGCTCAGGGGTCTTCAAAATTCATTTTGAGGGAGGTAATCAGTCACAGCAGACCTGTGACAGTGTGTTTGACTGTGATAAAAACGTTAATTGTTAAATTGATTATCCGTTTTTGGGTATTAAGGGGTTAATCATCCATTTGCTAGTGGGTGCAATGCTTTGCTAACTTAATACATTTACTGTGAAAATTTGGTTGCTATAACTGATTTGGTTCATTGTTATTTCAACTGTGACAATTTTTTGTGCTTCTTAAAGGCGCAGTAGCGTTTTTTATATTGCTTGTAAATTTATTTGAAAGGATTTTCCAAGCTTGCTAGTCTCATTGTGAGTCTGTTTAAACATGTCTGACACAGATGAATCTGTTTGTTCACTATGTTTGAAGGCCAATGTGGAGCCCCACAGAAATATATGTACTAAATGTATTGATGTCACTTTGAATAAAAGTCAATTTATATCTGTAAAGAAATTATCACCAGACAACGAGGGGGAAGTTATGCCGACTAACTCTCCTCACGTGTCAGTACCTTCGCCTCCCGCTCAGGAGGCGCGTGATATTGTGGCGCCAAGTACATCAGAGAGGCCCATACAAATCACTTTGCAAGACATGGCTGCTGTTATGACAGAGGTATTAGCTAAATTGCCTGAATTAAGAGGCAAGCGCGATAGCTCTGGGTTAAGGACAGAGCGCGCTGATGATGTGAGAGCCATGTCTGATACTGCGTCACAATTTGCAGAACATGAGGACGGAGAGCTTCATTCTGTGGGTGACGGATCTGATCCAGGGAGACCGGATTCAGAGATTTCTAATTTTAAATTTAAGCTTGAGAACCTCTGTGTATTGCTAGGGGAGGTATTAGCGGCTCTGAATGATTGTAACACGGTTGCAATTCCAGAGAAAATATGTAGGTTGGATAGATACTTTGCGGTACCGGTGTGTACTGACGTTTTTCCTATACCTAAAAGGCTTACAGAAATTATTAGCAAGGAGTGGGATAGACCCGGTGTGCCCTTTTCCCCTCCTCCGATATTTAGAAAAATGTTCCCAATAGACGCCACCACACGAGACTTATGGCAGACGGTCCCTAAGGTGGAGGGAGCAGTTTCTACTTTAGCTAAACGTACCACTATCCCGGTGGAGGATAGTTGTGCTTTTTCGGATCCAATGGATAAAAAATTAGAAGGTTACCTTAAGAAAATGTTTGTTCAACAAGGTTTTATCTTACAGCCCCTTGCATGCATTGCGCCTGTCACTGCTGCTGCGGCATTCTGGTTTGAGTCTCTGGAAGAGGCCATTCGCACAGCTCCATTGGATGAGATTATGGCCAAGCTTAAAGCACTTAAGCTAGCTAATGCATTTGTTTCTGATGCCGTTGTACATTTAACCAAACTAACGGCTAAGAACTCCGGATTCGCCATCCAGGCGCGCAGAGCGCTATGGCTTAAATCCTGGTCAGCTGACGTGACTTCTAAATCTAAATTGCTTAATATTCCTTTCAAAGGGCAGACCTTATTCGGGCCCGGCTTGAAAGAAATTATTGCTGACATTACTGGAGGTAAGGGTCATACTCTTCCTCAGGACAGGGCCAAATCAAAGGCCAAACAGTCTAATTTTCGTGCCTTTCGTAACTTCAAGGCAGGAGCAGCATCAACTTCCTCCGCTTCAAAACAGGAAGGACCTGTTGCTCGTTACAGACAGGGCTGGAAAGCTAACCAGCCCTGGAACAGAAAGCCTACTTCTGCCCCTAAGACAGCATGAAGAGAGGGCCCCCTATCCGGAAACGGATCTAGTGGGGGGCAGACTATCTCTCTTTGCCCGGGCTTGGGCAAGAGATGTCCAGGATCCCTGGGCGTTGGAGATCATATCTCAGGGATATCTTCTGGACTTCAAAGCTTCTCCTCCACAAGGGAGATTTCTTCTTTCAAGGTTATCAGCAAACCAAATAAAGAAAGAGGCATTTCTACGCTGTGTGCAAGACCTCTTAGTAATGGGGGTGATCCACCCAGTTCCGCGGACGGAACAAGGGCAAGGGTTTTACTCAAATCTGTTTGTGGTTCCCAAGAAAGAGGGAACCTTCAGACCAATCTTGGACCTAAAAATCTTAAACAAATTCCTAAGAGTTCCATCATTCAAAATGGAAACTATTCGAACCATCCTACCCATGATCCAAGAGGGTCAATACATGACCACAGTAGACTTAAAGGATGCCTACCTTCATATACCGATTCACAAAGATCATTATCGGTACCTAAGATTTGCCTTTCTAGATCTTCCCTTCGGGTTGGCTACGGCCCTGAGAATCTTTACAAAGGTTCTGGGCTCACTTCTGGCGGTTCTAAGACCGCGAGGCATAGCGGTGGCTCCGTATCTAGACGACATCCTGATACAGGCGTCAAGCTTTCAAATGGCCAAGTCTCATACAGAGATAGTTCTGGCATTTCTGAGGTCGCATGGGTGGAAAGTGAACGTGGAAAAGAGTTCTCTATCACCACTCACAAGAGTCTCCTTTCTAGGGACTCTTATAGATTCTGTACAGATGAAAATTTACCTGACGGAGTCCAGGTTATCAAAACTTCTAAATGCTTGCCGTGTCCTTCATTCCATTCCACGCCCGTCAGTGGCTCAGTGCATGGAAGTAATCGGCTTAATGGTAGCGGCAATGGACATAGTGCCATTTGCGCGCCTGCATCTCAGACTGCTGCAATTATGCATGCTAAGTCAGTGGAATGGGGATTACTCAGATTTGTCCCCTCTGCTAAATCTGGACCAAGAGACCAGAGATTCTCTTCTCTGGTGGCTTTCTCGGGTCCATCTGTCCAAGGGAATGACCTTTCGCAGGCCAGATTGGACGTAGTCTGGAACTCCCTGAAGGCTCAGGGATTATGGACTCAGGAGGAGAAACTCCTCCCAATAAATATTCTGGAGTTGAGAGCAATATTCAATGCTCTTCTAGCTTGGCCTCAGTTAGCAACACTGAGGTTCATCAGATTTCAGTCGGACAACATCACGACTGTGGCTTACATCAACCATCAAGGGGGAACCAGGAGTTCCCTAGCGATGTTGGAAGTCTCAAAGATAATTTGCTGGGCAGAGTCTCACTCTTGCCACCTGTCAGCAATCTACATCCCAGGCGGGGAGAACTGGGAGGCGGATTTTCTAAGTCTCCAGACTTTTCATCCGGGGGAGTGGGAACTTCATCCGGAGGTCTTCGCTCAACTGATTCATCGTTGGGGCAAACCAGATCTGGATCTCATGGCGTCTCGCCAGAACGCCAAGCTTCCTTGTTACGGATCTAGGTCCAGGGACCCGGGAGCGGCGCTGATAGATGCTCTGACAGCCCCTTGGGTCTTCAACATGGCTTATGTGTTTCCACCATTTCCGATGCTACCTCGACTGATTGCCAAGATCAAACAGGAGAGAGCATCGGTGATTCTGATAGCGCCTGCGTGGCCACGCAGGACCTGGTATGCAGACCTAGTGGACATGTCGTCCTGTCCACCATGGTTTCTACCTCTGAGGCAGGACCTTCTAATACAAGGTCCTTTCAAACATCCAAATCTAATTTCTCTGAGGCTGACTGCATGGAGATTGAACGCTTGATTCTATCAAAGTGTGGCTTCTCGGAGTCAGTTATTGATACCTTAATACAGGCACGGAAGCCTGTTACCAGAAAAATTTACCATAAGATATGGCGTAAATATTTATATTGGTGCGAATCCAAGGGTTACTCATGGAGTAGGGTTAGGATTCCTAGGATATTGTCCTTTCTACAAGAGGGTTTAGAAAAGGGCTTATCTGCTAGTTCGTTAAAGGGACAGATTTCTGCTCTGTCTATTCTCTTACACAAACGTCTGGCAGAAGTTCCAGACGTCCAGGTTTTTTGTCAGGCTTTGGCTAGGATCAAGCCTGTATTTAAGACTGTTGCTCCTCCGTGGAGCTTAAACTCCATTGATATCAAGCTGTTATCTTGGAAAGTTCTGTTTTTGATGGCTATTTCCTCGGCTCGAAGAGTCTCTGAGTTATCGGCCTTACATTGTGATTCTCCTTATCTAATTTTCCATTCAGACAAGGTAGTTCTGCGTACAAAACCTGGGTTTTTACCTAAGGTAGTTTCTAACAGGAATATCAATCAGGAGATTGTTGTTCCATCATTATGTCCTAATCCTTCTTCAAAGAAGGAACGACTTTTGCATAATCTGGACGTAGTCCGTGCCCTGAAGTTCTATTTACAGGCATCTAAAGATTTTCGTCAAACTTCTTCCCTGTTTGTCGTGTACTCTGGTCAGAGGAGAGGTCAAAAAGCTTCGGCAACCTCTCTCTCCTTTTGGCTTCGTAGCATAATACGTTTAGCCTATGAGACTGCTGGACAGCAGCCCCCTGAAAGAATTACAGCTCATTCCACTAGAGCTGTGGCTTCCACCTGGGCCTTTAAGAATGAGGCCTCTGTTGAACAGATTTGCAAGGCTGCAACTTGGTCTTCACTTCACACTTTTTCAAAATTTTACAAATTTGACACTTTTGCTTCTTCGGAGGCTGTTTTTGGGAGAAAGGTTCTACAGGCAGTGGTTCCTTCCGTTTAAATTCCTGCCTTGTCCCTCCCATCATCCATGTACTTTGGCTTTGGTATTGGTATCCCATAAGTAATGGATGACCCATGGACTGAATACACTTAACAAGAGAAAACATAATTTATGCTTACCTGATAAATTTATTTCTCTTGTAGTGTATTCAGTCCACGGCCCGCCCTGTCTTTTAAGGCAGATCTAAATTTTAATTAAAACTCCAGTCACCACTGCACCCTATGGTTTCTCCTTTCTTGTCTTGTTTCGGTCGAATGACTGGATATGACATGTGAGGGGAGGAGCTATATAGCAGCTCTGCTTGGGTGATCCTCTTGCAACTTCCTGTTGGGAAGGAGAATATATCCCATAAGTAATGGATGACCCGTGGACTGAATACACTACAAGAGAAATAAATTTATCAGGTAAGCATAAATTATGTTTTTTATAATAATGTATTTACAATTTAAAGTGACAGTATACACCAATTTTCATTTAACTGCAGGTAGTATACGCTACTATAAAGAATAATATGCACAGATAACTGATAAAAATCCAGGCTACCAATTTAGCACTGTTGAGGTTAGGCTGGGACACACATTGAAAGGGTCTGAGAGCAGACCATCCCCACTCCCCCCTGCATATGAAAAGACCCATTATACAAACAGAAGCAGTCTGGAGTCTGTATACATCAGTATGCATCTAGAACTTTGGGGCTTGGTTAGAAGTCTGAAAATCAGCACAATGTTATTTACAAATAAGCAAAACTATACATTTTTACAAAAACACACCCAGATGGGCTAAATAAATGGATCATCTACAAAACATTTAGGCAAAGAAAAATCTTGGTGTACAATGACACTTTAAATGTAAACTTACTAACGTGAATAACAACAACAACAAAATCAGTCCAGTTTAAAACATTTATGAAGCCATGGAATAAAAGTTTTTTTGCAAATACATGCATATTGCAGAAATACTTCTATAATATTCCAAATTACTTTAATACTTAATAATACTAATACATACATATTGACATTGTTATCATTGGTCTTCTTATGCCTCCTCTTCTAACTGCTTGTGGTTCATAGATAAATTTACAGCACTCAAGAAATGCAGCTGCACAGTCCCCAACATCCAGTACATATGTAGCCCGTCTCTGACATGAATATCCCATGGGATTCTGCTGCATTCCATCCTCGCAGCACCGGCGAAGACGGGAATCTGTATATTCTTTGGCTGTGGAGAATAAAGAGTTAATTACAAGTATATTTAAGTTTAGCAATAAAAGGCTCTTTTTTGTGATTAAACAAATTATTTTATTTTGCAAAGGGTTAAATACATAGTTAAAGCTGAGCTCCTGTAACACTGTAACTAAATTGCATGTGCACAGCTCTGAATAATGCAACATTTATTGGTTTTGGAGCTCTGTACCTTTGTCCCTCCGGCAGCTCTCTCTAAACCTTTCTGAAACTGGGAAATAGGCCGCTGATACAGATCTCGCCCATGTCACACTCAGCCCCAACCCTCCCTTAGTCCACACACAGGCCTTCTAGACCCCCTCTGTGAAACGTTGGGACAAATGCACGTGTACAGATATTTTTTTACCTAAAACAGGATACAGTTACCTTTAATGGCTTTTTCTTTATTCATAAGGACTGAGCGACGCCGTCTTTGAGCGTTAGCACAGCGTAGTTCTGTAGAAATAAATTGTATTATGACTTGATTTAAGACAAATCTGAGTTGCAGTGCTATAACCAAAACATCAATAAACATTATTTTTCAAGCTAAACTTGTAGATCCAGATACCTATAAACTTTTTATGTCACTATGCTTCGTTCAACCTCAAGTCTAGTCTCTACTTCTTATCAGAAAACATATAATATATCTCTTTACATTTGTATTTAAATGATCTAGTCTTTAATCCTTTTTTTCTTTCTCACCTGAACGTGCTGGATTTGTTAAACCCGTGGTGGTATGTATTGAAAGTCCCGCATCTGTAAAAACCCCAGCACTGTCACTGCCCCCTCCAGGGGTGCACCCAAGGTCACTTTGTTCCACCTCATTCCAAATCTAGGCATACAAGTTAACCAATAATTATTGAACACAATTATAAAAACAAATAAATAATATGAGTAGTTATATGCTGGATTTTCATGGTGGTTTCTCACCTTGCTTTGTGACATCCTGTTCTTTTTGTTCAGAACAAAAACAGCTTTATCCACAGCCACCATACCAACGTTTGACCCAGGGTCACCTCTAACGTTAAGGTAAACTTTTGTTCCAGGTTCAACCTCTTTGTCATGTCTTTGTTTATCATGGGAGACTTCAAGCTGTGGAATGTAAAAACATGTTCTTTCTCTTTTAATTTTAAGGTAATATTGGTTTTATTTAAATTATAATGTAAATATTGAAATATTAAAACAAATTATTTTACCTAATATGCTAAAAAATAGACATACCACTTAAAGGAGACTAAAAGTTATTTTTTAAATGCACCGTCATTCCAGTCCATAAGAGTTTGTCATGATAAAACATTCTATGGAATCTAGTTTATTTTTCTAAGCAATTACAAAATGGAAGCAAAAGATACACAGCCAAAACCAAAGTGCGACTGTAGAGGACAGCTAATAAATACTGTATTGATGATAACTACTTTATGTGCTTCAATATTGTTTTTCAACTTTTATATCAATTCTTGGGGGTGAATTTATCAAGCTCCATACGGCGGCGGACAGAAATCAACCCGATCAAATACGATCGGGTTGATTGACACCCCCTCTGCTAGCAGCCAATCTGTGATTGGCTGCAAATCTGCAGGGGGCGGCATTGCACCAGCAGTTCACAAGAACTGCTGGTGCAATGATAAATGCTGACAGCGTATGCTGTCGGCATTTATCGATGTGCGGCGGACATGATACGCTACATCGTATCATGTCCGCCTGCACATTAATAAATTGACCCCTAGACATTCATGGACAAAGGAGCTTGGGTGGAGGGAGATAAATCACTCCCATATTTTTAAAAGGGAGAGCAAGGAGAAGATTCATGGTATATGTTCATCAACCCTGGTTTCTGTAGTCTACTTCAAATGTTGGTGATTAGAGAGTGAGACAACTCACAGCAGCAAAGGCTCCTGGTTTACACTCTCACTAGAACCACCCACCTATTTCCTCTAAGCAGAAATGTAATGGATATTCCTTTGCTGCTGTTTGTGGTCTCAGAGCCAGGGGTTAATTCCAGCGGGAACGGAGTTCCTGCACTATTTTTGCAGGAGGAACTAAGTTCCCCCTGGACAGAGAACAGAAACGCTTCAGTAAACACTGCTGCTGCTGGTGGGTGAAGCTGGAGCACAGTCTGGTTAGAGGGATAGTGAGATCCTCTAGCAATGGGCAGAAACACTTCCTACAATACACTAAATGCAAGCCTGTCAGCAGTCCTGCTTTGTGATCACCCCGCGCTGTGTGGAACACATGGTGCTTACATTTCTGTGTGGCTTGCTCTGGGGTTATTTAGCTTCCCCCAGAAGAAATACGACTATTGCTCCTTAAAGGGACAGTATTCTCCAATTTTCACATAACAGCATGTAATAGACACATAGAATAATATGCACAGATACTGATCTGAAAATCCAGTATAAAACCTTTAAAACTTACTAAGATGCTCCCAGTTTAGCACTGTTAAAAAAGTTAGGCTGGGACATCCACTGAAATGAGCTGGAAAGCAAAAAGAGTAGACACTTCCCCCTCCCCTGCATATGATAAGACCCTTTACACAAACAGGAGCAAGCTGGAGTAGGTAGATAACAGTTTACTTCTAAAACGTTGGGGCTTGGTTAGGAGTATAAAAAAATCAGCACAATGTTATTTAAAAATAAGCAAAACTGTATATTTTTTTTTAAAACAAACAAACTTGTATGGGTCATATAAATGGAAAATCTACAAAACATTTATGCAAAGAAAAATCTAGTGTACAATGTCCCATTCAGTGGGTAAGACTCTGCGACAGAGGAGGAGTTTGGAGTTGCTGTCAGACACGGTCTCAGTCCGCTCTGGAAAGGAAGGAGAGGGGAGGAATGAGGGTTTGAGGAACTGAAGCTAAGCTGGCTATGCACCATGTGAGTTAAAAACAAAGTATTTACACCCTGGATCTTGACATTAACCCAGGCATTCATGTCTATCAATTTACGGTCAGCAGGCCAGATTCTCTGCAGAATGCTGACCTGTACAAGATAATGTATGTGCTGCAGATTCAACCTTTCCAGTTTCATTCCAAAGTGCAAGGTAACCTGCTTTGCTTTCAATGTTACTGTGCCCTCATACCTCCTGCTTCATCTGCCAGTTGCTTCAGATTTAATGGTAAAAGAAAATGACACTTGTGACCATAATTTCACTACTTACTGCAGAGTGAGTGCACACACAAACATCCTGAGGGCCAGGGAGTAACATCTCCTAAAATTTTACTAAGGCTCTGAGCTTTTTGGATTATTCAACATCATATGTATGCCCCTTCATGTGTTCTAAAAAGTGTGTTTCTGGCTTCTCAGTATTCAGTAGCAGTTAAATCCTAAATTACAAATAAAAATGTCACCCCTGCCATGTAAAAATGTAACCATGGGTGTCCATCCTCAGACCTAAAGGCAACCATTCAGCCCTTCATTGGTTTTAATTTGCTTTCATTAACCAGAGTGTATAGATTATATACATAAAAATACAGTGTGTGGGTGTATATAACACAATATTAAATGGTCACTGAACACAAATGTTTGCTTTTGTGATTCAAATATAGCATGCAATTTTAAGCAACTTTCTAATTTACTCCTATTATCAATTTTCTTCATTCTCTTGCTATCTTTATTTGAAAAAGCAGGAATCTAAGCTAAGGAGCAGGCCCATTTTTGTTTCAGCACCTGGGTTGCGCTTGCTGACTGGGAGCATGAAATAACGGAACAGTTATGGTAGAATAGAACAACAGTATGTCCTAGCACTGTACCTATGCACCTAAGCCAGCCCAAAGCTGCAACTAAAAAAGCCCACAAACCACTTCATAACTTCATATTGAAACTGTCAACCTGGGGATCAGCAGCACTGCCACTCATTTAGGTATGCACATTACTGGATGTCCTGGCAACCCCGCTATCTGGAGGTAACTGAGGGCATGTCATATTATGTAGCCACCATAAGGCAGGTGGAGAAGGGAAAGAGGAGTGCCGCCTACAGGTGACTGTTCATTCACAGCACGTCAAAGTAAATCTTACAGGATTCAAATGCACTTAAAGATTTGAAGACTTTTGAGAATATTATTATACATTGGTACTGCCCTTTTCATACAAAAGGTATCCAATAAATTAAATATATGTTTTGTGTCTTGGCAATAACAGTGCCAATGGTTGCAGAAGACTATCTAACCATTGTGATAGAGGCTCCAGCAATAACCCAATTCCAGATACTATAGTGTCCCTTCACTTCTAATATGCTCTTATGGACTTTGGGAAGATGATGAAAAGACTGAATTACTGTTTTTTTTTTTGCACATTCAGAAATTCAAAGGTGTCTCTATCAAAAAACCTTTGTTGTAATCCATCATCCAACAAGCAATATAGCTTCTTACTAAGGGCTAGATTACAAGTGGAGCACAACTAGCGCTTTCGCTAGAGCACAAACTGCTCTAGCGGTAAACATTTTGCATGAGTCAGGTTGAGCTGCTATTATGAGTTGAAAGTAAAAACTTATCGCTCCAGCGATAACCCGACTAGTGCAAAAAGGTTTACCGCTAGCGCAGTTACAATATCGCTCACACAATAACCTACTGCCTTATAGAAGTCAATGGAGCAAAAACCTGAATTGCCATAAGATCCCAACTCTAATAACCCCTAAACCACCACCTAGCTCACTGCAAAGTCGCCACTACACAATGAACCCCTAAACCGCCACCCCCCTCACATCGCAAACTACCTCTTTACACAAAGTAACTCACTAACATCTAAACACCTTAATCACAACCCCTAAGTTAACCCAAAATAGACTAACCCTACCTTTACCAAATAAAACCTAACTACTTTTAAAAAAAACTTACCTGAAAAAAATTAAAAATCTAACCTTTCCTTTAAAAAACAAACAAACCTACCATTACAGTAAAAAAAACTACCATATCAATAAAAAAAACCTAACATTACATTAAAAAACACATTACAGTAAAAAAAAAAAAACTACCATTACAAAAAAAGAAACACTAACCTTACAAAAAACCCCCAAAAAATTACCAAAAATAAAAAAAGAATTATGCCTATTATAGTACTCTAAAAAGAAAAAAGGTTGGCAAAGGGCTTTAACATTTTTTTTAAACACCTGAGATCTCATTTATTTGAGCCCTTATAACTTTTTTGTGCATTAAAAAAAATAATAAAAAAATTGTGATAGTGTTATTATGAGTATACGTGTACTTTGCAATTTATTTTTTATGTGTTTTGTGACACTTTTTTGTTTCTCGAAACAGTTAACCAGAGCTCTGAGGACGAGGTAATCATTCTAGCGTAAATTGCGATTGCACGCAAGTGATTGAGGCCTATTTATCAAAGGTCTGTTGGACCTGATCCGACAGCAGTGCGGATCAGATCCGACAGACCTCGCTGAATGCGGAGAGCAATACACTCTCCGTATTCAGCATTGCACCAGCAGCTCTTGTGAACTGTTGGTGCAACGCCGTCTCCTGTAGACTCGCGGCCAATTGGCCGCCATCAGGGGGTGTCAATCAAATCGATCATACTCGATCGGGTTGAATTGTGGCGATCTCTGTCGGCCTGCTATAAGCAGGCGGACAGGGTTATGGAGCAGCGGTCTTTAGACCGCTGCTTCATAACTGCTTTTTCTGGTGAGCCTGCAGGCTCGCCAGAAACACGGGCCCTCAAGCTCCTTTTGGAGCATGATAAATGGGCCTCATGTTTACTTTCAACTCGTAAAACCAGTGGTAAACCTGACAAGTGCAAACACCCGCCATAAATGCCTTATCACTTGCACGCAAACGCTTGTGCTCCACTAGTAATCTGGCCCTTAAGTGTCCACCAGTACATCCCCCATCTTAAAAACATATGGACAGAGCAATGCAAGCTATGTGAATGAACTGGGACATTTGTTTGTAACTAACGGTTAAGATACGTTTCTTGAAAGAGGCCAACATTTTAATTCTCAAATCGTCAAGGTTATGGAACTTAATAAACACAAAAATTGTGCAAATATCCCTGCAAAAAGAATTTCTGATAGATAGGAACACCATTTGTTATGAGCCTCAATGCAAATTATCTGATGGTTTTTCATGGCTCAAAGAAATAAAAAAGAAAATTTATGCTTACCTGATAAATGTATTTCTTTTTTGACACGATGAGTCCACGGATCATCTTAATTACTAATGGGATATTCACCTCCTGGTCAGCAGAAGGCGGCAAAGAGCACCACAGCAGAGCTGTTAAATATCTCCTCCCTTCCCTCCCACTCCAGTCAATCGACCGAAGTTAAGGAAAGAAAGGAAAAGCCAAGGTGCAGAGGTGTCTGAAGTTTACAATAACCCAAAACCTGTCTTTCAAGAACAGAGCGGGCTGTGGACTCATCGTGTCAAAAAAGAAATACATTTATCAGGTAAGCATAAATTTTCTTTTCTTTTTTATGACACCATGAGTCCACGGATCATCTTACTTACTAATGGGATTCAATACCCAAGCTAGAGTACACAGATGATACGGGAGGGACAAGACAGGGAACCTAAACAGAAGGCACCACTGCTTAAAGAACTTTTCTCCCAAAAGCGGCCTCAGCCGAGGCAAAAGTGTCAAATTTGTAAAACTTTGAAAAAGTGTGAAGAGAATACCAAGTTGCAGCCTTGTAAATCTGTTCCACAGAAGCTTCATTCTTGAATGCCCATGAGGAAGCAACAGCCCTCGTGGAATGAGCCCTAACTCTCTCTGGAGGCTACTCTTCAGCCAAAAAGAAAGAGAAGTAGCCGTAGCCTTCTGTCCCTTAAATTTTCCTGAGAAAACCACAAACAAAGCACGAGACTGACGAAAATCCTTAGTCACCTGCAGATAAAACTTTAAGGCATGAACCACGTCCAAATTGAGTAGAAGCCGTTCCTTCTGAGAAGAAGGATTAGGACACAAGGAAGGAACAACAATCTCCTAATTAATGTTCCGATCAGAAACAACTTTAGGAAGAAATCCTAATTTAGTGTGTAAAACTACCTTATCTGAATGAAGAATACGGTAAGGAGACTCGTACTGCAAAGCCGAGAGCTCTGACACTCTGCGAGCAGAAGAAATAGCAACCAGAAATAAAACTTTCCAAGATAACAACTTAATATCTAAGGAATGCATAGGCAAAAAACAGAGCCCCTGGAAGGACTTTAAGCACTAAATTCAGACTCCATGGAGGAGTAACTGGTTTGAACACAGACCTGAACCTGACCAAGGCCTGACAAAATGATCTGGAACATCTGCCAGATGTTTGTGTAACAAAATAGATAAGGCAGAGATTTGCCCCTTTAGGGAACTTGTCGATAATCCTTTCTCCAAACCCCCTTGGAGAAAAGACAACATTCTAGGAATCCTAACTCCACTTTGTGAGTAGCCCTTGGATTCACACCAATAGAGATATTTACGCCATATCTTATGGTAAATCTTTCTAGTTACAGGCTTACGAGCCTGAATCATGGTCTCTAAGACCGATTCTGAATTAGAAGGGCCCTTGAATTAGAAGGTCCTTCCTCAACGGAAGTCTCCAAGGTGGCAGAGATGACATGTCCACCAGATCTGTATACCAAATCCTGCGAGGCCAAGCTGGTGCAATGAGGATCACCAACGCCTTCTCCTGCTTGATTCGAGCAATGACCTGAGGAAGAAGAGCAAACAGAGGAAATAGGTATGTTAGACTGAAGGTCCAAGGGACCGCCAGAGCATCCATCAGTTCCGCCTGGGGGTCGACCCGTATCTCGGGAGCTTGGCATTCTGTCGAGATGCCATGAGATCCAATTCCGGATGACCCCACTTGAAAATCAGGTTTGAGTCCCCACTCTCCCGGATGCAATTTTCATAAAAACGTTACTTTTCTCTTTAAATAAGAAAGTTTAACTTTTTTTATTTTTTTTATTTAGTTTTTAAATAATGTAGTCTAAGAAGCTTAAAATGTTAAGCCGAACGTCCCCGCAACTTGCCTTCAGTCGCACAGATAGTCTCAAGTGTTAACATGCAGTTATGTTAATATGCAGTGTTAACACGTAGCTAAAATACATCGATGCGCAGTATGCCCTACAACGGAGCGGAGTGACTGGAAAAAGGGCGCACAATCACTATTCACTTCCTTGCGTACCTCCCATTGTGGGTGTGACAAGAAGCAAACTCCCGGTCTGTTAGTTAAGTTAAAAAACACGCCAGGAGTGTGGAACCACCGCCATGAAATAACCAGCCCCAGTGCCTGCGTCTATGCTGCCCAATGTATCCCCTATGCTCCAGGGGAGTCTGTGATATACAGTAGATAGTGATGAGGTCTGTCCCTTCAATAAAAGACCCTTAGTCAATAAAGTACCCAAACTTTTTTCCTGAGTATTTTTTATTATATCCCCAGAAAACAAGCCAGCACTTACCTCATCTTCTGCCTGGCAGCAAAGGCAGTTCTCAGGTTTGAGATGTCCTCTCCCTCACATGGACCTGTGAAATAAAGGAAAGTCCTGAGTCAAAATGCCTCAGGTTTTCAGGGTTAGGGCAGCATCAATATATGGGAGGCACAGTGAGAATTATGTCCCACAAGTTCCCATTGCTTTAAAGCCACCACTGCTCTACTTTAGAGACTGATATGGACTACAGCTACACCCTAGGACAAAGCAGCAAAATCTTGTACCACTTTAAAAATAATAAACTCTTGATTGAAGAATCTTTTCTAACACCTCACTTTACCACTTCCTATCACTAACGTAGGCAAAGAGAATGACTGGAGTGGGAGGGAAGGGAGGAGCTATTTAACAGCTCTGCTGTGGTGCTCTTTGCCGCCTCCTGCTGACCAGGAGGTGAATATGCCATTAGTAATTAAGATGATCCGTGGACTCAATTAGAGAATCATTTGAAAACAGGTTTCAAATTTGAAAACTCTTCAAAACCCCTAAATGATTATAGTAGACCTTCATTGCACCCCTTTAAGTTGTTCTGTAATGTCACTGGCACTAGCAGAATGCACAGGAAGCAAATGAGCTTGCATGCGGCCTACTAATGTATATGCATGTCAATGTCAGTATAAGCTTTTATGAAATATGTTGCAAAATGTTTCTTTTTTTTTTTTATAACTTTTTATTAACCATAACAGAATGCAATGCCATACCTTTCAAATTCACAGAGGCATGACAGTAAAACAAAAGGAAAAAGCCATATCACGCAATGGTTTGAAAAAATTATACAGTCAAATCCTGCATTATCATTAGTTACAATTTTCAATAAACATTTGTATGAAAAAAAAGAGAAACAGGCAAATACTATCACCAATAAACTTTCAAAAGAAAACTTGCAATGACTTGCATTAGCTTGCATACTGTATGGTATTTTCCTTGATATATAAAACTATAACACACAAGAGAGAAAAAAAAAAAGAAAAGAAGAAGAAGAGAAAAAAAAAAACAAAAAAAAAAAAACAAGCCTCCACACCCCTCTAAACCTCCCACCATCCCCAATTCTATTCTTGACGTTAATCAGGGAATTCGCCGTTTGCTATGGCGGTTTCCATATAGATAGAGCCCTTAAATGGAAAAATTATTTGTTTTTGTATTTCTATAGGGAAGCTATGGATTATACTTTTCCATTTATAGAAGAATTGTTTAATTCTATGCTCTGAGTCTATTGATGTATCCAATTGTTCTAAAATTAATTGGTTTTTGAGTTTTTGTATAAATTCTTTCAGCCTTTGGACTTGGTGCGATTTCCAGTGTTTCAGGATCAGCAATCTACCCGTAATGATTAGCGTGTTTAATTGGCGAATATTTTTATGTTCTAACTCCCCCTGGTTTATTAAAAAGAAAACACTCTTATCATTAAATTGTATCTTGCATTGATTTATTTTGCTTGCCCAATTTGTTACTTTAAACCAAAATTTTTTAATTTTTGTACAGCTCCAAAAGCAGTGATCTAAGTCGGCATTAATAGTTTTACATTTGTGACAACGTGCCAGTGTTTTGTCCCATCTAGCCTTTACTTGAGGTGTAATATAGATGCGATTTATAATTTTTGTATGTGATTCTCTCCATGAGGAAGCAATTGTTGCTCTGTCTACCAGATTAAAGCTAGTCTGAATTTTTTCAGTTGAAACTTGCCAACTATCTGCTATTCTTTCAATGTTACGCTGTCCATACGTACTATTAATTATTTTGTAGATGGTTGAAATACTATACTTCCCTGCCTTGAAGAGAATTATGGCCGGGTCCAATTTATCCCATGTCTCTACCGTTATATTTAATTGTGATGTACCCTGAAGATAGTGGGGCCTAGTTATCAAGCCGTCAACCTCAAATACGCTGCGTATTCCGCAGCGTATTTGTGGCGAGGCTGATACGCCTTAGTTATCAAAGGCTCGAGACCGGCAAAAGTAGAATTTTGTGACGTAAGCTTCGATCCGCCGGACTCAGTCCGACACAGATCGATTCTTACGTCACTCCAGATGTTCCGCACACAAGTGCGGCACATTCTCACTACTTTTGCTAGCTATCAAAAAACTAGCAGGTACGCTCGGCACTTTTACGGCCCAGCGTACCTGGTTTTCAAAGCGCCAGCCTGGAGGCGGCGGATCCCATAGGAATCAATGGGAGTCTGACCATAGCGAAAGTACAAGTTCGCTGCTGACAGACATCCCATTGATTTCTATGGGAGCTGTCTACACCTAACACCCTAACATGTACCCCGAGTCTAAACACCACTAATCTGACCCCCCCTACACCGCCGCAACTAAATAAAGTTATTACCCCCTAAACCGCCGCTCCCGGAGCCCACCGCAAGCTACTCTATACATATTAACCCCTAAACCGCCGCTCCCGAAGCCCACCGCAACTATAATAAATGTATTAACCCCTAAACCGCCGCTCCCTGAACCCGCCGCAACCTATATTAAATGTATTAACCCCTATCCTGCCCCCCCTACACCGTCGCCACCTATAATACATTTATTAACCCCTAATCTGCCCCCCCTACACCGTCGCCACCTATAATAAATTTATTAACCCCTATCCTGCCCCCCACTACGCCGCCGCCACTGTAATAAAATTATTAACCCCTAAACCTAACCCTAACCCTAACGCCCCCTAACTTAAATATTAATTAAATAAATCTAAATAAATTAACTCTTATTAACTAAATGAATCCTATTTAAAACTAAATACTTACCTTTAAAATAAACCCTAATATAGCTACAATATAAATAATAATTATATTCTAGCTATCTTAGGATTTATTTTTATTTTACAGGTACCTTTCAATTTATTTTAACCATGTACAATAGCTATTAAATAGTTATTAACTATTTAATAGCTTACCTAGCTAAAATAAAGAGAAATGTACCTGTGAAATAAATCCTAACCTAAGTTACAATTACACCTAACACTACACTATACTTTAATAAATTATTCCTATTTAAAAATAAATACTTACCTGTAAAATAAACCCTAAGATAGCTACAATGTAATTAATAATTATATTATAGCTATCTTAGGATTTATATTTATTTTACAGGTAACTTTGTATTTATTTTAGCTAGTTAGAATAGTTATTAAATAGTTATTAACTATTTAATAACTACCTAGCTAAAAGAAATACAAAATTACCTGTAAAATAAATCCTAACTTAAGTTACAATTAAACCTAATACTACACTATCATTAAATTAACTAAATAAACTACCTACAAATAACTACAATGAAATACAATTACATAAACTAACTAAAGTACAAAAAATAAAAAAAGCTAAGTTACAAAAAATAAAAAATTAAGTTACAAACATGTTAAAAATATTACAACAATTTTAAGCTACTTACACCTAATCTAAGCCCCCTAATAAAATAACAAACCCCCCCAAAATAAAAAAAATCCCTACCCTATTCTAAATTACATAAATTTCAAAGCTCTTTTACCTTACCAGCCCTTAAAAGGGCCATTTGTGGGGGCATGCCCCAAAAAGTTCAGCTCTTTTGCCTGTAAAATAAAAATACAACCCCCCCCCAACATTAAAACCCACCACCCACATACCCCTAATCTAACCCAAACCCCCCTTACAAAAACCTAACACTAATCCCCTGAAGATCATCCTACCTTGAGTCGTCTTCACTCAGCCGAGCCACCGATGGAACTGAAGAGGACATCCGGAGCGGAAGAAGTTAATCCTCCAAGCGGCGCTGAAGAAATCTTCCATCCGATGAAGTCATCATCCAGGCGGCGCTGAAGAAGTCTTCGATCCGGCCGATGTCATCTTCAAAGAGGCGCTGAAGAGGTCTTCTATCCGGGCGAAGTCATCTTCCAAGCCGGGTCTTGAATCTTCCTTCCGCCGACGCGGAACCACCTTCTTCACCGACGGACTACGACGAATGACGGCTCCTTTAAGGGACGTCATCCAAGATGGCGTCCCCTCAATTCCGATTGGCTGATAGGATTCTATCAGCCAATCGGAATTAAGGTAGGAAAATCTGATTGGCTGATGGAATCAGCCAATCAGATTCAAGTTCAATCCGATTGGCTGATCCAATCAGCCAATCAGATTGAGCTTGCATTCTATTGGCTGATCGGAACAGCCAATAGAATGCAAGCTCAATCTGATTGGCTGATTCCATCAGCCAATCAGATTTTCCTACCTTAATTCCGATTGGCTGATAGAATCCTATCAGCCAATCGGAATTGAGGGGACGCCATCTTGGATGACGTCCCTTAAAGGAGCCGTCATTCGTCGTAGTCCGTCGGTGAAGAAGGTGGTTCCGCGTCGGCGGAAGGAAGATTCAAGACCCGGCTTGGAAGATGACTTCGCCCGGATAGAAGACCTCTTCAGCGCCTCTTTGAAGATGACATCGGCCGGATCGAAGACTTCTTCAGCGCCGCCTGGATGATGACTTCATCGGATGGAAGATTTCTTCAGCGCCGCTTGGAGGATTAACTTCTTCCGCTCCGGATGTCCTCTTCAGTTCCATCGGTGGCTCGGCTGAGTGAAGACGACTCAAGGTAGGATGATCTTCAGGGGATTAGTGTTAGGTTTTTGTAAGGGGGGTTTGGGTTAGATTAGGGGTATGTGGGTGGTGGGTTTTAATGTTGGGGGGGGGTTGTATTTTTATTTTACAGGCAAAAGAGCTGAACTTTTTGGGGCATGCCCCCACAAATGGCCCTTTTAAGGGCTGGTAAGGTAAAAGAGCTTTGAAATTTATGTAATTTAGAATAGGGTAGGGATTTTTTTTATTTTGGGGGGGTTTGTTATTTTATTAGGGGGCTTAGATTAGGTGTAAGTAGCTTAAAATTGTTGTAATATTTTTAACATGTTTGTAACTTAATTTTTTATTTTTTGTAACTTAGCTTTTTTTATTTTTTGTACTTTAGTTAGTTTATGTAATTGTATTTCATTGTAGTTCTTTGTAGGTAGTTTATTTAGTTAATTTAATGATAGTGTAGTATTAGGTTTAATTGTAACTTAAGTTAGGATTTATTTTACAGGTAATTTTATATTTCTTTTAGCTAGGTAGTTATTAAATAGTTAATAACTATTTAATAACTATTCTAACTAGCTAAAATAAATACAAAGTTACCTGTAAAATAAATATAAATCCTAAGATAGCTAGAATATAATTATTAATTATATTGTAGCTATCTTAGGGTTTATTTTACAGGTAAGTATTTAGTTTAAATAGGAATAATTTATTAAAGTATAGTGTAGTGTTAGGTGTAATTGTAACTTAGGTTAGGATTTATTTCACAGGTACATTTCTCTTTATTTTAGCTAGGTAAGCTATTAAATAGTTAATAACTATTTAATAGTTATTGTACATGGTTAAAATAAATTGAAAGGTACCTGTAAAATAAAAATAAATCCTAAGATAGCTAGAATATAATTATTATTTATATTGTAGCTATATTAGGGTTTATTTTAAAGGTAAGTATTTAGTTTTAAATAGGATTCATTTAGTTAATAAGAGTTAATTTATTTAGATTTATTTAATTAATATTTAAGTTAGGGGGCGTTATGGTTAGGGTTAGACTTAGGTTTAGGGGTTAATCATTTTATTACAGTGGCGGCGGCGTAGTGGGGGGCAGGATAGGGGTTAATAAATTTATTATAGGTTGCGGCGGGTTCATGGAGCGGCGGTTTAGGGGTTAAACTATTTATTTAGTTGCGGAGAGGTGCGGGATCAGCAGGATAGGGGTTAATAATTTTATAATAGAGGGCGACGGTATAGGGGGGGCAGGATAGGGGTTACTAGGTATAATGTAGGTGGCAGCGGTGTCCGGGAGCGGCGGTTTAGGGGTTAATACATTTATCAGAGTTGCGGCAGGGTCTAGGAGCGGCGGTTTAGGGGTTAGTAACTTTATTGAGTTGCGGGGGGCTCCGGGGGCGCCGGTATAGGGGGTAGAACAGTGCAGTTTAGTGTGAGTGCTTAGTGACAGGCTAGCAATAAAGCTGGGAAAAAGCCGAAGGGCAGCGAGATCGGATGAGTGATAACTGTCACAGTCCGCTGCTCATCGCCCCGCGGCTTTTTGACAGCTTTATTTGATAACTTAGGCGTATTTTTTCAGGTCCGCGGCGGCGAAGGTAGGCGAGCTTAGGCGGACGTATTGGGCCGGCGAAGCCAGAAAAGTAGACGGCTTGATAACTAGCCCCCAGCGTCTTATTTGCAGGTATGCGTAAAATTCTTTGCTTGGTAACTCAAATTCCTGTTGTATTTGCGAAAAGGACTTACAGATCTCTAAGTCTTCCTCTATCAGTTGGTTTACCTTAATTAGTCCTTTCGCTGCCCAGTTTTTAAAGATTTTAGATTCTATTCCCGGTGTAAAATTGGGGTTTCCTTGAATAGGAAGATGTTTTGAATAGGTTACTGGTAAATTTAATTGTAGAAGAATCTTTTGCCATGCCTTAATTACCATTTGTATGGCCGGGAACTGTTTAATTTTATGAGGACATTTATCAATAGTAGTATGCAACAAAGCGCAGAGAGAGTATGGGGCTACCAAAATCTCTTCCAGAGGTGACACCGAATAATGGTCAGTCTTTGCTAGCCAATCCAATGCAATCTTCGCGATACAGGCTAGGTTATAAGTCTCGATATCTGGTAGAGCACAGCCCCCGTCTCTTCTAGAAAAAGAGAGTTTTTTAAGTGATATAGCCCGTCTTTTCTTGGCCCACAAAAATTGGGTACACGCTTGTTTATATAAATTAAGATCCATTTTTTTAATCAAGATAGGTAGGTTTTGCATTAAGTATAACAGTTTGGGAAACAGCAACATTTTAATTAGGTTAATTTTACCAGTCAGGGTGAGTTTAAATTTTGCCCATTTTTCCATATCATGTTTTATTTTAAGAAAGATTGGTGGGTAATTGAGATCATACCAATCTTTAAAATTACTCGATAGTCTAATACCGAGGTAGGTAAAAGAGACTTTTGCTTCCTTAAAAGGAGGGGATCGCATTGAGTTCTTATTTTTACATAGCCAAAAGATTTCTGACTTTAAGGAGTTAATTTTGTAGCCAGAAAATGTGCCAAAATCTTGTAATATTTTATGTAAAATTGGTATAGTTTTTTTTGTATTGGCGGTTAGAACTAATAAGTCGTCAGCATATAATAGTGTCGTTACCCGCCTTTTACCTATCTTTATCCCTTCCAAGTCTTTTCTCAATAATATAGCGAGGGGTTCTAGTGCCAGGTTAAACAAGTAGGGAGACAGTGGGCATCCTTGTCTAACCCCTTTGTATATTGGGAAGTATTTTGAGAGAGTATCATTTATTATGACTGCAGCAGTGGCTGACTTATATATTAAGGAGGTAAATTGGAGAAAAGGGCCCTCGACTCCATACTTTTTGAGTGCTGTAAAAAGATGATCCCATATAATGGAGTCGAAGGCCTTCTCTGCATCAATTGTTATTAATGCTGCGTCTGGTCCTGATAAGCCATCATCCATATCCATTTTTTTTTTAAAGAGGTTAAGTATTAGCTCCAATTTACGTAAATTACGTGTACAGCTTCTGCCCGGCATAAAACCTACTTGGTCTTTATGTATTAATGATCCGATTAATTGCTTAAATCTGTGGGCTATTATGGACATCAATAATTTATAATCACTGTTTAATAGTGATATCGGTCTATATGACCCTACATCATCTTGATTTTTTTTTTTTTTTCAAGATCAGCACTATTAAAGATGCAGCAAAGTATTTGGAACACGTCATGTTTTCTATGAAGTATTGATTAAACAATGAAGTTAGTAAGGGTGTTATATCTTCAGAAAGAATTTTGTATAGTTCTGCTGGGATCTGGTCTGGACCCGCGGCTTTATTAACTGTTAATTTTTTGATTGCATTGTTGACTTCCAAAGCTGTGATAGGGGAATTTAATTCGTCTAACCTTATTCGTTCTAACCTTGGCAATTGTACTTTGCTCCAAAAATTATTTTTGGTTTGTGTATTAACTGGTGTCTCCGCATAGACCTCCTGAAAATATAGGGATATAAATTTTTGGATTTCATTAATATTAGTAGTTCGCCCAGATGGGGTCTTAATAGAGCCAATAATATCTCTCTTTTTTTTAGATTTGGTTATGTTAGCTAGGAATTTTCCAGCTTTTCCGCCATGCCTATAAAAGAAGAGTCTTTTTTTAAGGTCATCTTGTGCAGTTTTCTGCGTTAGAAATGTTTCTCTTTCTTTTTTAGTTTTTTGGTAGCTTTCCCATTGTTTTCTAATGGGATTGCTAATATATAGGTTGTATGTATTACGTAGTCGTGAAGCCAGTTCAATATCTCTAGCCATAAATTTCCGTTTTTGTGCTACCAAGTAGGCTATGATTTGACCTCTTATCACAGCCTTGAAAGTCTACCATACAATTTCCAACTTTATTCCTGGAGTTGCGTTGGTCTGCATAAAATCTGACCATTTAATTCTTAACCATGTTTTGAATTGTGTGTTTGACGTTAGATACCTAGGGAAAAAAAACCTACCTATATTACTTTCTTGTACATTTTTTAATTTAAGATTGAGTGTGATAATTGCATGATCCGATAAAACTATTTCTTGTATCTCTGCCTTCATTTCTAGCCTTAATAATTTCTCGCTTACCAGGAAGTAATCTATCCTAGACATCGTACAGTGTGCGTGTGACTCGCATGTATATTTCCGCGAATCTGGGTTTTGGACCCGCCAAATATCTTTAATATTTAATGGATTACAAAAGTTCTTAAATAATTTAACTTCCTGTTTGCTATTCCTGTTTAGTGATGGTTTAAGCCTGTCCAGGCTGGGATATTTGACAAGATTAAGGTCCCCTGCTATAATTAAATTATCTGTGGAACTAGATAGTAACTTAGTCAGCAAGTTTGCCCAAAATGATTTGTCCACTTTATTAGGGCCATAGATATTACACAATGTAATCTTTATCCCTGAAATTTCAATCTGTATTATCAAGAATCTTTCTTCTAGATCTAACTCCTTTCTTAAGATTTTGTACTGTAATTTTTTATGGAACAAAACTGCTACTCCCTTTTTCCTGTTAGCACATGGTATGCCCACTACTTCTCCCACCCAATCGCTCCTTAGTTTATGCAATTCAACCTCTTTCAGATGCGTTTCCTGAATAAATGCTACATCTATTTTATGCCTTTTAAGCTGAGCTAATATTTTTTTGCGTTTTATAGGTGACGAAATTCCCCCTACGTTCCACAAGGCAAAGTTAACTGAGTTACACATTTATATATAGTAATTAGAGCGCCCCCTTATAGAAAGAGCTAGACAGGACTTTCATAGCCAACTCTATAAGTAGCTATGAGCAGGTGGGTGATGGGGGAGGGAGGGGTGAGAGGAGAGGGCAAAAAGAAAGAGAGAGAGAAAAAAAAAAAAAAAAAGGATAAAAATAAAATATTTGAGCAACATCAGACAATTTACCCGGAGGGTGGGTCGATTTCAGCATAATCATCATAGATTTAGTAAGTAACTAAAGAAAACAGCTCAAGCAACAAATACTAATTTACAGTAGGATAGATTTCATTTTGGCAAATTCTCTAGCTTCCTCTGGGGAGTTGAGGACCTTATTTTCACCATCTGATAGAATTTTAATTTTGGCAGGGTAAATAACCGTAGCTTTTATACCTGCCTGGATTAGTTTTGTACATATCGTGTTATTTCTCTGCGTTTTTGTGACGTTTCAACTGAGTAATCTTGGAACATTAAAATAGATTTGCCTTCTAGTGAGAATGGAGTATGCTGTCTGTATTGTTGCATTAGATTTACCTTGTCTTTAAAGTTGAGAAACCTGGCTATAATTGGCCTGCTCTTTACTGACCCATCTGGTAGTGTTTTAATTGAGCCCATACAATGTACTCTCTCTATCACCAGTGGTAAGATTTCAGGTGAAATTCCTAACTTCTGTGGTATAACCATTGACATAAGATTGTCTAGATCTTGGTACTCTTTTGTCTCTGGTATCCCAAGCAGCCTGACATTATTCCTACGGGTGCGATCTTCTAGGTCATTAAGTTTGTCTTGTAGGTTTGCTATATGGTTACCCTGATCCCTTACTATTTGCTCCTGAACTAACTTGGCATCTTCTAAGTCAGAGATTCGTTGTTCTGCCTCGTTTAGTCTTAGGGTAAATTGTTTAATTTCTGTGGTTAAGTTGTTTATATCTATTTTGACTTGTTCAAACTGCGGTAGCATAATAGCAGAAATCTGTTTTACTATATCCTGAGTATCAATGTTATGTGCGTCTATATTCGTACCTACTGTAGCTATATTCCCTAGGTTGTCTGTACTAAGCCTGTTTTTCCTCTCTCTTGTCTTAGCCGGCATGTTTGGTGATTGTGATTTGTAATTAGTGATAAATTTCTCCATGTAAAGAAACGTGCAAGGAAATGATGCGTGTGGTACGTGGATGCTTATAGCAGTGTGAGGGGAGGAATCAATTGATCGTGTTAAGTACTCTATACAGTGGGGTTATGTGTGTGACCTGTTAGTGTGTTTTTTGTTTTTTTTTGTTTTTTTTTAAAAGTTGTCTTAGATAATTAAGTGCTAATGTATGTGTTGATAATAGGTAATAATGATATATTAAGTGAACAGCTATCCGAGCCTGTGATACTGTGAAAAAAAACCAACAAAGAGGTTTTTTTTTTTTTTGTTTTTTTTTTACAAGGGTAGTTCAGGTACTAAAAATCACCTTACTTTGCCGTACTATTTACTTTTGAACAGTTAACGCCCCCTGCTCATTGAAGCTGAGTTATCCACTATGCATTCATCAACAACAGTAGGGGGGGGGAAGGCTGAACTAGAGTCTGTAATACTACAGTCTAGACATTCATCCCAAAATAACTTAGTAAGATATAGTACTTTTAGGACCACTGTTTAAGCACTCTAAGTTGAGAAGCAAAATAAATAACTCCACGAGTAACCCAGCATGCAGTTAATTAGGATAGCTAAAGGATATCTTAAGCTTAGGCTAGTTTGTCACCTGTAGCACAAGCAAGAAACAGTATTAACTTTGCCCTTAAATATATATACTTAATGTTACATGTATCAGTTTTGCATATTAGATAGCTTAATAACAGAAAAAGAAAAATGCAAATAAACAATGCAAATAAGCAGTTATCCCGCAGGCCTCTGTCAATCTAAAACACTGCAAAAAAGAAGGCCAAAGAAATATCAAGAAAGGGAAGCAAGGGCCACAGTTTATTCCAAATGTGCAGTGTCTATAGCTGTGGGTATCCTATAATATCCTACTTTGCCCCATTTAGTGAGTGGGGGAGAGTGTTTGGCAATATCTTATAAGAGTGTTATCAGTTAGTAGCCGTTAGCCACTTTTTTTCCCCTAGGAGGGAGACTCCCAGATGGTAGCAAGGAAACTGCTTTACATAGATGAATCAATAGGCGCTTTTAAACCTTTTCCTATTTTGCTGTAGATGTCTGCAAGTGTCTCTTGACTGTTTTATACTGCCAATCAATAGATAGACGCCTCTCTTGTATCAGGCTCCTCTGTCACTGGCAAGGTTAAAGAAAAATGGGTACTGGCCCCAGAGTTCAACTGAGTATGTGCAGTTCAGCTTATAAACTGTGCTCTCTTTACTTCGTTTTATTATAGTGTTAGTACCCCTCTCTAGTATACTCTACCAGAGTCCACTTATATTGCGGCGGGGGACCGTACAGCAACTCCCTCAGCACACTCTCACCTTGTCAGGCCTTCCAAGTGAAATGATGCCCCACCCTGGTTTGTCTTACCAGAGTCCACAGTCGTCGCGGGGGGGAAGCTCACAATAGAGTAAAGGATCAGGTGTATTGCCGCTGTTGTTTAGGCACAATTGTTGTTGGCTCCTGCAGCACTACGTCTCCCGTAGTCCGGCTGTGTCCCACTGCGATCTGTATGCGCCTCACTTGGCTGGAGTTGTACTGCGGTAACAGAGCATTCCCACTTGCCTCCGCTGTCAAAGCTGATGCAGCGCAACAGTCCCAGGCACGAGGACCTCCATACGCCTGTGTAACTGACCGGGAACTTATGCAGGCGAGCTCCGGTTGGAGGTTCCAATATCCGAGGGCCCTGAAAAGAATATGCCGGCCCCAAGGATTTGCCTGCAGGTGTATAGTTCTCTCTGCGGTTGCACTCGTTCCCACTGGAGTACACGCACGCCGCTGATCCGTGCGTCACCGCCCCTTCCGGTCCGGCCATTGCAAAATGTTTCTAATCACAATTTATATTTCAAATAAAACTTTCATGTCCATTTTAAAAATATAATAAATCACTTCTCCAATATCCCTTATGTAGCTGTATACTGTACTATTACTTCTGTTTTGTGTATATGTATATATGTGCACAAGAGCAGGGCTTGTCATTCATCCCGTTGATTTTGACCAGGATGATTCAACTCTGCCAACTTTAATACCACAGCTGCTTAATTAGCTCTTCGGGTCCACTTGCGCAAGCCTGTAATGCTTGGGATCTGAAACTGCATCAGCAGCTTCATAAATGGAGCCCATAGAATGCAGTTCTGTATTCAGTTCATATACTTGTTTAAACCTACTGTGACCGATTCAGTTACTTTTTCTCCACCTTGCTGTTCCTGGGGCGCGATCCGATATACGGCGCAGGTTTCGGCGCAAGCGTGGAAACCTGCGCCGCCCGTAGTTTGACCTCGCACATCGAGCTATCACATATACGGCGCCGGCAGTTGCTAAAGTGCCGTAAGTCGGACAAACTAGCGATGTCCAGAAATAAGCGTAAGTACAAATTTCTGGAGTCGCCAGTGACTTACGGCACTTTAGAAACTGCTGCCGCCTAAAAAAAATAACTAAAGTATAAAATATCCCGTAACTGTCTAACACGCCTCCCAAAAATAGCCCGACACGTATACCCCTCTATCCGCAATCCCCCCTCTCACTCCTAATAATAAATGTATTAACCCCTAAACCGCCGCTCCCGGACCCCGCCACCACCTATATTATATGTATTACCCCCTAATCTGAGCCCCCTACACCGCCGCCACCTATTTTAAATATATATACCCCTAATCTGATCCCCCTACACCGCCGTCACCTATCTTCAATTTATTAACCCCTAATCTGATCCCCCTACACCGCCGCCCCCTATCTTCCATTTATTAACCCCTAATCTGATCCCCCTACACCGCCGCCACCTACATTAACTCTATTAACCCCTAATATGATCCCCCTACACCGCTGCCACCTATATTAACTATATTCCCCCCTAAACCTAAGTCTAACCCTAACACCCCCTAACTTAATTATTATTTAAATAAATCTAAATAATATTAATATTATTCACTAAATAATTCCTATTTAAAACTAAATACTTACCTATAAAATAAACCCTAAGATAGCTACAATATAATTAATAATTACATTGTAGCTATTTTAGGGTTTATATTTATTTTACAGGTAAATTTGTATTTATTTTAACTAGGTACAATAGCTATTAAATAGTTAATAACTATTTAATAGCTACCTAGTTAAAATAATTACAAAATTACCTGTAAAATAAATCCTAACCTAAGTTACCATTACACCTAACACTACACTATCAATAAATTAATTAAATAAACTACAATTATCTCAACTAAAATACAATTAAATACGCTAAACTATATTACAAAAACAAACAAACACTAAATTACAAAAAATAAAAAATGATTACAAGAATTTTAAGCTAATTACACCTAATCTAAGCCCCCTAATAAAATAAAAAGCCCCCCAAAATAATAAAATTTCCCTACCCTAAACTAAATTACAAAAGTAATCAGCTCTATTACCAGCCCTTAAAAGGGCCTTTTGCAGGGCATTGCCCCAAAGTAATCAGCTCTTTTACCTGTTAAAAAAAAAAAGAACAACCCCCCCATTACAACCCACCACCCACTCACCCCTACTCTAAAACCCACCCGATCCCCCCTTAACAAAACCTAAGTCTAACCTCCAAGTGGTCCTTACCTGTCTTGAAGACCGGCGGATAAGGTCCTGTTCCAGGCGGAGAAGTCTTCTTCCAAGCGGCGACCTCTTCTTCTTCCAGGAACCAGCCGGCGCGGAGCGGAGGAGTTGAAGACCGATGACCGCGCAGCTGAAGACCGTCGATGCTGGCACTGAAGATCGGCGATGCTGGAACTGAAGACCGGAGCCATGGAGCGTGGAGGATACTCTTCATACGATCTCCGCCGTACACTGAATAGGAATTCAAGGTACGCGATTAAAAATGGCGTCCCTTGAATTCCTATTGGCTGATTTGAGCCTTCAAATTCAAATCAGCCAATCGGATGAGAGCTACTGTAATTCTATTGGCTGATTTGAATAGCCAATAGAATTACAGTAGCTCTTATTCTATTGGCTATTCATATTGGATACCAAACTGCGCGGGTTTGGTATATCACTCTATGGGCCAAAAAACTACTGCCGAAGGGTGAAATATACGAGCGTAATAGGTTATGCCATATATAGGATACCAAACCAGCGCAATATTTGGCGTCGCCGGCTTTTGCGGGCGACGCTGCATATCGGATCGGGCCCCTGGTCTGTCTCTGATGGACTATAGCTTAGTTCTTTGCACATGGACAATGAGATGAAGGGTTCAGTATGATGACAGGAGCAGAAAGAGTGAGGTATATTGTAATGCAAATAAAATCTTAGAAAGGGGCAATTATGCAGTGTTCTTACAGAACTGATGTCTGGGCCTAGTAGGTCTATGCAAAAAATATACCATTATAGTATAAAAAACTAACCTACTTTAATATATGGATGTCTCCACCTAAAGAGTGTAGATATAGTCACCAATAACAACATAATAAAAACATTCATCTGCAATACATTGATTAAAGGGCCATGATACCCAAATGTTGAAACACTTGAAAGTGATGCAGCATAGCTTTAAAAAGCTGATTAGAAAATATCACCTGAACAACTCTATTTAAAAAAGAAAGATATTTTACCTCAAAAATTCCTCAGTAGCCACATCCCATTGCAAAGGACTTCTAAGCAGCAAATCAGTATGTCTGTCCCGGGACAGGCAAGGGAGTGAGCTTTCGTGCACACTCATCTTATTTCCCTATTCAGTTTAAGGAAGTTTACTATGAAATCTCATGAGAGTTAAGTGAAATCTCATGAGACCACAGTAAAAGAGTTCATGACTTCAGCACTGTTGATGCTGATTGGCTGCTGTTCATTTTTTTATTTTTTATTTACCTGCAGCTGGGCAGCAGCTGAGTATAACTTTTTACACAGAACTTACTCTGCTGAGCTGAGGAGATTGTGAGATAAAATATCTTCTTTTTTTACATAGAGATGCTCAGATTACATTTTCCTGTCAGCTTTTTACAGTTATACTGCATCACTTTCAAGTGATTTAGCATATGAGTATTATGTCCCTTTAATGATAACTGATCTCATATTGAGCCATCTTACCGGCTTTAAACAGGAATCAGCCACATCCACCCAAATGGAGTCAGACACAATTTCACGATCTCCAGTTACATAATATGCAACTATGCGGGCCGATGGAATATAGTCCTCGGTTATAGACAGTGTTTTGATTACAAGGTTCTGATCTTTGTTCCGTTTCATCCTCTCTATCTCAATAATTTTGCCTTTGTTCAGGATCTAAGAAAGACATGGAGTTATATTCAGATAAGCAAAACAGCATAGAGAATTGATATATATTTATGCTTGAGAAACTCCCGTAAACATGAATTCTATATTGGATTAAATATTATATATATATATATATATATATATATATATATATATATATATATATATATATATATATATGTACCAACCAAATAAATTGTCACATTGCAGTGTACTATGGCCACAATAAAAATACCACAAATGAATAATAAAGTAACCAATGTTACCTACAAGAACCCTTATTTGTGTTATTTTTGTGTAAATAAGGAAATATATAATAATGAAATAAGCATCCATTGTATGTGCTTTTTGAATAAAACATTGTATGATATATGTTTATATAGTAATGATTTATTACCATAAATAATAACATAACACCTTATTTTATCTTATGGGAAAATGAATTAAGATTTTTGATACAGGTGGGATTTAATGTATTGTAGTTACCAGGTATGTAAAGTGCTGGAAACTGTTGTCCTTTGTCTTGACATTGAAGTTCAAATTTACGTTGTCACCCGGTTTCACATGATTTGAAGAGACACTTATGTGTAAGTAATTATTGGATGCTCCACGAGGTTTGTACGACTGTACAGTGATTGAAGCTGATGTCTGCCGGTTAGGGGAGACATTCTGGGCTTGTGTCTCAACCTGAAAGATATTTTTGTATATTAATTATTTTTGCCACAGTTGAAGCAAATAGTTTATTATGTAAAAGTAACAAATATTTACTAATATTTTAAACATTTCTGATGCAAGATTCTACACAAGGCATTTTATCCATATTTACTAAACCTTCAAGCAGGCACAGCAATCAGGGCTTCAATATTCTTGGTGCAAGGGACACTTTTGCAAACAAATAAGAGTAGTATAAATGCCACCAACTTTATAAAATAATTTTACTTTATGCAGTCTATTCTGGCACAACAAATAACTGTAATGTTTCAGCCCATCATGGCCTCAATCATGCAAATAATAATACGCATCTTTTTATATTTAATAGCATGACATCAATTTACTACAACTTTATTATACTCAATGACGATGCCCCATTCATGAATAAAGTCTCTTCTTCTAATCTACGTAACACAATGGGTTTTTAAATATAAGGGATTGAGAGTTGAAAATATAAATATATTCTGTGGCCACTAGTATAGGATTAAATAAACTGTGTAAAGAGAAAACTATTTATTATACCTGCAGCTCGACTGTGGTCAACTGATGTAAAGGTTTTAGATATAAAAAGAGTTATGCTATTGTAAAATTGTAACGCTTGATTAAAGGGACAATCAATACCAGATTTTTTGTTGTTTAAGAATATAGATAATCCCTTTATTACCCATTCCCCAGTTTGCATAACCAGCACAGTTATAATAATACACGTTTTACCTCTGTCATTATCTTGTATCAAAGCCTCTGCAGACTGCCCTTTTTCAGTTTTTTTTTGACAGACTTGCATTTTAGCCAATCAGTGCTGACTCCTAGGTAACTCCACATGTGTGAGCACAATATTATCTATATGATAAACATGAACTAACACCCTCTAGTGGTGAAAAACTGTCAAAATGCATTCAGATAAGAGGCGGCCTTCAAGGTCTAAGAAATTAGCATATGAGCCTACCTAGGTTTAGCTTTCAACTAAGAATACCAAGAGAACAACACAAAATTGGTGATAAAAGTAAATTGGAAAGATGTTTAAAATGACATGCCCTATCTGAATCATGAAAGTTTATTTGGAACTTGACTGTATCTTTAAGACCATGATGGGAAGAAACATTACAGCTATATGTAATGCCAGAATGGACAGAGTAAAGTGAAATTATTTCATACCGTTGGTACTATCCCTATTTACTAAGGGAGATCTCCCTGACAAGCTTCCATTCTCTATGTCTCACTGCTGCTTACTATCAAACTCTCTTTTACAAGGTTCCTTACTGCAGTAATTAAAGGGACATATTAGTGTGCATTTTAGTTTTAAAAAGTAGCATTTTTACTTGAAAAAAAAAATGCTGAAAGAAAGCAATCACAGTAACATGTTTGCTCTAGGACAGGGGTTTTCAAACCAGCTATCAGGCCTCCCTAACAGGCCAGATTGTCAGGATTACCTTGGCTGAGTACAGTTTAATAACTTACGGCTAGATTATGAGTTTTGCGGTATGAGTAAAAAAAGCAGCGTTAAGGCTCATAATGCTGCTTTTTCACTACCGCTGGTATTACGAGTCTTGCAGGTTTAGGGGCACCGCACACTTTTTTGGCCGTACCGCAAATTAACTTACGCAATTTTCGTAAAGTCTTTTTTCAATGGGACTTCCATTGCGCCGATATTACAAGCTTTTTTTTTTAGGCCAAAAAGTGAGCGGTACAGCCTATCTTGCAAGATTCGTAACACATTCTAAAGTCAGTACTTATGAGTTTTACACTACAAATCTGTAGCATAAAACTCATAACTAAAGTGCTAAAAAGTACACTAACACTCATAACCTACCTATTAACCCCTAAACAGAGGCCCTCCCGCATCGCAAACACTATAATAAATGTATTGACCCCTAATCTGCCGCTCCGGACATCGCCATCACTATGATAAACATATTAACCCCTAAACCGCAGAACTCCTGCCTCGCAAACACTAGTTAAATATTATTAAACCCTAATCTGTCACCCCTAACATTGCCGCCACCTACCTACATTTATTAACCCCTAATCTGCCGCCCCCAACGTCGCCGCCACTATATTAAATTTATTAACCCCTAAACCTAAGTCTAAACCTAACCCTAACACACCCTAACTTAAATATAATTAAAATAAATCTAACTAAAAATTCCTATCATTAACTAAATAATTCCTATTTAAATCTAAATACTTACCTATAAAATAAACCCTAAGCTAGCTACAATATTACATTGTAGCTAGCTTAGGGTTTATTTTTATTTTACAGGCAAGTTTGTATTTATTTTAACTAGGTAGACTAGTTATTAAATAGTTATTAACTATTTACTAACTACCTAGCTAAAATAAATACAAATTTACCTGTAAAATAAAACCTAACCTTACAGTACAATTAAATAAATTACCTAAATTAAATACAATTAACACAATTAAATACAAATACCTAAATTTAAAAAACAAACACTAAATTACACAAAATAAAAAACAAATGACAAGATATTTAAACTAATTACACCTAATCTAATAGCCCTATCAAAATAAAAAAGCCCCCCCAAAATAAAAAAAACCCCTAGCCTAAACTAAACTACCAATAGCCCTTTAAAGGGCCTTTTGCGGGGCATTGCCCCAAAGAAATCAGCTCTTTTACCTGTAAAAAAATACAAACAACCCCCAACAGTAAAACCCACCACCCACACAACCAACCCCCCAAATAAAACCCTAACTAAAAAAACCTAAGCTCCCCATTGCCCTGAAAAGGGCATTTGGATGGGCATTGCCCTTAAAAGTGCAGTTAGCGCTATTGCTGCCCAAACCCTAATCTAAAACTTAAACCCACCCAATAAACCCTTAAAAAAACCTAACACTAACCCCCGAAGATTCACTTACAGTTTTGATCCAAGTCTTCATCCAAGCCGGGAGAAGTGGTTCTCCAGACGGGCAGAAGTCTTCATCCAGACGGCATCTTCGATCTTCATCCATCCGGCGCGGAGCGGGTCCATCTTCAAGACATCCGGCGTGGAGCATCCTCTTTTTCCAACGAATCCAGACGAATGAAGGTTGCTTTAAGTGACGTCATCCAAGATGGCGTCCCTTAGATTCCGATTGGCTGATAGAATTCTATCAGCCAATCGGAATTAAGGTTGAAAATATCCTATTGGCTGATGCAATCAGCCAATAGGATTGAACTTCAATCCTATTGGCTGATCCAATCAGCCAATAGAATGCGCGTTCAATCCTATTGGCTGATTGGATCAGCCATAGGATTGAAGTTCAATCCTATTGGCTGATTGCATCAGCCAATAGGATTTTTTCAACCTTAATTCCGATTAGCTGATAGAATTCTATCAGCCAATCGGAATCTAAGGGACGCCATCTTGGATGATGTGACTTAAAGGAACCTTCATTCGTCGGGAGTCGTCGGTAGAAGAGGATGCTCTGTGCCGGATGTCTTGAAGATGGACCCGCTCCTCGTCGGATGGATGAAGATAGAAGATGACGTCTGGATGAAGACTTCTGCCCGTCTGGAGGACCACTTCTCCCGGCTTGGATGAAGACTTCTCCCGGCTTCGTTGAGGACTTCTCCCGGCTTCGTTGACGATGGATGTCGGGTCTTCAAAACTTTTACAGAAAATCAGTAAGAAACTGAAAAAAGGGGTACAAATGTAGCACTCAGTGAATGTATTTGTGTATCACAGGAGGTGAAAGAAATATAAAATGTAACTTTTATTAGATCAAATTAAAAACAGGGGATTTACAAACATTTTTAAAAAAATAGAAATTTGGATCCACTACCTGTTCGCCAGATAATATCGTTACTGGCTAATAGAGACACACACCCACGTTAGGTTAATGTATGGTCTCCTTATAAATCAAATGACAAGGCTATCCCTTGGTATATTATTCTGAGTACAGATAGTCTCTTATTCGTGTAGGTTTAAATAAACAATCTAGCCTTGCGAAACCTGACTCAGTGAATTGTGATTTTAAATAAATATTATGTTACCCACAATACTCTAGAGAGTAAGAGGTCTTGTAACCTCTTTGTTATTACCAGTTAATACCACACAAAATTAAACTTGGGTTTACTTAGGTATTGTGGTAAAGAGTCAGTTTGATATTTGGTTGCCTTTTGTTACCATTTAAATTATCACTGATAAATATATAGGTTACCTTTTATTACCGTTTTTGTCATTACTGATAAATATATAAATCAATAGAGGTAAATATTGTGATACCTACGATACTATAGAGAGTAAGAAGTCTGATAAACTCCTTGTTGTACCTATTAATACCGTGATAAATTATACTTTGGTTTCCATGAGTATCGTTATAAGGAGTTTACTAATAAACTCTGACAGTGAGTTGCCTCATTTAGACCGTTTATTGAATATCACTATTTAGTATCTAGGTTCAAGGAGATCAGGCCTTTGTATCAATATTGCCTTATAGATACCACTTATAATACCGTAAATAAAGTTAACCTTGTTTTTTCTATGGCTTTGTAAATATCTTTGGTAATATATTGGTCAAAATAAGTCTGATCCCATATTTGTGTTACCTATGATTAATCAAAGTTTCTAGTATAGACGGTATGGCTAGATCGCTTACACTACACACCGCTGATGCGGCAAACAAGATTTTTATACCATTATACCATTATTGCGTTGTCATTTAAATAAGGTAGTGAGTCAACAAATTAAAAACAACAGATAGGGAAGAACGGGGGGACGCCACTGATGCGTTTCGCCGTGGTGGCTGTATCAAAGGGCAGTCTCACTATGTCTTCGTGAGATTTAAATACCCTTAAGTGTTAGCAGATTGGCTGTTAGAGAGGGCTTTGCTTGTATCAATGGATTTGATTGGTCATAACAGTAGGTGTGTAACAGAAGACACACATTGATTGGTTCATTTGCCGTGGTCATTAATTTCTGTTTGCATTAATAATATTATTATCTGCTTCGATTTGACAATGCTATTTAGTTAGCCGCGTGGTCTTATTGTGCCTAATAAAAAATTAAATGCGTGTATCCCATATTGGTTTGTATATGATTGTTAATTGATTACGTTGGTCGTCATCGTAGCCTTTTGTTATTGGTTGCCGAGTCTGTCAATCATAGTAAGTCAAATTGGAAAGACAGAGACACAGGTGATGATTGGTCTACAGGAAATTTCTGTATAGCGTGCATGTCAGATTAATCAGACCAACGTCATCTTTATTCTTTGGCTTCGCTGTCAAGCTTTCATTGGATAACAGACCTGTCCATCATTGTGTCACTCGGAACTCATTCTATATTTATATCCCGTATCCTATTTAATAGCTATGATGAATTAGTAATCACATTTTCTTATAGATTATATGTATTGCATATTGATGTTTTTGGTACATCCTATGTTGATTTGAACTTTCTACTTAGGATTGTGATATTCGTAATGGCTAATATCTATCATCTTATCTATTTAGAAACATACCATAAGTTTGCTTGTCATTTTATTTTAGTTACATATCTTCCTATTATATGTTGAAAGAATTCCTACTTTCTAATATTTGTATTATTATGATATTTTAACATAAATCTCGTGAAAGAGTGAAGCAATGAAGTGAAAAAAGAATAAATTAAAAATAAATTAAAAGAAACGTGACATTTGTGTTTTTTTGTGTCTAACTATCATTAAATAGGAATAATAATAGTGAATGTTGAATGGTGCTTATAAAAATAATATATAGTGTGTGAAACTATTGAGTCAGTGTGTAACTTAAAAAATAATCAGTAAATGAAACATCTTTTGGAGAGCATTTTTTATAAGTTTTTTGCTGTGCAGAACATATTGTGAAAATGTACATAGCATGAAGTGCTGAATATATAGTGACCATATGAATTAAATTGTGGTCAGTGATTAGAGCAATATTAAATAAAATTGCATGATAGTGAAAACTTAATAATACTTATTATTAAAATTTTTTATTAAAATAGGATCCATATATGAAACATATGTATATTACAAGGGTGTATATATGGTACCATTTAGTGATATACCCATATAAGATAATAGAGTTAACATTAAATTAGTTCAACTTCTTAAAGATGATACATTTGTATAAGGGATCTTCTGATTTTAATCCATTGACATATTGAACTAAGATATCCTTCTATAGTTCTGTGTGATGCTCTTATTTAGGCAAAAATACATAATAGTTGTTGTTCTCATTAAGACCATATGGGTTAACAGAATTAAGCAAATAAATCCATTTGCATTCTGCCTGGAGTAATGCATCTTCTAGGTCTCCTCCTCTAATTCCTAGTGATATTTTTTCTAGGCCAAAGAAAGATAGAAACTCTGTGTTGGAATCATGTTTATGCAGAAAATGTTTGGCTATCTGTGTAATTTTTTTGCCTTTTTTAAGGTCTGATTCAGCATTCCTTATATTACACATATGTTCGCCTACCCTCTTTTTGAGTAGGCGTGAGGTCATACCTACATAGTTTAATTTACAACTACATTGTAGTACATATATCACACTTGCAGTGGTGCATGTGATGTGTTGTTTGATGTAGTGTATTTTTCCAAATCTATCTTTCATTTTTTCAATCTGAAAAGTATTTGGACAGTACGTACAATTTCGGCATGGATAGTTGCCTGGATGTGCAATTTTAGTCTTCTTCCTTACAAAGTGACTTTGGACTAATCTGTCCTTTAAATTCCTAGATCTCCGATAACAGATAGAAATTCTATCTCCAAGACTCTCACTCAAATCTGGGTCATTCTGAAGAATATACCACGATTTTTGTATGATGTGTGTTACATCCTTAATCTGTGAGTTGAATGTAGTTATTAGTCTTGTTTTGTTATCCTTTCTCTTCGGTTTGGGAAATACAAGATCTTGTCTCGGGGTGTGTAAGGCTCTATATTTTGCTTTTTTCAGGCTTCTATTACTGTAGCCTCTCGCTTTCAATCTGGTTTCCAATTCCTTTGCTCTTATTTTGAATATTGAATCTGAAGAACAGTTTCTGCGTGTTCTTAGAAATTCACCTACTGGTAATGATCTGAGAGTACTTTGAGTATGAGCACTGCTGTGGTGTAAGATAGAATTAGTTGCAGTTTGTTTGCGAAACAGATCAGTTGTCAAATTGCCACTCTCATCTTTGGTTATTTTTAAATCCAGAAAATTTACCTCTACTTGACTGCATTCATATGTTAGTTTGACATTGATGTTATTATCATTGAGTTTGATCATAAACTCATCCAGATCTGGTTTGGACCCTTCCCAGATAAAGAGGATATCGTCAATGTAGTGAATCCAGAGTGGTATTTGTTCCATTTGGGTGGCACTGGTGTCTGAAAAATCAGATCTGGATGAGTTGTTTTTAATTTAATTTGTTGACTCACTACCTTATTTAAATGACAACGCAATAATGGTATAATGGTATAAAAATCTTGTTTGCCGCATCAGCGGTGTGTAGTGTAAGCGATCTAGCCATACCGGCTATACTAGAAACTTTGATTAATCATAGGTAACACAAATATGGGATCAGACTTATTTTGACCATTATATTACCAAAGATATTTACAAAGCCATAGAAAAAACAAGGTTAACTTTATTTACGGTATTATAAGTGGTATCTATAAGGCAATATTGATACAAAGGCCTGATCTCCTTGAACCTAGATACTAAATAGTGATATTCAATAAACGGTCTAAATGAGGCAACTCACTGTCAGAGTTTATTAGTAAACTCCTTATAACGATACTCATGGAAACCAAAGTATAATTTATCACGGTATTAATAGGTACAACAAGGAGTTTATCAGACTTCTTACTCTCTATAGTATCGTAGGTATCACAATATTTACCTCTATGGATCTATATATTTATCAGTAATGACAAAAACGGTAATAAAAGGTAACCTATATATTTATCAGTGATAATTTAAATGGTAACAAAAGGCAACCCAATATCTAACTGACTCTTTACCACAATACCTAAGTAAACCCAAGTTTAATTTTGTGTGGTATCAACTGGTAATAACAAAGAGGTTACAAGACCTCTTACTCTCTAGAGTATTGTGGGTAACATAATATTTATTTAAAATCACAATTCACTGAGTCAGGTTTCGCAAGGCTAGATTGTTTATTTAAACCTACACGAATAAGAGACTATCTGTACTCAGAATAATATACCAAGGGATAGCCTTGTCATTTGATTTATAAGGAGACCATACATTAACCTAACGTGGGTGTGTGTCTCTATTAGCCAGTAACGATATTATCTGGCGAACAGGTAGTGGATCCAAATTTCTATTTTTTTAAAAATGTTTGTAAATCCCCTGTTTTTAATTTGATCTAATAAAAGTTACATTTTATATTTCTTTCACCTCCTGTGATACACAAATACATTCACTGAGTGCTACATTTGTACCCCTTTTTTCAGTTTCTTACTGATTTTCTGTAAAAGTTACCCATAGGTACAAGCACCTATCCCTATCAGACATATTATATTGGAGTATACAAATACTAAGTATACTCATCACTGTATGAATTAGTAGGGGAATGTAAAAAACACACTAATAAACTGAGTAGTGCCATTGTCTCCCTCTGGGTCTTCAAAACTGTAAGTTGATCTTCGGGGGTTAGTGTTAGGTTTTTTTAAGGGTTTATTGGGTGGGTTTTAGTTTTAGATTAGGGTTTGGGAAGCAATAGAGCTAAATGCCCTTTTAAGTGCAATGCCCATCCAAATGCCCTTTTCAGGGCAATGGGGAGCTTAGGTTTTTTTTAGATAGGATTTTATTTGGGGGGTTTGGTTGTGTGGGTGGTGGGTTTTACTGTTGGGGGGTTGTTTGTATTTTTTTTTACAGGTAAAAGAGCTGATTTCTTTGGGGCAATGCCCCGCAAAAGGCCCTTTTAAGGGCTATTGGTAGTTTAGTTTAGGCTAGGTTTTTATTTTTTATTTTGTGGGGGGCTGTTTTTATTTTGATAGGGCTCTTAGATTAGGTGTAATAAGTTTAAATATCTTGTAATTTGTTTTTTATTTTGTGTAATTTAGTGGGGGGGGTTGTAATTTAGGTATTTGTATTTAATTTAGTTAATTGTATTTAATTTAGGTAATTTATTTAATTGTAGTGTAAGGTTAGGTGTTAGTGTAAGACAGGTTAGGTTTTATTTTACAGGTAAATTTGTATTTATTTTAGCTAGGTAGTTAGTAAATAGTTAATAACTATTTAGTAACTATTCTACCTAGTTAAAATAAATACAAACTTGCCTGTAAAATAAAAATAAAACCTAAACTAGATACAATGTAACTATTAGTTATATTGTAGCTAGCTTAGGGTTTATTTTACAGGTAAGTATTTAGTTTTAAATAGGAATTATTTAGTTATTAAAGGGATAGTATAGTCAAAATTAAACTTTTATGATTCAGAGAAAGGATGCAATTTTAAGCAATTTTCTAATTTACTCCTATTATCAAGTTTTCTTTGTTCTCTTCTTGATATCTTTATTTTAAAAAGCTGGAATGTAAGCTTAGAAGCTAGCCCATTTTTGGCTCAGCATCTGGATAGCGCTTGCTGATTAGTGTCTAAATGTAGCCATCCAATCCGGGTGCTGATCCAAAAATGGGCTGGCTCCTAGACTTACTTTCCAGCTTTTTTAAATAAAGATACCAAGAGAACAAAGAAAATTGATAATAGGACTAAATGAGAAAGTTGCTTAAAATTGCATGCTCTGTCTGAATCATGGACGTTTATTTTTGACTAGACTATCCCTTTAATAGTAGGTTTTATTTAGATTTATTTTAATTATATTTAAGTTAGTGGGAGTTAGGGTTAGACTTAGGTTTAGGGGTTAATATCTTTAGTATCTTGGCGGCGACGTTGGGGGCGGCAGATTAGGGGTTAATAAATGTAGGCAGGTGGCGACGATGTTAGGCGAGGAAGATTAGGGGTTAATAATATTTAACTAGTGTTTGCGAGGCAGGAGTACGGTGGTTTAGGGGTTAATATGTTTATTATAGGGGCGGTGACGTTGGGGGCGGAAGATTAGGGGTTAATAAATGTAGGCAGGTGGCGATGATGTTAGGGGCGGAAGATTAGGGGTTAATAATATTTAAAGAGTGTTTGCGAGGCGGGAGTACGGTGGTTTAGGGGTTAATATGTTTATTATAGTAGCGGCGACGTTGGGTGCGGAAGATTAGGGGTTAATAAATGTAGGTAGGTGGCAGCGACATTGGGGGTGGGAGATTAGGGGTTAATAAGTATAATGTAGGTGTCGGCAATGGTGGGGGGGCGGCAGAATAGGGGTTAATAAGTGTAAGATTAGGGGTGTTTAGACTCGGGGTTCATGTTAGGATGTTAGGTGTAAACAGAAATTTAGTTTCCCCATAGGAATCAATGGGGCTGCGTTACGGAGCTTTACGCTGCTTTTTTGCAGGTGTTAGGCTTTTTTTCAGCCGGCTCTCCCAATTGATGTCTATGGGGAAATCGTGCACGAGCACGTACAACCAGCTCACCGCTGACTTAAGCAGCGCTGGTATTGGAGTGCGGTATGGAGCTCAATTTTGCTCTACGCTCACTTCTTGACTAATAACGCTGTCGCATTTAACATTGCACAAGCATTTCTGGTCAAATGCTTGTGCAATGCCACCCCCTGCACATTCGAGGCCAATTATTGCCCGCTAGCAGGGGGTGTCAATCATCCCGACCGGAAACTACAGGGGTAGATTGCAGCATCCACTGCTCGGTGAATCTAGCCCATAGAATGGAAGATGCCCAAATAAAAAATTATTTCTATTAACTCTAATCGTGACCATCATCATTGCATTAACTATCATCCCAATGCCAAGCAACCATAACCATGAACACCCCTACTGAATTAATCCTTGAAAATCTGATTGCTATTAACCCTAGCCAGGACCCTTCATTACTTTTTTTTAGCTTAATCCCTTAGTGACCAGACCATTTTTCAATTTTCTTATCGTTAAGGACCAGGGCTATTTTTACATTTCTGCGGTGTTTGTGTTTAGCTGTAATTTTACTCTTACTCATTTACTTTACCCACACATATTATATACCGTTTTTCTCGCCATTAAATGGACTTTCTAAAGATACCATTATTTTCATCATATCATATAATTTCCTATTAAAAATGATAAAATCTGATGACCCCCAAAATCTGTTACACCTCTACAACCACCAAAAACTCCTATTATAAATAGTTTCTAATTTTTTTCCTGAGTTTAGAAATATCCAAGTTCTTTGCAAGTTATAGGGCAATAAATACAAGTAGCACTTTGCTATTTCCAAACCTTTTTTTTTTTTTGTCAAAATTAGCGATAGTTACATTGTAACACTGATATCTGTCAGTAATCCCTAAATAACCCTTCACATGTATATATTTGTTTTTAGTAGACAACCCAAAGTATTGATCTAGGTCCATTTTGGTATATTTCATGCCACCATTTCACCGCCAAATGCGATCAAATAAAAAAAATCGTTAACTTTTTCACAAAATTTTTCACAAACTTTGTTTCTCACTGAAATTATTTACAAACAGCTTGTGCAATTATGGCACAAATGGTTGTAAATGCTTCTCTGGGATCCCCTTTGTTCAGAAATAGCAGACATTTATGGCTTTGGCATTACTTTTTGGTAATTAGAAGGCCGCTAAATGCCGCTGCGCACCACACTTGTATTATGCCCAGTAGTTAAGGGGTTAATTAGGTATCTTGTAGGGTTAATTTTAGCTTTAGTGTAAAGATCAGCCCCCCACCTGACACATCCCACCACCTGATCCCTCCCTGACCCTCCTCAAACAGCTCTCTTCCCTCCCCCACCTCACAATTGTCTGCCAGTACTAAAATAAAAGTTTAAAAAAAAAAAAAAAAGTCATATTTATTCTGAATTGTTGGATCCACCGTTAGCCTCCAACCTTCCTGATCCCCCCAAACAGCTCTATAACCCTCCCCCCTTTACCTAGTTGCTGCCATCTTGGGTACTGGTAGCTTTCCAATTTACTTCTATTATTTAATTTGCTTTCTTCTCTTGTTATCCTTTGCTGAAAGGTTTATCTAGGAAAGCTCAGTAGCAGCAAATAACCTAGATTCTATCTGCTGATTGGTGGCTGCGAATATATATACCGATTGTCATTGGCTCACCCATGTGTTCCATTAGAAACTAGTAGTGCATTGCTGCTCCTTCAACAAATGATACCAAGAGAATGAAGCAAATCTGATAACAGAAGTAAACTGGAAAGTTGTTTAAAATTGTATGTTTTACTTTAATCATGAAAGAATGTTTTTGGATTTCATGTCCCTTTAACCACAACCCCCACCCACTGGATTTACACTTCGCTACCCTAACCACATCTAACATCCAAGTCTGCTGTTTAATCAATCAGAAGCCTGTTTGGATGCATCAGATGTGGGGGGTCAAGGTCCCTTACTTTGTTCCCTTCTGTGTGTTTTTATGGTGCATGGATTGTGCCCTTTCTGTTTTTAATGCTTGCATCAATAAAGTTTTTTGAACTTTTTACACTTGGCTTGGAGTATTGAGTGCTGGGACATGTGCACCCCATCTGTCTGTTAGTGCTCACCTTTAGCTCCAACTCATTGCTGTTTTCCGCTGTGTTCACACTGATATCCACATTCCCATCCTCGCTGCTCGATCCACAGTTTCCTTGCAATGTGCAGACAACAATCTTTTCTGCTGGGGATCCATCTGGATTTTGTAGTAAAATCTTAAAATAAAAGAAAATATGTGTTATTGGACTAACTTCTCTCTCCTAATTAGCTGTAGATTACAAGTGGAGCACAAAAATATTAGCGCCATTAAGTACTAGCACGGCTCAAGCGAAATCAATAGCTCTCCTCTTCTTGCACTCATATTACAAGTTGAAAATAAATAGCTGACATCTGGAGGTCTAAAAGCGCGACTGCTCTAAATCCCTTTCCTCATAGATTTCTATTGGGAGCGCTGCAGAACCCTGTTCTGGCTGTCACTCCATCGCTAACCGGAAGTTTGCTAAGCCAAAGTTAAGAAATAATTTAAATAGCACTGTAATTCACCCAGATGAAATTATACTTTTATTTTAAATATATATAATTATTGCTCTGTATCTTTATGTATTTATAAATAAAAATATAAAAATAAATATTTTTAATGAGTAAAGAACAAAATATTAAAACTGTTCAAACTATTTCTATTTTTAAAATAAAAAAAATGGTGTTAACAGAGATTTAAAGCAATATGGTACATGTAATATGGTGTTTGATTGGGATGGGCTCAAAGGCGTATATATAATTAGGGGTCTATTTATCAAGCTCCGTATGGAGCTTGATGCTCCGTGTTTCTGGAAAGCCTTTAGGCTCGCCAGAAACACAAGTTATGAGGCAGCGGTCAAAAGACGTCGGGCAGACATCGCCGGAAAGCAACCTGATCGAATACGATTGGGTTGATTGACACCCCCTGCAAGCAGCCGATTGCACTGCTGGTGCAATGATAAATGCAGAGAGCATATGCTGTCGGCATTTATCGAAGTGCAGCGGACATGATCCGCAATATCGCATCATATCCGCTAGCACATTCTTAAATAGGCCCCCTAGGTGTGTAGATATTTTTCTTCTGCATATGCTTTTTATAGCCTATAAACTCAATACTTAGTTGTAGTTCTGATGGGTGAAATTAAAGGCCTACACTATACATTTTATTTAATTTAAAAGGACCAAATAACATAAATTGAAGATTTTATTAATGGAAATAGAATGTATTGCTCTCTAAAATCTTCTCAAGATAGTTCCCCTATTATTCCCACTTCCAAAATAGTTTCTTAATTTTAAAAACTCTATTATTGCTTCCACCCCCCTCATAACTGCTGATTCTGTGGTTTTCATTTTAGGCTATGGCTAAATCCTGCCACTTTCACCTTGAAATCATCACCAAAATTCCGGATTTTCTCAGATAATACAAAACTAAAATCATCATATCCTACCTTGACCACTGAAGCTCTCTCACTGCTGGCCAACTAATCTAATGTCAGTCTCCACCTCAGTCCATCATGAATGCCATTGCCAAACATACCTTCCTTTCTCACCACTCCTTGCCTGCTTCATTTATTTGTCTCCTCAATTGACTTCCCCTATGGTCAATAAAGTCAAAACCTTGGAATTTAGATAAAACACCTTCAAAAACACTGCATATTTCTACTGACCTTATCTGCAAATAGTCCACCACAAACCTTCAATACCTTGCTCAAGACCTACTTTTCTTCTTTCTTATTACTTTCTCACACACTTGTCTACAATATTTTTATCCTACTGTTTAGGTTCTTTGGAATCCACTGTCTTGTACTTGCCTCAAGCATTCAGAGTTTCAAGTTCTCCATGAAAGCACGTTCTTGTAGATGCATACAACCTATATTAACATACTTTCTCCTCATCTCCTGTCTCGATTGTCCCTCACAATGTCCTTAGAATGTAAATTAACCGTTTCCTATTTACACTCAATAACTGGATTCTGTAAATGTTATAATGCAATCATACTTATATTGCTGTGGAATATAATGGTGCTTTAATGGAGCTTTATTAGTTGCTAAATATAATAATAATAGTTATAATACTAATAATAATAAACTTACCTACAACAACACAAAAATATGGATCTGATGAAGAACAGGTAAAAGCTGTTGCAGAATTGAAGAACAATCTGTATGTTGCAGATATAAATAAGTTACAGAATTTGAGTGGGGCGGGGATATGTGAACCAAATATAAAAAATTGTTGCCACTTATCCCATAAAGATAAAAGCCATCTATTGTGTAAAGATAAAGCAGCCAAACTCCTACTTCTTTGCTATGCCACTCACCCTACTGAAAGATAGGGCACCATAGCACTGGAGCAGAATCGCTGCTGCTATATCTTTATAGGTGTAAAGTAAGCTCTTAGGGGCTGAATTATCAATGTCTGTCTGACATGATATTCTGTAGCGTATCATGTCCTTATCATGTTCTGGTGAACTGCTTGTGAAATGCCGCTCCCTGCAGATTTGCGGCCAATCGGCTGCTAGCAGGGGGTGTCAATCAGCCCGATCATATAATATTGGGCGGATTGATGTCCGCAGCCTCAGAGCAGGCGGACCAGTTAAGGGGCAGGGATCTTAAGACCGCTGCTTCATAACTGCTGTTTCTGGTGAGCCTTCAGGCTCGTGCGGATACAGGGGCATCAAGGGCAGTTCAGCCCTTGATAAATCGGCCCCTTGGATTGGCTTCAGTGTCTGTAGACAATGTAGAGACCAAAAGAGCTATATACTGTACGCTGCCATTTAGGAATGTAATCATGCAGGTGCAGGGGTGGTAAAAATCATACTTCCATTGTGATTTGTGTACTATATTTACTTTATATAATGCACTGCAGTATCTGTTGGCACTCTACAAATAACTCAAAATAATGCAATTTTATAAATACATTGCACAATTTTCATTTAACATTTAGTATACAGCATTTGATTTCTTGATTTAGAATGTGAGGTCCATACCCTTAATGTGTAAGGCATGCCAGGTTTGAAGTATTTGGAAGTCCTGGTGAAAAGCAACTTGAATGCTGTATTAACAATTGGAATTCCAGTCTTCTCTGCTTCAACCAAATTACTGCCTAGGAAGAACACATATTATAATGCTGTTAACATCCAGTATTTATTTCCATTTTTAAACTAACAGGCTCACTCATTGAACATTACTCACAGCACTATTGGTGGACAGTGACCGGTCTAACAAATACATTTTTATCACATAAACATGTTTCTTTGTTTTTTAAGTGAAAAACATTTTGAAATGCCCACTTTTAGACATAACAAAGAAAAAATGGAAGTCAATTATTATTATTATTTTTATATCAATTGATGCTTTGTGAAAACTTTTTAAGTGCATGAACTTCCTCAAAACTACTGAATATGTTAAAATAATGATCAATCCAAGCGTTTAAAAATGCTAGGATTTATGGTTGTTTAAATAAAGTTGTTTTTATTCTTCAAAACTAAGAAGTGAATCTGTTATTTTTTTTGTCATTTGACACTATCATTTTTATCTCTTTCTCAGTGATCTTGAAGCGACATCTCAGAGTAGGGAATATTCAATAAGACAACTTGTGATTTGCACCCAACATACCTGCATCTGTCGTGACGGTTACAGACACATATAAAGAGTATCCCATAAGCATGGTTGGGTCACGGAATATACTGGTAATCATATGACGTTTGAGTACTACATTTGCCTTGCCATTTTCCACCTTCAGGGATAAACACATGCAAGGTTAGGAAGAGTGCACACGAACATGAATCCAATCTATTAGATTTCAGCTCCAAGTGAGTCTAGCTTTGTTCGTTACCTTTATTTTGGTCAGGGAATCTGGAAAGCTTCTTTTTTCATCGTTAATAACTGCTCCAAAGACTGCATACCCTGTGCCTTCAACTGGTTTCCCATGTAGATATCTGTTGAAGGGAGGATTTGTGAAACCAATGCCCTGAATATGGATTTATGTACATGATAAAATGAAGGGTTCAAATCTAGACAAAAACGAATTCATTAGTAATAATCCTACAGTCTCCAAACACCTAACATTATTATACGTCCTCTGCCCCAAAGGACTGTTGCACAAGGAATTTGTTGTTAAACCCCGCCCCCTGCTCTCACTCTAGGGCCTGTCAATCATCCGAACTAATGTGTTTTGGGGTGTTTTATCTCTGCCACTTTAGAGGTGGTGGAATAAGGTAAGTAGCAGCAGGGAAATGAATCTGCCCCGAATGGGCTCAAAAGCAGCATCCGTACATAAGCCACATTTGTATTTATTATTCCCAATATGTTGCATGGTGAGTTATAGTTAGTTTTTTTGTTTTTTGTCATTGCTTATGCCCAGGAAGAAGTCTTTAGATGTGCAAACGCCAAGAAGAAACAATGTTTCCCCCTCTCAATGGGCACTCATATACTGTATATATAAACTTAATTCAGTGGCCTCTATTAACCAAAGTCTGGCAGACCTGATCCGACAGTGCAGATCACGTCCGCCAGACCTCGCTGAATACGGAGAGCAATATGCTCTCCATATTCAGCATTGCACCAGCAGCTCACAAGAGCTGCTGGTGCAACGCCGCCCCCTGCAGACTCGCGGCCAATGGTCCGCCAGCAGGGAGGTGTCAATCAACCCGATCGTACTCGATGTCTGTCCGCCTGGCGGACAGGTTATGGAGCAGCGGTCTTTGTGACCGCTGCTTCATAACTGCTGTTTCTGGTGAGCCTGTAGGCTCGCCAGAAACACGGGGCATAAAGCTCCATTCGGAGCTTGATAGATAGGCCCCATTATATCTAGTGATATAGTACTCATATACATGTTTCCCAGAACTTTTTGGTTAGGTCCTGGGTTTTGATTGAAAAATAATTTCTAATGTTATGTATTCTCAAACTGGGCTAATAATTTATTTTGCTAATACAAAAATGGCCATTTAAAGGGACACTCAAGTCAATATTAAACATTCATGTTTTAGTTGATAGAGCATGCATTTTTAACCAACTTTCCAATTTACTTACATTAACAAAATGTGCATAGTCATTTTATATTTATACTTTTTGAGTCACCAGCACCTAGAACCTGCAGTCCTTATTTAACAAGCAGCGGTCATCAGACCGCTGCTTCCCTAACCTTTCACCACCTCTTATATGGTGAATTTCAATCTCCCCGGTCTCATCCGACCGTGGAGATTGACAGCTCCTGCCTGCGCGTGATTGGCTGTGAGCGAGCAGGGGGAGGGTTTGCAAGCGAACGCAAAATAGCGCTCTTGTGCAATGCTGAATTCCGGCAGCGGAATTCAGCCCGCCAGAGGTGAGCTGCGGCCGACAGGGGTGCATATGTGCGCCATTGTCCGCCGCAGCTTGATAAATCGACCCCTAAGTGCTATTCACTGTCTTTTTTATTATGCATTTGTTAATTATGCAAATTTACTGAATGTCTAGTCCTTTAAGCAATAATTAAACAGTTTCTCCATATGTAAAGATGCACCTTTATATGTTCAAGTGAACTTGTTTTTGTTTTTCTAAAGAGATAACATTATTTGTAAAGAAACATGGGGCCAAGGGTTCATTTTCCAGATAATGGATACATTTGAAGTTTGAGCTCTTACGTGGCAGAAATGTCCACAGAAAATTCTGCGTCATCCACATAGAAAAAGTTCTGAGCCAGTGCCAGTGTGACTTCAAAGCTTGGTAATACTGGAGAGGACAAAACAATATGAATAATTATCACTTGTGTAATCAAGGCATAAGAAATGTGTTCTTCATTTTCTAGAAGGAAAGGACAATGCACTGTAAACAATTATGCTCTTTAATGTGTTCCCAATAATCTAATTTAGCTGCAGTAGTAAATTAAACCATTTACAAATATCTTCTTTACCTTTATTTTGTTATTAGCTGTTTTTTTGTGCTAAAACATCCACCTATACTAAAATTTCAATATTGCAGTGATGACAACAGAATAATTATGCTAACAAGGGACATCAAAGGAAATTAACCTCTCAGTTGGGGGGGGAGAAACCCTTTGAAGGGTGTTACTAAATGAAGGGACATAAAACACAATTTTTTTTTGCATTCATGATTAAGATATATTATGTGATTTTAAACAACTTTCCATTTGACTTCTTTTATCTAACTTGTTTTGTTCTCTTGGTACCCTTTGTTGAAAAGGATACCTAGGTAAGATCAGAAGCTGCTGATTGGTGGCTGCACATATATGCCTCATGCTGTTGGCTCACCCAATATATGCCTCATGCTGTTGGCTCCCAGTAGTGCAATACTGCTTCTTCAACTATACCAAAGTATACCAATAAAGCAAATTAGATAATAAAAGTAAATTGGAAAGTTGCTTAAAATTGTATTCTCTGCTGACTAAATCATGAAAGAAAAAAGTGGGTTTCATGTCCCTTTAACTTAAATATAAGAAACTCTCATCTTCTTCATTCATAAGTACACTGTAATATTAATGAGAATATCTTTTAAATCTTACACTTTAGAGAATCAGGTAATATGAGCTGCAAACTATACAGAAAATAACCCACATGCAATTTATTTAAATTTGACTGGTTCCTAATCCTTTTAACCAATGAGATTAAAGCTGTAACCATGAGTAAAACTAAATGCATAAGAAACAAATTAAATGGAAGCTCATGTAATTCTTAGTTGATGGAGCAAAAAAGTAATATATGTGCACTGTGTGTGTGTATGTACTTATACATAACTGTTAGGGGTAATATGAACCTGATGGCAGCCATCTTGTTCTTCGCAGCCATCTTGTTCCTCGCAGCCATTTTGTAATGAATAGACTTTATTATACTGGGGTATTATGCAGTAAGAATTATATGCATGTTATGATACTTTCCTTAGCTGTTCGGCCTTGCCAATGTACCCTGGCCTGACGCCCAGAAATAAGATAGAATAAGATAATGTAAACAAGAGGCTTCAGAATCCTTGTTGTCTCCGCAGATGGTAGTTTGTTATGACTCTGTAATTATTGTTATGAGAAACTCATGTTCCAGTTTTTCCTTGTAAATTGCTCTGTATAACTGTGTAAGATGACGCGGTCCTAACGTGTCATCCCCTTAACCCTGTATGTCACTATAAGAAAGGCTTGCACTGTGCAATAAACAGAATTGGCTTTCGATCATAATGCTGCGTGGTCTGAGTCATTCTAAGGGGCCCTTATCAGATAATCTACATATGCCTCAGGTGGTACACTAGACCCCAGGCTTTGGCCTGCGCTGACACCCCCTCGTGGGATTATACACCTTACAATTCTTGGTGTCAGAAGTGGGATTTGCAGTGCGTAAGTATGAGTGCTTTTACCATGCTTTCCTTCTGTGAATCTGAACCTAAATTTAGTTGTTTGTGTTTTTTTAAAAAAAAAAGAAAAAAAAAAAGGTGTAATATATGATAATGATATAAGGTTAAAGGGGTTCCTGTGGTTGAAGCACAGGTTTGCGGAGGTTATAGTCCTGCCGGCAGTTGTGATACCCCTCCAGACAGGTAATCAGTCCTGTGCTGGGACACGACAGGTATTGTGAGTCCTGTCGGTGATAAGCGCGCAAGTAATATATGTATGCCAGTTGACGAGGAGCTTTTAAGATAAGCTACTCCGGGCGAACTTGGCAGTGAGTGAGTCTCACGTGTGTTGAAGTTTCCCATATTCATTCCCATAATAGAGTTTTGCTACCCACCTGAAGCTCATGTTGATATCTGATGCTTGCTTTGCTTTGATTTGTTTGTGTTTTTTGATGCTGTGCGTAGAAAATATTAAGTGGCTATGCATGTTATTATTGTGGCTATTATTGTATTGAGAAAGGGGAACTGCTCATAGATAAGATTGCACAGAGAAAATTACATGTATAAGGTAAAAGAAAAAGAGAGTTAATAGTTTCTGCAAAAGACAGAAATATTTTTTTAAAACACTGTCAGTAAGTACTGCTGTTTGATAAATAGAGAAATCTCTGTGTTAAAGAATGTAGCAGGCAAAGAAGGGGGGCCACCACTGAGCGCGCACATAGCTCAGAAGAAAAAAAAAAAAAAAAAAGAGGAAAGAAACCTGCTACAGCAGCTCCGTTTGTAAGATTTTTTTTGTTTGCTTGCAGTAACAAAAATGAAATTTTGTATATTGAGATGCATATTGTGTGATGGTCTGTAGGTTCTCACTGTGGTATGAGTGTAACAGATTTGCTTTAAACCAAAAACAGAATGTATTATTTGAAAATGATTATCCCAATCCACGCAAAAAATGGCCATTTTGCGTGGAATCGGAAAGAAAAAAAAAATGCATTGTGGACATGGTGAAAAGTTAATCTAGTGTTTTTTATATATATATATATATATATGTATGTCGTACGCTAGAAATTAGATGTTTTTCTGAGAAAGGAAAAAAGGGAGTGAATCTCTGGTATGCGAGATGGAATGAACTTGTGTGTCTGTATCGTAAGAATGTTTCCTTATGTTTCTCTGTTGGGAAATCAGACGTTTTAAGAAGATATTTTGTAATGTTATTTTATATACCTGTATTTTAAAGTCACCAGCATGTTTTAAGTATGTGGTATTCATATGCAGTTTTAGTTTTAAGTGATAATTGTTGTTCGGCATGTAAAGATATGATATTGTTTTTGCAAGTGAAGTAACGGCTTTGAAAGTGCGATGGTGTGTGATTTTTTGTCACGCTCTGGTAAATATGAAATTGTTTCTGGTATGATTAATGGGTTAACGTATGTTGTATTTGTAAGGTCTGTGCACGGCGTGGGTGCACACAATGAAATATATTTATAGGCTGTAATTGAAAGTTTTTCTAAAAGGGCGTCCGTTTTTGTTGCAAGTAAATTAATCTGCAGGTCATGCTACAGTACAGAGGTGAAATTGGTGTGGTAAATCATACAAGCAGCCTAAATTATGGTTAGGATATACATATGTAATTTGCGTGATGAATGGTTAGTCCTTAAAGGGACAGTTCACTGTAACAAGGTGTTGCTATTAATGTATTGTCCATGACTTGTTATACAAGCGGCATATTATCTTATATTTGTCTGGAAAATCAGAGCTCAGTGCGTAGACGGAGCAATAGAAAATTGTCATTTTCTTATTTAAAGAACCAGTGCAATAACCCTGTATTAGTAGTTTGCTAAATATATTTTTAGAGACCTTTCTTTGTATATATTTATTTTAAATTTGCTGTTCAGATAGCAGATATTTTTTTGCAGCATAACTTAATTCTCTCTGTAATGCAAACTGAAGTGATAAGTTGTCTACAATTTTAGTGGAGGGATCCGTGAGACTAGCGGACAGAAAAGAAAAAAAAAACGAGAAAAAACAGAGGAGTGAAAATATTTAAAGGGATACAGGAAAACTGGTATAACATCTGAGAATTTAAGGGAATATTTACATAAAAGACGATGAGGTTTACTGTAAGCCTAACACTAGTATATTTCACTGTGTTAGCAGTTTCAATTAAAGATTATTTTTAGTTTGGTTAAAATGCCCTTTAATTAGCCTGCATCCCACTGTGAGTGCGTTCTTATGCTGCTTATGCTTGTTTAGGTTATTTAATGAACGTCAGTATACATTTTTTTTATAAGGATCATTGGGATTAATTTAAAGGGGAAATTGTATTAGTATTCTTTTGTAGAAAGCTTATTTTTGTGTTATATACGGTTGTTATATTTGGCTGGACAACTGCAGAATGGTGAATATCAATTTATACACAATATTAAATCCAATAATTTTGTTGTGGTTAAACTAATTAGCATTTATCAAGTTTTAGTGTGAATTTTATATTTTTAAGCAGTAAACAGTGTTTTCTCCTTTAAGTAAAAATGAAACTTTGAGCTTGCCTCACTATCCTTGAGAAAGACTGATAACACTGTGCATGTTTTGGTTTTCTTTAAAAAAAAAAAAAAAAAAAAAGAAAGTTCTCTCTTGTGTTTGACTTTGTCGAGAAAGATTTGTCCTTTCCATTTAAAGCAGCAGTACTGGTGTTCTATGTTATAAAAAATGATAACTATAAATTGCTCACTACAAAGAAACAAGTATTTATATTATATTCTGTCATAGAATATAGCTTAAAAATGATAACTTTATTTCTGTGGCTGTCAAACTGTATCTCACAGATATAACTCTTTGTTATTTAAAATAACCCCCACTGCGTTCAATAAATAAATGAGATATTATTTAATGAAGTGATTTCAGTGACACTTTAAAATATATAGTTATTTGGTTATTAACTAGTCTACCACTATTATTGCAATGACTTTGATTGCTGCTTAACAGTTAAGCCGTGGTCTATAAGGTGTCTAGAAATAAACACCCCTAAAACAAATGATGCACAGTTTATCTGATTCTACTGCATTTATATAACTAGCTAATTTATCTGTTCACAGTTTTGGTTTTATTTATATGGCTTACGTGTATTCTGTCTCTTGGTGTTGTAATGAGATTTATACAGCCTGTGATAAGAGGCAGTCCTCAAAGTTTTAAAAAATTAGCATATAAGCCTACCTATGTTTGGTTTAATCTAGGAAGGTTGGTTAAAATTAAAAGTCCTATCTGAATAATGAATTTTCATTTATCCTAAAATGTCCCTTTAACAGTGGCTACTGTGGTTATCTGATCTTTCCCAAATAAGCGCAATTTTATTTGTGAAATCTGCAACTTAAGTTTCTTGGGCATCTGCTGTGATTGCTTTCTTTGTGTGATATTAAAGTTTTGTACATAGTGGATGTTTTTAATTGTTTGTCGTGTTCTGAGTGTGTTGCATTTCAGCAAATGTCAGAATATGTGTTGCATTCTAAGTTAATTGTGGTTGTTTGAAATTTGTGTCAGCAGCTAATGTTTCGTTTTGTGTAAGACAAGAACGATTGGTTTTCATTGTTTGTTATGTTTTTCTCTTTTGTGGAAGCGTGCTGTATGGACAGCATATTGAATTGTGAAGTGTATTTCATTTTGCTTGCTATTGAGAATTGTCTCTGCATGAGTGGAGTGCATGATTTATCGTTTAGTTTCTTGTTATCTTGTGTTTGCGTGTCACATGAGATGTTTTATGCAAACATGGGGGAAGTATTGATGAGTATTGATGAATATCTTTATGTAATGGGGGTGATGGCTTTTAGGAGGTGAACCTAAAACGTTTTGAATCTCCTCGTACAATGTTATTGTGTTAATTTCAGATGCCTAAAATGTTTTATTTTTCTATGTGGTTCTTAACACTATATTTGTATTTGCAGGATGAGAGTATGCTGTCTTCAGAGATTGAAACACACTAACTGAATTATTTTTGAGTTTCCATATTTAGGTAAAATCTGTACAGGCAAAATTCCATAAGTGCACTCTTCAAAAGATTAAAGATTGAAAGCAAGTAAACCTTTAAAGAAAGAAAAGATGAAGATGAAAGACCTTTAGTCAAGCTTGTTTTAACCACCATACTGCAGTAAAAAAAGTTACTGAACTATCTTTGGATCCATTCTTTGCTTTGCATGCTGGTACCAGCCCCAGAACTGGACTCTGGGTAATCCATGACTGTTTCCTCTGATGTGTGTCTTCAGGACATAAAGACTATCCTTCTCTGGACTGTGCCTTACCGCTCGATATGGAAGTCCTGTTATGCTGTTACAGGGTCAACCAATTAAATTAGGGGAGTATTGTTTTAACCCTATTCCTTATATTGCTTGTTTTGTATTCTCTTGTATTTGTTTTATTTTTATTGATCATATTGGGTATAAGAAATCATATGCTTCATTGGTATTAGTGCACATGGTAGTTTATGTGCTTAACAAAGTAACCCTTTAGATAAGTGTAACTGTGAACTTCGCAGTATTGTACTCTATTGAATGGCCCACTGAGTATAGAAAATAGGTTTAAGGAAAATGCTGCAACATAGAATAATATTTTAGACCCTTCACCCTTTAGAACATAAGGAGGACACGTCTAAGCTAGAAGTTTATAGTAAATATACAGAGAAATGTTTGTTCAGGGAATAGCATAATTATAGTTTATGAAAGCAAAGGTATTTTTCCCTTTTATTAATTAGTATGGTATCTGCAAAGTGAATTTGGTCATTCCTGATGTTTGTCAAAGAGAGTAATTCTTACCATCAAGATGTGTTTACCTTTAAAAGAGCTTGTAGTTTTAAATGATGTTCTGTTTGTATGCTTTCCTCATATAGGAGTGTGAGAGAATTTAGGTTGCATAAAATAATTAGTAAACTAGTAGTGTTTATATCAGATGAGATTGTTGAATATTAGGATCATGGTTGGAGAATTATAAGCATTATAGATAGCAGCCATCCAGAATAAAGCAACACAAGGTTCTTTTATTTTTTAGAAGTTCAAAGTGATATTGTAAAGAAATTCATTTATTTTCATTGACTGTTTTTCTTTTTTTCCATTCTTACTACAGGGCAGGCCTTAGCATAAGTTTTGGTATAACCCTTCAGGCCCTTGATGAAGTCTGACAGGATTTCACTTGAGTAGTATTCATGAAGTATCATTTAAAAGTGCATAGAGAAGTTGTAAATTATTCTCTGAGAAATGTCAATGTATTTAGTTTGTATTATATATCAACAATGTTTTGTTTGATTTTAAATGACATAGGATGAAAGTGACGTTTTATTTGGACATAATTGTGATTGTATTGCGGTGTGTACTCATCCTGTACTGTTTCTGTTTGCTTCCTAGACTCCCTGTGACTCGAGTGTCTGCTTGCCATGGGTATCCACTGGTTGCCTTGTCTACCCCATGAACAAACCATCAGATTTCCAGTATCTCCCTGCGGAAGAACCGTGGATAAGCACCCCTACTGCAAATGAACTGTTGGAAAACTGTATTATAGCAAAGTGTCAAGGTGCAGCGCTCTCAAATGGACAAAGACTGTTCTTAAAGTGATCAGAGGCCACCTAGAGACAGTTGTGCTGTTGCTATGTCATGCTTTACTGTGGAAAAGGAACTGTTGGACATATTGGGGGGTGCTAGCAATGCAGGTGGAGAGATAGAAGATGCAGCGTTGTTTGGGGGTAGATGGGGGCTGGTTGGGTCTCTGTGCTGGTAGACCGGTAGTTTTGGGAAGGCTGGAAGATAGATGGAAGGTATTGGAGGGACTGTACCTATATGCAGTGACAATTAGCCTATAAAAGTATATCACGACATGCAAATATTTTTCTCTTTAGTATTCTCACAGAGTTCTGTTACCATAATATAAGGCTTTACTAATTTTCTATGCCTGTCTATTTTTATGTTATTCTGTTAGAATAAAAGGATGGTATGTTAGGGGTAATATGAACCTGATGGCAGCCATCTTGTTCTTCGCAGCCATCTTGTTCCTCGCAGCCATTTTGTAATGAATATACTTTATTATACTGGGGTATTATGCAGTAAGAATTATATGCATGTTATGATAATTTCCTTAGCTGTTCGGCCTTGCCAATGTACCCTGGCCCGACGCCCAGAAATAAGATAGAATAAGATAATGTAAACAAGAGGCTTCAGAATCCTTGTTGTCTCCGCAGATGGTAGTTTGTTATGACTCTGTAATTATTGTTATGAGAAACTCATGTTCCAGTTTTTCCTTGTAAATTGCTCTGTATAACTGTGTAAGATGACGCGGTCCTAACGTGTCATCCCCTTAACCCTGTATGTCACTATAAGAAAGGCTTGCACTGTGCAATAAACAGAATTGGCTTTCGATCATAATGCTGCGTGGTCTGAGTCATTCTAAGGGGCCCTTATCAGATAATCTACATATGCCTCAGGTGGTACACTAGGCCCCAGGCTTTGGCCTGCGCTGACACCCCCCCCGTGGGATTATACACCTTACAATAACTTTTATATGCATTTTTAATTTTCCTAAACTGTTCTTTCAGTTTAATATGGACAATAAGATCAAATCTATGGCTACTATGCATTTATACTGTATTATTTTCAATAGATTACTGTGTATTGATCTTTAATATCTTATAATTAATTTGATACATGAAATATTGTTCTATACGAAATGGATATTTTAACATTTACTCCTTGCTGCCCCCTGCAGATTCACAGCAAATCGGCCGCTAGCAGGGGGTGTCAATCAACCTGATCGTATCTGATCGGGCTGATTGCTGTCCGCTGCCTCAAAGACGGCGGACGAGTTAAGAATCAGCGGTCTTAAGACCGCTGCTTCTTAACTCCTGTTTCTGGCGAGTCTGAAGGCTTGCGCGGAAACAGATGCATTTAAATGCATATGGGGCTTGATAAATCGGCCCCCTTGACTGAAATCACAGTACTTTGCAGTTTATACATTATTTAATTTTATGAATCAATACTATATTTAAACATTATTATTTTTAATAATATCATTAATCTAGACATCTCATAAAGATCCACTTTTCCTGCTCTAGGTAATTATTCCAGGAAGCCCCTGGCCCTGACTTGCTCCTAATGAAAGATGTCATGCAGAATACTGAGAAGTTAATAGAATCTTGGTTGGGGTTGTCTTTGTGCCTTGGAATCTTTTTAAAGGGACAGTCTAGTTCCAATTTACCTTTATCATCAAATATGCTGTGTTCACTTGGTATTCTTCATTAAAAGCTAAACCCAGGAAGGCTCATATGCTAGATTCAAAGGCCTCTATTTATCAAGGTCTGGCGGACCTGATCCGTCAGTGCGGATCAGGTCCGCCAGACCTCGCTGAATACGGCCAGCAATATGCTAGCCGTATTCAGCATTGCACCAGCAGCTCACAAGAGCTGCTGGTGCAACGCCGCCCCCTGCAGACTCGTGGTCAATGGGCCGCCAGCAGGGGGTTGTCAATCAACCCGATTGTCCTCGATCAGGTTGATTTCCGGCTATTTCTGTCCGCCTGCTCAGAGCAGGTGGTCAGGTTATGGAGCAGCGGTCTTTGTGACCGCTGCTTCATAACTGCTGTTTCTGGTGAGTCTGAAGACTCGCCAGAAACACGGCCCTTCAAGCTCCGTACGGAGCTTGATAAATATGGGCCAAAGACTTTTTTAAAAATTTTCTACTATTGTACCTAAGAAACCAGTCTGCTGGACGGCTTGTGTTTAAGCCCTGTATTAAAGGGACAGAAACACCTCTGTTGTCTTGCTAAAGAATAACATATCGGCCATGTCTAAACATGTTTAGAACAAATTATCATCTTGTTTCTGGCATTTTTGTTTTTTAACAGCCAAGCTCCACCCACCACTTGCCTTATTTGGAGGAGCCAATATGGGTTTGAGTCGGAGGCTAAAAAGACAACCCCCGGCTATAATTCTAATAAAAAGTGCATTAGTTTGCAGTTCTTATCTGTTAAAGTAATTTATATTTAATATATGTAGCAGGGTTAGCCATGAGAAACCTGCAGTGTGCTTTTTGAGTTCAAAAAATTAGAAAAGCCACAATTGTCAAAGCTAAATTTCACAAAAAGGGGGCAAAACAAATGATGAAAGCATATCAAACTTGATTTGCTGTGCATAAATAAACATTTCATATTAAAATCTCAAGGTGTTTACTGTCCCATTGAGGTGGGCATAGCTGGTTATGCTGCAGAGGCTGTTGCTTTCGACCCTTGTGAGTCCTGTGGGTAGTCTTGTCAGCTAGTGAGGAAGTCAAGGCCATAAGGGAAGTCTAGCAAACAGTTACACAGTTTTTTTTTTTTTAAGGGGCTTTGGCAGTAGATGTTATTATCTTTTAAAGGAACATAAAGGAGAACTAATAAAATGCTGTGATGTGCTGGAGCATTTTATTATCCCACTATTGCTTGAACAGGAAATCCACACGTGTTTAAACACATAGTTAAAGTCTACTCCAGTTCAGCAATGCACTTCCACTCCAGAGCTGAACACAGTCTGTAACTGACAGTTACACCCATATGGACAAGTAGTACTGTGGCTTACGTATTCTGCAGACTACTTGATGCTGAAATTAGTGTTAGTGTTTTGATTTGTTTCTCCATGAAACTCTGTGGTTTTTCCAGTTATAAGTTGTGTGATTATCTGGGCAGTGATTTGGTTAACATTGAAGCTTCTAAAAATGTGGTCAATTCCAACACAAATTCCATGTTTCTGTTCTTTAAAATCAGCCATGGGATTGATTTCAGAACTCCCTATGCGCATTCTTTTGCTGCTAAAAATGATCATGTAAAAAAATAATGTGAAGGAAATATTACCATATTCTTTGACCTCAAATTCGGTACTAAAGGTCTCCTGTGATGCAACTTGGAACCTGGCAACTATCTGCCATTTCCCCACGCTGTAGAGAGAGAAAAAAAATATATATATTAAATTCATACTGTATACATATACATACGTTTATGGTTATATATTGTATTGGTACTAAAGGGACAGTCTACACCAGAATTTTTATTGTTTTAAAAGATAGATAATCCCTTTATTACCCATTTCCCAGTTTTGCATAGCCAACACAGTTATAATAATATACTTTTAACCTCTGTGATTATCTTGTATCTAAGCCTCTGTAAACTGCCCCTTTTTTCAGTTCTTTTGACAGACTTGCAGTCTAGCCAATCAGTGCCTGCTCCCAGATTACTTCATGTGCACGAGCACAGTGTTATCTATATGAAATATGTGAACTAACACCCTCTAGTGATGAAAAACTGTTAAAATGCAATCTGAAAGAGGTGGGCTTAAAGGTCTAAGAAATTAGCATATGAACCTCCTAGGTTAAGCTTTCAACTAAGAATACCAAGAGAACAAAGCAAAATTGGTGATAAAAGTAAATTGGAAAATTGTTTAAAATTACATGCCCTATCTGAATCATGAAAGTTTATTTTGGCCTAGACTGTCCCTTAAATTTACAACTGTATTTACATGCAGATAGCCACAACATGACTCTATACAGCACTATAGAGCAATATAAAAACTACAAAATGGAAATACATAGACCAAAAGCTTTAGAAAAATGCATACATTCTGAGCTTTATGAAAATGTCGTAAAAAGAGAGGAGTGGATATTTCTGGCCCATCCGTAAGAAGGTTGGGTCAAGCAATTTGATATCAGGGAAACAGTTATACAGTTTTGTGTCTAACTATACAAGTTGTTCATTCTACATGGGAGGCTGTTACAGCGTGAGTGACCATCTTTTCTGGCCAATCTCCCTGGCACAGACATCTAAGCTAGGAAAGTTCAGGTCAGTTATTTCTCCTTTTTATTTTTTAAAACTGTTTGCTTGTGTATAATTATAGTTGTTAACATCTTTTTATTAATAATGCACTGTGCATACTTTTTTGCATAATAAATAATTTGTTTATTAAGCTTTTGCCTTTGTCTAATATCTGAACCATGTTATTGAAAGAGACTGGGAGTATTTATACTGGGATTTTAGATTATTTTATTTTTTTAAATTGCATTCTGGGATTTAATTTGTTAGTTTGGGTTTTGCTTAAGATTTCCCATATAATAAATTTTAAGTGGTGGCAGCTTAGATATAGTTTAGTGTGGGTGACATTAAAGGGGAGTGTTGTTAACCCTTGCACCCACTGACTTAGTCACAGGCTTGCCTGGAGTGGCTGGACTGTGACATATTGGTTACAGTGGAAAGGGTCTGGTTAACCCTGGTCATCACATTCTCATTCATATTTTCTGAAATCCATGGCCATTGAACATATATCAGACTACCAGAAAGCCAAATAGTTGTCCCTGCAGAAAACTGGAGTATGTTGAAATATACATACTTGGCTATATTATACCTGCAGCACTAAAAAATGATTAAAAAACCTACATCACTCTGTAATCCGGATAAACTGATGAAGGCTATAATACAAGTTATTGAAGAATTGAACACTCACGGGCCAATTACTTTGTCATGTGAGTAGTCACTCCTGCTTTGGTAATTCATCCTGGATTTCTGCACTTCAGATCATGAAATTGTCTATTAATAACCTGCATATAGTATAGTATATATATATATATATATATATATATATATATATATATATATATAGCTTAGGTTTTTGTACGGCTTTGGACATAACTGAGGTGTTTTTATTGCAAACTTCTGATGCCTCAATAATAAGCCTTAAATTATTACAACCACTCACATACAGCAAATTAGTGATGTTCCTAACCCCTGTACTACTGTATGATTAACCAATAATAAGAGTGTCAGTTCTCAATTTTATCAGTGAGTCCACTCATCTGCAGTCCTAACTAGTTATGCTAATTAAATGAAGGTGGGACCCCTTCGAAGAAATCATATGGCCTGAAAATAATTCAAAGGTTGCTGCCTGCTTAAAGAGACTAGAGGGCTGTGAGACTGGAACATGTAGTCAGGGTATTTGTGATGGGGAGGATGTTAAAGGTTTTAACACTGGTCCCTAAGTAATTTAGATAACAGTGTTATAGCTGCAATGGTCAAGAGCTTGTAATAGAAACCAGAAATGAAAGAAAAACAGAATTTATGCTTACCTGATAAATTACTTTCTCCAACGGTGTGTCCGGTCCACGGCGTCATCCTTACTTGTGGGATATTCTCTTCCCCAACAGGAAATGGCAAAGAGTCCCAGCAAAGCTGGTCACATGATCCCTCCTAGGCTCCGCCCACCCCAGTCATTCGACCGACGGACAGGAGGAAATATATATAGGAGAAACCATATGATACCGTGGTGACTGTAGTTAGAGAAAATAATTCATCAGACCTGATTAAAAAACCAGGGCCGGGCCGTGGACCGGACACACCGTTGGAGAAAGTAATTTATCAGGTAAGCATAAATTCTGTTTTCTCCAACATTGGTGTGTCCGGTCCACGGCGTCATCCTTACTTGTGGGAACCAATACCAAAGCTTTAGGACACGGATGAAGGGAGGGAGCAAATCAGGTCACCTAAATGGAAGGCACCACGGCTTGCAAAACCTTTCTCCCAAAAATAGCCTCCGAAGAAGCAAAAGTATCAAATTTGTAAAATTTGGCAAAAGTATGCAGTGACGACCAAGTCGCTGCCTTACATATCTGGTCAACAGAAGCCTCGTTCTTGAATGCCCATGTGGAAGCCACAGCCCTAGTGGAGTGAGCTGTGATTCTTTCAGGAGGCTGCCGTCCGGCAGTCTCATAAGCCAATCGGATAATGCTTTTAAGCCAAAAGGAAAGAGAGGTAGAAGTCGTTTTTTGACCTCTCCTTTTACCAGAATAAACAACAAACAAGGAAGATGTTTGTCTGAAATCTTTAGTAGCCTCTAAATAGAATTTTAGAGCACGGACTACATCCAAATTGTGTAACAAACGTTCCTTCTTTGAAACTGGATTCGGACACAAAGAAGGTACAACTATCTCCTGGTTAATATTTTTGTTAGAAACAACTTTAGGAAGAAAACCAGGCTTAGTACGCAAAACCACCTTATCTGCATGGAACACCAGATAAGGAGGAGAACACTGCAGAGCAGATAACTCTGAAACTCTTCTGGCAGAAGAGATTGCAACCAAAAACAAAACTTTCCAAGATAGTAACTTAATATCTACGGAATGTAAGGGTTCAAACGGAACCCCTTGAAGAACTGAAAGAACTAGATTTAAACTCCAGGGAGGAGTCAAAGGTCTGTAAACAGGCTTGATCCTAACCAGAGCCTGAACAAATGCTTGAACATCTGGCATAGCTGCCAGTCGTTTGTGTAGTAAGACAGATAAAGCAGAAATCTGTCCCTTTAGAGAACTTGCAGATAATCCTTTCTCCAAACCTTCTTGTAGAAAGGATAGAATCTTAGGAATCTTTATCTTGTTCCATGGCAATCCTTTGGATTCACACCAACAGATATATTTTTTCCATGTTTTATGGTAAATTTTTGCTAGTTACAGGCTTTCTAGCCTGAATCAGAGTATCTATTACAGAATCTGAAAACCCATGCTTTGATAAAACCAAGCGTTCAATCTCCAAGCCGTCAGCTGGAGGGAAACCAGATTCGGATGTTCGAATGGACCTTGAACAAGAAGGTCCTGTCTCAAAGTTAGCTTCCATGGTGGAGCCGATGACATATTCACCAGGTCTGCGTACCAAGTCCTGCGTGGCCACGCAGGAGCTATCAAGATCACCGAAGTCCTCTCCTGATTGATCCTGGCTACCAGCCTGGGAATGAGAGGAAACGGTGGGAATACATAAGCTAGGTTGAAGGTCCAAGGTGCTACTAGTGCATCTACTAGAGTCGCCTTGGGATCCCTGGATCTGGACCCGTAGAAAGGAACCTTGAAGTTCTGACGAGACGCCATCAGATCCATGTCTGGAATGCCCCATAATTGAGTTATTTGGGCAAAGATTTCCGGATGGAGTTCCCACTCCCCCGGATGGAATGTCTGACGACTCAGAAAATCCGCTTCCCAATTTTCCACTCCTGGGATGTGGATCGCAGACAAGTGGCAGGAGTGATCCTCCGCCCATTGAATTATTTTGGTCACTTCTTCCATCGCCAGGGAACTCCTTGTTCCCCCCTGATGATTGATATATGCAACAGTCGTCATGTTGTCTGATTGAAACCTTATGAATTTGGCCTTTGCTAGATGAGGCCAAGCTTTGAGAGCATTGAATATCGCTCTCAGTTCCAGAATGTTTATCGGGAGAAGAGATTCTTCCCGAGACCATAGACCCTGAGCTTTCAGGGGTTCCCAGACCGCGCCCCAGCCCACCAGGCTGGCGTCGGTCGTGACAATGACCCACTCTGGTCTGCGGAAGCTCATTCCCTGTGACAGATTGTCCAGGGTCAGCCACCAACGGAGTGAATCTCTGGTCTTTTGATCTACTTGAATCGTCGGAGACAAGTCTGTATAATCCCCATTCCACTGTCTGAGCATGCACAGTTGTAATGGTCTTAGATGAATTCGTGCAAAAGGAACTATGTCCATTGTTGCAACCATCAATCCTATTACTTCCATGCACTGCGCTATGGAAGGACGAAGAACAGAATGAAGTACTTGACAAGAGCTTAGAATTTTTGATTTTCTGACCTCTGTCAGAAAAATCCTCTAAGGAATCTATTATTGTTCCCAAGAAGGGAACTCTTGTTGACGGGGACAGAGAACTTTTTTCTTTGTTCACCTTCCATCCGTGAGATCTGAGAAAGGCTAGGACGATGTCCGTATGAGCCTTTGCTTTTGACAGAGACGACGCTTGAATCAGGATGTCGTCCAAGTAAGGTACTACTGCAATGCCCCTTGGTCTTAGAACCGCTAGAAGGAACCCTAGTACCTTTGTGAAAATCCTTGGAGCAGTGGCTAATCCGAATGGAAGTGCCACAAACTGGTAATGCTTGTCCAGAAAAGCGAACCTTAGGAACTGATGATGTTCCTTGTGGATAGGAATATGTAGGTACGCATCCTTTAAATCCACGGTAGTCATAAATTGATTTTCCTGGATAGTAGATAGGATCGTTCAAATAGTTTCCATTTTGAACGATGGTACCCTGAGAAATTTGTTTAGGATCTTGAGATCCAAAATTGGTCTGAATGTTCCCTCTTTTTTGGGAACTATGAACAGGTTGGAATAAAAACCCATCCCTTGTTCTCTTATTGGAACTGGATGAATCACTCCCATCCTTAACAGGTCTTCTACACAATGTAAGAATGCCTGTCTTTTTATTTGGTTTGAAGATAATTGAGACCTGTGGAACCTTCCCCTTGGGGGTAGTTCCTTGAATTCCAGGAGATAACCTTGAGAAACTATTTCTAGCGCCCAAGGATCCTGAACATCTCTTGCCCAAGCCTGAGCAAAGAGAGAAAGTCTGCCCCCCACCAGATCCGGTCCCGGATCGGGGGCTATCCCTTCATGCTGATTTGGTAGCAGTGGTAGGCTTCTTGGCCTGCTTACCCTTGTTCCAGCCTTGCATTGGTTTCCAGGCTGGTTTGGGTTGTGAAGTATTACCCTCTTGCTTAGAGGATGTAGAATTAGAGGCTGGTCCATTTCTGCGAAAGGGACGAAAATTAGGTTTATTTTTAGCCTTAAAAGACCTATCCTCTGGGAGGGCGTGGCCCTTTCCCCCAGTGATGTCTGAAATAATCTCTTTCAAATCAGGTCCAAATAATGTTTTACCTTTGAAAGGAATGTTAAGCAATTTTGTCTTGGAAGACACATCCGCTGACCAAGACTTTAGCCAAAGCGCTCTGCGCGCCACGATAGCAAACCCTGAATTTTTCGCCACTAATCTAGCTAATTGCAAAGCAGCATCTAAAACAAAAGAGTTAGCCAATTTAAGTGCTTGAACTCTGTCCATAACCTCCTCATACGAAGATTCTTTATTGAGCGATTTTTCTAGTTCCTCGAACCAGAAACACGCTGCCGTAGTGACAGGAACAATGCATGAAATTGGTTGTAGAAGGTAACCTTGCTGTACAAAAATCTTTTTAAGCAAACCCTCTAATTTCTTATCCATAGGATCTTTGAAAGCACAACTATCTTTGATAGGAATAGTAGTGCGTTTGTTTAGAGTAGAAACCGCCCCCTCGACCTTGGGGACTGTCTGCCATAAGTCCTTTCTGGGGTCGACTATAGGAAATAATTTCTTAAATATAGGGGGGGGGACAAAAGGTATGCCGGGCCTTTCCCACTCTTTATTTACTATGTCCGCCACCCGCTTGGGTATAGGAAAAGCGTCGGGGGGCACCGGAACCTCTAGGAACTTGTCCATCTTACATAATTTCTCTGGAATGACCAAATTGTCACAATCATCCAGAGTAGATAACACCTCCTTAAGCAGTGCGCGGAGATGTTCTAATTTAAATTTAAATGTCACAACATCAGGTTCAGCTTGATGAGAAATTTTTCCTGAATCTGAAATTTCTCCATCAGACAAAACCTCCCTCATGGCCCCTTGAGATTGGTGTGAGGGTATGTCAGAACAGTTATCATCAGCGTCCTCTTGCTCTTCAGTGTTTAAAACAGAGCAATCGCGCTTTCTCTGATAAGTAGGCATTTTGGATATAAGATTTGCTATGGAGTTATCCATTACAGCCGTTAATTGTTGCATGGTAATAAGTATTGGCGCACTAAATGTACTAGGGGCCTCCTGTGTGGGCATAACTGGTGTAGACACAGTAGGGGATGTAGTATCATGTTTACTCCCTTCACTTGAGTAATCATCTTGGGCAATATCATTATCTGTGGCATTACTGTCCTTACTTTGTTTGGACACTATGGCACAATTATCACATAAATTTAAATGGGGAGACACATTGGCTTTCATACATATAGAACATAGCTTATCTGATGGTACAGACATGTTAAACAGGCTTAAACTTGTCAACAAAGCACAAAAAACGTTTTAAAATAAAACCGTTACTGTCACTTTAAATTTCAAACTGAAAACACTTTATTACTGAATATGTGAAAAAGTATGAAGGAATTGTTCAAAATTCACCAAAATTTCACCATAGTGTCTTAAAGCATTAAAAATTTCAGAGCTTTAACCCTTAAATTAACGGAACCGGAGCCGTTTTACATTTAACCCCTATACAGTCCCAGCTATATGCTTTGCTGAGACCCAACCAAGCCCAGAGGGGAATACAATACCACAAGACGCCTTCTATAAGCTTTTTCAGTGATTCTTAACTCCTGACACATGCATCTGCATGCCTTGCTCTCCAAAAACAACTGCGCATTATTGGCGCGAAAATGAGGCTCTGTCTATAACTAGAAAGGCCCCCAACTGAAAAAGGTGTCCAACACAGTGCCTGCCGTTTTCCTAAACGTTTCCCCAAGATTATAACACCAATAATTAGTTAGAATCTGTATAATATGCCTAATAAAGCAATCGTTTTAGCCCAGAAAAATGTCTATCAGTTTTTAAGCCCTTTTTGAAGCCCTTTATTCTTTTATGTTAAACTAAGAAAATGGCTTACCGGTCCCCATGAGGGGAAATGACAGCCTTCCAGCATTACATGGTCTTGTTAGAAATATGGCCAGTCATACCTTAAGCAGAAAAGTCTGCTAACTGTTTCCCCAACTGAAGTTACTTCATCTCAACAGTCCTGTGTGGAAACAGCAATCGATTTTAGTAACTGTCTGCTAAAATCATCTTCCTCTTACAAACAGAAATCTTCATCCTTTTCTGTTTCAGAGTAAATAGTACATACCAGCACTATTTTAAAATAACAAACACTTGATAGAAGAATAAAACTACATTTAAACACCAAAAAAACTCTTAATCATCTCCTATGAGATGTTGCCTGTACAACGGCAAAGAGAATGACTGGGGTGGGCGGAGCCTAGGAGGGATCATGTGACCAGCTTTGCTGGGACTCTTTGCCATTTCCTGTTGGGGAAGAGAATATCCCACAAGTAAGGATGACGCCGTGGACCGGACACGCCAATGTTGGAGAAAGACAGGCGCACAGGGCACAATTCAAGTGTAGAGTTTTTATTATGTAAATAAGACACACAGTTAGAAACACTTACTAGATTAAAATCAAAATATGCATTGAGAGCATATGCTCCTGGGATTATCGCAGCACCTGTAGCACCAGGGGGATAGATGTTCTTCTCCTCTCCGTTCACAATAAGAGCAATTGTGAACGGAGAGGAGAAGAACATCTATCCCCCTGGTGCTACAGGTGCTGCGATAATCCCAGGAGCATATGCTCTCAATGCATATTTTGATTTTAATCTAGTAAGTGTTTCTAACTGTGTGTCTTATTTACATAATAAAAACTCTACACTTGAATTGTTCCCTGTGCACCTGTCTTTTCTTTCATTTCATGTAACTACATCTGAGCCGAGACCAGTGGGATTGCTGGCTGGGAACAGGCGGCACTTCAGCGGCACTGCAACCAAAATAGAATTGCTTTTTTATGGTTCATTTGAACATTATCCCTCACCAACCCAGGATTATCTACAAAATATAAGAAAATTTTCTGCCTTAATATTCAAGGTACCGTCTTAATCCTAACATAACTTTTAAAGACTATTTATTCTAAGTCTAAGGCCTAGATTTAGAGTTCGGCGGTAGCCGTCAAAACCAGCGTTAGAGGCTCCTAACGCTGGTTTTGGGCGCCCGCTGGTATTTGGAGTCAGTGATTAAAGGGTCTAACGCTCACTTTTCAGCCGCGACTTTTCCATACCGCAGATCCCCCTACGCCATTTGCGTAGCCTATCTTTTCAATGGGATCTTTCTAACGCTGGTATTTAGAGTCGTTTCTGCAGTGAGCGTTAGAGCTCTAACGACAAGATTCCAGCCGCCTGAAAATAGCAGGAGTTAAGAGCTTTCTGGCTAACGCCGGTTTATAAAGCTCTTAACTACTGTACCCTAAAGTACACTAACACCCATAAACTACCTATGTACCCCTAAACCGAGCTCCCCCCACACCGCCGCCACTCGATTAAAATTTTTAACCCCTAATCTGCCGACCGCCACCTACGTTATACTTATGTACCCCTAATCTGCTGCCCCTAACCCCGCCGACCCCTGTATTATATTTATTCACCCCTAACCTGCCCCCCACAACGTCGCCGCCAGCTACTTACAATAATTAACCCCTAATCTTCCGACCGCAAATCGCCGCCACCTACGTTATCCCTATGTACCCCTAATCTGCTGCCCCTAACACCGCCGACCCCTATATTATATTTATTAACCCCTAATCTGCCCCCCTCAACGTCGCCGACACCTGCCTACACTTATTAACCCCTAATCTGCCGAGCGGACCTGAGCGCTACTATAATAAAGTTATTAACCCCTAATCCGCCTCACTAACCCTATCATAAATAGTATTAACCCCTAATCTGCCCTCCCTAACATCGCCGACACCTACCTTCAATTATTAACCCCTAAACTTCCGATCGGAGCTCACCGCTATTCTAATAAATGGATTAACCCCTAAAGCTAAGTCTAACCCTAACACTAACACCCCCCTAAGTTAAATATAATTTTTATCTAACGAAGGCCTAGATTTAGAGTTCGGCGGTAAAAGGGCTGTTAACGCTCCGCGGGTTTTTTTCTGGCCGCACCATAAATTTAACTCTGGTATCGAGAGTTCAAACAAATGCTGCGTTAGGCTCCAAAAAAGGAGCGTAGAGCATTTTTACCGCAAATGCAACTCTCGATACCAGAGTTGCTTACGGACGCGGCCGGCATCAAAAACGTGCTCGTGCACGATTCTCCCATAGGAAACAATGGGGCTGTTTGAGCTGAAAAAAAACCTAACACCTGCAAAAAAGCAGCGTTCAGCTCCTAACGCAGCCCCATTGTTTCCTATGGGGAAACACCTCCTAAGTCTGCACCTAACACCCTAACATGTACCCCGAGTCTAAACACCCCTAACCTTACACTTATTAACCCCTAATCTGCCGCCCCCGCTATCGCTGACCCCTGCATTACACTTTTAACCCCTAATCTGCCGCTCCGTAAACCGCCGCCACCTACGTTATCCCTATGTACCCCTAATCTGCTGCCCTAACATCGCCGACCCCTATGTTATATTTATTAACCCCTAATCTGCCCCCCACAACGTCGCCGACACCTACCTACACTTATTAACCCCTAATCTGCCGAGCGGACCTGAGCGCTACTATAATAAAGTTATTAACCCCTAATCCGCCTCACTAACCCTATCATAAATAGTATTAACCCCTAATCTGCCCTCCCTAACATCGCCGACACCTACCTTCAATTATTAACCCCTAATCTGCCGACCGGAGCTCACCGCTATTCTAATAAATGTATTAACCCCTAAAGCTAAGTCTAACCCTAACACTAACACCCCCCTAAGTTAAATATAATTTTTATCTAACGAAATAAATTAACTCTTATTAAATAAATAATTCCTATTTAAAGCTAAATACTTACCTGTAAAATACATCCTAATATAGCTACAATATAAATTATAATTATATTATAGCTATTTTAGGATTAATATTTATTTTACAGGCAACTTTGTAATTATTTTAACCAGGTACAATAGCTATTAAATAGTTAAGAACTATTTAATAGTTACCTAGTTAAAATAATTACAAATTTACCTGTAAAATAAATCCTAACCTAAGATATAATTAAACCTAACACTACCCTATCAATAAAATAATTAAATAAACTACCTACAATTACCTACAATTAACCTAACACTACACTATCAATAAATTAATTAAACACAATTGCTACAAATAAATAAAATTAAATAAACTATCTAAAGTACAAAAAATAAAAAAGAACTAAGTTACAGAAAATAATAAAATATTTACAAACATAAGAAAAATATTACAACAATTTTAAACTAATTACACCTACTCTAAGCCCCCTAATAAAATAACAAAGCCCCCCAAAATAAAAAATTCCCTACCCTATTCTAAAATACAAATATTACAAGCTCTTTTACCTTACCAGCCCTGAACAGGGCCCTTTGCGGGGCATGCCCCAAGAATTTCAGCTCTTTTGCCTGTAAAAAAAAACATACAATACCCCCCCCCCAACATTACAACCCACCACCCACATACCCCTAATCTAACCCAAACCCCCCTTAAATAAACCTAACACTACCCCCCTGATGATCTTCCTACCTTGTCTTCACCATGCCAGGTTCACCGATCCGTCCTGGCTCCAAGATCTTCATCCAACCCAAGCGGGGGCTAGACATCCACTGAAGAAGTCCAGAAGAGGGTCCAAAGTCTTCCTCCTATCCGGCAAGAAGAGGACATCCGGACCGGCAAACATCTTCTCCAAGCGGCATCTTCTATCTTCTTCCATCCGATGACGACCGGCTCCATCTTGAAGACCTCCAGCGCGGATCCATCCTCTTCTTCCGACGACTAGACGACGAATGACGGTTCCTTTAAGGGACGTCATCCAAGATGGCGTCCCTCGAATTCCGATTGGCTGATAGGATTCTATCAGCCAATCGGAATTAAGGTAGGAATTTTCTGATTGGCTGATGGAATCAGCCAATCAGAATATAGTTCAATCCGATTGGCTGATCCAATCAGCCAATCAGATTGAGCTCGCATTCTATTGGCTGTTCCGATCAGCCAATAGAATGCGAGCTCAATCTGATTGGCTGATTGGATCAGCCAATCGGATTGAACTATATTCTGATTGGCTGATTCCATCAGCCAATCAGAAAATTCCTACCTTAATTCCGATTGGCTGATAGAATCCTATCAGCCAATCGGAATTCGAGGGACGCCATCTTGGATGACGTCCCTTAAAGGAACCGTCATTCGTCGTCTAGTCGTCGGAAGAAGAGGATGGATCCGCGCTGGAGGTCTTCAAGATGGAGCCGGTCGTCATCGGATGGAAGAAGATAGAAGATGCCGCTTGGAGAAGATGTTTGCCGGTCCGGATGTCCTCTTCTTGCCGGATAGGAGGAAGACTTTGGACCCTCTTCTGGACTTCTTCAGTGGATGTCTAGCCCCCGCTTGGGTTGGATGAAGATCTTGGAGCCAGGACGGATCGGTGAACCTGGCATGGTGAAGACAAGGTAGGAAGATCATCAGGGGGGTAGTGTTAGGTTTATTTAAGGGGGGTTTGGGTTAGATTAGGGGTATGTGGGTGGTGGGTTGTAATGTTGGGGGGGGGGTATTGTATGTTTTTTTTTACAGGCAAAAGAGCTGAAATTCTTGGGGCATGCCCCGCAAAGGGCCCTGTTCAGGGCTGGTAAGGTAAAAGAGCTTGTAATATTTGTATTTTAGAATAGGGTAGGGAATTTTTTATTTTGGGGGGCTTTGTTATTTTATTAGGGGGCTTAGAGTAGGTGTAATTAGTTTAAAATTGTTGTAATATTTTTCTTATGTTTGTAAATATTTTATTATTTTCTGTAACTTAGTTCTTTTTTATTTTTTGTACTTTAGATAGTTTATTTAATTTTATTTATTTGTAGCAATTGTGTTTAATTAATTTATTGATAGTGTAGTGTTAGGTTAATTGTAGGTAATTGTAGGTAGTTTATTTAATTATTTTATTGATAGGGTAGTGTTAGGTTTAATTATATCTTAGGTTAGGATTTATTTTACAGGTAAATTTGTAATTATTTTAACTAGGTAACTATTAAATAGTTCTTAACTATTTAATAGCTATTGTACCTGGTTAAAATAATTACAAAGTTGCCTGTAAAATAAATATTAATCCTAAAATAGCTATAATATAATTATAATTTATATTGTAGCTATATTAGGATGTATTTTACAGGTAAGTATTTAGCTTTAAATAGGAATTATTTATTTAATAAGAGTTAATTTATTTCGTTAGATAAAAATTATATTTAACTTAGGGGGGTGTTAGTGTTAGGGTTAGACTTAGCTTTAGGGGTTAATACATTTATTAGAATAGCGGTGAGCTCCGGTCGGCAGATTAGGGGTTAATAATTGAAGGTAGGTGTCGGCGATGTTAGGGAGGGCAGATTAGGGGTTAATACTATTTATGATAGGGTTAGTGAGGCGGATTAGGGGTTAATAACTTTATTATAGTAGCGCTCAGGTCCGCTCGGCAGATTAGGGGTTAATAAGTGTAGGTAGGTGTCGGCGACGTTGTGGGGGGCAGATTAGGGGTTAATAAATATAACATAGGGGTCGGCGATGTTAGGGGTAGCAGATTAGGGGTACATAGGGATAACGTAGGTGGCGGCGATTTGCGGTCGGAAGGGTGGCGGCGATTTGCGGTCGGAAGATTAGGGGTTAATTATTTTAAGTAGCTTGCGGCGACGTTGTGGGGGGCAAGTTAGGGGTTAATAGATATAATACAGGGGTCGGCGGTGTTAGGGGCAGCAGATTAGGGGTACATAAGTATAACGTAGGTGGCGGTCGGCAGATTAGGGGTTAAAAATTTTAATCGAGTGGCGGCGATGTGGGGGGACCTCGGTTTAGGGGTACATAGGTAGTTTATGGGTGTTAGTGTACTTTAGGGTACAGTAGTTAAGAGCTTTATAAACCGGCGTTAGCCAGAAAGCTCTTAACTCCTGCTATTTTCAGGCGGCTGGAATCTTGTCGTTAGAGCTCTAACGCTCACTGCAGAAACGACTCTAAATACCAGCGTTAGAAAGATCCCATTGAAAAGATAGGCTACGCAAATGGCGTAGGGGGATCTGCGGTATGGAAAAGTCGCGGCTGAAAAGTGAGCGTTAGACCCTTTAATCACTGACTCCAAATACCAGCGGGCGCCCAAAACCAGCGTTAGGAGCCTCTAACGCTGGTTTTGACGGCTACCGCCGAACTCTAAATCTAGGCCTAAATAAATTAACTCTTATTAAATAACTTATTCCTATTTAAATCTAAATACTTACCTGTAAAATAAATCCTAATATAGCTACAATATAAATTATAATTACATTATAGCTATTTTAGGATTAATATTTATTTTACAGGCAACTTTGTAATTATTTTAACCAGGTACAATAGCTATTAAATAGTTAAGAACTATTTAATAGTTACCTAGTTAAAATAATAACAAATTTACCTGTAAAATAAATCCTAACCTAAGTTATAATTAAACCTAACACTACCCTATCAATAAAATAATTAAATAAACTACCTACAATTACCTACAATTAACCTAACACTACACTATCAATAAATAAATTAAACACAATTGCTACAAATAAATACAATTAAATAAACTAGCTAAAGTACAAAAAATAAAAAAGAACTAAGTTACAGAAAATAAAAAAATATTTACAAACATAAGAAAAATATTACAACAATTTTAAACTAATTACACCTACTCTAAGCCCTCTAATAAAATAACAAAGCCCCCCAAAATAAAAAATTCCCTACCCTATTCTAAATTAAAAAAGTTACAAGCTCTTTTACCTTACCAGCCCTGAACAGGGCCCTTTGCGGGGCATGCCCCAAGAATTTCAGCTCTTTTGCCTGTAAAAGAATAAATACAATACCCCCCCCCCAACATTACAACCCACCACCCACATACCCCTAATCTAACCCAAACCCCCCTTAAATAAACCTAACACTAAGCCCCTGAAGATCTTCCTACCTTGTCTTCACCATCCAGGTATCACCGATCCGTCCTGGCTCCAAGATCTTCATCCAACCCAAGCGGGGGTTGGCGATCCATAATCCGGTCCAGAAGAGGCTCCAAAGTCTTCCTCCTATCCGGCAAGAAGAGGACATCCGGACCGGCAAACATCTTCACCAAGCGGCATCTTCGATCTTCTTCCATCCGGTGCGGAGCGGGTCCATCTTGAAGCAGGCGACGCGGATCCATCCTCTTCTTCCGATGTCTCCCGACTAATGACGGTTCCTTTAAGGGACGTCATCCAAGATGGCGTCCCTCGAATTCCGATTGGCTGATAGGATTCTATCAGCCAATCGGAATTAAGGTAGGAATTTTCTGATTGGCTGATGGAATCAGCCAATCAGAATCAAGTTCAATCCGATTGGCCGATCCCATCAGCCAATCAGATTGAGCTCGCATTCTATTGGCTGATCGGAACAGCCAATAGAATGCGAGCTCAATCTGATTGGCTGATTGGATCAGCCAATCGGATTGAACTTGATTCTGATTGGCTGATTCCATCAGCCAATCAGAAAATTCCTACCTTAATTCCGATTGGCTGATAGAATCCTATCAGCCAATCGGAATTCGAGGGACGCCATCTTGGATGACGTCCCTTAAAGGAACCGTCATTAGTCGGGAGACATCGGAAGAAGAGGATGGATCCGCGTCGCCTGCTTCAAGATGGACCCGCTCCGCACCGGATGGAAGAAGATCGAAGATGCCGCTTGGAGAAGATGTTTGCCGGTCCGGATGTCCTCTTCTTGCCGGATAGGAGGAAGACTTTGGAGCCTCTTCTGGACCGGATTATGGATCGCCAACCCCCGCTTGGGTTGGATGAAGATCTTGGAGCCAGGACGGATCGGTGATACCTGGATGGTGAAGATAAGGTAGGAAGATCTTCAGGGGCTTAGTGTTAGGTTTATTTAAGGGGGGTTTGGGTTAGATTAGGGGTATGTGGGTGGTGGGTTGTAATGTTGGGGGGGGGGGGTATTGTATTTATTCTTTTACAGGCAAAAGAGCTGAAATTCTTGGGGCATGCCCCGCAAAGGGCCCTGTTCAGGGCTGGTAAGGTAAAAGAGCTTGTAACTTTTTTAATTTAGAATAGGGTAGGGAATTTTTTATTTTGGGGGGCTTTGTTATTTTATTAGGGGGCTTAGAGTAGGTGTAATTAGTTTAAAATTGTTGTAATATTTTTCTTATGTTTGTAAATATTTTTTTATTTTCTGTAACTTAGTTCTTTTTTATTTTTTGTACTTTAGCTAGTTTATTTAATTGTATTTATTTGTAGCAATTGTGTTTAATTTATTTATTGATAGTGTAGTGTTAGGTTAATTGTAGGTAATTGTAGGTAGTTTATTTAATTATTTTATTGATAGGGTAGTGTTAGGTTTAATTATAACTTAGGTTAGGATTTATTTTACAGGTAAATTTGTTATTATTTTAACTAGGTAACTATTAAATAGTTCTTAACTATTTAATAGCTATTGTATCTGGTTAAAATAATTACAAAGTTGCCTGTAAAATAAATATTAATCCTAAAATAGCTATAATATAATTATAATTTATATTGTAGCTATATTAGGGTTTATTTTACAGGTAAGTATTTAGCTTTAAATAGGAATAAGTTATTTAATAAGAGTTAATTTATTTCGTTAGATAAAAATTATATTTAACTTAGGGGGGTGTTAGTGTTAGGGTTAGACTTAGCTTTAGGGGTTAATCCATTTATTAGAATAGCGGTGAGCTCCGATCGGAAGTTTAGGGGTTAATAATTGAAGGTAGGTGTCGGCGATGTTAGGGAGGGCAGATTAGGGGTTAATACTATTTATGATAGGGTTAGTGAGGCGGATTAGGGGTTAATAACTTTATTATAGTAGCGCTCAGGTCCGCTCGGCAGATTAGGGGTTAATAAGTGTAGGCAGGTGGAGGCGACGTTGTGGGGGGCAGATTAGGGGTTAATAAATATAATATAGGGGTCGGCGATGTTAGGGCAGCAGATTAGGGGTACATAGGGATAACGTAGGTGGCGGCGTTTTACGGAGCGGCAGATTAGGGGTTAAAAAAAATATGCAGGGGTCAGCGATAGCGGGGGCGGCAGATTAGGGGTTAATAAGTGTAAGATTAGGGGTGTTTAGACTCGGGGTACATGTTAGGGTGTTAGGTGCAGACGTAGGAAGTGTTTCCCCATAGGAATCAATGGGGCTGCGTTAGGAGCTGAACGCTGCTTTTTTGCAGGTGTTAGGTTTTTTTTCAGCTCAAACAGCCCCATTGTTTCCTATGGGAGAATCGTGCACGAGCACGTTTTTGAGGCCGGCCTCGTCCGTAAGCAACTCTGGTATCGAGAGTTGCTTTTGCGGTAAAAATGCTCTACGCTCCTTTTTTGGAGCCTAACGCAGCATTTGATTAAACTCTCGATACCAGAGTTAATTTTATGGTGCGGCCAGAAAAAAGCCCGCGGAGCGTTAACAGCCCTTTTACCGCCGAACTCCAAATCTAGGCCTAAGTGTGGCCGGGGACTATAACACTATAAAATCCCATTCATTGACTGTGATTATATCTATGGACTTTTGGTATACACAAATTTTCATTTTTATCTAGTGAGCTTGTTGCTAGGGAATAATTATTTATTAGGCTAGGAAACAAATTTGGAATCCAGGGAGGGATCCAAACAGTTGGGGTGCGCTAGAGAAAAGTGTGAATCAGTCACTGCACAAACCGTCAGTTTGATGATTGGATCGATATTGCCAAATGGCTCCTGTGAGACAAGAAGAGTGGAGTGAATGCAGCTCCGTGGTGGCTATTGTTCCGTTAATGGCAGCTCCTCTGATCCTCGGTGTGGGGATTCTGTAGAATTAAAGTTGAAAAAGAGGGCGCCACATAGCGTAATAAAGTTTGAAACAAATTCAAGGTAAAATGAATCAAAAATGCTTACCAAATGAAAATGCACCGTACTGTGACCGGTGCTAACAAGCCGGCTAACACTCACAGTGGTTAGTACACTGATGTCTGTGGTATACTGCGTCTGGATGCAGGTCAAGTGATTCTGTCTGACTCCGTGTTGGGTCGATCACTTTCTTAACCAACGTGATATTGCTGTATTAGATTCACACTGCAAATAATGTGTGAGACCTTGACCCTTGCAAATTGACGATAAAAGCAAAAGGACAACCTCCGTAAAAGTTAAAAGATATTTATTCCATACAAAGTACCGCTACGCGTTTCTCGACCGTAACTGGTCGTTTCCTCAGGCATGAAATAATGGATCCATTATTTCATGCCTGAGGAAACGACCAGTTACGGTCGAGAAACGCGTAGCGGTACTTTGTATGGAATAAATATCTTTTAACTTTTACGGAGGTTGTCCTTTTGCTTTTATCGTCAATTTGCAAGGGTCAAGGTCTCACACATTATTTGCAGTGTGAATCTAATACAGCAATATCACGTTGGTTAAGAAAGTGATCGACCCAACACGGAGTCAGACAGAATCACTCGACCTGCATCCAGACGCAGTATACCACAGACATCAGTGTACTAACCACTGTGAGTGTTAGCCGGCTTGTTAGCACCGGTCACAGTACGGTGCATTTTCATTTGGTAAGCATTTTTGATTCATTTTACCTTGAATTTGTTTCAAACTTTATTACGCTATGTGGCGCCCTCTTTTTCAACTTTAATAATTATTTATTTACTACATTTTTTTATTATTTTATTATTATTTTTTTATGTCTTTTATTTGATCTCTCATTCAATATTTATTCAATTTTAGAGGTTTTTAGAATCCTCATATTCAAACCTTTTAAATAGTTTTCATCACTTTTAAAGGTGTTTTAATCTCTAGACAAATTTCCTTCATACCATCATAGTGGTGAACATAGATAATAATCAATACAAGACTAGTAACCATTCAGCACATTAAGCACATTAAGAAAATTGGTTTTATTCAGTACATAAGCGCATAAAATCACAACCAGTGTAATAGAAACCAGATTGAAGATCAACTATATTAATAGCGGTCTGAGGATGATCCTGTTACTAAAATTTACTTGCAAGGATAACATCTGCTGACTAGGTTGCTAGGCCTTTTAAAGTTTTATACTCAATGACACATTGTTATTGTCAATCAGCCCAAAGGCAATGGCTTATTTTATTGATGAATGCTTTTACATATTACAGTATGCAATGAGTTAGTGAGATATGTGTTAGGTGATGATATTTAAATTATGAATGTTTTGTGGATACTGCAATAGACAAACAGACAGATAGGTAGATGATAGACATACAGACAGATTAAAGTGAAACACACTCACTTAGCAATATCTGGAAGGCTGAAACTTCTTGACACTATGCCAGTTGGGGAATTAAAAGAATTCTTGTCCACTACAATATTATCAGGATTCTGAAAAGACAATATGCAAGAGATTAAAAATTGAGATGTCTAAGTACAATGTTCACAAAAATTCTGTGCATGTGACATGTAAATAAATGTCACTGTGATATAAAGACAGATCAATAGAATACATTGGCAAAACTTGAAGGTACATACTTAGAAACTAATAGGCTAAAATAGATCAAAAATAATTCGGCCAATCTTAATGAGTTTGTGATTGTCTAATAACTGTTTTGACATTCAGAGCATTACAATCAATACATTAAAAAGACATAAAATAAATTGTAATTACTTTTGTGTATTTTTGTTGTGTTGAAATTAATTAACATACAGACTTAATATGAAAGCTTTGTTTGCTACATTTGTCTTATTTAGAGGAGCATATCCAGTTTGCCACTACCATTTTGTTCGTACACATTAAAGTGTTTTGTAGCATTTTATCTAATCCCCCCTGCTGACATAATCTAGGGTCAGATGTATGGCAAGGCTAGGCTTGTGTGGTCTGCAGTGTGTGCTTCCAGTTCTCAGAACTGGAAAATTCACAACTATCAGGGTTAAAACACCAGATGTATGGCAAGGTTAGGCTTGTGTGGTCTGCAGTGTGTGCTTCCAGTTCTCAGAACTGGAAAATTCACAACTATCAGGGTTAAAACACCAGATGTATGGCAAGGTTAGGCTTGTGTGGTCTGCAGTGTGTGCTTCCAGTTCTCAGAATGGGAAAATTCTCAACTATCAGGGTTAAAATACCAGAAATATGGGGCCAGATTACAGGTGGAGTGAACATTTTATTATCGCTCATGAGCGAAAACTGAATTCAAGTTAAAAAAATGTATCGCTCTCGGGTTAGTGATGGTTTTACAAACTAAAAGTAATAAGCATGCAAGTGAAAGACTCTGGCACGCTAACTTCAGGACTTCAGATATAATGACTGAGCAATCTCCCTCTCCCCTTAGACTTCAATGTGGTGCCCTTTAGAAAGCCTTTTCTATTTATCGCTCACGCTGTAACCCGAAGCTGAGCTAGACCAACTGTACTAAAGCTGAAATGATTATGTTTATTTTTAAATATATATTTCTATACATATCTCAATTTTTTGGGGAAAATATATCTATACCTATATATCTATATAAATATAGATATATATAGTATATATAAATTGTATATACAAATATATATAGAAATATATATTTAAAAAAAACACAAACATTAAATCTGATTAAAAATTACATTGCATTTTTCAAGGTATTTAATTGGAAATGGCTAAAAAGTGTATAAATGTGTATAAATGTATGTATATATGTGTGCACTATATATATATATATATATATATATATATATATATATATATATATATATATATATATATACACACACATACATACTTTGGAGCCCTTACCAGTCCAAAACCTTGCCATATACCATATACCTCTGGTAAATGGCTAAAAGGTGTATAAATGTGTATATATGTATGTCTGTGTGCAACTTGTTTTATCAAGTTGCATGCTAACATTAGGGTGGTCCAGCGATAACACAGAAAGACATACACGCACAGACACCTACAGCAAACACACAGACATACATACACACACACCCTCACAGAGACACCCACAGCAAACACACAGACATATGCACACACCCTCACAGAGACACCAACAGAAAACACACAGACATATGCACACACCCTCACAGAGACACCAACAGAAAACACAGACATATGCACACACCCTCACAGAGACATACACAGACATACGCACACACACATCCTCACAAAGACATCCACAGAAAATGCACAAAGGTATGTGCACACACCCTCACAGAGACATCCACAAAAAATACACAAAAACATACACACCCACCCTCACAGAAGCATCCACAGAAAATACACAAAAACATACACACCCACCCTCACAGAGACACCCACAGAAAATGCACAAAGAAATAAGCACACACCCCCACAGAGACATCCACAGAAAATGCACAGATATACACACACACACCCTTACAAAGACACCCACAGAAAACGCACAAATATACACACACACACCCTTACAAAGACACCCACAGAAAACGCACAGACATATGCACACCCTCACAGAGACATCCACAGAAAACACACAAAGACATACGCGCACCCCCCCACAGAGACACCAACAGAAAATGCACAAAGACATACGCACACACCATCACAGAGACATCCACAGAAAACACAGACATACATACACACAACCTCACAGAGACATCCACAGAAAACCCACAAAGACATACACACCCACCCTCACAGAGATATCCACAGAAAATACACAAAGACATACATACACACCCTCACAGAGACATCCACAGAAAATGCACAAAGACATACACACACACACACACACACCCTCACAGAGACATCTGCAGAAAATGCACAAAGACAGACACACACCCTCACAGAGACCCACAGAAAAAAATACATACACGCTCATAGAGGCACCAACAAAAAGCAAAAAGACATAAACACAAACACCCACAGAAACACTCACAGGAGGTAAAATGTATGCTTATTGCCATCCCCTTAATCAACACTGTGTGACATGCATGATAAAAAAATAGCAGCAATTAAGAGATCACATTTTAAAGAATCATATTTGTAAATGTGCAAACAAAAATACTTCTGTGAATTCAAAATTGTACATTATAGATCTGTCAGAATGGTTTGATGAAGAAAAGTACTTTTGAAAGGTTGACGTATGTTTGGGGATTTTTCCCCCCATTTTCCCCAACCAAGAGCACCACTTCAAATCTGGTGTACAAATGTTCCCATCTGTTAACTTTACTTATGGATTTTGAAATGCTGTACGTCTATATGGTCTTGGTGGAACCATAAGTTGGGGTAATCCGTCTCATACCATTAGATCTGGTTAAATGCAGGATTTAGGCTTGTTTGTATGTATTTTAAAATTAAGTCAGCTGTAGTTTAAACTGAACAGTGTTAAGTGAACCCATCTCATTTCAAACACTGATCAATCTTAGCCTGAGAGTATAACATTTTATGCAGATGTAAAAATCTTAGATAAAACGCCTCCTGGCATCTGGAAAGTCCTTGCATAAAGGGGCAGTAAACTGGAATGTAATATATATATATATATAAATAAAAAAATTAATATCAGCCAAAAAGGCACCTACCATTTGTGTATTGAGGACGAAACATTTCTGCATGGTTTTAAATACAAAATTTCTACAGCATTGTCAAATAATCATAAATACACTGTTGCATATTGCTAAAAAATGTGTTTTTATGGACCCCTGGCCCCACCATACACTAAAGTTACAATCCAAAATTGCACAAAGAAATATAAAACATTTACTAAGTAAGTCCTACATCCTCTGCAAATAAAAGTGATCTGCCGTCTGACTCAGGCACACACTGTACAAACTGAAATTCCAAGTCTGTCACACTGGGAATAGTGCTTTAGTGCACACTCAGAAATCCTCTCAAATGCTAATGCTTTACACCTTGTAATGACATTTCCCGCACTCAATAGCACTCTGCTGTAGCGCCCTCTGGTGGTTGCCAAAATTAAAAAAATAATATTTACGCTTGCCTCATAGGGACCCCTGGCCCAGAAGGCCCCAGGTAGGAGTCGCCTCTTTCACCCCATGATGGCGGCCCTTAGCCACACACAATGAGAGTGCTTATCAAAAAGCGTAACTTCCAACATTTCCTGGTAGGAATCTTGTAAACTTCGGTTAGCATGGATCATAAGTGAGTATGGATGTAATGGGAAGGGGCACTCGTAATGAACGCATTGACAGAGGTCAGTGGAGGCTCCTCTATAGGAGCACTTGAGCACATGAACCCCCTGTGAACCTGACCCCTGATGAACAAAAAAAATAATTAAAAAAAAAGAGTGAAAAAAGAGTGAGAAAATAAAAAAAACTAATTACATTTTTATTATTTGTGGACTAAATAAAAAAATCCCCAGGCTCCAATGCAGTTTTGTCTAAAAACATTAAAATTGCAGTTTTAGGCTGAAGTGTGTACTATTTTACATAACTGGTGAACCCCCATTGGAATAACCCACGAGCCGCCACTGATATAAGTGTTCTGTGAAACCAGTGATTTATAGGGAAGGAAGTGTGGCTGGAGGGAAGGTTAGAAAGAGGCCCCACACTAGTACAATTCTGCATAATGTGGTACAATTGAGATCTCTATAAAAGCAATATTTATTTTTTTACATAATAATATTTTATTAATAACTCACTAATAGCATAATTACCTCATGAACAATACCATTGTATATGGTCCTGTGATTGCTTAGATCAGTGAAAGAGTTAATTTGCCACAATAAAGGAGATAAATATTCAAAAGACTTTTCAGGGAGTGTTTTCTCTGGTAACAAAAAAATGCAAATTTCACTAGCTAAAAGGGCAGTTCTGTTTGTAAAGGAATTTTACATTCTCATTATCAAAGAGCTTGAACCAGCGTATCAGCCATGAGAAATTCTGTTGCAGGGTTTATATAAATAATCAGTTTTGCTCATGTGCTACTTCAGATACGGATACATCTGATGAGCAGATACGAAGCAGGAATACAGACAAATGCTCCAGTCACTGGCCCTTGTTCTTTCGATATTAGCTACCTGGTCGAGATTTGCTACCTCCACGTGCGCATGTGCACACTTACGTATTCAAACTCCACATGTTTCAAAAGAATGTGTGGAATGCAATTACGCAATTTCAAGCATGACCACATGAAGGTAGCAAATTTGGACGAAGTATAAAATTAGTCCTCTCTTTTATTGTTAAAGAGGAAAAGCCCCATAAATGCCAGTAGATTTGCCCATAACCACGCAAGCGCGATTGTGATTATAGGAAAAAGCAAGTCCATAATTTCCAATCAATCAGATAACTGAAGTTATCATCATGCAGCGTGTCCTTGATCACATACATATACGTATATATATATATATATTTTAAGTAGGTATGTGATTGAGGACACGCATGTCTTCACGGTATCAGATAAATGAAGTCATCATCGAGCATGCCTGTCCTCGATCACATACATATTTTATACTATGTATATATATATATATATATATATATATACGTATATGTGATCGAGGACACGTTGCACGATGATAACTTAAGTTATCTGATCGATAGGCAATTATGGGCTTTTTCCTAATATCATGATCACGCATGAGTGGTAAATCTACTAACAGGTAGCAAATGCACATGCACATGGCAAAACTGCAAAAACAGCTCCAGTTGTGCCTCACCCACAAAACAATGGAAGTTTTGAGAAAATCCATATGAGTGAGAATCTTAACCCAGCTTCTTCACTGCCTAAAATGCCTTCTCCTTAACAACCCCCATACAGTCAACACAGCAACTAATTAACACTTCCACCAATGGAAGAGCATAGTTGCCAATATTTAAAAAAAAATTCCAGGGACACTTTGCAGCAGAGCAAGCACGCGGGTTACTGGAGTATTGACGACCTACTGTTCAACTGCTCCGCCCACTCAGTTCTGCAATCAAAACACACCCATTTGAAAGTAATAGTATAATTTAGACTTATCCATAGTTTATTATACAGATTACAGCACCAAGCTCTTACACCTACCCAGTCTCTGGAACACATTCTGGGCATATGATTATTTTTACAACACAGCATCAAAATTAGAAAGACAAATAATATGTGAACCCATTCAATAATAATAATATTCCATTAGGAATGAATTATATTTAAATAATACACTATATCAATTTATCATCCATCTATCTGTATATATGTATGTGTATATATATATATATATATTTATTTATATGTATATATATATATATATATATATATATATATATATATATACACATACATACATACATATATATATATATATATATATATATATACAAACAAAAAATGTTATGCAAAAGAGATTTTCAGGGACATTTCCAGGGACAAAAAAAATCCAGGGACATAAAACAAAATCCAGGGACTGTCCCTGGAAATCAGGGACTGTTGGCAAGTATGGAAGAGCTCCACAGCTATAAAGTTCTGTACAAACCTTTTTGGGGTTGTATAGCTCTTTGGATCCAGAATAGTTTGCAATATATATTTATGCTACAAAAAAAGCTTATTGACTCTAAGATTAGGAACATGCATCCCGTATGTGCACATGGTGTACACACCAACCTGTGTATATTCCCGAGATCTGCACCTTGAATGTGTAAAAGGAACCACTCAGAAAACTAAGTAGTCTTTTTTTCTTCTTTTTTTTTCAACTGAGCATATGGTACGTAGTTGCTTAACCCCTGAATGACAACAACATACCCTGTATGTCACTGGTCGTTAAGGATTTTTAAGGCCATCCTGGAATAGCAAGCAGATTATAAAGATAAGACACTACTTTCCAAATGCAGCAATCTTACATCTCCCTCCAGCTACTCCTCTTCTCCTAACCCACTCCATTCTAGCCTTAACGCTTAGGGTGCTGCAAGCCCATTGCAGGGCTTTCCACTAACGTTTCTAGCAAATTAGAAAAAAACTTAAATTATGCTTACCTGATCATTTTCTTTTCTTCAGATGGAAAGAGTCCACAGCTGCATTCATTTTGGGAATTTAGAACCTGGCCACCAGGAGGAGGCAAAGACACCCCAACCAAAGGCTTAAATACTCCTCCCACTTCCCTCATCCCCCAGTCATTCTGCCGAGGAACAAGAAACAGTAGAAGAAACATCAGGGTGAAAAGGTGCCAACAAAAATAACAGACGCTCCACAGAAAAAATAAGTGCGGGGAGTTGTGGACTCTTTTCATCTGAAGAAAAGAAAATTATCAGGTAAGCATAATTTAAGTTTTTCTTCATAAATGGAAAGAGCCCACAGCTAAATTAATTACTTTTGGGAAAACAATACCCAAGCTATAGAGGACACTGAATGCAAAAATGGGAGGGTACAAGAGGCGGCCCATTCTGAGGGCACCTGGCCTGAAAACCCCTACCCAACAAAATCCTGCTTTGTTCGAAGCCGAGAACAACTTTGAAAAAAAGGAGAAGGCCCAAGGACACTGACCCGCAGATAGTCCACAGTCTTGCTAGAGACCGCAGAAACTAGACTCAACTGAGTCAACAGCCTCCAAGAGACACCATCCCCAGCAGTCGGTCTCCAAACAACACACCCCTTACTAAAGAAAGGGAACAAACTACCGTATTCCTCCACAAAGAAGAAAAAGCACGGAGAAAACATGATTGTACTTGTAAAGCGTGGCTAATCCCCCTTAAGGCACTCAAGGCGCTGCTCATTTTATTAACCTCGAAAGGAGTAAAGGCTGAGTAGACCTCGCTGGGGATCGAACTTGCAACCCTCAGTTTGCCACACAGTGCAGAGTAGCCACAGTGCATTAGTATGCTGAGCTAGCTTCCAGCTACCATAAGGAACTCCAGACAAAACCCCTAAAAAGGTCACAACGAGTTCTAAATATAAACACAGAGCAAAAACCTGAGAAACCGGGTCAGGCTAACAGAGACCTAACCAGTCTCATAGAAACAAGGGGAGGCATTGCGCAGACCCCAGAAATACAGAAATCACGGGATAAGGCCGGGAGTCTGAAACAGAGAGAGGATCTTCCCCTAACACAGTGCAACCGCACTCTAGAAAGCAACTGAGGACGAAGGTCCCCAAGTCACAAAAAGGTATCTCAGAATACCGAAATATTCCGAACAAAACCTTGTGCAGCAAGCTCAGATAGGTCTGACGAACAACACCTGAAGCAAAAACACTGCAAGCTGCAGTCATCTAAAAATGACTATGAAACTTAAACACTTGCAGGGAAAGTAGAAAGCAGCTGAAGAAAGGATCCTTCAGGTTGCTAAGTATCCACTAACCAGTGGATAATGTTGCAGGCTATCTAAGAGCCGCCAGTTCTTCCCACAAATCTTGAATATGGAGAAAGGAGAAACCTCAAAAAGGCTTACTGTACCTCGAATGCTCTGAGGATGAAATAGCAGCGCAACAGATCTCAGATCCTGCTCCAACACCAGACCAGCCCGAACGACAGACATGTCTGATTGACAGGGAGACAGAAGACCCCAACCACAAGCACCCAGGGAAATGAAGAAAAAAGGGGGGGCTCACCCACCCCAACAGAGCTTGGGTGCCAACCCAATCCGCTCCTCCAAAATAAGGTACTCCCAAGGAGAACCCCCTAGGACCTGGAACAGAGAGAAGTGCAATAGATCCATAGGAAGACCTGTCACAACTCTCTTAGACAGTCTCTACGTAGAGAGACCAATTTCCAACAGGTGGAACAGAGCCCACAGAGCAGCAGATGCTGCCCCTTACAGAAATAAGCCACCTGATCCAACCTCCTACACACAGGGCAGGACAAGGATCCTCCAGAGAGAGGAAACCCAAACTCATAAGGAAGATAAACTATCCCCTCCAAAGGGAAGGGCACAGATAAGAACAGCGTACACGTCCACAAGACATGAAGCCATAGTATGATCAAAACATGGACCGAATAAAAAATCATAAAGACACCACTGTTGACACAACAGAGAAAAAAAACTCCCCATAGAGGAGCACACTCCGCCCGAAAGACAAGTCAGGCCTGAAAGTTTATAGCCAGTACCCAAAGGTGGGTGAGAATTCTGGCCTACTTGCTTGCAAGCACAATGAGCTAGCCCCTATGTCGCAACATAGGGTCCCTGAAAAAAAACTGGGTCGTCCCGAACCAGTCCATTGGATCATAATTTTTCAGACATCCAAGAAGGATCCAAGACAAGAACTGCAGACCCGGGACCCAGAATCGTCCTAGAATGAACAACACCCTCAGGGAACACAAGATACCTCGTCTGCAGCAATCAGACCTCACGGGTGATAAGAACTGGAAAACCGGAGAATAGGTACAGGACTCACTCGTAATTCCCAGCCCAAACGGAAGAGAACACCCTTAGCCGGAGGTCAACACCCCCCAGCAAGGTGCTAGGCCATGACAAAGTCACGCAATTTATCTACAGCATAAAGGCCCCAAAGGCAGCACTAAGGGAAATGAAAACGAGAACAGAGTCACCCAAAAGAGAGTGATTAGTCTCCATAATCCTTTAAGATTAACGTTCCAGAGGACCACACCCAAGGGAGAAGAATGCAAAGCATCCCAAACCCAGGCAGAAAAACATCCCCTAAGCAAAAAGCTTGGAAAAAGAGACAACACCTCCTATCGTCCATGATATGGAGACGACTAACACCCGAAGGAAGACAGAGCCTCATGGCCTTCACTTCCTAATTAAGCGGCCAAAGCCACCACAAAAACCGGACGAAGCCCAGAAACCTCTCCTAAAAGGACACTTCCAAAGAGACCATGAAAGGCAAAACCGTAAGTACGGCGGAATAAAGGACCTTAATCCTCTAAGCCTCCAACCCACAACAAGAAGGAACACTCTAGTTCCTGAAAAATTCAGAAACAACTGAGCATGTCACCGCAGATCTCAATGGAGTCCCTACCCACTAGATTGAAAGGCGAATGAGGACTGAACCAATCCCCCATGCCCCTAAGCAACCACGGACCCTCAAGTCCTCTCAGGATACAAGTTGAAGCTTGTAAACCAATACAATAACACAATCATCTTGTGATCACTAGGCGCCCTCACTGGACCAACCAGATATAAAAAGGTACCACGTATCTGAATTAGGCCTCAAAGACAGAAAGATTTGTATCCAGTCAGGACCAGCCTGAAACCAAGGGCCCCAGCACTGTCAAGGCCACATAGAGTCTCCCCCGATGATGGAGGGATAAAGAACAGTCAGACAGACTTTTGTAAACAGAGCGAACAAAATTGTAAATATCAATTCCAGAGAGGAAAGTTCCCGAAGGAAACATCACACCACAATATGAGCTTTAAATCAAATAAAAATCATCCTCACCGGATGAAAATAAAAGATAAGGCAAACCGTAGGTTATCGCCCAGGAAGAACGGACAGACCCACAGGACCAGCCCAACAGGGGTCCGAGACTTCCAAGCTCAGAACTTTAAAAGGATACACAAATAACAAAGTTCATCTCCTTATGTCTATGTATGCAAGCCAGTCGAAGAGTAAGATTGAGAATCCCCAGACCCATTAAGAGTGGGATCCTCCAGCAACGTGCCTTAGTAGGAGACGAAGGCGCACCAGTCTATAACGAAAGGCGCAACATACCTCTGCCGAGACAAAAGGAAACACTGACCCCAAAGATTGACCCCCTGCAGACACAGGGGCAGTCACTCCCCCGGAAAGGCTGAACTGGAACGGCGATGCAGTCAGGAAAACGGAAATGGGATCACAAGGTAAACTGTGCAGTCCATGCAAAAGTGCGCCCGACCGAAAAGGCTGCATCACTAGACATTGGCCGTTATGTTACAAAATAGCCATGAGCCGAAGCAACACTACACGGTAGCAGTCAGAATCACATAACAAACATGATTATAACCCCCCCTGTTCAATAATCCCCCTCAGTAGATATTAACCCTTGATTCCTAGATACAAAAAGGAGCCTCACTGAGACCCTATGTTAAAGTTATCCCCGAAAAGGTTGTAGCCCCTCTCGGATAAAAAGTTGAAATTACAATTCATCCATGATGAAAGTAAAATGAAACGATCTTACCGGAATCTATGCCGTGGAATAGGAACACGGCCCTTCAAGTGTGACAGATAGTAGTGTCACCTCTGCCATGGACTTAATAGAAAAAAGCAGGCAGCAAAACTCAAAGCTAATTGCTTGTGGAGCTGTTAATATGAGTCGGGATGGTTTCGCAGAAAGGCTCTCCCTGCATCTTCGGACTTTCACCCATGCTCTCACTGAGAGGCTGACAGGAATACTTAAAACTCCAGTCCCATGCCGAAAAGTACTACCCTCCATAAGAGACTATCGAAAACTTCTGACACTTCTCTGCCAACCTCCTGGGACGAAAGGCAAAGAATGACTGGGGGATGAGGGACGTGGGAGGAGTATTTAAGCCTTTGGCTGGGGTGTCTTTGCCTCCTCCTGGTGGCCAGGTTCTAAATTCCCAAAAGTAATGAATGCAGTTGTGGACTCTTTCCATTTATGAAGAAAATTCATCTTGAAAGAGATAATGGCCTAGACTCAATAAAATCAGGTTATGAAATTACTATCTTGGTGAAAATAAATTTGTGATTAATGGCAGGAACATCCACTAATGATACGCTGGGAAGATAGGTGAAGTGCAGCTCAATAAATCATGAACATCACCTTTACAATGAGGTCCCTTGTTAACCTTACGAGCTTCAGTGAATCTAGCCCAATGATATCAAGCTCTAGTTCCTAGGTGATATATATTCCTCGTATGTACTCAATTATGGCTATTAGACACATGCACAGACAAATAGTTTTTTTCAGATGAATTGTTGGTCATAAAAAAAAAATTATTTAGTTTCATCTGATATTTGATCCTCGGGTCATTCAGAATTTTCATGTTAATGAAAATCAATTTGTCTACTATTTCCTATGGGGAACAACTTCAGAATAGCAGAGGAGCAGCTGGACAGGCCATTTTAGTTGAAATATTACTCAGTCCAATTCATTATAGCATGTAATTTTAAGACTAGCGACCCTGCACCTCTAAGTGCTTAACTCGAGCAAAGGGTATAAACAAACAGTAGAAGTACCATTCTGGACCCACAGAGCACTGCTGGTACAGAGCTGAAACTGCTGTTGATCCAATCAGCAGAGCTAGTTAAACAGCTGGATTGTGCAAGTACTAATGGCGTCAAGCTGTATTTCTACTAGTAACCCTGCACCTCTTCGTGTTTAACCCCTTTGGACTGTAATGGCCCTTTAAATAAAGTTAAAGTAGTAGGTTGCACAAATGCTACAAGCTAGCAGCAGCAGAAAAAAAGCTTGTTTTACTTAAATCAATATTGTCAAGAACAAAAGTGAATCTTACATACTTATTTGTCTGGCACAGGAATCGATTAACAGACATTGACATTGCTGGATCATCGAATAGTGTAAATTTGAAGTTTTTCTGGCTTGCAGGAAGGTGTTCCAGCCTTTTTATTTACGGTTTAAACAACATCATTGAGTCAACTAAATTAATTTATTGTTTACAGACATATTCATTGAATATGTATTCCCTGAAATCAAATGCACGTCACATAACTACTGCCTTTTTTTGGCAAAGTTGACAGCTCACTAAACAAGATTTCCCATCACAATTGCACAATATTTTTTTAGAATTTTAAACTAAAACAATCAATCAAAGCACACATAACATTATACAATTCCCATAACAATTGAGTAAAAGCTCAAACGAGTCAATAAATAATGACACAAATCTGATTTCCACATTCATTTTGAAATGTGATTTAATTATCCGTATTTTAAAACAGTACGATGTATAAAACAAATTTTTCTTCCATTCAGGATTATTATAATTACACAATTCTAAAGCTCGAAATATGGTTCACCAATCCTTCTAGATAACTTTAAAAGAACCTTAAAGGGACATTCAACACTGCCCACAACATTAATCTATGTTTCAAAACTAAATAAAAAGATCAAGCTCCAAGGTGCCCCCTTTCTCTTACTTACCGCCTTCACTGTTGAATCGTCATTGTTATCTTCCAAATTGGTGTCCTAACATGTCTTCCTAACTCCCCCCACCGTGACGTCTTCGCGTTCTTTCTCAAACTAGCAGCCAATGAGAGCCCATTCCCCGGACTGAAATCCAAGCGCGTTCACGGCCGTTAGCGCATGCGCAATATGCTAGGAACACTAAAAGCGGAACCAAAATAATCCAAGTTGTTTGCGTTCCGCTTATATTACGTAATGGAGTACTATAAGTAATATAATCGGAACGGAAACAACTTGGGTTATTATGGTTCCCTTTTAATGTTCCTATTGTATCGCGCATGCGCTAACGCCCGTGAACGCGCTGGGATTGAAGTAGGAGAAATGGGATATAACTGCCGGCTAGTTTGAAGAAGACGACCTATACGTCACAGTGGGGGGAGTTAAGCAGCCATATTAGGAGATAAATTTTGAAGTTATCGATGAGGATTGAACAGTGAAGGCAGTAAGTAAGAGAAAGGGGGAACGTTGAAGCTTGCTCTTTATACTTAGTTTAGAAACATAGATTATTGTTGTGGGCAGTGTTGAATGTCCCTTTAACATCAAAATGTAAATCCCCCACAAAAACTAAACTAAAGTAACTAAAACTCCATTTTAAATCTGCTTTTTCCATTCCTCGAAATGCTGGAGTGCATACCTAAGTATGTTTTCGTTTGCCTCACCCTAAAACATGCTACACAGTGATTCATTAAAACAGTGCAGGAGCTCATGTGCATTTGGTCTCTGATTGGGTACAGCAAAGAAGACCAGATGAGCATGCTCAAGATGGCTTTCAAGTGCTCTGTTCCTGGACTAGGGTTTGCCAGCTGGACAATCTATAGGTGACTGGGCACAATGGGCTGTGGGGTCACACAAAGCCCCCCTCGACCCTCCCCCCACCAATGCTTTACCTTAGACCTCAATCTTTAATTTTCTCACCTAAGAAGTAATTTTACCCCTTGGCTAATAGTTTGATTAAATCAATAATTGTACTAGTAACACACATGTAAACAGTAGAGAATTAATCTTCTTAACTGTTCTTCGCTTCTTTCTGCTTCAAATTTGTAATGCATTGAGGTTTAGGTGGCCTTTTAAATTTAAAACTCAGGGACATCTAAGTGTCCAGTATTTTTGTGAAGATTTCAATTACAGCCTGCTAAAATACAGGACTGTCCGGTTGAATACTGGACACCTAGCAAACCTGATCCTGGACTGTGTGTGATTTGCAAAACCCTGAAAATTTTGTTAACACATTTAAATATTAAATGTTAAAACATTTAGGATGTAATTACAAGTGGAGCGCTAAATATCGCTTTCGTGCAAGCATATTAGCGCTCCACTTTATAATACCATAGCACGCTAATTTGCACTGGTATTACAAGCAAATTGCAATGTGAATGCAAGTTTGTGTTCGCATTGCTAGGAAACATTGCGTTCATGAGAGTGCGCTTCCATAGGCTCCAATGGGAGCCTTGTTATGATGCCGTCACAGATATGATCTGATCTCTGGTTAATTTTCGGAGCGCTATTTGCTACCATGAGCTCGCTGTAGCAATAACCAGCCACTTGTAATGGCTCTTTAATTATTGCGCTCCCGAAAACGAGCGCAATAATTCGGCAATCCACTCGTAATCTGGCCTTTATTTAGCATGAAGTTATACTGAAGTACAGGTCATAATTTATGGTACATGTATTTATAAAAACTGACTTTAATGTCCATTTTAAATATCCCATTTGTTCATAACACTTAAATCTGTGCCAGCACACGTATGCACAAACCTTTGTGTGGTTAAGCTATATGCAATACATACCCCTCTAGGGAGGGTGTTTGCTTGCTGTAGAGAGAACTTGTTTTCTGCAATACACATAAGACATTGTTGTTGAGCAGTATTTGTATCCTGTACAAACATTGCCTTATCCTTGCTTATAAATAAGACGGCCACTCTATCTGTAATGCAGTCAGGCTTACCCGTGTAAACATTGATTAGAACTGCAGATAACTGATTTCCTTTCAGCTATAGTTTGGCTAGACATATGCATTGTAAAACCTAATTCCTTACTTAAACTTTGACCGTTTATATTCAGATACGATACATCAGTTAGCCTGTATTACTTTTTCTATTAGGCTGACACACATTTTCTCCTATCAACCTGGTATGCTCTTTCTGAAATAATTCTGTGATGACATCAAGTAACCCATATTTACAATATATATTCTGTCTATGAAAATGGCATAAAGTGATGGTAAACATATTTGAAAACCAGGTCCAGATTCTAAGCGACATTTTACAGGGACTTTAATTGATCACTTCTAATAAAGCCATGCCATTCTAATACCCCGTGCTCTGGAAGCCCGTTTCAAAACACTCTTTTTTTTTTTGTGAGCTAACGGTTTGAATTGTTCTCCAATTGGTGCTCTAGCCATACGGCACTTTATTTGTAGCTAGAACACTGACTGGAACACAGTTCAAACCGTTAGCTCACAAAAAGGAGTTTTGAAGTGGGTGGCCATAGTACGGGGTAATAGAATGGCACGGCTAGATTAAAAAGTAAGTTACAGCGCATCTTCATTAGAAGGGATCAATCTAAGTCAATCTAAAATATTGCTTAGATTCTGGAACTGATTTTAAAACATGTAAAGTTTATCATCACTTTTTACATTAATAATGCTAAAAATCATGTAGAAAGTCTTCATAAAGTAGAAAACCAGAAACGCATACTGACAGTGGCTCCCTGCAGCAATGTAATATGACAGGTACAGTTATAACACAAAAAATACCATCCCTACTTTAAGGGAAAGTGAAGTCAAAATTAAAGGGACAGTCAAGTCAATATTAAACTTTCATGATTCAGATAGAACATGCAATTTTAAAGAACTTTCCAAATTACTTCTGTTATCAAATTTGCTTTGTTTTCTTTGTATCTTTTATTGAAGAGTAAAACTAGGTAGGCTCCTAAGAGCTCAAAAGTGTGGACGTGTCTTTGTGATAAAATGCTGCAAAACACTGCTGCCATAGAGTACTAAAGACACGTGCACACTCCTGAGCTCTTATGAGCCTACCTAGTTTTGCACTTCAATAAAAGATACTAAAAGAACGAAGCAAATTTGATAACAGAATAAATTAGAATGTTGTTTAACATTGCACGCTCTATCTGAATCATGAAAGTTTAGTTTTGACTTTACTGTTATTTTAAACTTTTGTGGTTCAAATATAGGATGTTATTTTAAATAACTTTCCAATTTATAATTTATATGCTCCTAATTCAAATTATCATCCTTTTCTTTGCAAATAAACATTAGGAACCATAGGAAGCAACATATGATCGTCCAACTTTTAAAGGTGTCCAATATTTAACAGTGTTTTGTTGTTTAAAAAGATATATAATCCCTTTATTAACTATTCCCCAGTTTTGCTAACCACCACGGTTATAATAATACATGTTTTACATCTGTAATTACCTTGTATCTAAGCTTCTGCAAACTGCCCCCTTTTTTCAGTTCTTTTGACAGACTTGCATTTTAGCCAATCAGTGCTCACGCCTCGGTAAATTCACGTGCCTGAGCTCAATGTTATCTATATGAAACACATGAACTAACGCCCTCTAGTGGTAAAAACTGTAAAAATGCAATCAGATTAGAGGCGGCCTTCAAGGTCTAAAAAATTAGCATATGAACCTCCTCGGTTTAGCTTTCAACTAAGAATCCCAAGAGAACAAAGCAAAATTGGTGATAAAAGTAAATTGGAAAGTTGTTTAAAATTGCATGCCCTATTTAAATCATGAAAGTTTTTTTTGGACTTGACTGTCCCTTTAAATATATGTACAAAATGGACTGTTCTGATCTTAAGTCTGATGAATGATGTAGGTATAAAGATGACAGGGCTTCACTGCGTGGGTCTAATCTGAGGCCTGATGTGGTCAATAACAGGCCTAATATGATCTGAGGACCAGGTGACAGGGGCTACAAGACCTTTGATCAAGTCCCCATCAAGCTCTTTCCTCCAATCATCTGTTCAGTTATTTTCTGATTGACATGACAACCCTAAAGCCAGCCCTTAGTTCAACTAGGCACATAGCAATATCCAAACACTTTCAGGGACACTCAGCTCAACTGAAATTTATAACTAAGCAAATCTCCAAGTAACACAATCAATTTTCAGCAGAACTATCAGATAACCCCTGACCTTGTCTTAGAGAGGACGGCAAATAAAACAGTTCAGAGGTCACCTAACACTAATATGTATTCAACAAAGTAATTACATCACACAGGAAAAAAACATCAACAACCAAATGTCACCTCTGGTATTGTAAAACAAAAGGAAACCATATTTATATTTATTTAATAGCCTGATATATTTTGTTGAGTTTAATGTTAAAGACAGCTTATACATATTTTGACTAAACCTTAACAATACTTTTTAATATTTGAATACGCTGAGGACACTTTGGTAAAATGAAGACTCGTTTATAATTAAATTTATTTATTTAAGCAATTAATTTTTTTGGTCTTATTTTGAATCTGACTAAACTTTAGACATTAAGGGGTAGATTTATTATGGGTCGAGCGGACATGATGCGCTGTAGCGTATCATGTCCGCTCGACCTCGCTAAATGACGACAGCATACGCTGTTGGCATTTAGCATTGCACAAGCATTTCTTGTGAAATGCTTGTGCAACGTCGCCCCCCTGCACATTCGCGGCCAATCAGGGGATGTCAAACATCCCGATTGTATTGGATCGGGATGATTGAAGTCTGCCACCTAAAAGGTGGTGGGTGAGTTAAGGAACAGCGGCCTTACAACCGTTGCTTCTTAACTTCTGTTTCCGGCGAGGCGGAAAGTTTGCGAGGAGAAAGCAGCATCCGCTGCGTATTAAAACTCCCCCTAAGAGTTATATTACCAATTTTAGGCAACTTAAATATGGGCAAATTCCCTATAATTAACATAACCTCCCAGTAACAGCATGGCCAAATATTTCAACTGTGTTAACAAAGATAATTGTTTGAGAAGCATTTGACTTTTGCAACCAAATGAAATAAAAAATGAAGGTGTCAACATCTTTTTTTAAGACTCACTAGCTTGCCTAATATAAAACCATAAAGCCATATGAGAGCAATCTAAGAAAAATGTGTATACGTAACATACACGTGCATTTTTAGGCCAGCTTTTGTTTGTGAATTGTGCTGTATAATTGTTTATGCAAATTTATTCTAATGAGCAAGAAAAGTATTTTTTCTCCAGAAAAGGTGGCAACCCTATGTACAAGTAATGGATTGGCCCTCCAAATTATAAACAATATAGAAACAATTATTACAATAATTTGCATTATAGCTACAGTGCAATATAGTTAGTAAAGTATGGGGAAAACGTCCTTACTATGAAGTCTACTTCAACTATACGTCCATCAGGAGTCAGTGAATATCCAACAATGAAAATTCGATAAAGAACTAGGAAAGATGAGAGAGTAATTTGTCAGCATGGTCATAAGACAAGTTATATACATACATCTATATACACACACATATATATATATATATATATATATATATATATATATATACACACACATACACACATACTGTATATATATATATATATATGACACTTTGCATTTACAGTTTGAATTTGCATAAATTGATTCAAGTGGTATAATTGGGCTAGATACATTTAACCCCTTAAGGACCAGGAATGCATTCTGTAAGGGGTTAAGGGGCTTTAAAGTCAAATCACACAAATCTGATGCAACTAAAAAGGGAGTATTCAAATATGCATTCAAAGTTTTTTTTATGGATATTTGCGTCCTGCATAAAATCACATTTTAATTAAAGGGACAGTCTACTTGAAAATTAATATTCTTTTCCCAGTTTTGCATAAACAACACTGTTATATTAATATACTTTATACCTTTATGGTTACCTGTATCTAAGTCTAGGCAGATTGCCCCTTATTTCTGTGTTTTCTTTTTTAGCTTTTTACATTCTTGCATTTTAGCCAATTAGTGCTAGTACTTGAGAACCCATTATCATTCTCTGTGGGAGTGAGCACAATGTGATCTTCATGGCACACGTGAACTAGCATTGTCTAGCTTTAGTGCAAGATTGTAAAAAAAAAGTACTGGGGTGGTCTGCAGTGGCTTAGAAACAGGCATTCTTAGAGGTTATAAAGTATATTAAAACAACAATATTTAACAATTAAAAAAAATAAACTAGAAAAGGTATATTCTGTTACTGTAAATATTACTGAGCAGTGGCATATTTAGGTTTTGAGCTGCCCTAGGCACTTAAAATTATATATAGATATTAATTGGGTTCTGTCTCTAGATGCATCCACTTATGATTATGTAGTTTATAAGATTTACTTTTACAGTTGCTGTGTCCTACAACTAGTACATCTGCAGAAAAATAACTTCACACAGTGTAACATTTTGCTCTGATATTCCTTACAATTTATATACTAGATTACTAGATTTCTTTTTTCCAATTTATTACATACAGTATAATATATATATATATATATATATATATATATATATATATATATATATATATATATAATTTTTTTTTAATTAAAACCCAATATATGCATGGGCTCACCTATTGGAAATTTAAATATAATTAGCTCTAAATAAATATAACAAAATAAAGCATGTAGGTAAAAATACTGTAAGTACTTTCCATTTTTGAAGCCAAGGGGTTAAAAATAATAGTTTGAAATGTATGTGAGGCCTCACTCACCTCCAGTTAGCATGGCGTACACTACACACAGAGAGTTGTAACAGCCGGAGTCTGACCTGACCCTTGTGATGCATAAGCATTTTTTATTGATCAGAGGAGGGAAGGGGGCTCAGCATGCTGCGGCTCTCCAGAAGACATCAAATGCTGAGGTGTCAGCAATTACAACCGGCATCTCTGCCAGCTCTGCCCTCCTTCTACTTCTACCTACAGAAGCCCTGGCCGGTACAGATTTATAACGCGCCCAGGGTTAATAATAAATACAGATGGTGCATGCAAGTATGCAAAAAATGCCGCCACCATCCTCCCTAAATCTGCCGCCCTAGGCAGAGCCTTGTTGGCCTAGGAGGCAATAATATGCCCCTGGCACTGAGAGTTAGTTTTATTTACAATAAACATGTAATTGTTTAGCAGTATATACAGGAATTCAGTTGCTACAATTTAATTGCATTAAATTGATAATCTGTTTTTAAAATATTTAACTTTACATATGATGTATCTAAAATTAAATTAACAATGAAATAAAAACATTAAAAAAAAACTTCCGAAAAATTCTGATTAATATTTTAAAAATGTTGTCTTTGGTAATTAATTTACAATTTTAATATTTATTAAAGTGCCATACCACCATAAAAATAAAAAAAGCTCTATTTCATTAGTGCACTTTATTTTTAACCCAATTCCTTTGTTTTTACTATTTGTTCACTCATTCAAAAGGGCTAAACACATAGTCCAGGTTGTGCTCTTGTGCAACTTTAGATGAGGATACATCTGTTGAGCCAATCAGAAACAAGCCTACATGTGTATGCTCCAGTCACTTGCTTTATCCTAATCTAGAGCAACAATTGTTACAGGAATACATCTTTGACTACATAGAAAACAGAAGGATGCCTCCTTGTGCAATACAATTAATGTGAGTAGGGCATAATATCACGCACTATCAAGAACTACTCACTAGTGTGGAGCACAGTAATGTGGAACTTACTGTGCTGACTAGAAAGTTAGCAGTCATCCAGCTGATTTATCACCGGCAACTAAATGCACTGTCCCAATCATGTCTCCATCTGTGATCTCTTTCTGCTGTTTGTTTATATTTTATTATTTTGATCTTTCAACAATTCTCAGAATAACTTTGTGGACTCTCCTAGCTTTAGTGCAGTTATTGCCATGACTGAGGACATGTTAGGTGAGTGGGGTCATGTACAGGCCATATGCATGTGTAGGCCACAGTTGTGACTCAGACAGACTACAGGCAGGTAGTGGGCTAGGCCTCCTAACCAGTAACAATCTTACAGGATGTGGGACGTTTGGGAGTTATAACTTTCTGAAGAAATTAAACACAAGTGGCCTGATGTTAAAAACTTTGCTGTTGCCATCGAGAGATTCCCAATGTCGGCTTGCAAAGTTCATACCAGGCAATATGTTTAAAAAAACTGGGCGTACCCTCACCATACATGAGACACTCGATGAGGCGTATATTATAAAGTATAGGCCTTACTATATTAGAACATTGTGAAAACGTATATATTCACTAATGAAATAGACCTTTTTAACAACAGAATGTCTCTTTATTAAGATTAGACATTGTATGTATGGTATGGTAATGTATATGTCCGGTTGTAGTTAAGTAAAATTGTATGTTTCTATGTTACCTTGAGATCCTGGGGTGTAGATGGTCTTGTCACTCTGTATGAAGATGTATCCACTGTGAAATGACAACAGAAAAACTCTCTCCAGGGGACACTGAGGGGACTTCACAATGACATAGACAAACTGTTTCTTTGTTGTGTCTTTCAACAACTTCTGAGATGGAATCTGAAATGGAGACACATGTGATATATTTACTACTTGTTAACACTTGTATTATGTCCACTTCCTGCCACCTTTCCATACTATCATTTTATGCCTAATCCCTGTCTAAACATATCTATGTCTAGATGTGTATACATATGTATTTATGTGTTTTTATGTGTATATATGTCTGTAAATACATATATACACATATAGATCCATAAATACATATGAACACACATATGAACAAATATATATATATGCAGTCTATGAGTAAGGCTCTATAAAAGCTGAAACGCGTCAGACATAGCCCACCTTCTGTGCACCTAACAGCCCTCATTCACCTGGCCATGTTACCATCTATGCCTGCAAGTTTATATTTCACAAGCTGATATTTTCAGAGCCGCTGTGTGTGTATGTGTGTTTTTATATGCTATTTCTTCAATCAATAAATGAACCAGTTTTGAGCATCCTGTCCGGACACTATTTGTTCACTCGTTTGTTCTCTCTCTCTCTCTCTCTCTCTCTCTCTCTCTCTCTCTCTCTCTCTCTCTCTCTCTCTCTCTCTCTCTCTCTCTCTCTCTCTCTCTCTCTCTCTCTCTCTCTCTCTCTCTCTCTCTCTCTCTCTCTCTCTCTCTCTCTCTCTCTCTCTCTCTCTCTCTCTCTCTCTCTCTCTCTCTCTCTCTCTCTCTCTCTCTCTCTCTCTCTCTCTCTCTCTCTCTCTCTCTCTCTCTCTCTCTCTCTCTCTCTCTCTCTCTCTCTCTCTCTCTCTCTCTCTCTCTCTCTCTCTCTCTCTCTCTCTCTCTCTCTCTCTCTCTCTCTCTCTCTCTCTCTCTCTCTATATATATATACATCTTTAGACATGTATATGTATGTATCTCTATGCCTTTGTCTGCCTTTCTTTTAACACTTGAGACCTCATATCTTTGAGCCCTTTTAACTTTTGTGTGCAATATTTTTTTTACACTCATTTTTATTGGATGGTGCTATTATGAGTGTAACTGTACTTTGTAAAGTATTTATGATGTGTATTTTGCCACTTTTTTGTTTTGTCAAACAGTTAACCAGAGCTTTGAGGACGCAGTAATCATTCTAGCATTTTCTTTCAACTTGTAAGTGGTAAACACCCACAATAAACTAATTTTTGCTTGAGCGTAACTGTTAGTGTTCCCCTCGTAATATTGCCCTAAATGTAAGTTGGACATAATATGCAAAAAATAATAAATATTTTATTGTTCAATCTACAATGTAAAAGGTAGCATATTGACATATACCAGTTCTCTAAATTAGATGCTTTTATATTGTAAAGGGCAGGATGCTCAGGGGAAGCCTCCTGGGAATGTCGGGAGATATGCACAAACTACATACCTAACCTACGCACTTCATGCCAGACCCTGCCTTTGACATACCCAGTTCCACCCTAGTCTGCCCATAGTCTACCATGGCTCCACCCCAGCTTAGTTTTATACAAGGATCCTTAAAAGGAAGGTTGCATTTACTATTACTGCGCTACAGCAGAGAAAAAAACACAGCTCTGCCTACACTTACTCTTACTGTGCTACAGGGAAAAAACACAGCTCTGCCTACACTTACTATTACTGCGCTACAGCAGAGAAAAAACACAGCTCTGCCTACAGTTACTCTTACTGTGCTACAGGGAAAAAACACAGCTCTGCCTACACTTACTATTACTGTGCTACAGGGAAAAAACACAGCTCTGCCTACACTTACTCTTACTGTGCTACAGCAGGGAAAAAACACAGCTGTGCCTACACTTACTCTTACTGTACTACAGGGAAAAAACACAGCTCTGCCTTCACTTACTCTTACTGCGCTACAGGGAAAAAACACAGCTCTGCCTACACTTACTATTACTGCGCTACAGGGAAAAAACACAGCTCTGCCTACACTTACTATTACTGTGCTACAGGGAAAAAACACAGCTCTGCCTACACTTACTATTACTGTGCTACAGGGAAAAAACACAGCTCTGCCTACACTTACTATTACTGCGCTACAGCTGGGAAAAAAAACAGCTCTGCCTACACTTACTATTACTGTGCTACAGGGAAAAAACAGCTCTGCCTACACTTACTATTACTGCGCTACAGGGAAAAAACACAGCTCTGCCTACACTTACTATTACTGAGCTACAGGGAAAAAACGCAGCTCTGCCTACACTTACTCTTACTGTGCTACAGGGGAAAAACACAGCTCTGCCTACACTTACTATTACTGCGCTACAGGGAAAAACACAGCTCTGCCTACACTTACTCTTACTGTGCTACAGGGAAAAAACACTGCTCTGCCTACACTTACTATTACTGAGCTACAGGGAAAAAACACAGCTCTGCCTTTACTTACTCTTATTGTGCTACAGGGAAAAAACACAGCTTTGCCTACACTTACTATTACTGAGCTACAGGGAAAAAACACAGCTCTGCCTTTACTTACTCTTATTGTGCTACAGGGAAAAAACACAGCGTTGCCCACCCTTACTATTACTGAGCTACAGCAGGGAAAAAATACAGCTCTGCCTACACTTACTCTTACTGTGCTACAGGGAAAAAACACAGCTCGGCCTACACTTACTATTACTGCGCTACAGGGAAAAAACACAGCTCTGCCTACACTTATTATTACTGCGCTACAGGGAAAAAACACAGCTCTGCCTACACTTACTATTACTGCGCTACAGGGAAAAAACACAGCTCTGCCTACACTTATTATTACTGCGCTACAGCTGGGAAAAAACACAGCTCTGCCTACACTTACTATTACTGTGCTACAGGGAAAAAACAGCTCTGCCTACACTTACTATTACTGCGCTACAGGGAAAAAACACAGCTCTGCCTACACTTACTATTACTGAGCTACAGGGAAAAAACGCAGCTCTGCCTACACTTACTCTTACTGTGCTACAGGGGAAAAACACAGCTCTGCCTACACTTACTATTACTGCGGTACAGGGAAAAACACAGCTCTGCCTACACTTACTCTTACTGTGCTACAGGGAAAAAACACTGCTCTGCCTACACTTACTATTACTGAGCTACAGGGAAAAAACACAGCTCTGCCTTTACTTACTCTTATTGTGCTACAGGGAAAAAACGCAGCTTTGCCTACACTTACTATTACTGAGCTACAGCAGGGAAAAAACACAGCTCTGCCTACACTTACTATTACTGCACTACAGGGAAAAACACAGCTCTGCCTACACTTACTCTTACTGTGCTACAGGGAAAAAACACAGCTCTGCCTACACTTACTATTACTGCGCTACAGGGAAAAAACACAGCTCTGCCTTTACTTACTCTTATTGTGCTACAGGGAAAAAACACAGCGTTGCCTACCCTTACTATTACTGAGCTACAGCAGGGAAAAAATACAGCTCTGCCTACACTTACTCTTACTGTGCTACAGGGAAAAAACACAGCTCGGCCTACACTTACTATTACTGCGCTACAGGGAAAAAACACAGCTCTGCCTACACTTACTATTACTGCGCTACAGGGAAAAAACACAGCTCTGCCTACACTTACTATTACTGCGCTACAGGGAAAAAACACAGCTCTGCCTACACTTATTATTACTGTGCTACAGGGAAAAAACACAGCTCTGCCTACACTTACTATTACTGCGCTACAGCAGGGAAAAAACACAGCTCTGCCTACACTTACTATTACTGTGCTACAGGGAAAAAACACAGCTCTGCCTACACTTACTATTACTGCGCTACAGGGAAAAAACACAGCTCTGCCTACACTTACTATTACTGTGCTACAACAGGGAAAAAACACAGCTCTGCCTACACTTACTATTACTGTGCTACAACAGGGAAAAAACACAGCTCTGCCTACACTTACTCTTACAGTGCTACAGGGAAAAAACACAGCTCTGCCTACACTTACTATTACTGCGCTACAGGGAAAAAACACAGCTCTGCCTACACTTACTATTACTGTGCTACAACAGGGAAAAAACACAGCTCTGCCTACACTTACTATTACTGAGCTACAGCAGGGAAAAAAACACAGCTCTGCCTACACTTAGTCTTACTGTGCTACAGGGAAAAAACACAGCTCGGCCTACACTTACTATTACTGCGCTACAGGGAAAAAACACAGCTCTGCCTACACTTACTATTACTGTGCTACAGGGAAAAACCACAGCTCGGCCTACACTTACTATTACTGCGCTACAGGGAAAAACCACAGCTGTGCCTACACTTATTATTACTGCGCTACAGGGAAAAAACACAGCTGTGCCTACACTTACTATTACTGCACTACAGGGAAAAACCACAGCTGTGCCTACACTTACTATTACTGCGCTACAGGGAAAAACCACAGCTGTGCCTACACTTACTATTACTGCGCTACAGCAGTGAGAAAACATAGCTGTGCCTACACTTACTCTTACTGCGCTACAGCAGTAAAAAAAACACAGCTCTGTCTACACTTACTATTACTGCGCTACAGGGAAAAACCACAGCTGTGCCTACACTTACTATTACTGCACTACAGGGAAAAACCACAGCTGTGCCTGCACTTATTATTACTGCACTACAGGGAAAAACCACAGCTGTGCCTACACTTACTATTACTGCGCTACAGCAGTGAAACAAACACAGCTGTGCCTACACTTACTATTACTGCGCTACAGGAAAAAACAACAGCTCTGCCTACACTTACTATTACTGCACTACAGCAGGGAAAACCCACAGCTCTGCGTTTACTTACTATTACTGCACACACTGGATGTCAATAACACAAAAATAAATACACTCTCAGCTTGTGTTTTTTTATTTTCTAGTTTATTTACAGCTGTGATGTTCACTAGCTCAGTTTACCAAAGAGCTCTACTACAGAGTGACTGAAGCCACTGCATTCTAATGCTCCCTCTACAGGTTGTTTCTGAACATTGCTACACACACGGCTGCTATGTAATGTATATCCCTTTTGGCTCTTGTTATGTTGGTGGAGCCATGTGACCTTATACATGTTGTGTTATAAAACTCTCAGCTCACCTTTATTTTTACAGAACCCAGGAAATCGTTATCTTTATTCAGGTTCACATTGGTCTTGTAGATTATGCCTTGCTTCTGTGGAAAATCATGAACTTCTATGTCTGCTTGAAAACCCGTATTTTGTCCCTGGGCATCTAAAACAAGAGTCTCTTCTGTCTCGACACGCAGCACACTGGGTGCGATTAATGTGCATCTGTAGATGGATCATAGGGTCATTATACATATATGTTTATAAAGTGATATTGTCATTGTTAAGGAAATTGATCAAAGAACTGTTAACAGATGATTCAAAATTATCTATGTAAATTTGATTAGGTCTTAAAAATACATTTAGTAATATGGGATGCAATTCAAAATCACTATTTAAATGCAGAATAAAAAGCAACATTTGAAATCATTTTGTTTTTAATTAAATATACAACTTTGTAACTTTTTATAAATAGCTATTTTAATTGACTATTGAACCAGAAAATGCAAAAAAAAAAATAAAAGTGATAATAAATCCTAGAGTTTGTGAAATGCTAGGGTTTACAATTGGAACAAATAAAGGGGACTTTCATTCATGAAGTATAAAATACTTCATGCTGAAACCTCCTTTATTAGTTGGAAGCGTTCGCTGCACCGAGCTGCTCAGGCAGCCCACAGCAGAACGCTATTTGCTGTGAGGTGACGTTTCCACCTCTTAGCAAATAGCCATGCTTTCCAACTGGCGCCAAGTCGTATAGCCCGCACAGCTATTGGCTAAGAGGTGGAAACGTCACTTCTCAGCAAAATAGCGTTGTGTCTTGGGCTGCCAGAAGAGCTCAGCACGGCGAATGCTTCAGACAAATAAAGGAGCTTTCAATATGAAGTATTTTATACTTTTTGACTGAACGTCCCTTTATTTGTTCCAATGGTAAAGCCTAGCGTTTCACAAATGCTAGGATTTACAATCACTTTAAGGCATAGATTACAAGTGGAGTGCAAAAATGTTAGTGCTATCGTGCATTAAAATCACATGTGATCAATTAATGAAGCTTATATTTTTTGTGCTCATATTATTAGTCCAACTTTATATTTAACCATTTGAGTGATAGCCTAAGGCACGCTAACATCTCCATGTCAGATAGTTTGGGTATACATAGCCTTACACATAATAGACTTCTATAGGGATATGCAGTAAAATTCAGACAGGATGTCACTCAAGCCGAGCGTGAGTTAAGCTGATGGTTTATAAATAGTGGAGTTTTTTCAATTAGTTCTGTGCTATACTAATAATAATAATAATAATGGTTGACCTCAGGTCTAAAAAAGTACTACATTTTTCTGCAATATTTTGGATAGTAATCAAGAGCAACACTTAAAGGGATAGGAAACCCCAACATTTTATATCATGATAGAACATACAATTTATAAACAGCTTTCTAATTTACTTCTATTATCAAATTTGTTTAATTATCTTGTTATCCTTTGCTAAAGGAGCAGCACTGCACTATTGGCTGGTAGCTGAACACATCTAGTTATCCAATCATAAGAGACAAATGTGTGCAGGCACCAATCAGCAGCTAACTCCCACTAGTGTGCGATCTGTGCGTATTATTTTTCAACAAGGGAAACCAAGTGAACAAAGCACATTTAAAAATAGAAGTGAATTTAAAATTGCATGCTCTATCTGAATCATGCAAGTTTAATTTTGACCTTCCTATCCCTTTAAAGAGACAGTCTACTAGGATAATCCCTTTATTACCCACTCCCCAGTATTGCATAACCAACACTGTTATATTAATTTACTTATTTACCTCTGTGATAACCTTGTATCTTAGCCACTGCAGACTGCCCCTTTGGGGCCTATCTATCAAGCTGTCAACCGCAAATACGCCGGAATTCTGCAGCATAATTGTTGCGAGCTTGATCAGACCTAGTTATCAAAACCTAAAGACCAGCAAATGTTGAAATTTGTGATGTAACATACGATCCGCAGGTCTTAATCCGACGCAGATCGATGCTTACATTATTACAGATGTTCCGAATACACATTCGGCTCTATTTGACACTTTTTCCCATTTATCAAATAGTTAACAGGTACGCTCGCGGCTATTCAGACTCAGCGTACCTAGTTTTCAATCCTCCACCCTGGAGGCCACGGATGCCATAGAAATCAATGGGAGTCTGAAAGCACCGAAAGCTTATGTTCGATGTTGCCAGATATCCCATTGATTTATATGGTGGAAAACAAGTTACCACCCAAAAAACCCTTAAAAAAACCTAACACTAACCCCCGACGATCCACTTACAGTTCTTGAAGTCCCGCTTGAAGGATCCATCCAGCCAGAGAAGTCATTATCCAGTCGGCAAGAAGTCTTCATCCGGGCGGCCTCTTCCATCTTCATCCAGTCAGAGAAGTCCTCATCCAGGCGGCAAGAAGTCTTCATCCAGACGGCATCTTCCAGATGGATAGGGGTTAATAACTTTATTTATGTTGCGGCGGGGTCGGGGAGTGGCGGTATAGGGGTTAAACATTTTAGTATAGTGGCAGCGTTTAGTGACAGGGTATAAATAAAGTTGGTAAGAAGCCTAATAGACGCAAGATCGATGACTGCTAGTTAACAACAGTCCGATGCTCATCGCCCCGTACTTGGTGTGCGTCTTTTTGACAGGTTTTTTCACAAATAATGAGAGCATATTGAGATACGCGCCCGCAATGTTAGGCGAGCGTATTGATGCCAGCGAATGCAACACAGTTGACGGCTTGATAGATATCCCCCTAAATCTCAGCTATTTTGACAGACATGCATTTTAGTCAATCAGTGCTGACTCATAAATAATTCCACAGGAGTGAGCACAATGTTATCTATATTGCACATATGTTCTAGCAGTGTCCAATTGTGAAAATGTTTTAAAATGCACTGAGATAAGAGGCGGCCTTCAAGGACTTAGAAATCAGTTTATGAGCCTACCTAGGTTTAGCTTTCAACAAAATTGCATGGCCTATCTGAATCTGTAATAGTCTTTGTAGAGCTAAGAATGTATTTTTTTGGGTTGTGTTCTTTGGGGTAGCCGAAAATCAAAAGAGCCATAGAGGGGAAAACAGAGCATAGAAGGTAACACATAACTTTAGCTAAATCCCCTATGCCACTGGACATTTTAGGAAATATATTATTATTTGTGTGTGATTAATAATTATACATTTATATGCAGTCCTTAAAATAAGGATAGAAATGTGCATAAGTATTTCAATTTGAAATAAAAACTATCACCTAGATTTAGAGTTTTGTCGGTAAAGACCCGCGGTGCTAACAAGGCTTTTTATTTCAGCGCACCCTTAAGACAACGCTGATATTTAGAGTTGTCTGAATGGCTGCGTTAGCCTCAGAAAAGGGAGCGTTGAGCATAATCTAGCTCCACTTCAACCCTAAATACCAGCGTTGCTTAAATCAGCGGTGAGCTGGCTAAACATGCTCGTGCACGATTTCCCCATAGGATACAATGGGGCTGAGCTGGCTGAAAAAAACCTAACACCTGCAAAAAAACAGCGTTCAGCTCCTAACGCAGCCCCATTGTTTCCTATGGGGAAACATTCTCTAAGTCTACACCTAACACCCTAACATGAACCCAGAGTCTAAACACCCCTAATCTTACAATTATTAACCCCTAATCTGCCGCCCCGCTATTGCTGACACCTGCATTATATTATTAACCCCTAATCCGCTGCTCCGGACACCGCCGCAACCTACATTATATCTATGAACCCCTAATCTACTGCCCCTAACATAGCCGACACCTACATTATATTTATTAACCCCTAATCTGCAGCCCCCAACCGTCGCTGCCACCTACCTACACTTATTAACCCCTAATCTGCCCTCCCTAACATCGCCGCCACCTACCTACAATTATTAACCCCTAATCTCCCGCCGGCAACATTGCCGCTACTATAATAAATGTATTAACCCCTAAACCTAAGTCTAACCCTAACCCCCCCCTAACTTAAATATCATTTAAATAAAACGAACTAAATTTACTATAATTAAATAAATTATTCCTATTTAAAACTAAATACTTACCTATAAAATAAACCCTAATATAGCTACAATATAACTAATAGTTACATTATAGCTATTTTAGGGTTTATATTTATTTTACAGGCAACTTTGTATTTATTTTAACTACATACAATAGCTATTAAATAGTTATTAACTATTTAATAGCTACCTAGTTAAAATAATTACAATATTACCTGTAAAATAAATCCTAACCTAAGTTACAATTACACCTAACACTACACGATCAATAAATTAATTAAATAAATTAAATACAATTAGCTAAACTAAAATACAATTAAATAAACTAATCTATAATACAAAAACAAACACTAAATTACAGAAAATAATTTTTTTTACAAGAAGTTTAAATTAATTACACCTAATCTAAGCCCCCTAATAAAATAAAAAAGCCCCCCAAAATAATAAAATGCCTTACCCTATTCTAAATTAAAAAGTAACCAGCTCTTTTACCAGCCCTTAAAAGGGCTTTTTGCGGGGCATTGCCCCAAAGTAATCAGCTCTTTTACCTGTAAAAAAAAATACAATCCCCCCAACATTACAACCCACCACCCACACACCCCTACTCTAAAACCACCCGATCCCCCCTTAAAAAAACCTAACACTAACCCCCTGAAGATCTCCCTACCTTGAGTCGTCTTCACTCAGCCGAGCCGAATTCTTCATCCAAGCGGAGCAACAAGATGTCCTCCATCCGGTAGAAGTCTTCATCCAAGCGGGGCAAGAAGATGTCCTCCATCCGGTAGAAGTCTTCATCCAAGTGGGGTCTTCTATCTTCATCCATCCGGAGCGGAGCGGAGCCATTTTCCAGCCAGCCGACGCGGAGCTATCCTCTTCAACCGACGGACTAACGACGAATGACGGTTCCTTTAAGGGACGTCTTCCAAGATTGCGTCCCTCGAATTCCGATTGGCTGATAGGATTCTATCAGCTAATCGGAATTAAGGTAAGAAAAATCTGATTGATCCAATAGAATGCAAGGTCAATCCGATTGGCTGATTGGATCAGCCAATCGGATTGAACTTCAATCTGATTAGCTGATTCAATCAGCCAATCAGATTTTTCTTACCTTAATTCCGATTGGCTGATAGAATCCTATCAGCCAATCGGAATTCGAGGGACACCATCTTGGATGACGTCCCTTAAAGGAACCGTCATTCGTCGTTAGTCCGTCGGTTGAAGAGGATGGCTCCGCGTCGGCTGGCTATAAGATGGCTCCGCTCCGGATGGATGAAGATAGAAGACACCGCTTGGATGAAGACTTCTACCGGATGGAGGACATCTTCTTGCCCCGCTTGGATGAAGACTTCTACCGGATGGAGGACATCTTGTTGCTCCACTTGGATGAAGAATTCGGCTCGGCTGAGTGAAGATGACTCAAGGTAGGGAGATCTTCACGGGGTTAGTGTTTTTTAAGGGGAGTTTGGGTGGGTTAGAGCAGGGGTATGTGGGTGGTGGGTTTTAATGTTGGGGGGGTATTGTATTTTTATTTACAGGTAAAAGAGCTGATTACTTTGGGGCAATGCCCCGCAAAAGGCCCATTTAGAGAAGGGTAGGGCATTTTATTATTTTGGGGGGCTTTTTTAATTTATTAGGGGGCTTAGATTAGGTGTAATTAGTTTAAACTTCTTGTAAAAAAAATTATTTTCTGTAATTTAGTGTTTGTTTTTTTTGTATTATAGATTAGTTTATTTAATTGTATTTTAGTTTAGCTAATTGTATTTAATTTATTTAATTAATTTATTGATAGTGTAGTGTTAGGTGTATTTGTAACTTAGGTTAGGATTTATTTTACAGGTAATTTTGTAATTATTTTAACTAGGTAGCTATTAAATAGTTATTAACTATTTAATAGCTATTGTACCTAGTTAAAATAAATAAAAAGTTGACTGTAAAATAAAAATAAACCCTAAGCTAGCTACAATGTAACTATTAGTTATATTGTAGCTATATTAGGGTTTATTTTAGAAGTAAGTATTTAGTTTTAAATAGGAATAATTTATTTAATTATAGTAAATTTAGTTCGTTTTATTTAAATGATATTTAAGTTAGGGGGTGTTAGGGTTAGACTTAGGTTTAGGGGTTAATACATTCATTATAGTAGCGGCGACGTTGCCGGCGGGAGATTAGGGGTTAATATTTGTAGGTAGGTGACGGCGATGTTAGGGAGGGCAGATTAGGGGTTAATACAATTTATTATAGTGTTTGCAAGGCGGGAGTGCGGCGGTTTAGGGGTTAATACATTTATTATAGTGGCGACGAGGTCCGGTCAGCAGATTAGGGGTTAATAAGTGTAGGTAGGTGGCTGACGGCTAACGCCAAACTCTAAATCTAGGCGTATTTTTGCAGCATACATCCATTAGCAAAAATGCTTCTATTACAATGTATTACAGTTTTTCTACGGTATACGCGCATATTCTGTAAAGGACATGCACCACTAGTAGTGGTCTGCATTGCTTTTGTGAAGACGTAATTCGTGTCATACAAGCCAAAACAGGAAGTTGCCCTTCCCTGATTTAAAGGACCAATCAATACAGTAGATTTGCATAATCTACAAATGCATTATAACAAGACAATGCAATAGCACTTAGGGGCCGAATTATCAATGTGCAGGCGGACATGATCCGCTGTAGCAGATCATGTCCGCCTCTCATCGATAAATGCCGACAGTATACGCTGTCGGCATATATCATTGCACAAGCATTTTTCATGAAATGCTTGTGCAATGGCGCCCCTTGCAGATTCAGGGCCAATCGGCCGCTAGCAGGGGGTGTCAATCAACCCAATCAGGCTGATTGCTGTCTACCGCCTCAGAGGTGGCGGACAAGTTAAGGAGCAGCGGTTTTAAGACTGCTGCTTCTTAACTCCTGTTTCCAGCGAGCCTGAAGGCTCACGTGGAAACAGGTGCATACGGCACCATTCGGGGGTTGATAAATCGGCCACCTTAGTCTGAACTGCAAATGAGTAGTAGATTTTTTTTCTTACAAATTTTAAAGTTATATCTTTTTCCACTCCTCCTGTATCATGTGACAGGCATAAGCCAATCACAAATGCCATATACGTATATTCTATGAATTCTTGCACATGCTCAGTAGGAGCTGGTGACTAAAAAAGTGTAAATATAAAAAGACTGTGCACATTTTGTTAATGGAAGTAAATTGGAAATTTGTTTAAAATTGCATGTTCTATCTGAATAATGAAAGTTTAATTTTGACTTGAGTGTCCTTTTAAAGCTTTTTGTTCACACAGTATTTACTACAGAGTATTTCAATTATATCTATTGATCTCAACCAGTTATTTGGCACTTGCTGCAAATTGTCTTACTATGATTCACATAATACACAGTGATTGTTTAGAGCAGAGCCCACATCCATTTACATTTAGTCCTAACTGGCGACAATCAAGCGAGACAAGATATGCAACTACTTCAGGTAATTTGCAGCATTTTGTATACTTATCTTAAATAATTAGATCTTTAGCCTATTTGGGGTGTGGGGCAAGCTGTATTTTTATAACAAGACCAACATTATTTATTTATTTAGCAAAGGAAAGCAAAATAAACAGTACATATTGCAATGTCATTTCATTTTTATAAATTAAGGGCCAGAGTACAAATGGAGCATTAATTAACGCTCTTGCTCAAGCATTAATTGACTAGAAGTAAGAAGTAAGCTTTTTTTGCTTGTTGGGTTGTACTCGTATTACGAGTAGAAAGCAAACTCCTTTTGCTCGTGCACAAAAGTTGAACCTACAATATCTCATGTGCAATCACATATTCAATGGAACACCTAACTCGCGCACGCAAACCCGATCACATATATGCTCATATCCTGACATAAAAATATGAATATTTCACATTCCAATATTCTGCACATAACAAATATGTTCTATTTACTAAAAAATTAATATTTCTATATGTATATCTGATTGGTTTTTTTTAAATAAAATATATACAGTTTCTATACATACATATATATATATATATATATATATATATACACAGTATATATATATATATATATATATATATATATAAATAATTTTAGATAAAAAATATATACCATATTAAAGAACGGCTCATGATAAATATACAAAAAGCCAAAGCGTGACCAAGGCTGCACAAAAAACTGTTTATTAAATGTAAAAACAGCGGAAGACAGGTGCAGTGAAGATAATCCATTGGAGATCACTCAGTAGGAGCAAATAATATGTAATGTGTAAAGCAGAGTATATTACAAACAGCTAAATCAGCATAACTGGAAACATCATCCCTTTTACATATAGACACTTTCTCATGCAATTGTATAGAGTTTAAAGAAAGGAAGGACATAAAGTCTCTTATTGAAATGAGGGCACTTAGTGCTTTCGCACGCCTTACAAACTTGCTTTCCACAAGATCCACAAAGCAGAAAGAGTTCCTGCGGCTTATGCTGAGCACATAGTGCAACTGCACGCTCAGTTTACTTTGCCAAAACTTAGATGAAAGGATAACGGTCCTGCACTGGTAAACCCAGGAAGGATTCACTTATGGATCCAAAGCTTCCCAATGGGCAGATCGGTCCTTGCAGAAAAAAACCTTGGTTGCATGTTAAACTGCCAAACATTGACTCCTGATCCAGAAGAAGTGCCGACTGCACTATGTTGAAATGTGCTGTTTGATTACAATACCATCTGTGCTGTGTTTGAAACGCTCACTTCCAAACTCTCGTGTTAGCCTATCCAGGCTGCCAACGACTTTCCCAGAGATACGGGGGAGCTTGGTACACAGCAAAACCAACTGCTGCTCACACAGGTGAGTACTCCACTGCGGACTGATGACGCGTTTTGCCCCTCCCCTTGTGGGCTTGCACAGGGCTTCGTCAGATACCGCTTGTATTGACACACCTTCCTTAAATAGCGTGCCATTTGGTCTGATGCAACCAACTTAATTAAAGGCAAACATACTTTGTTGCAACTATAACACAATGTTACAAATAAATCATGTATGTATATTGCCTATTTTTGAACATGGCCTTCAAATTAGACTAGATTAAATTTATAAAATAATTCACAGACTACTTATTAACGGTAACTGATAAACCGGAGATATATTTATATACAATACAGGTTAAATTTAAATTCTCATTTGATAGCATTCAAAGCTTTGTCAAATGCGTTGAAAAAGATATACGAGGGATTGGTAACACAAATATAGTCTGTGATAATCTCAGTAAGACAGAAAGAACAGCTCTTAATTAGCTTAAAAATCGTGATAACATAGTCATAAAATTGTCAGATAAAGGAGGAAATGTTGTCATCATGGACAAAATTCTGTACTTAGATGAGGCTATGAGACAACTAAGAGATCCTAAACAGTATATCCAGATAGAGAGGGCTGAATATGATGTTGTGCAATGAACTCCCGTTCATTCTCAATGATGGCCTAAGAGAAGGGCTGATTTCTTCTAAGGAACACTAATTTATGTATTGTAAAATCCCTATCCTCCCTACATTCTACTGTATACCTAAATTACATAAGAATTTTGAAAAGCCTCCAGTGAGACCTATTATCTCTGGCATAGGTGGCCCTACTGAAAATGTCAGTAAATATGTGGCCTTCTTTTTGTAGCCATTTCTTACATCCATGCCATCCTACGTCAGAGACACGAGTAAGGTTTTACAAAGGTAATACAGTGTGAATGTGAGAACACCCTTTTGGTGACCGTGGACGTGGAGTCCTTATATTCATCTATCCCCCATGTTGCTGGTCTTAAGGCAGCTAGGCATTTTTTAGACACCAGAGGTGAAAAACACTCCTTATTTGTTATAAGGCTATTGGAATTTGGTTTAAAAAATAACATTTTTACTTTTGATGGAAATCTTTTTTGCCAGCAGAGAGGTACAGCCATGGGTGCCACATGTGCCCCAACCTACGCGTGTCTACATTTGGGCCTCTGGAAACAACAAGAGGTATTTGGTAGACTTAGTGAATGGGTGGAGGCACATGTGGCACTGTGGCTCAGTTATGTGGATAATGTTTTCATATTGTGGGAAGGCAGTGTTGAAGAGGTCACTACGTTCGTTGATCTTTTAAACAAGAATTCTCTCAATATTTTTCTCACATATGAGGTTAACAAAGTAGAAACTTTGTTTTTGGATCTATTCATCAGAAAACATAAAACTGACTTAAGTACAGAAGTATATAGGAAAGCAACAGCAACAAATAATTTATTGCATGCCAAAAGCCACCATCCGCAAGCACTAAAGGATGGTATTCCTACGGGGCAGTTGCTGAGACTCAAAAGGAACTGTTCCACAGAGGCTTCCTTTGAAAAACATGGCATACAGATTCAAAGCAAGGGGTTACTCAAATAGGCAGATAAAGAGTGCATAGATAAGAGCTTGGAAAAGCTCTAGTGTAAGATAAATTGTATCTTTTAGAATTGTAGTGTGTTGCTAGTTGCAAACGCCAAGAGATACAAATTATAACCTGGCAATATGCTTCAAGCGTTTTGCTAAGAGTGAACTCACAGAAAATGCTGCTAGACAAATATGATTCTATTCAGACAAACAAGTGTGCAAGTCTGATAAATTCACAGAGGCAAATATGGATAGCTAGATCAAAAATAGAGTTCTTTAGCATAAGATCAATTGTTAATATAAAGACTGAGTAAGTACGGTTGATAATATGAACTAGAAACAACTTGAGAGAATCTGATTAGCAGAGTTATACTTGCGGTAGCCTGTGCTTGGCTTTCCCTTGCAGCATGGAACGCTGTAATGGCGGAGTGAGACTGGAGTTCTTCCTGAGAGCTGAGTGGCTAGTTGCAGTACTGGTCAGGCTGAGAGATTGTTCTGTAGCTTCCGGAAGGAAGGTGAGTTGAAGTCCTAGCGAAGCAGGTGAATGAATCAGCTGCAGCTGGAGATGTGAGAAAATCCTCTGTAATACTGTGGTGGAGCTGCACTTTAGGAGAGAGACTGACAGGCAATCTATGAAATGGATTCAGATGGCTGTGCAGATTAAGTGTTTTTAGTAGAAAGCAGCAATTAGTTAGAAAGTTCCTTTTTGAGGGTTAAATTCAAATAAGCAAAAGTTCAATATCACTCAGTTTGAGATGATAGCAGGAGTGACTTGATTTCTGTGAAGTATTCCAATCAGAACAAACAAAATAATCAAGCAAAGTAGATCTCAGGAAGTGAGGTTTTATAGGCAGGTGAAAAGGTGGAAGTGGAATGTCTTAAAGGGACATTACAGATCCCCCCCTCAAAGCATCCGCTCCGAGGATGCAGGCTTAGCAGGATAACGCCTATGGAAAGCATCCAAGAGACGGGTAGCATGAACATGAGACCTGGGTACCCAGGAATCCTCCTCAGGACCGTAGCCCTTCCAACGGATGAGGTACTCCAAATGACCACGGTACATACGGGAGTCGAGTATAGAATCCAACTCAAATTCGTCATGGTCATCCAAGTGAATGGGCGGAGGTGGTTCTTTCGGCCTGCCCCTAAAGGTGCTGGATGTATATGGTTTCAGCAAAGACACATGAAACGTGGGATGCACCTTGTATCTAGGTGGCAGTTGTAGGGTCACAGAGGTTGGATTGAGTATCTTCTTTATAGGAAAGGGGCCAATGTATTGGTTAGCCAACTTCCTTGAAGGAACAGATAATTTCAGATATTTCGTGGATAGCCATACCAAATCACCTAATTTGTAATTCAGACTATCTCTGTGTCTTAAATCGTATTAATGTTTCTGCGAGGCTTTGGCAACCTGTAGATGTTCCTTTAGTAAGATAAGAGAGTCCTGGAGATTGATGAGATATGAAGTGGCTGCTGGTGAAGTAGAACCTATACGCGAAAGTGGAATGCTTTGTGGGTGGTAACCATAGGTAGCATAGAATGGACTGACTTTAGTCGAGGCTGATATTGAGTTGTTGTATGAATATTCAGCTAGAGGGAGAAGAGAGTACCAATTGTCTTGCAAATGTGTTATATAGCAACGAAGATACTGTTCTAAAATCCTGTTAATTCGCTCGGTTAAACCATTAGCCTGAGGATGGTAAGAAGTTGTTAATCTAGGTCGTATACGTAGAACTGAACATAAAGCTTTCCAAAAATGTGAAGTGAACTGAGTCCCTCGGTCTGTTATGATGGATTGAGGGATTCCATGGAGACGTACTATATGTTTTATGAATGCGTCTGCGGTGTCAGTTGCAGATGGCAAAGACGGTAGGGGAACAAAATGTGCTAATTTCGTGAGATGGTCGACCACCACCATAATGGTGTTATGGTTTTGAGATACTGGCAATTCCACTATAAAATCCATTGAAATTATTGTCCAAGGAATATCCGGAATTGGTAAAGGTGTGAGTAGTCCAATGGGCTTTATTTTCTGAGTTTTATTTCTAGCACAGACTGTACATGATACTATGTACTGTTGAATGGCATCTGCCATCTTAGGCCACCAAAAATATCATATCTCTGAATTGCTTCCTTAGTCTTATATATACCTTGGTGTCCAGAAAGGGGGTTATCATGGAATTGTTGCAAGATATAAGTCCTAAGTAGTCTAGGTATATAGAGCTTGTCATGGTAAGTATAAAGTCCTGTTTTGTCTTTTTGTAGTTGTGGGATGTCTGGTATGTCATCAGTTTGAAGAGCTTTGAGGATATCGTTTTCAAATGGTGTGAGGTTACCTATAATTTTGTCTGGAGGTATGAGACACATGTTATGTTCTGTCTTTTGATTTTGTTCATATACACGTGAAAGAGCATCAGCTCTAGAATTTAAAGGTTTTGGTCTGTATGTTATTACAAAGTTAAACCTGTCAAGGAATAATGCCCAACGGACCTGTCGTGACGAGAGGGTTCTACTCTGACGTAAATATTGAAGATTTTTATGATCAGTGTATATTGTGAATGGTCTGTTAGTACCTTCTAAGATATGTCTCCAGACTTCTAAAGCAGTCTTAATGGCCAACAGTTCCTTGTCGCCAATCGTATAATTTAGTTCTGCAGGTTGCAAAACTCTTGAATAGTAGGCAACTGGATGAAGCGTAGTATCTGTACTAGTTCTTTGGGAAAGGATTGCTCCTATGCCAATGTCTGATGCATCTGTTTCTACTATAAATTCACAAGTATGATCAGGGATTGACAAGATGGGTGCTGATGAAAATTTCTCTTTCAAGAGTTTAAAAGATGCATCGGCTTCTGTTGACCAAAAGAACTTTGTATTAGTTTTTGTTAGATTGGTCAGAGGTTTCACAATAGCTGAGAAGTTGAATATAAATTTGCGATAAAAGTTGGCAAAACCCAAAAAGCGTTGCACAGCTCTCACTGTTTTAGGTTGTGGCCAATCTTTTATTGCAGATAATTTTTCTGGATCCATTTGAATCCTATCTGGTGTGATGATATACCCAAGAAACTTTATCTCATGCACATGGAATAAACACTTCTCTAATTTAGCGAACAATCTATGTTCGCGTAAACGTGTCAACACCCACCTAACATGTTTTATGTGTTCAGATGTTGTTCTGGAGTAAATCAGTATATCGTCTAAGTATATTATTACGCAGATATCAATGAGATCTTTAAATATTTCATTTATGAAATATTGGAAAGTACCTGGGGCATTGCACAGGCCAAAGGGCATGACTCTGTATTCAAATAGCCCGTAGCGGGTTCTGAACGCAGTCTTCCACTCATCCCCATCTTTAATCCTGATCAAATTATACGCCCCCTTGAGGTCTAATTTAGTAAATATAGACGCACCGTTAAGGCGCTCAAGGAGTTCAGGGATGAGTGGAAGTGGATACCGGTTTTTAATGGTTACTGCATTCAGAGCTCTATAATCTATAATTGGCCTTAATGTTTGATCTTTGTTCTTTACAAAAAATATACCCGCTGCTGCGGGAGATACAGAAGGTACTATAAAGCCTTTTCTAAGGTTTTCATCTAGGTAGTCTCTGAGATATTGTAGCTCTTGTTGTGATAGTGGGTATATTTTACCAAAGGGGGCAGCTGAACCTGGAACTAAATCAATCGGACAGTCGGAAGTTCTATGGGGTGGTAAGGTCTCAGCCTCTTTGATATCGAACACATCAGATAAATCCTGGTACTCAGGAGGTATGGTAGTCTGTAGTGTAGCTATAGTGTAGCTATAGTCTGTTGTGGGAAGCATGTGTTTTTACAGAACTCAGAAGTGAAATGTATGTTACATTTTTCCCAGTTGATACTAGGATTGTGTTTTACCAACCAGGGTAAACCTAAGATGACTGTGTGAATGGCTGTGGGTATGATGTCAAAGCTTTGAAATTCAACATGACCCTCTTCTGTCTGTAACAATAGTGGGATGGTGTGGTGTGTTACCGGTCCTTTCTGGATTAAAGATCCATCTATTACCTTAATAAAAAGAGGGTTTTGCTTTGAAATTATAGGTATTTTATTTTTTCTGACAAAGGAAGCATCCATAAAACAACCATATGCGCCAATAACAGCTTCAGTCTTGAACTGATGTTGATCCCACTGCAAAGATAAAAAAACGGTAAGTGCATGAGTCTGTTTCTGCAGGGATACAGTATAGATATGGGATGGCTTACCCTTTTTAGTATATTGTAGAATGGGACAAGTACCCACTGTATGATCTTTACTAGCGCAATAAAGACATAGGTTAGAGGTGCGTCTCCTTGCTTTTTCCTCTGGTGTGAGGGGAGCCTTGATAATGCCAATCTCCATGGGGACACTTACTGGTGTGTTTCTGTCGATATAGGTAGCAGTTGGTCTTTTAAATGAGGAGTCAGAAGTCAGTCTCTCAGTGCGGCGTTCCCTTAGCCTGCGGTCTAAGGTGATTGCCAGCTTAATAAGTCCTGTTAGGGTCTCAGGCATCTCTACTCTGGAGATTTCATCTTTTAAGATGTCATTGAGCCCAAGCCTGAATTGATTTCTTAATGTGATGTCGTTCCACAATGTATCTGTGGCCCACATCTGGTATTCTGTGACATAATCCTCAACAGGACGTTTTCCCTGTCTGAGAGATCTAAGTTTGGTTTCTGCATTTATTTGTGTGTTGGCATCTTCATAAAGTGATGCTATTAAGGAAAAAAATGCATCAAGTGAATTCAAAATCTCATCACTGGATTAAAAAAAATGGTTAGCCCAGGTCCTGGGTTCCCCTGTTAAGTATGAAATAACAGTACACACCTTTATTTTTTCTGTATGATAAGTGCAGGGTTTCATAGAAAAAAGCAGCAAACAAGAATTTTTGAAGTCTCTGAAATCTGACCTCTTTCCTGAAAAGACTGCAGGAGGGTTAATGTGTGGTTCAGGAGGGTCTAGATTTCTAGGAGTTATTATTTCCTTATAAACATTTTTTAAAGCAGTGTTCTCAGCTTGTAAGTCTGTGAGCGCTCTTGCCAAATAATCAACTTTTTGGTTTAAGGTTTCAAACTCTGTTTTTATGGCTTGGGAGTCCATATTTATATTTAAGGCTTGATTATTATGTTAGATAAATTGTATCTTTTAGAATTGTAGTGTGTTGCTAGTTGCAAACGCCAAGAGATACAAATTATAACCTGGCAATATGCTTCAAGCGTTTTGCTAAGAGTGAACTCACAGAAAATGCTGCTAGACAAATATGATTCTATTCAGACAAACAAGTGTGCAAGTCTGATAAATTCACAGAGGCAAATATGGATAGCTAGATCAAAAATAGAGTTCTTTAGCATAAGATCAATTGTTAATATAAAGACTGAGTAAGTACGGTTGATAATATGAACTAGAAACAACTTGAGAGAATCTGATTAGCAGAGTTATACTTGCGGTAGCCTGTGCTTGGCTTTCCCTTGCAGCATGGAACTCTGTAATGGCGGAGTGAGACTGGAGTTCTTCCTGAGAGCTGAGTGGCTAGTTGCAGTACTGGTCAGGCTGAGAGATTGTTCTGTAGCTTCCGGAAGGAAGGTGAGTTGAAGTCCTAGCGAAGCAGGTGAATGAATCAGCTGCAGCTGGAGATGTGAGAAAATCCTCTGTAATACTGTGGTGGAGCTGCACTTTAGGAGAGAGACTGACAGGCAATCTATGAAATTGATTCAGATGGCTGTGCAGATTAAGTGTCTTTAGTAGAAAGCAGCAATTAGTTAGAAAGTTCCTTTTTGAGGGTTAAATTCAAATAAGCAAAAGTTCAATATCACTCAGTTTGAGATGATAGCAGGAGTGACTTGATTTCTGTGAAGTATTCCAATCAGAACAAACAAAATAATCAAGCAAAGTAGATCTCAGGAAGTGAGGTTTTATAGGCAGGTGAAAAGGTGCAAGTGGAATGTCTTAAAGGGACATTACATCTAGGCAGGATCTTCTATTTAAAGAGAAACAAAAGGTAGTTGATAGTCCGGTCAGGATTATTACTAAGTTTAATAGTCACTGGGGTAAGATCAGAACTATCCTTAAGAAAAATTGGCATATTCTTCAGGCAGATATTTCCCTTGATGGAATCATTCCAGACTATCCATTGCTGAGTACAAAAAGGGCGTTAAGCCTAACAGATAGTTTAGTCCATAGTGAGTATAAGAAGGGAACTCCTGCAAAGCCCAGAGTGGGAAGCCACCCCTGTGGGAAATGTGTGTATTGCAGTAGTCTGAAGAAAACAAAAACATTTTTTACAGATGTAAATCATGTGTTTAAAATCAAACAATGGATTACTTGCAATAGAACAGGGGTGATCTATCTCCTTTACTGCTCGTGCCCCCACAAGAGAGATAAAAAAGAGAGAATTAGGGAGCACAGGAATTATATAAAAAAATGGGAACATTGATAGCCCCATAGGAAGACATTTTCTTGAGAAACATGGATCAAGCATTGATGATCTATCAGTGATTGGCATAGAACATATTAATAGTAGAAGGAGAGGAGGAAATATTGACAGGGTGTTACTCCAGAAGGAAGCAAAGTGGATGTATATTTTAAATACATTAACACCTGGAGGGTTAAATGAAAGAAATGAATATGCAAGCTTTCTTTAAACACGTTGTCTAAGCCTTCTAAAAGGTCTTCTATCTCTTTATTTTCTTATTTTAATAACATAATGATAGTATAAAATCTGGAAGCAATCTATCAAAAGAGAATTTAAATTTAACCTGTATTGTATATAAATATATCTCCGGTTTATCAATTCTCGTTAATAAGTAGTCTGTGAATTATTTTAAAGGTTTAATCTAGTCTAATTTGAAGGCCATGTTAAAAAATAGGCAATAGACATGATTCATTTGCAACTTTGTGTTATAGTTTCAACAATGTATGTTTGCCTTTAATTAAGTTGGTTGTATCAGACCAAAGGACACGCTATTTAAGGAAGGTGTGTCAATACAAGTGGTATCTGACGAAGCCCTGTGCAAGCGCACAAGGGGAGGGGCGAAACATTAGAAATACACAGAACATATTCCCCTATGTGCAGAACATTGGAATGTGAAATATTTACAGTAAATATACACTATAACACTTTTTTATAAAAAATGTACATTTCATAAATATGTTTTAACATGTTTTCATCTATTTAACTACAAAAGGCTCCAATGCACCTATATATACAGTATATATATATATATATATATATTTCCATACAAGGTTAGCACTCTAACATAGCTTCTTAGAGCCTGAGTCACAAATGGATATAGGTATATTTCCAACGTTTTGGCCCCAACCTTGACAGAGGCCCAGGTTGGGGCCGAAATGTTGGAAATAAAATGTTGAAAAACATATGAAAAAGAGAGAAGAGTTTTCCTTGTATACCTATATATATATATATATATATATATATATATATATATATATATATATATATATATATAGATAGATAGATAGATAGATAGATAGATAGATAGATATCAATGTATTTATGTGTTTATATGTGTATATATGTCTGTAAATACATATATATATATATATATATATATAAATATACAGTATATGTACACATATATAAACATATAAATATACAAATATTACATACACATTTTTATAGACGTATATGTATGAATGTCTATGTTAAAGCCTTTTGCCTGCCTTTTTTTTTCCTCTAACACATGAGATCTCATATCCTTGATCCTTTATTACTTTTGTGTGCAATATTCTTTAATAAATTTTATTAGATGGTGCTATTATGAGTTATTATGAGTGTAACTATACTTTGTAATTTGTAATGTATTTTTGATGTATTTTGTGCAACCTTTTAGTTTCACAAACAGTTAACCAGAGCTCTGAAGTTGATGTAATCATTCTAGCGTAAATCACGATTGTGCTCAAGCGACCATATTTTACTTTCAACTCGTAGTACCAGCAGTAAGCTCGACCATTGCAAACACCCACAACAAATACTCTATTTCTCAGGCGCAAACATTGCGCTCCACTCGTAATTTGGCCATAAGTAGAGTATAGGGAATCCATTTAGTTTTATTTTTAGTTAAAGCTTAAAGAATATATATGATGTAATAGAAAATTCTAGTAGTAATTTAATAAAGCTGAGACTAAAAGCATTTTTATAATAATATTTATGAAAACAAAAAGAAAAGAAAAAAAAAAGCTTTTTACTAGACCAAGTGGTCATGATTTCAATTTGAAAGTTAAAGGGACATGAAACCCAACATTTTTCTTTCATGATTCAGGTGGAGAATACAATTTTTATCAACATTCCTATTTATTTCTATTGTCTAATTTGCTTCATTATTTAATATTCTTTGTTGAAGAAATAGCAATGCACATGGGTGAGCTAATCACACTAGGGGGGGGCGATTTATCAATGTGCGCTGTCAGCATTTATCATTGCACAAGCATTTTGTGTGGAATGCTTGTGCAATGCCGCCCCCTGCACATTCGCGGCCAATCAGCCGCTAGCAGGGGGTATCAATCAACCAGATCGTATTGTATAGGTGGCGGATGAGTTAAGAAACAGCAGTCTTAACTTTTGTTTCCGGCGAGCCTGAAGGCTCGCGCGGAAACAGCTGTATTGACAGCTTGATAACTCGGCCCCTAGGCATCTATGAGCAGCCACCAATCAGCAGCTACTGGGTGTATTTAGATATGCTTTTCAACAAAGGATATCAAGAGAATGAATACAATTAGATAATAAAAATAATTTGGAAAGTTGTTTAAAATTTAATGCTCTTTCTAAATCATAAAAAAAAAAAAATTTGGATTCTATGTCCCTTTAAGAATTTACTTTTTTCTCTTGGTATCCTTTGTTGCAGAGTAAACCTAAATAGCGGCTGATTGGTGGCTCCACATATATGCCTCTTGTCATTGACTACCCTGATGTGTTCAGCTACCTCCCAGGACTTCATTGCTGTTCCTTAGCCTTCTTTTAAAATAATGGTTCACAATGTGGAAACACAAAAAAATATACTGTTTTTAAAATGAATTAAATACAAAACATTTCTGTACTGCATGTGACAAATCACTATATAAATGTACAGATGTATGTAAACAAATCCAAAAAAGTTAATAGCTGGAACTTAAATATTAGAATAGGGGACATTAAAACTGTTAAATTGATATTGAAACTATCAAGAAGTGCATATTTGTGCAGAATAATATGGAGTATTAGATATTCACTGGAGACTAGATTACGAGCGGTGCACTTACTGTAGTACGCAAGCAATAAGGGATATTATTAGGATTTTTGCGCATCACTAAAATAGTATGTGTATCACAAGTTGAAAGTAAACGCATTTGCTTGAGCGCAATCAAATTTAACTGCGTCAAGTTAGTACAACTTCAGAGCTCTGGTTAAATGTTACGTGAGACAAAAAAGTTGCACAAAACACACCAAATATACATTTAACAATAAACTTAAACTCATAATAACAGTCTGAGAATTATTATTTTAAAATAAAACATTGCATAAAATAGTTATAAGGGCTCAAACATATGAGATTTCAGGTGTTAGAAAAAAAAAGGCTGTAAAGGGACATGGAACCTAAAATGTTTCTTTCATGATTCAGATCAACTTTAAATAACTTTATGATTTACTTATTTTATAATATTTTTCTTCATTCTCTTGGTATCTTTTATTGAAAAGTAGGGACATATGATTAGGAGCCGGCCCATTTCTGGAGCACACTATGGCAGCAGTTTTGTAAGAATGTTATCCATTTGCAAGAGTACTAGATTGCAGCACTATTTCCTGTCATTTAGTCCTCCAGATGTCTACCTAGGTAGCTCTTCAACATAGAATATCATGGGAACAAAGCAAATTTGATAAAAGAAGTAAATTGGAAACTTTTTAAAAATGGTATGCTCTGTCTGAATTATAATATAACATTTTCTTTTACTATAGATATTATGAAATATATGTTATCATGCCAAATAAACATTACTTCACATATTAAAGTGTATCACTATATTGGGATGCCAAGCGTATATTAGTCCTTTAAAAGCACAGCAAAGTAAAACATTTTCAAAAATGTTCCAATTTATCAAATTAGGGCCTAGTTTCTATCGAGGTAGTAAATTTGGAAAACTGGCGGTAACAGAAAAAATCTTTATAGACTTTAATGAAGAGAAATGTTTTTACCACCAGTTTCCAAACTATAGCACCTCACTGGAAACGAGTTTCCCTTTCCAGCAAGCTCCATTATTTTCCATTAGAGACCTTTTCAAACTTGCAGGGACAACTGCTTTTTAAAGGGACAGTCTAGCCAAAAATAAACTTTCACAATTCAGATAGGGCATGTAATTTTAAACAACTTTCCAATTTACTTTTATCATCAAATTTGCTTTGTTTTCTTGGTATTCTTAGTTGAAAGCTAAACCTATGTAGGCTCATATGCTAATTTATTGGCGCCTTAAATGCCAGGGGTCAGCACTGATTGGCTAAAATGCAAGACTGTCAAACAAACTGAAATAAGGAGGCAGTCTGCGGAGGCTAAGGTAAGGTAATCACAAAGGTAAAAAGTATATTAATATAACTGTGTTGGTTATGCAAAACTGGGTAATGGATAATAAAGGGATTATCTATCTTTTTAAACAAAAAAATTCTGGTGTAGACTGTCCCTTTAAGGAAATTCCCAGAGGGCAGCACTGAGAGTTTTTGTGTGGTTTTTCACATTTGTTGCAGCAGATGTTTAATAATTGGGCCCTGTGTGAGAATACTTGCTGTGGACATGGCTGTAGACCTTGAGATACTGCTTTCAAACATCATGCATGCTCAGAGAACTGTTACTCAAACTACTTTTGCTAATGCATGCGCATTACAAATATATTTCTTTGCATATTAAAAATGCACTAATGTGCATTTTAATTTTGTCTACAATGTCCCACAAAGGCAGAAAAAAAAATGAATGTTCAATATCACATATGCAGTGTATCATATTATAAGAAAGACAGGGATTGGCTGTTATGTTATCCAATATAAAAGCCTAATACAATTTATATTATTAGAACTTTATCATGTGTTGTCATGTCAGTGGTGTGGTGCAGAGGGCAGAATCTGTACTGAATTGCATTTTTAAATCAATCATTTGGGACAAACAAATACCCAGCCTGTTGGGAAATACAACAGCATGTACTATACCACATGTATGAACAACATTGATGCTGTAGATGGCGCTGTTCAGTTTAGATTACTGATTGTTTATGTCTGTGATCTTGTTCATTCTTTTATACAGGAAGGAAGTTGTTCTTTAATCTCTATTGTGTTTTTCCTCCTCTGTGTGTGCAGACTATCGTTTTACAAGTCCTTTGGTATGTTCCATATATTGCTGATGCATCTGTACAAGTAAAGCCTAATGCAGTTTTCTTTAAAAGCTTCCAGTGTCTTTTTGATACATACACCAACAGGTTATGGGCCCAGACACTGAAAAAAAAAACTACAAGTCAGTAAATGTTGCATCTATGATCCAAGCAAATACTGTGTGAGGAAACAAGAGCTGCATCCAAATTACTGAAAGATGGCAAGTGGTTCAGATGTGAAATATGCAATAGCAAAGCTAAACAATACCAACTACCAGCTGTGGAAGTTTAAGCTTGAAATGCTGTTATCCAAAGAGGATTTATGGGAGGTGCTGGATACAAACAGACCCACTGATAATCCAGGGGAATGGGACAAGAAAAACAGGCAGGCAAAAGCAGTTATAAGCCTGTTAGTGGAGGAAGATCAACTCATTCATGTAAGAAAAGAAAACACAGCTAAAGGTATGTGGACTGCACTACAAAAACTGCATGAACGTTCAAACTTAAATAGTAAACTATATTTGCCGCGCAAACTATATAAGATGAGGCTGGAAAAAGGCCAGGAAATGTGTGAACACGTGAATGCTATGCTAGAGATTGTGGAACAGCTATGTGCAATTGGAGAAGAAATTAAAGACAATCATATTGTAGCGTTGTTACTATGCAGCCTTCCAGAGTCATATAGTGCCCTTATCAACGCTCTAGAAACCAGACCTGAACAAGAACTAACACTAGAATATGCTAAGGGAAAACTAATTGATGAATATAATAGAAGAAAGGAAAACATGCATAGTGAAGAAAATGAGAGATCAGAGGTAGCTCTGAAGGCGCAAGAAGGCACAAAACTAAACAGAGAAACCAGAGTGTGTTTTCGCTGCAAAAAGGTCAGTCACCTGAAAAAGAACTGCTCAATCTGGAAAGCTGAACAGCGAAGGTTAGAACCACCTACAAGAGAAAGAGCTAAGGCAGCCACAAAGCAAACTGCAGCTGCATCATGGAGCGGCAGTTTTAAAGTGACTCAGAATAGTACACCACATGGATGGTGCATTGACTCAGGGGCAACTAGTCACATGACAAGTGATGAGACATTCTTCACAGAAATTGATTTCAATACTAAACATAAAGTCTTCCTAGCAAATGGGAAAAGTATTACAGCTGAAGGTAATGGTCAAGGGTTCCTGACTTGCATCACACCATCAGGAGGTAAGCAAAGCATTCTAGTAAAGAATGTTCTGTACGTCCCAAGTTTAGAAGGAAGCCTCCTATCAGTGAAAACTCTTGCTAACAATGGACTCACAGTTCAGTTCCAAGGCAATGAATGCACAATTCGAAACAGGAAACAAATCCTAGCAAAAGGAAGATTGAACGAACACCTGTACAAACTTATCACTGAAAGGAAGCAAGCCAAAACAGCCATTCATAATTCACACAACAAATGTATCCACCTGTGGCACAGGCGATTAGGACATCGAAACCGAGAGGCCATAAAGGAACTTGCAAAGGAAGGTTTATCAGAAGACATGATAAATTTGCCTTGTGACATGCTCATGAAGTGCACATGTTGTATCAAAGCAAAGGCCACACGTACCCCACTTCCACAAGCCAGTCAAAGAAAAACCACTCACCCCATGGAACTCATACACAGTGATGTGTGTGGACCAATGAAAACCCCCACACCCGGCGGGAACAGATATTTACTGACTTTCATTGACGATTATTCCAGGTACACAACAACATATCTGATGAAGCACAAAAGTGAGACATCAGAGAAACTTCAAGAATTTATAGCTACATTCAGCAATAAATTTCAACGGAAACCAGGAACATTACGTACCGACAACGGAGGGGAATATATGAGTAAGGAAGTGGAGTCATACATAAAGAGACAAGGCATTATACACCAAACAACTGTACCATACACTCTTGAGCAAAATGGTGTTGCAGAAAGGAAAAATCGCACCCTCATAGAAATGGCAAGATGCATGCTTTCAGATGCCAATTTACCTAACCAGTACTGGGGTGAAGCAATAATGACTGCAACATACTTACAGAACAGGCTACCATCAAAAACTATTGAGAGCACCCCATATGAAATGTGGAATGGATCAAAACCTAGTATGGGACATATTAGAGTGTTTGGATGTAAAGCATATGCCCATGTTCCAAGTGAGAAACGCTCCAAATTAGAGAACACAGCCATAGAAGGCATTCTTATGGGCTACAGTGAACAAAGTAAAGGCTATAGAATTCTTCATCCAAAGACCAACAAGATCACAATAAGCCGCAGTGTTTATTTTGATGAAAGTCAAACATCAGAAAAAATGTCCCTTGAAAGCCATGAAGAGAACCTCTCCACTGAATCAGCAAGAGATGCTGACCAAAGTGAAGCTGTACAGGAGACAGAGCAAGAAGTGGAGCTCACAATAGAAAAAACAGCTACTCACAAACCAATAGAACCCACTGAACAACCAGAAATCAGAAAATCGACTCGGGTGACTAAAGGTATACCACCACGCAAGCTGTCATACATCGCTAAGACACATGAAACACTCAAACCAACATCCTGGGAAGATATAGAAAAATTGCCAAAAAGGGAAGCCAACCAATGGAGAAAAGCAGCCGAAGAAGAAATAAAATCACTTCAGGAAAATAAAACCTGGACACTCTCTAAGCTCCCCCCCGGTCGCAAAGCTACAGGAAGCAAATGGACTTTTAAAGTAAAATACGATGCAGAAGGAAATATCCACAGATACAAGGCAAGATTAGTTGCAAAGGGATACTCACAGAAATTTGGAGAAGATTATGATAAAACTTTTGCTCCAGTTGTAAAACACTCCACCATCAGAGCGCTCCTTAGCATTGCAGCCGGAAAGGGAATGCAAGTGAGGCACCTGGACGTCATAACTGCTTTCCTATATGGAGACATCAAGGAGGATCTCTACATGGAACAGCCACCTGGATTTGAGAGGGAACAGAACCTTGTATGCAAACTTCAAAAGAGCATCTATGGACTAAAGCAAGCTGCGAGAATGTGGAATGAAAAAGTGAATGAAGTACTCATGAAACAAGGATTCTCAAGAAGCAAAGCAGATCCATGTCTATATTCAAGGCATCAAGAAAACAAATGGATATACATCCTAATTTATGTTGATGACATCATAACTTGTTTTGAACAAGAAGGGGACTGTGACCAAATAGTTCATATATTGAAACAGAACTTTGAGATTAAAGAACTAGGGAACATCACTCATTATTTAGGAATCCAAATAGAAAGGGAAGAGGATGGAAGCTATCTTCTTAACCAAAGTCAGAAAATTACAGAAATATTAGAGCAATTTCACATGCAAGATGCAAAAGAGGTGAAAACACCTATGGAACCAGATTACCTGAAAAACAACGGAATAGAAAACTTGTTACCCAATAATGACAATTACCGCAGGGCAATTGGAAAATTGCTATACATTGCCACTGTGACAAGACCAGACATTGCCGCAGCAATAGGTATACTCTGTAGAAAAGTTGGGACACCATGTCAACGCGACTGGAATGCAGTAAAGAGGGTGATACAGTACCTAAAAGGAACAATTCGGATGAAGCTGCGACTGCCAGCAACATCAAACCCAAAACTAATTGGATATGTTGATGCTGATTGGGCCGGAGATACCACTGACCACAAATCTACAAGTGGTTACATCTTCCAGTATGGAGAAGGAACAATAAGTTGGTCCAGTCGAAAACAAGCGACTGTTGCACTCTCTTCAACGGAAGCAGAATATATAGCAGCAGCACATGCATGTCAAGAAGCAATTTGGTTTTGTCAACTTTTTCAAGACATGGGACTGGATGTGTCTAAACCCATACCAATTCTTGAAGACAACCAAGGGTGTATAAAGTTGACACAATCAGAAAGAGTGAATCCTCGAACCAAGCACATTGATGTAAAATATCATTTACCCAGGGACATGCAAGAACAAGGTATTATTGACATTCAATACTGCCCATCAGAAGAGATGACTGCAGACGCACTCACAAAGCCGTTGCCAAAGGAACGGCATTGTTTTCTTCAAAAGAAACTGAACGTAGTGTAATTATGTACATGCCGTTGAGAAGGGGTGTTGGGAAATACAACAGCATGTACTATACCAAATGTATGAACAACATTGATGCTGTAGATGGCGCTGTTCAGTTTAGATTACTGATTGTTTATGTCTGTGATCTTGTTCCTTCTTTTATACAGGAAGGAAGTTGTTCTTTAATCTCTATTGTGTTTTTCCTCCTCTGTGTGTGCAGACTATCGTTTTACAAGTCCTTTGGTATGTTCCATATATTGCTGATGCATCTGTACAAGTAAAGCCTAATGCAGTTTTCTTTAAAAGCTTCCAGTGTCTTTTTGATACATACACCAACACAGCCAGGCCTGTTTGAGGATTGGCCATAGCAGGTCTTTGCAGAGTGGACCTGGGACTATTAATTAAGCCTTTCAGGGCAGGATCTAGACAGGTGTGGTAAGTACACCACACTCAGCCACAAGCTTGGCTTTTAATGGTGGGGTGCAAATTTGAAGCATGAATAGATCCAAATGTTTTATGATTTTGTGTTTTTAATGTTTATTACCTGCACACAGCCACATGGTTGCAGCCTACATGCTGTTTTCTGTAGTAAAAGAGGAGGAGACCATGCAGCCTAATAGGGCATGCATTTTTTCACCCTTCTGCTGCTGGTACCAGCTTCAAGATTCCCCCTCATTGGAGCAGTGCTCACTATGACCTTAAAATGACCAGCATGACTGCTCCTACATATGAAGACTTACCATGGGGCGATGACATTGTAACTCAACAAAGTTTAAATGGGGAGGATCACAGGGACCATTGGGTGTCACACTACCTCCCCCCCCCGCCCCCCTTTCACTGCTAAACCTTTCCAACAGGATGTCATGTGTCACAGCCAGGGCACATCTCAACTCCAACCATCCCTTCTTTTTCTCAGATCCCATACCATGCAAACCACTTTTAGGTGACACAAGTCCGCTAAAGACAGACTAGATGTGTTTATCATAGTTATACATGACTCTTTGTCCTTTATTTTTTTAACATCTGAAAGATATATTCTACTCTCAGCTAATTTTAATGGATATACAACTTATCTATATCTCAGTGAAAAATGATCTGCTAAGATAAATATTAAATTACTTACTCAACTATCCAGTTCTCTTTACCTGCAACATAACTCTTTAATGACAAAAGCCTATTTATCAAGCCTAAAAATGAAATCCAAAACTAACTTCCTGTTCCAGAAGTAGATATCTATCTATCTATCTATCTATCTATCTATCTATATATATATATATATACTCTCAAAAATGCTATTAATAAAGTCTTATTTCAGGTTTTACATTTAATAGGACTTTGAACATAAATTCTAAGCTGCACGATAGTATATCTTGCTATCTTAGAAGAAGTTTGCAATGAGTAATAAGCTTAACAATTTTTTATTTTATTGTATTCCCCTCTTATTTCTAGGAACAAAAGGACCCTTGCTAACTAATTATAAACTAATTCCCATATAAAGGGGTAGATTTATTAAATGTCAGACAGACATGACCCACTGTAATGAATCATGTCTGCCCGACATCGCTAAATGCCGACAGCATACGCTGTCTGCATTTATCATTGCACAAGCAGTTCTTGTGAAATGCTTGTGCAATGCCGCCCCTGCACATTCACGGTCAATCGGCCGCTAGCAGGGGGTGTCAATCATTCCGATCGTATCTGATCGGGATAATTGCAGTTCGCCATCTCAGAGGTGGCGGATGAGTTAAGGAGCAGCGGTCTTAAGACCACTGCTTCCTAACTCCTGTTTCCGGCGAGCTAGAAACATTGGGGTAGCCCTGATATCTTATCTCCCATTAATCTTTCATGATTCAGATAGAGCATAACATTTGAAACATCTATCCAATTTACTTTTATTATCAATTATTGTTATTATTATTACTATTATTATTATTATTATGCTTCTGCAATGGGTTAAAATAAGAGTACAGCTTTAAAGATAGTTGCAGGTACAGAAGAAAAAACACTAGTATGGTGAGAAGAAGCAACGCTACTGTAGTTGTACCCAGCAGTTTGATGTCCCTTTATTATTAATAATAATAATAATAATAATAATATTAATGTATTATGTATTTAAACAAGTAGACATGTATTCCGTTCGAATATCCATTTATTAGCTAAATAGAAAATGAAATATACAGGTGGCCCTCGTTTTACAACGGTTCAATTTACACCGTTTCAGAATAACAACCTTTTTTTCCAGTCATGTGACTGCTATTGAAAAGCATTGAGAAGCAGTGCATTTATTAAAATAGCCAGTAGGTGGAGCTGTCCGCTTGAGTTGCAGCAAAGCCAAGCAAGTTGAAATTAATCAGTTTTACCAGACCTGAGCTATTGAGCAGATTTCAAAGGAACAAGATCTTCCTGTCTATAAATCAGTCCAAATTGAAATGCATAGAAAGAACTGTTTGCAGAAAAATGCAAGTGAAGTCTGTGTTGTGTGATTATTTTGTTAGAAACATAGAAACATAGATATTGACGGCAGATAAGAGCCATAGGCCCAGCAAGTCTGCCCCACCTTACCTAACAGTATAAACTTATCTAGTTCGTAGGATAGCCCTATGCTTGTTAGGTTTATAATGCTGTTTAGCAAATGTTTTTGTTCATTTAACTTAGTTTAATTATATATTCTGTGTTGTGTGATTATTTTATTAGGTTTATAATGCTGTTTAGCATTTAAAGTCTTCATTTCAAAGCTTTAAAAATAATGTATTAGGTGTTACTTATGCCAATTTTGAGAGGGGCCTGGAACCTAACTCTCTCACTTCCAATTGACTTACATTATAAACTGGGTTTCAATTTACAACGGTTTCGATTTACAACCATTCCTTCTGGAACCTAACCCCGGCGTAAACTGAGGGCTACCTGTATATTTATATATACTAGGCATGTGCATTAGTTTCAATACGAATGCTAGTTTGTAAAAAAACGATATTTGTTTTGTTTTGATGAAGTATAACGAAAACAAATTTAAAAGTTCCACAAATATTCAGTATTCATTTTGTTTCAAATGAAACCAATACCGAATAGTGCAGCAGACGAATATTCAGGGAAACAAATGTAATAAATGTAATATTTGAATGATGTAATATTCTAAATAGAAATATTCAAATTGATACGTTTGTATCTATTAAGTATCAATTTACTAAATTCCCTACCACATAACCTTTGAACTTTTGAATAGTATTTGTTAAATTGAATGTTACATTCGAAATTTCAAAAGTGAACATTCGTTCTAATTATAAACATTTGAATTCAAAGGTGACATTCGAAAACTGTAAATAGCATTCGATTATAGAATTTAATGAAAATCGAATTTCAACAATAACATTTGAATTCGGATATAAACACATTCGCCCATCCCTAGAGCCAACCGTACATTTTTTTTTAGGAACCACCAAATCATTGTGGTTAATGGGATGCATGTAAAATAACATTTAGGAACTAGAATTTAAAAATGACTCCGTAGCTTCTAGGCTTTGTCAAGCATTATTTTATATTAGTTTTTGAACTTATGTGGCAGTCAATGAAATACAATATACACTCACTTCCAAATTCCAATCCATTTTCTTCAGTCTCTTATAGCAACAAACAGGTGGAAGAATGCATTGGCTTGAAGTTCTTCAGAGATGTACAGCCTCTATGATTGGCTGTATAAATCCAACATTAAAAATAAATAAAAATGCACTGGAGCGTGAGAGAGAGTGAGAGAGTGAGAGAGAGAGTGAGAGAGAGAGAGAGAGTGTGAGAGAGAGAGTGTGAGAGTGAGTGAGTAAGTGAGAGAGAGAGAGAGAGAGAGAGTGTGAGAGAGAGTGAGAGTGTGAGAGTGAGAGTGAGAGTGAGAGAGAGAGAGAGAGAGAGAGAGAGAGTGTGTTGGGGGCTTGGAAAAACACCTTTACATCTATAATAGCCAAAGACACAGATATACTGCTGTGCTAAAAATAAATAAGTAAAATAACTTTGACAAAGTATGAAAATATATGGTTGTGCTAAAAGTAAAATGACCTGAGGTACAATGCCTTTCTTTGATAAGTAAAATAAAAATAATTTCTTATTTAGTACTGCTTGTTGACTTTGTCACTTATGATTAAGTTCAGAAACTGAAATAATCTGCTTGTAGACATGATTTCTATAACTGATAGTAGTTAGCAAGCCACAAACATTGAAGGAGGAAATAAATGTTGGTCATAGTTTTAGAAGCATGAAATAAAAGCATTTCTCAAAACATTTTACTTCCTGGTCATTACAAAATAAGTCATTAGGTTTATAGGGAGCGTTCTCAACTTTTAAGTAGACACATTTCTAAGGTCACGTGACACTCCTGAATTATTTCACGGTACCTTTCTTATCTGACAGAACTCTGCTTATGTAATGTATTGGTATAAACACAGCAATAATGTGAGTAAATATTGATTTATTTTGTGTGACTAGAAAATGTTCAAACAATATACCATGTGAAATTTGGGATACTTTCACTCTTACTCTCAATGTCATGTGACTCTAGAAACCCTAGGTGTGCAACACTGTTTTATGACTCTTTAAAAGCTATGTTTTTACCCCCACCCACCCCAAGTATGCTACTATCCTCAACAGCAAGAGGATTTTTTTTAACTTTTGACGTGGCATGCAGTGTGGCAAGTCAGCTGCCATATTGCCTGCTCTACAGGCTATACAGCCTTGGATCCTACACTGTATTCAGGGCAAAAGGTGTATACTCGGTGTAGCTTGTGAGGTTGCCAGTATGGCACCTGTTTGGCTATACCAGCTGTCAGTTCAAAGGGAAAAGAAAGAAAAAGGCTTTGCATGAATTAAATGCATAGTTAAAGCCAGCTTAGGAGCATCAATGCACAACTGACAGCTAGCTGAATACATCTGGTGACTGAGCCATTTAGAAAAGCCATATGTGTATAATAGGGATGGGCGAATGTGTTTACATTCAAATTCGAATGTTAGAGCGAATGTTATTGTAGAAATTCGATTTACATAATAGAATGTTGATAAGAACGAATATTCATAAAAATTCGATTTTCGAATGTTATTTACAGTTTTCGAATGTCACTTTCGAATTCGAACGTCACTTTCGAATTCAAATATTACATTTATAAAACAATTGTAGACTAGAAACACTATTTCGAATTCGAATGTCACATTCAAATCGAATATCACATTTAAATTTGAATATTACATTTCTAAAACACAGTATCAGACTAGAAATACTATTTCGAATTTGAATCTCACATTCGAATCGAATATCACATTTGAATTTGAATATGACATTTCGAAATTGAATGACTAGATAGCTAAACATTCTATTATTCAAACGAATATTTTCTAATTTTATTGAGAAATTCGAAAACGAAAATTCGAAAATAGAATGTTAGAATGTTATATAAATATTCGAAATTCGATTCGAACGAACGAATGTATCAAAATTCATTTTAAATTTTGATTTTTTAGAAACATTCACCCATCCCTAATGTATAACCACTAGCACCAACTTCTCCTGAACCTACCTTTAACAAATGATACCACGAGTATGGAGTAAAATTGATAAAAGAAGTAAATACAAAAGTCTATGTTCTATCTGAATCACAGACATGTAATTCTCACATTCGTTTAAGAACACAGTCTGCACCTTTTCTATCTCATTCTGCAGTAACAGTAAAAAAGTTATTTTAAAATTAATATTGTTTCTGGTCACTTTGAAATGGCTGCCACGCTCTGCCTACTGATGACATCACAATCTGGGCTGCATTAAAGGGAAAGTAAACACTAAATAAATGCTAGACAGAGTGATGCATTCATAGAAAAGATTGGTCTTAGAATAACATATATATATATTTAAAGTTTCATTAGCTGTTCAAACATTGACAAAATAAGTTAAAAGGTTTAGTGTCTATAAAACAGTGAGAACTACCATGTTGTAACTTAGCTTATCTTCTCTGCTGTGGCCAATTAGGGACAGTTATACATTGGTCACTAGAGTGTGCAGCCAATGGTTGTGTGGAATATAACAGTGCTCTGCACTTCCGTATCTAACAGAAACTGAAAATCTCACATTTTCAGAATAGAATGACAGGAAAAGGGGACAAAATAAATAATGAAAGTATATTGCAGAGTATTTTTTATATAAATTTTTGCATTTTATATTATCATCTCAAGTGTTTGATGTCCCTTTAAAGGCTTTGCTAGTTGCAAAAGACTCACTAATTGGATTCAATAGACTGTTCAGCAGTGTGTATAGATACAGCCCAGATCGTGATGTCATCAGTGGTCAGAGTTTGGCAGCCATTTCATAATGACCAGAAACAATATTAATTTTAAAATAACTTTTTTACTATTACTGCTTCATGATATAGAAAGGGTACAGGAGGCTATTTGCAACTCAATCAAGTAAGACTTTAAGATGACTAAGGTGTAGACTGCCCCTTTAAGCATTTACATACAATAAATGTCTAATGCAATTATTTACAATCCCCTTTAGGACAGACTGGCCTGGGGAAAAAAGTATCATCCTAGTAAAAAACAAAGACCAGGAAAAAACCCATTAACATTCCAGCCACAGGTGGGCTTTCAAATTTAAATGAATGTGGGGAGTTAAAACGTTAGTCATATAGCAGGAGATTTAAACAGACTCCACATTTAAAAAAACATGGCAAATTATTAGGAATATGTAATCTGTGATATTTTTATCAATGGAAAAAAGAAAACAATTAAAATGGAATCATTAAAAAGAGAGATAGAAATAACCATAAAATAAATCAAAATATGATAGAATGGACATGAAACACATTTTTTTTTATTTCATGATTCAGATAGAGCATGCAATTTGAAATAACTTAATTTATTTCTATTATCTAATTTGCGTTCCATTTGTATCCTTTGTTGAAATGACTACCTAGGTAGGCTCAGAAGCTGCTGATTGGTGACTGCACATATATACCTCTTGCCATTGGTTTTAAGCTAGCTCCCAGTAGTACATTACTGCTCCTTCAACAAAGTATACCACGAGAATGAAGTAAATTAGATAATAGAAGTAAATTGGAAAATCAAATGATCTATGTGCAAACAATGGCTGTGTTAAATATAGCAGTATTAAGTCTGTGCTTACAACAGTAATTGGTAAACCCACAATTTTCAGAAATAAATTATATGGAAAATGAACAAAATTTTAAAAGTATATTACAAATATTTCCCCCCGCTACAGATAATTTAACAGTTTATATTGCAATCTCAAAATCATCAAAGTTCAGCAATGATCAGAAATAGCAGACACTGTGGTAGTATAATTAGTTATTATTCATATTTCCTCTTTACAGTCTAATTGTGTTTTAAAATGGTATATTTTTATGTTGTCTTAGCAGATAAGAATATGCAGGCGATTAATATATAAATACTCATGATAATTATTTGTCTAATTCAGAAATTGTTACTTACGGTGGTTGTGCGTAGGAGCCAGAGATCAGGATGAACAGGGTAAGACAGAGAGGTCTGAACCTCATGATGCTTAGGGATGTTGTCCAGAACCTGATGGACATGACTATTTATATGGGATGTAAGCCTTCAGCAAACAATTCCATTAATCAGTAACTGGGAGTGAAGCCAAAATCAGCAATGGGGGGAAAGTACAGACTTGTGCAACTGTTCATACCGATACACACACAGGTGAAATGAATTCTGCTTGATAAACATTGTGTTAAAAAATGCACAGAAGTAGAGTTATATAATTAAATTATGCAGAATTACAGGGTCCTGTTTTATAGGGCACAGTAGAAGTTATAGGACCAAAGGAAGAGTTTAGACAGGACAGTGGTTTTTGTTATTAAATTTTAGTTTTATTACTACTCCAAATAACAAACACATCAGCTATGTGAAGTTGGAAGTTGGAACCCCATGTAATTAAATCTTGAATACATATATACTATTTGTTTTTGCTGGTTTGTTTTCTGAGATATTACACGTTATATTTTAGCCCATTTAACGCATGCGCAAAAGATACAGGTTTTTTTTTACATTGAAACATGTCGAAATGCCATGATTTTGATTGAAAAATTGATATATATATAAATATATATATATATATATATATATATAGGGAAATGGACTGCACTTTTCAAACCGGACTAGGTACACATACCATCCTGCAAACCTCACAGCCCTGGATACTCACAGACAGCTGCACAGCTTTCAGTGACTCAGGAAGTTAACCTCAGTCAAGCCTGGGTGCAAAGCCTATAGGGTAAATTACAAATAAAAAATATTAACACAACACATAGAAAGTCTGGCACTCTCTTGCAAGCACACCGCTAGATTAAAAGCATAATGGAAGAGTTAGTCACAGCATTTCATCAGATATTGCTAGGCCCCGGACCACGTCAGGGTCTCTTCCTATGTAGGTGCCAAACAACCACACAAAGTATGCTTTTATTCAAACAGACTGAGGTGCAGACCCATAGAGAGACATATAGATATGTAAAAATTATAATTGGGATTTTTAGAAGGTACTACAGCTTATATGGCTGAATGTATTTTCCTGCTGATAGCTTTTGACTTGATCTAATGACCTTTTGACAGTTTAAAGTTTATAACTTTTATTATTTTCATGTCAAGTTATCTTTTGTTTTGCAGCAGCCCACAGAACAGGTTGTACAGTTTTGTTGTTAAGTATATGATTGTGTCTTATAGAAAGCCGCTTATGTTAGAACTGTGTAACTTGCTGTATAACCTTATATTGGGACCTACAGTCACAGTTCAGTATTTTATTTTTTATTTTATTTTTTTTAAAACAATTTTTTATTGAAGTTTCAACAAAGGGTAATGTACATAGTTTGCCCATCGGCAGTAAATAAATCAGAGCATTGCATGACATCCTATAAAACAAAACAAAAGATACACTTCAGTCTCTCTAGTCTGTGCTAATAATAAGGTATTGGACAAGTGAGAGTAAAATATAAAACAACATGTCTAGGTTAAATGCAATTATATGAGGCAGATCAACTGTGAAAGATGAATATGTGTAAATAACATCTTAGATCATGTCCTGAAAGTGCTAAAGAGAAACTGTGGGCTGTATGAAATAGAACTTCAGTTTTTGTTGGATTATATGGAAAATAATCCCGCCATCTATATGGAAAATGTTCTGTATCAGTCTATTCTAGTAATATGAAGATGTGGGGAGTTATCTTTTGTGGCGGCCTAACTTAGGCCATAGAGTATAGAAAAGAGGAGGAAAAGCAGCGGGCAAGAGCCGCTCGTATTATAGAAAGAAAAGAGGAGAGGAAGGGGGGGACGGAGCTTTCAGCAATAAGATAGTGTCGAGGGGAGAGGATATACAATATTTATTGTGGAGTGGGCTAATCTAATTGTTTAACCTAAATACATTGATATACTTTGCAATATAACCCACCCTAGGATAGCGAACGCCATGCCATGGTAGACATGTTATCTATCTATATTTAAGTGTAGCGTTCTGGCCTAAAGTAGGTTAACTTGTATGTAGATGCTCCCTCTACTGTAACAGCATGGAACAGGACCCAACATGACTATAGAGGGTGCGTAAGCTAAGTAGGACTTCTGTATGGTTATAGTTGGGATTTTTAATCCTGTGTAACTACTAAGCTGTAGTAAATCCCTTACTTAAGTGCACTGTACTAAGTCTACCTCCTTCAGCCTTAAAGCAAAAGTGTCTTGCTGTCTCGGCCACTGACAGTGCCTACACAAGTAACTCATGACTGTGAGGGGTTAAGGGGGTCACTGTGGGACGTATGCCATAAATACATTGGGACCTAGATGGGTATAGGCATATGTCAAATTGAGAAAATCTATGTTCTAGCGTTGAAGGAATTATATGTGTCTGTATAAACAGTGATCATATAGCGAAAGAGGAGCACACTTATGTTAGCCAATATGGAGATATCCTCCCAAATCACATACATGAATATGCTAAGTCCTTAGGGCTGTGTAAAATATAAAAATATGTGGGACCTGTATATGAGATGTAACAACTGCATAGATCAAAACAATAACATAACATACAAAAAGGAGAGCCCAAGCGGGCCATATAAATATATGACTTCTGCCATAGGTGCAACATTAAGCAAAGTGAGAACACAGATTACTAGTAGGGGATAACAGGGAGTGCTGATTGTTAATTACAAGGAATTCATCCTACTCCAGGCCTTCAGAAACTATAGGAGTATGTACAGTTATCTTCATACTGAGCTATGCACTTAAATGTATTTATGTCTAATCAAGCAAAGGCAGAGAGTATCCATATGTAGATAACAATATAACCAGCACATAGTAAATATAATGTAATTAACTTATAACCTAATTTGAACTAAATAAAGTCTCAGAAGCTTTTATTAAATCTTGGACTTAGCCTATTCCCTTATTTTGAGAAGTGATCCGGAGCTGCCAACCGCCGACAGAGAGGGTCATAACAGGGTCCCAAATTGTAATGATCAAAATTCTATCAATCATAAAAATTAGGTTTGTAGCTTGATCCTAAGTTCAGTTCATATAGCTTAGATGACTGAAGCAAAAAGGTTAAGCAGAATTTGCTATAAGTAATTGAATAAAGAAGTTTTAAGCTGGCATACGCATTAAAACTGATTGTTTGAATAAATGTATTTAGTTTCTTGAAAAGCATAAACACTTTGGTATCTCTGCTGAAATGCTTAAAATAAGGTTTAAACACTCTGAGGATATAATAGTTTAAAGGCTGATGTATGTTTCGAAGTAAGAATAAACAAAGGATGCACATATAACAAATAATAGTCAGCACTGCAGGAGAGAGATTTTGTACCTGACCGGAGTTTGCAGAGCTGACTGGAACAGAGCAGGGAAGCGTGTGTTGCGTACACTCAGCAACGCTGACTTGTGTACGATGTCGGCTTTTGGCAGTGTGACAAGTTCTCTGGAGGTAGCGTGTGCTGCGTCCTCACAGCAGTACAGTCACAACTAGATGCCGGTTGGTAAGGTAAGCTGTGGAGGCTCAGAGGTACAGCAGGGAAGTGTGAGACTCAGCTGGCAGTCTGAGGATGATGACGTCAGCGGAGTCAGCTATGGGATACGGCAAGGTAGATTTCTGTAGTTGATTAGCTGGGTTGAATCCAGTTGTGATAAGGTTTGTATGCATACAAAATAAGGCAAACTTGGTAATTGCTCAGAGCAAGGTTCAAGGCTTGAAAGAGGTAAGTAGATGTGCACAGGTAGTTCATCTGAATCACACTTCAATAATCAAGCATTGAACAGGTGTCTGTGATAGACTTATATAGAGCAATAGTTAAGGTGGACAGCTGTGAGTAAAGGTGGAATCATGACAGATCCCCCCTTCAAAGTGTCCCTTATGGGGGCACCGAACCAGGCTTGGAAGGGTTAAGAAGATGAAATTCATTCAGGAGATCAGGAGCGTGGATGTCACGCAGAGGAATCCAGGAGTCCTCTTCGGGACCATATCCAGACCATCAAACTAGATATTCCACCCGTCTCCATCGGTTTCGGGAATCTAAGATTTTTTCCACCTCAAATTCAGATTGGTCAGCACACAAAGTGGTATCGGAGTCAACATCCTCGGTTAAAGAATCTGAACTGCCTAGATAAGGCTTTAAGAGAGTTACATGAAAAGACGGATGAATCCGTAGATGAGCCGGCAATTGAAGAACTACTGCGTTAGCATTAAGAATTTTCTTTATACGGAAATGCCCAAGAAACTGGTTCGCCAATTTCTTACAGGGCACTTTTAGTTTTAAGTTTTTCGTTGACAACCATACTCTATCACCAGGTTTGTATGGGGGAGGAAGCATATGCTTTTGGTCATAGTAACGTTTTTGTGTCTCTTTCGCAATTTCTAAATGTTTTTTCAATAGAGGTAAAGATTTCTTCAATTCGGAAAAATACTCAGTAGCATAAGGAGAGGCAGAAGTGATGTTAGATGTGGGTATCGTTCTCGGATGGTATCCATAAGAAGCAAAGAATGGTGACATTTTAGTGGAGGTGTTAACAGAATTATTATAGGCGAATTCCTCCATCGGAAGCCAGTCTAACCAATCATCTTGAACTTGTGAGATGTAGCATCTGAGATACTGTTCCAAGGTTTGGTTTAAACGTTCTGTTAAACCATTTGATTGTGGGTGGAAAGCTGTTGTGAATCTGGGAGATATTTTCATCAGTCGGCACAATTCCCTCCAGAATCTGGAGGTGAACTGTGTACCCCTATCAGTAACTATAGAAAGGGGTAGTCCATGTAATTTCACAATTTCGGAAATAAAGTATTTTGCTGTAGTTGTAGCAGTAGGTATCTTCTTAAGAGGAATGAAATGACCCATACGGGTAAGATGATCCACAACAACTAGGATACAGGTATAATTTTGTGAGGGGGGTAGTTCTACGATGAAATCCATCGATATCATGTGCCAAGGTGCATCTGGTATGGGTAAAGGAGTCAATAAACCGAATGGTTTATGTGCCACTCGTTTGTTTCGAGAGCAAACCTGACAGTCTGTGATATGGTTACATACATCTTGTTTCATCTTGGGCCACCAATATTCTCTGTTCAACAAATCTAGAGTTTTAGTTATTCCCGGATGTCCTGATAAAGGATTGTCATGGAAATGTTGAAGTAATTGTTTTCTCAGTGTTGGTGGTACATATAGACATTTGCCATAATGCCACAAATCAGTCTTCAAATCTTTTTTACATAATGTAGGAACAGTTGAATCAGTAAGTTGAGCTGTTAATAGATCAGAATGAAAAGAAGTTATAGAGGCTAAGAATTTGTGAGGAGGTATGATATTTTGCACCTCTTCTCTTTCTGGAATACTTTGGAAAGTTCTGGATAGTGAATCAGCTTGTGTATTCCTTGATCCTGGTCTATAGTGTATCAGATAATTGAATCGATCCAGAAAAAGAGACCATTGGACTTGTCGTGAGGATAACGTTTTGTTTCTTTTCAGGTACTGTAAGTTTTTGTGGTCAGTTAGAACTAAGAAGGGTTTGGGTGTGCCTTCTAGGATATGTCTCCAGTGTTCCATGGCGACCTTTATTGCCAGGAGTTCAAGATCACCTACTGAGTAATTCCTTTCTGCAGGTGTTAAAAGTCTTGAATAAAAAGCAACAGGGTGTCTTTCCTGGGATCCAGTGCGTTGTTGGGATAAAATGGCCCCAACCCCAATGTTTGAGGCATCCACTTCTAAGATGTAATCTGCATCAGGATCTGGTAGCTGTAAAATAGGCGCTGTAGTGAAACGTCTTTTCAGATGCTCAAAAGCTTCGTTTGCTTCTTTCGTCCAATGAAATGTATTCTTTCCTGTTAATGTAGTCAAAGGTTGAGTAAGGGATGAATATCCCTGAATGAATCTTCTGTAAAAATTGGAAAATCCAAGGAATTTCTGAAGAGACTTTAAACTGGTAGGAACGGGCCATTCCAGAACAACTTTCACTTTGTCAGGATCCATTTCTATTCCATTTGGGGTGATGATATAACCCAGAAATTTGATTGTCTTTACATGGAATTGACACTTCTCTAATTTTGCATAAAGATGATGTTCTCTTAACCTCATTAAAACCCAACGTACATGTTTAATGTGTTCAGTCATGGATTTCGAATAAATCAAGATGTCATCTAAATATATCACTATGCAAGTGTCTAATAAATCTTTGAATATCTCATTAATAAAAAATTGAAATGTCGCAGGTGCATTTGTCAACCCGAATGGCATAACGTTATACTGAAATAAGCCATAACGTGTTTTGAAAGCTGTCTTCCACTCATCCCCCTTTCTCATCCGAATGAGATTATATGCGCCTTTCAAATCAAGTTTAGTAAAGATTTGAGCATCAGTTAATCTTTCAAGAAGTTCGGGGATGAGTGGAAGCGGGTATCTGTTTTTCACTGTAATTTCATTTAAACCTCTATAATCGATAATCGGGCGTAATGTACCATCTTTGTTGGTCACAAAGAACATTCCAGCAGCTGCTGGTGAAGTGGAGGTGGATATAAATCCTTTTCTTAAATTTTCGTCAAGATATTCTCTAAGGTATTGCAATTCTTTATTAGACATAGGATATATTTTACCGAAAGGTATAGTAGTGTTAGGTTTAGTGTCTATAGGACAATCGAATGGCCTATGTGGCGGTAAATTTTCAGCCTCTTTTAGGTTGAACACATCTGAGAATTCAATGTAATCTGAGGGTAACTGAGGTTGTATGTGGTTCAACGTGAGTGTAGGGTAACAAGTAGAGATACAGTATTTAGAGGTGTACTGTAGTGTATTTGTAGCCCAAACTATGTTGGGGTTATGTTGACGTAACCAAGGGTAACCTAAAATAACAGGGTGTATGGATTTGGGTAGTATATCGAATGTGATATATTCAGTATGCCCATTCCCAGTAGTAGTGAGTAGTGGAATAGTGTGATGTGTTATTGGACCTTTTAAATGAGTGGAACCATCAATAACTTTTACATAGACAGGAAATTGCTTTGACACACAAGGTATTTTATTTTTGGTAACATAACTTTGATCCATGAAAATACCAAAAGCCCCTGAATCAATCATGGCTTCATTCCGGAGAAATTGTTGATCCCACTGCAAAGACAATGAAATGGTTAAGTGTGATATCAATTTAGAGTTTATGTGAGGGTTAACTATCATTATCTTACCCCTCTTCTGGTGCAGTAGAATCGGGCAAGTGGATACTGTGTGGTCCTTGTTTCCACAGTACATGCATAGATTCAAACTCTTTCTTCGTTGTTTTTCTTCATATGTCAATGGACCTTTTATTGTTCCGATTTCCATGGGTATGGGAGCAGATGCAGGTTTCTCCACTTGGGACAGGTGGTACTTCTTAGGATAGATTTCAGATGGCACCCTTTCAGCACGACGTTCCCTGAATCTCCTATCCATAGAGATGGAAATCTTTATAAGAGACTCAAGGGTGTCTGGAAACTCTATTCGGGAAAGCTCATCCTTTAGATGTTCGGACAGTCCCAGGCGAAACTGGTTACGTAGGGAGACTGAGTTCCATTGAGATTCTGTGGCCCATAGCTGAAACTCCGCGACATAATCCTCAACTGGTCGTTTTCCTTGTTTAAGTGTTCTCAGGTTGTTTTCTGCTGTAAGTTGGGTGTTGCGGTCTTCATACAGTAAGGCCATTGCGTTAAAGAAATCCTCCAAAGACCCTAATATGGGATCATTAACTTCAAAAAATTTATCAGCCCATAACCTGGGTTCACCACTTAAATAGGATATCACAGTACATACTTTTACTCTGTCAGAAAAATATGTTTTGGGTTTCATAGAAAACATAAGTAAACAGGCGTTGCAAAATTCGCGAAAACGAGAGCGAAAACCTGAAAAGACACTTGGAGGGTTAATTTTTGGTTCAGGATGTTCAGAAGCCTTTTGTGTAACGAAGTCATTTAGTATACGCTTCAATGTATTATTTTCATTCTTTAACTCAGTTAAGCCCTGAGCCAAAATTTCTACCTTCTGATTTAAACTAGAAATTTCATTTGCCATGGCTGCAGGATCCATAATTCAGAGTGAATCCTTAGTACTTTTTTTTTTTTTTTTTTTTTTAGGCTTGATTATTCTGTAATGATCAAAATTCTATCAATCATAAAAATTAGGTTTGTAGCTTGATCCTAAGTTCAGTTCATATAGCTTAGATGACTGAAGCAAAAGGGTTAAGCAGAATTTGCTATAAGTAATTGAATAAAGAAGTTTTAAGCTGGCATACGCATTAAAACTGATTGTTTGAATAAATGTGGTTAGTTTCTTGAAAAGCATAAACACTTTGGTATCTCTGCTGAAATGCTTAAAATAAGGTTTAAACACTCTGAGGATATAATAGTTTAAAGGCTGATGTATGTTTCGAAGTAAGAATAAACAAAGGATGCACATATAACAAATAATAGTCAGCACTGCAGGAGAGAGATTTTGTACCTGACCGGAGTTTGCAGAGCTGACTGGAACAGAGCAGGGAAGCGTGTGTTGCGTACACTCAGCAACGCTGACTTGTGTACGATGTCGGCTTTTGGCAGTGTGACAAGTTCTCTGGAGGTAGCGTGTGCTGCGTCCTCACAGCAGTACAGTCACAACTAGATGCCGGTTGGTAAGGTAAGCTGCGGAGGCTCAGAGGTACAGCAGGGAAGTGTGAGACTCAGCTGGCAGTCTGAGGATGATGACGTCAGCGGAGTCAGCTATGGGATACGGCAAGGTAGATTTCTGTAGTTGATTAGCTGGGTTGAATCCGGTTGTGATAAGGTTTGTATGCATACAAAATAAGGCAAACTTGGTAATTGCTCAGAGCAAGGTTCAAGGCTTGAAAGAGGTAAGTAGATGTGCACAGGTAGTTCATCTGAATCACACTTCAATAATCAAGCATTGAACAGGTGTCTGTGATAGACTTATATAGAGCAATAGTTAAGGTGGACAGCTGTGAGTAAAGGTGGAATCATGACACAAATAATGTAGGAACTAGCTACTCCAACGGCTGTGTACCGGCTGACACACCTTGACTGTTGTTCTGTGTGGGTGAATCGGACCTTTGGGACTGTAAAGATCTCCTTCCCCTGGGACCTCGAATCGGCATTACTGGTTCCCTGCATAGATCGGACTGCAACAGACGATAGCCACCAAGCATTGACCCACTCCGCCAAACCCTCAACCTCCACAATATCGGCAGTAGACTCCGCTGCAACTGGAATCAGCTCAGGGTTAGTAATCCGGGTCTCCACATGAGGATGCCAGTAACCTGACGACAATAAAAGGTTAGCAAATTGCTGAGTTCCACTTCTGGTGTCTAGATCTGTCTGGTACAGGGATGGTAAAATAGAGCTCTTCTCCATTGCAAAATCCCCTACTGCGCTCTGAGGGGTATTATATGGAGAGGGTGCTGTGGAAGTCTGTGATGTGTTCTTTCTCACCTCCAAAGAGAGGACTGCATCTTGATCTTCTATAGCGGATGATTGTAGTTTTAGGTTCTTATTCTCCAAGGAGTCCTGCTCCGAGTAGACAGGTGCTGGCATAGAAGTTAGTGGGCTTGTGTTGAGCTGGAGTGTCTCGCCGTTCTCAGTGAAAATTACATCATCTGCCATGTTAGGTGTTGTGACGACCTCCACTACATGCTGATCTCTAAGTATTAGTGTCAGGTCATGGAAGCAGTAATTCATTTTCTCCTCTAATTTAGCTAATGACGCTTGCATCTGTCTGTGGAAGTCTGCCATATCTGGCTGAATAGTAGAGGATTCGTACCAAATTAGACTGCTACTGCTAGATAAGTAACCACTTCTGCCTCGTGGTCACTCCAGCTGGTGTAGGTCCCTGCAAATGCCGTAGTCGGTACTTAAAGCTTTAGTAATTTAGGCTTTAGGAAGGTTGTTCTCTCTCTTCAAGGTTTCAGATTAAAGGCTGAGTGGAAAAATATGGATTATGCCCTCTTATTAATGAAAATATTTTTTAATTTCGCAGGAGCTCATGAATTGTGCGTCTTTTCTCTTCTATAGCTAACTCCGCCCCTCACAGTTCAGTATTTTTAATGTGCTATTTACTAAGTGGCTTTGGAATTCATTTTATCACTGTACATTGAGCCCAAAATTAAAATGAACATATATGCATTTGAATTTTAAATAGAGAACATTTTGCAATATACATGTATCCAAAACACTTCTAGAAAAAATGATAACTGTTTTAGAAATATATTTTACTTTGCACTGAGGTTACGTACATATGCCTCACCCACCAGCATTCAAATGCAATGCCTGCTCACAAAGCTGACAGTGGCATGTATTTGTCAGAGACAGTGCAAACTAAGCCATCAGCAACATAATATCTTCTCCCTGAGCAGGCCTGGTGTTTGTATGAAGTTACACCCGTCATATGTACTATTCTCCCTGCAGAGCAGGGGCAGAACTACTACTGGGCCAGCAGGTGTGGTGGAACTAGGGCCCAAGAGCTGGAGGCCCATAGCAGCCAATCTATATATAGGTGTGTGCAGAATGTGTACAATCCTTATGCAGCTGATCCTTTTATTAGTGCAGGTTGCAGGTCCATCTATTTATCTATCTATCTATCTATCTATCTATCTATCTATCTATCTATCTGTCTGTCTATTTATTTATCTGTCTGTCTATCTATCTATCTATCTATCTATCTATCTATCTAGCTGTCTATCATCTATCTATCTATCTATCTATCATCTGTCTGTCTGTCTGTCTGTCTATCTATCTATCTATCTATCTATCTATCTATCTATCTATCTGTCTGCCTGTCTATTTATTTATCTGTCTATCTATCTATCTATCTATCTATCTGTCTATTTATTTATCTATCTATCTATCTATCTATCATCTACCTGTCTGTCTATCTATTTATCTATCATCTATCTATCTATCTATCTATCTATCTATCTATCTATCTATCTACTTAAAATCATCATACAGAGCTACATGTATATTATTACTATTTTTTAATACTGAGTTACCTTTGAGGGTGCCCTAAAGAATTTGCACCAGGGCCCTTTGTTGAGTAGGTCCGGTACTGCTGAAGAGTAAATAAAATCTATCACTGAATCAATTATACTCTTTACTAGAAGAATTTTTGCAAATGCATGCGTTTTGAAAAAATAAAAATCTTTTGTTCAAAACTAAAATCTATTCATGTTTTGACTATGTCCCTTGAAGTAATTTGTTTATTTTGTTGTGTAACAAGACCTGAATGTCACAATATCAATGCTGTGTCAATGGAGTAGCCACAGTTAAGTAATAAAAGTGAACTACACATTTTCTGACATTTGGTTATTAAGTTTTGTTCCTTATACATGTTTTCAGCAAAAAGATTTAAAGGGACATGAAACCCAATGTTTTTCTTTCATTGTTCAGACAATTTTAAGCAACTTTCCAATGTACTATTATTTAACTTGCTTCATTTTATTTTTGGTATCCTTTGTGGAAAATCATATCTAGACCGGCTTAGGAGCTTGGAGCTAGCGGCTGATTGGTGGCTGAACTTGTATACCCATTTTCATTGGCTTACAAATGTGTTCAGCTAGCTCCCAGGAGTGCATTGCGGCTTATTCTTCAATAAAAGATACAAAGAGAATGAATTAACATTTATAACTACGTAAATTGGAAAGCTGTTTAAAAATGTTTAATCTATCTGTATCATGAAAGAAAAAGTTTGGGTTTCATGTCCCTTTAAAGTGTAAATGATGAACAAAAGCAACATTTATTCAATTAGGTATTAAATGCAATAAAAAGAAACACAAAACAGAAAAACAGAGCTCTATTTGATTTGACAACTCTGAATAATGAATATGCAAAGTAAAAGCTCTTTTTAAAGGAGATACTTCCATGCTGTAGTCATGAAAAGCGTTGTCATTAGAGTCTGCTCAACTTCTTTAATATTTGTTGTTTGACTCTGGTTTGTGGGGACATCCCTGTATATGTTTTGCAGGAACGGATTCACTGTTCACTGCTGCATAAATTTAGGACTAATGTTGTTTACTCACACTTAGGCCTCTCTGCTTAACCCACGTGTGTTGAGCTCTTTTGGGGAAATTTTTTTAGTGAAATAATTCTGATAATAATGTTTTTTTTACTAGATTTACCTCCTACATGAGTCTCAGCTTATTTCTTCAAACAGGATACTGATTTTCAGATTTTGATTTACTCTTTCTGCCTTCATTTAAGAGTATCAAGAAACAAAACAGTCTCACCAGCACCAATGTGTAGCACTGACGTGCTTGCTGTTGGAGCCACTGCTCTCAGCTCCAGATATAACAGAATCCACAAAGATACAGCAGCACCATCAAAGTAATGAAACCTTATGACTTTATTGGTCCCAAGAAGCACAACAAAACGTTTAGGGCTCACATGTCCTTAAAGTGAATGAAAATTTTGATGCTAAAGTGCCCGGTTTTTAAAAATTTGATTGAAAACAGGGGCACTTTAATTCATCAAAATTTACATTTCACTCCTGTTGTGAAAAAAAAACTTACCTTTTAAACTTGACAGCAGCTCCAGCTTCCTCCGGTCGTCACAAGCCATTTGTGATGTCAGAAATGATGGATAGGTCATCCTCCAATCACGGCTTCCGCCCTGGGGGAATTAGTGTCTGATTCAACGCCGTGATTGGAGGAAGCCTGATTCCTCATTTTAGACCCAGGAAGAGGCTTTGCAACGGGTGGAGGAAGCTGGAGCAGCTGTCAAGATTAAAAGGTAAATATTTTCACAACAGGAGTGAAATGTAAATTTTGATGAATTAAAGTGCCCCTGTTTTTAATCGAATTTTTAAAAACCGGGCACTTTAGCATCAAAATTTACATTCACTTTAATCAAATGTTCACATAACAGGGTTCACACCTTTTTTTATATACATCACCACAGTTGTATTCAATTATACATTAACCCTTTACTTATAAAAATAAAATTCTAATTCCTCTTCATGTATAGTGACACCCAGTGGTTCACAATTGTTAATACTCTAACTACAAGATACTAAATATAAAAAAAACATTATTATCATTACTACAGTACACTGGCTATATAAAAAAAACTAAACAACAAGATTAATGAGTTATCATATCAAGTACATTATATGGGACTACAGGAAAAGGTTTAAATCTAGCTTACGATTCATACCTATTGGATACATAGCATACAATTTGAAGATCCACATTGCCTCTCTCTTTTAAAGTAATAATTATCTGTCTCCCCCTATTCAGGGTACAGGGATATGATCAATTACTTTTATTTAAGTTGGGAATAGTGTGACCAGATGCTAAAAAGTGGTTAGATAAAGGGGCAAAGGTGTCTTTACATCTTAGGATTCCACATCCTATCCTTTACTCTTTGGGTGGTTTCTCCAACATATATCAACGCAAATGGGCACTTGATAAGATATCCACTCATGTTACATTTCTTCCCGATCAACGGATGCAAGAAAATAGGACCTTGCTATTTAAATTTTTATATAGCCAGTCAATTGTAGTAATGTGAATAAAGTTTTTTATATGTAGTATCTTATAGTTAGAGGATTAACAATTGTATACCACTAGGTGTCACTATATATGAAGAGGAATTAGAATTGTATAAATAAGGGGTTAATGTATCGTTGAATACACCTGTGGTGATGTGCATAAAAAATGTGTGAACCCTGTTATGTGAACATATGATTAAGGGCATGTGAGCCCGAAACATGTTGTGCTTTTTGGGACCAATAAAGTTTAATTACTTTGATAGTACTGCTGTATCTTTGTGGATTCATTTAAGAGTATAACAGTCATAGATTGTTGGAAGGTGATCTGCAGTACTGTATGAAGGAGCATATTTTAGTGCTCAAGGCTCAGCTTTGTTGATTATAGAAATATTTTATTGAGCTGCAAAATTGGCCCAGTGCTTAGAGAAAGTCAAAATTGCCTAAGAGTCTTTTGCTGAGGATACATTGATACTCACAATGGAAGTGCTAATGGAGAAAGCACAGGTCTGTTTACTACTTGTGGATCCTCCTTAACCTGTAAGTGTCTTCAGTTAAGGGCACTGATAGACTAGCTCACCTTTAGGAGGGTCCTGTGACAGTTCAAAAGTTCTGGGTAGGGAGGTTCTCTAAAGTCCGTACCAGTAAGGGATTGAAGGAGGGAGTGTCAGATATGCCTGTAAATATGAATGTATGTTAAACTCAGAAGGCCAGAATGATGGATTTCTCAGTTGCTGAACCATAACCAAACATTAAATAAAAAATTACTTTGATATAAGAATGGAAGGGTAACAGTTATTATAACATAATAACAACCTTGGTTACTATGTAACTTAATACCTGTGATTGATTTATCAGCTTGGAATCAGAGTGAATATAAATGTATATCTAGTTGGCAAGCATATACTATATACTCTGGATTCCTGGCTGAAACAGATAGCTTAATAGGGGAATTAAAAGGTACCTTATGATACTGAAGAAGTGTATGTAACTTAATTGGTGACTGAGTGCAGCGGCCTGAGAAGTCAGAAAGACAATAAGTAAAGGAAGCCAATTCGTCTGAGCAGCAGGATGAGTCAGTACCGGTACCGGTGGTGAGAGGAACTCTTCTAGCGTGGATAGCTGGCTGAGTGCTGTGAATGCGGCTTCATCCGTAGCTGATTACATCAGCAGTTACTGGGGCCTAGTTATCAAGCCGTCAACCTCAAATATGCTGGAATTCCGCAGCGTATTTGTGGCGAGGCTGATTCGCCTTAGTTATCAAAGGCTCGAGACCGGCTAAAGTAGAATTTAGTGATGTAAGCTTCGATCCGCCGGACTCAGTCCGACACAGATCGATTCTTACGTCACTCCAGATGTTCCGCACACAAGTGCGGCACAATCTCACTACTTTTGCTAGTTATCAAATGACTAGCAGGTACGCTCGGCACTTTTACGGCCCAGCGTACCTGGTTTCCAAACCGCCACCCCTGGAGGCGGCGGATCCCATAGGAATCAATGGGAGTCTGACCATAGCGAAAGTACAAGTTCGCTGCTGACAGACATCCCATTCATTCCTATGGGAGCTGTCTGCACCTAACACCCTAACATGTACCCCGAGTCTAAACACCGCTAATCTGACCCCCCCTACGCAGCCGCAACTAAATAAAGTTATTACCCCCTAAACCGCCGCTCCCGGAGCCCACCGCAAGCTACTCTTTACATATTAACCCCTAAACCGCCGCTCCCGGAGCCCACCGCAACTATAATAAATGTATTAACCCCTAAACCGCCGCTCCCTGAACCCGTCGCCACCTATAATACATTTATTAACCCCTAATCTGCCCCCCCTACACCGTCGCCACCTATAATAAATTTATTAACCCCTATCCTGCCCCCCACTACGCCGCCACCACTGTAATAAAATTATTAACCCCTAAACCTAAGTCTAACACTAACCCTAACGCCCCCTAACTTAAATATTAATTAAATAAATCTAAATAATATTTTTATTATTAACTAAATTAATCCTATTTAAAACTAAATACTTACCTTTAAAATAAACCCTAATATAGCTACAATGTAATTAATAATTATATTCTAGCTATTTTAGGATTTATATTTATTTTACAGGTAACTTTCAATTTATTTTAACTAGGTACAATAGCTATTAAATAGTTATTAACTATTTAATAGCTTACCTAGCTAAAATAAACTGAAATTTACCTGTAAAATAAATCCTAACCTAAATTACAATTACACCTAACACTACACTATACTTTAATAAATTATTCCTATTTAAAACTAAATACTTACCTGTAAAATAAACCCTAATATAGCTACAATATAAATAATAATTATATTGTAGCTATCTTAGGATTTATATTTATTTTACAGGTAACTTTGTATTTATTTTAGCTAGTTAGAATAGTTATTAAATAGTTATTAACTATTTAATAACTACCTAGCTAAAAGAAATACAAAATTACCTGTAAAATAAATCCTAACCTAAGTTACAATTAAACCTAATACTACACTATCATTAAATTAATTAAATAAACTACCTACAAATAACTACAATTAAATACAATTACATAAACTAACTAAAGTACAAAAAATAAAAAAAGCTAAGTTACAAAAAATAAAAAATAAGTTACAAACATTTTAAAAATATTACAACAATTTTAAGCTACTTACACCTAATCTAAGCCCCCTAATAAAATAACAAACCCCCCAAAATAAAAAAATGCCCTACCCTATTCTAAATTAAATAAAGTTCAAAGCTCTTTTACCTTACCAGCCCTTAAAAGGGCCATTTGTGGGGGCATGCCCCAAAGAAAACAGCTCTTTTGCCTGTAAAAGAAAAATACAACCCCCCCCAACATTAAAACCCACCACCCACATACCCCTAATCTAACCCAAACCCCCCTTACAAAAACCTAACACTAATCCCCTGAAGATCATCCTACCTTGTCTTCACTCAGCCGAGCAGCGATGGAACCGAAGTGGACATCCGGAGCGGAAGAAGTTAATCCTCCAAGCGGCGCTGAAGAAATCTTCCATCCGATGAAGTCATCATCCAGGCGGCGCTGAAGAAGTCTTTGATCCGGCCGATGTCATCTTCCAAGAGGCGCTGAAGATGTCTTCTATCCGGGCGATGTCATCTTCCAAGCCGGGTCTTGAATCTTCCACCCGCCGACGCGGAACCTCCTTCTTCACCGACGGACTACGACGAATGAAGGCTCCTTTAAGGGACGTCATCCAAGATGGCGTCCCCTCAATTCCGATTGGCTGATAGGATTCTATCAGCCAATCGGAATTAAGGTAGGAAAAATCTGATTGGCTGATGGAATCAGCCAATCAGATTGAGCTCGCATTCCATTGGCTGTTCCAATCAGAGACTTCTTCAGCGCCGCCTGGATGATGACTTCATCGGATGGAAGATTTCTTCAGCGCCGCTTGGAGGATTAACTTCTTCCGCTCCGGATGTCCACTTCGGTTCCATCGCTGCTCGGCTGAGTGAAGACAAGGTAGGATGATCTTCAGGGGATTAGTGTTAGGATTTTGTAAGGGGGGTTTGGGTTAGATTAGGGGTATGTGGGTGGTGGGTTTTAATGTTGGGGGGGGTTGTATTTTTCTTTTACAGGCAAAAGAGCTGTTTTCTTTGGGGCATGCCCCAAATAGGGTAGGGCATTTTTTTATTTTGGGGGGTTTGTTATTTTATTAGGGGGCTTAGATTAGGTGTAAGTAGCTTAAAATTGTTGTAATATTTTTAAAATGTTTGTAACTTATTTTTTTATTTTTTGTAACTTAGCTTTTTTTATTTTTTGTACTTTAGTTAGTTTATGTAATTGTATTTAATTGTAGTTATTTGTAGGTAGTTTATTTAATTAATTTAATGATAGTGTAGTATTAGGTTTAATTGTAACTTAGGTTAGGATTTATTTTACAGGTAATTTTGTATTTCTTTTAGCTAGGTAGTTATTAAATAGATACCTGTAAAATAAATATAAATCCTAAGATAGCTACAATATAATTATTATTTATATTGTAGCTATATTAGGGTTTATTTTATAGGTAAGTATTTAGTTTTAAATAGGAATAATTTATTAAAGTATAGTGTAGTGTTAGGTGTAATTGTAACTTAGGTTAGGATTTATTTTACAGGTAAATTTCAGTTTATTTTAGCTAGGTAAGCTATTAAATAGTTAATAACTATTTAATAGCTATTGTACCTAGTTAAAATAAATTGAAAGTTGCCTGTAAAATAAAAATAAATCCTAAAATAGCTAGAATATAATTATTATTTATATTGTAGCTATATTAGGGTTTATTTTATAGGTAAGTATTTAGTTTTAAATAGGATTAATTTAGTTAATAATAAAAATATTATTTAGATTTATTTAATTAATATTTAAGTTAGGGGGGCGTTAGGGTTAGTGTTAGACTTAGGTTTAGGGGTTAATAATTTTATTACAGTGGCGGCGGTGTAGTGGGGGGCAGGATAGGGGTTAATAAATTTATTATAGGTGATGACGGTGTAGGGGGGGCAGGATAGGGGTTAATAGGTTTAATATAGGTTGCAGCGGGTTCAGGGAGCGACGGTTTAGGGGTTAAACTATTTATTTAGTTTTGGCGAGGTGCGGGATCAGCAGGATAGGGGTTAATAATTTTATTATAGAGGGCGACGGTATAGGGGGGGCAGGATAGGGGTTACTAGGTATACTGTAGGTGGCAGCGGTGTCCGGGAGCGGCGGTTTAGGGGTTAATACATTTATAAGACTTGCGGCAGGGTCTAGGAGCGGCGGTTTAGGGGTTAATACATTTATAAGACTTGCGGCAGGGTCTAGGATCGGCGGTTTAGGGGTTAATACATTTATAAGACTTGCGGCAGGGTCTAGGAGCGGCGGTTTAGGGGTTAATACATTTATAAGACTTGCGGCAGGGTCTAGGAGCGGCGGTTTAGGGGTTAATACATTTATAAGACTTGCGGCAGGGTCTAGGAGCGGCGGTTTAGGGGTTAGTAACTTTATTGAGTTGCGGGGGGCTCCGGGGGCGCCGGTATAGGGGGTAGAACAGTGTAGTTTAGTGTGAGTGCTTAGTGACAGGCTAGCAATAAAGCTGGGAAAAAGCCGAAGAGCAGCGAGATTGGATGAGTGATAACTCTCACAGTCCGCTGCTCATCGCCCCGCAGCTTTTTGACAGCTTTATTTGATAACTTAGGCGAACGTATTCAAGGTCCGCGGCGGCGAAGGTAGGCGAGCTTAGGCGGGCGTATTGGGCCGGCGAAGCCAGAAAAGTAGACGGCTTGATAACTACCCCACACTGTCTCAACTCACTGCAGTGAGGTGGAAGGTGATTTCAGACACAGCAGGGTCTGAAGCGGAGGAGAATTGGATGATCAGAGTAGTGACAGGTAAATGTAACTACAGAGGAGGCAGTTAAATAAAGTCAGTTGATCCATTAGGAGAATATCCAAGTTGGTTGTAAGTAAGGAGGACAGTCCTAGATGAATCAAATTAATGCAGTTGTAGCAGGAATACCACTTGGAGATCCTAGTACAACGAGCAAGGAAGAGAAATTACCAAGCAAGGTGTTTAGGAGAAGGAGGTTTTTTATAGGGTGAGTTCCATGACAGGGAGATTGCTCTTCTGAAATGCTTGGTGTTATTGGTGATACCCATGGCTGGCTGTGTTTTGCAATACGGGTGTTTATTTGAGCATATGTATGGAGGTTACCTGCATATTGCTGCCCAGTTAGAGTTTAGGTAATGGAGAAAACTTTGTTTCCAAACTCCAGCAAGGGACATTCATATTTACGGTTTTGGTAACCGAACGGGCTAAGAAATTTGGTGTGGGCTAACATTTTAGGGCTACCTGTGCAGTCTTTATCACTCTAAATTGATTTAAAATTTCTTATCAAGCTCCAATGTTTTTCTCCCCTGTTCAGAAGGTGATATTTCTTGCTCAGTTGCATTTCTTACTACTTTCGTACATTATTTTTTTTGAAAGGAACATTTTTTGCTTTGTAGAATTTTACAGATTTAGTTCCATAGGACGTATTGGATACAAGATTTGATTTGATATTTTCAACACATTCTCTTCATGTGGTATGTTTCTGTATATAACAACGAAAAGTCCAAGATTTTCATAGATAATTATAGAATGACTGCTTATCCTAGAATTTCCAACCTTGATTTTAAGTTAGTCCCTTATTTTTCCCAGAGGGCCACATTCCACCATGAACACTAAATATCTAACTCAAGAGGCTTAAGAGTGGAATTGGTGTTCTGTTGATGTTCATCTTTTTCATGATAAGCTTAAAGGGAGAGTCTAGTCAAACCTGAACTTTCATGATTCAGATAGGGCAGGGCATGTAATTTGAAACAACTTTCCAATTTACTTTATCATCAAATTTGCTTTGTTCTCTTGGTATTATTTGTTAAATTATAAACCTAGGTAGGCTCATGTAATGAGCTGCTTATTTTTTATTTACTTTTCCTCCTATATCTTTCTATTTTCTTTTCTTTATTTCTTTGCTTTTCTAAAGCTTCTTTTTCCTTTACATTGTAACCTTACTAAATAGTTCTGTTACTGTAGGTGCATTATTTTCCTTCACATCTGTATTTTTCCAAACTGTTCACTCTTGACCAAATAAGTGATGTATCTTTAACAACTTACTTTTAGCCTAATAAGTATGTATCAGTACATCTTAAAGTTATGGCTTCTCCCATACATTGTTTTCTAAATATCTGAAACTCAAGGTAAAATCCAAGGCTTCTCTGTTCAGTATCAACTTCCAAGAAAACATCAACTTCCAAGAAAACATATCTCCCAAATTTTATCATAGATGAGTTGTTGTTTTTTTTCCTAGTAACCACTAATCACGTGAGATTTATTAGCCAGTTATCAGCCAATTAGCTCTCTGCTTTGTAGGAACTCTAGGGTATAAAAATGCATGCATATGAAAATGTGTTAGTTCTGTGTTGCTGTGTTTGTGTTGGGTCACTGTTGCAACAGTGAAATGAAGATTACCTCTCCTGAGGTGAGCCTTTGTTTGCTGAATACCTTGTCTGGACCTCTTTATTACTGCACCTGAGACGAGCTCACTCACGACAGTAACTTGGCGACTCTGGTGGGACGTGCTTCAGGTCGACCTTCCATGCCTCCCCAGCTGGGAACCAACATCTGTGCACACCCATCTGATTCAGGTCTGTAGCTTACCTGTGGGAGGTTTTGTCTTGTTGGCTGGGGAGTCCCGGGGGGCGATAAGGGAGTACGTCCTGAGGAACAGACCACAAACAACGGACACAATCTACCCCTTGGACCGGTCCGTGAGTGTCTTTACCTTGTCTTTTGTGTTCATGTACGTGTAATATATGTTGTGGGTCTTTTACCCTGTTGTTTTTTTATATGGATCACTATTAAATTCAGTGGGACATCTGTCTGGCAGTTAAACACCATTAGGGTGCCAGCCCACTATAAAATAAAGTTTCGGATGACAGGAGATTTTACAGAGGCAGGAATAGTGATCCAAGGCATATTGTGACTTGGCTATACAGGGAGTGCAGAATTATTAGGCAAATGAGTATTTTGACCACATCATCCTCTTTATGCATGTTGTCTTACTCCAAGCTGTATAGGCTCGAAAGCCTACTACCAATTAAGCATATTAGGTGATGTGCATCTCTGTAATGAGAAGGGGTGTGGTCTAATGACATCAACATCCTATATCAGGTGTGCATAATTATTAGGCAACTTCCTTTCCTTTGGCAAAATGGGTCAAAAGAAGGACTTGACAGGCTCAGGAAAGTCAAAAATAGTGAGATATCTTGCAGAGGGATGCAGCACTCTTAAAATGGCAAAGCTTCTGAAGCGTGATCATCGAACAATCAAGCGTTTCATTCAAAATAGTCAATAGGGTCGCAAGAAGCGTGTGGAAAAACCAAGGCGCAAAATAACTGCCCATGAACTGAGAAAAGTCAAGCGTGCAGCTGCCAAGATGCCACTTGCCACCAGTTTGGCCATATTTCAGAGCTGCAACATCACTGGAGTGCCCAAAAGCACAAGGTGTGCAATACTCAGAGACATGGCCAAGGTAAGAAAGGCTGAAAGACGACCACCACTGAACAAGACACACAAGCTGAAACGTCAAGACTGGGCCAAGAAATATCTCAAGACTGATTTTTCTAAGGTTTTATGGACTGATGAAATGAGAGTGAGTCTTGATGGGCCAGATGGATGGGCCCGTGGCTGGATTGGTAAAGGGCAGAGAGCTCCAGTCCGACTCAGACGCCAGCAAGGTGGAGGTGGAGTACTGGTTTGGGCTGGTATCATCAAAGATGAGCTTGTGGGGCCTTTTCGGGTTGAGGATGGAGTCAAGCTCAACTCCCAGTCCTACTACCAGTTTCTGGAAGACACCTTCTTCAAGCAGTGGTACAGGAAGAAGTCTGCATCCTTCAAGAAAAACATGATTTTCATGCAGGACAATGCTCCATCACATGCGTCCAAGTACTCCACAGCGTGGCTGGCAAGAAAGGGTATAAAAGAAGAAAATCTAATGACATGGCCTCCTTGTTCACCTGATCTGAACCCCATTGAGAACCTGTGGTCCATCATCAAATGTGAGATTTACAAGGAGGGAAAACAGTACACCTCTCTGAACAGTGTCTGGGAGGCTGTGGTTGCTGCTGCACGCAATGTTGATGGTGAACAGATCAAAACACTGACAGAATCCATGGATGGCAGGCTTTTGAGTGTCCTTGCAAAGAATGGTGGCTATATTGGTCACTGATTTGTTTTTGTTTTGTTTTTGAATGTCAGAAATGTATATTTGTGAATGTTGAGATGTTATATTGGTTTCACTGGTAAAAATAAATAATTGAAATGGGTATATATTTGTTTTTTGTTAAGTTGCTTAATAATTATGCACAGTAATAGTCACCTGCACACACAGATATCCCCCTAAAATAGCTATAACTAAAAACAAACTAAAAACTACTTCCAAAACTATTCAGCTTTGATATTAATGAGTTTTTTGGGTTCATTGAGAACATGGTTGTTGTTCAATAATAAAATTAATCCTCAAAAATACAACTTGCCTAATAATTCTGCACTCCCTGTAGTGCAAATCTCTCCCGCTAAGCAGGGACGTTGAGGAAGTGTCCGTCCGGTAACTGCAGGGACTTGACTTGACTATAGGGCTAATCTCTCCCGCTAAGCAGGGACGTTGAGGAAGTGTCTGTCCGGTAACTGCAGGGACTTGATTAGGGATTAAAGTGAGGTGTGGATTTTGATGTGTTGAAGTGCCCCTGTTTTTGGTCGAACTTTTGAAGACCGGGCAATTTGTCATCAAAATTTACGTTCACTTTAAGGAATAGGGATATAATAATGGGATCCCGGTTGTCTAAAGTAGACAAAGACTCTCCCCTTGCTAAAATATATGATAATTGGGGAAAACTGAGTACTGCTAGTTTAAAGAAAAATAGACTTTATACTTTGTGCACAGAGCTCTGGGTCTCCTATACTCTCGGCCTTGATCCTAAATTAAGGTGGCCGAGATTTGGGTCCTTTGAGCTCCCTAAATTAATTGCCCTCCACAATCTACTGGTTGATGTACGCCCTGGCCAGATGGACTACTATTATCTTTTTGAGAATAGTAGGGTTGCGGACGTCAAAACCCAAATGCCCTTATGCCATGCACCTCCAGCATATGTGGACCCTGATGACCTGTTAGGACTTGGTTACCCCTTGCCCCTGCCACGGCCACCACCCATAGCACTCTTAGGTAACCAGCCCCAAGTGCCGGCACTGCCCCAATATGAGCCCACACCTCCGCCCCTAAGGCCCGCTCCACAAATACCACCTGCACCCACACTCCCACCACCGCTTATGACTTCGGGGGCCTCTGCGCCTAAAGCTTCCGCAGCTGCCCCCGATAATAGATTGACTGGCCCTCAGTTTCAGGAACATCGGTCATCTGCTGCCTCCTCAACCTCCTCTAGGTCTGGTTCAATTACCCCTGATAGCTTACAGGAGGAGGAAGACCTTATAGATTTTAAAGAGGAGGCAGAAGAGGAGACTGATCAGCCAGAATTGAGGCCTGAACCAATACCTAAAAAAACCAAAAATATTAATCGGAAAACCAAAAAGCCCACTACATCTGGAAGTCGGGGAGTTGTTACACGACACCAGGCTGCTAGAGTTAAAAGTAAAGAGAAACTCCAGGCCCCCTTGCGTGTGATACCTGTCCCGACTGCAGAGGGCAGTGTAACTGAACACTTTGTTCATGTCCCGTTTACCACTAGTGACCTTATAAATTGGCAAAATACCACCCCAAAATTTAGAGATGACCCTGAAGGTGATAGAAAAACATTTCAAGCTATATTCCGTACACACAGTCCCTCATGGACAGACATACATGTCCTTCTTCAGGCCCTGATGTCGGATGGTGAGAGACTAGAAGTCTTGCGCCAGGCAGGAGTTGCCCTAGAAACCATAGACCCTCCTAACCGGGGTCATCACAATTCTGTCCCTAGATTGACCACCACCATCCTCACTACTGACCCCAATTGGGATCACAATACAGAGGATGATAGATGGGCATTAGGTATTATGAAACAGGCTATCTTAGAAGGGATTAGAACAGCAGGCAGAAAGACTGTTAACTGGCAGCATGTGACGTCAGTTGTTTAGGGTTTAGATGAACATCCCGCTGACTTTTACCAGCGCTTGATAGAAGCTATGCAGGTGTGGGGAGGAATTGATACAACAGCACCGGCCTCGGACTCCCTTATCATCGGATTGTTTAAAAGTCAGTCCACCTCTGACATCCGGAGGCGACTGTTGAGCAGGGAGGATTTGGAAGGTCTGAGCCCGACTGCTGTTTTATGAATTGCAAAGAATGTATATGACAATAGGCAGCAGAAGAATCGGACAGCAAAGAAAAAAGAAACTGATACGGTTTCTCTTCTTGCTGTGGCCTTCACTCAGTCAGGTATGATAGGGCAGAGAGGAAGAGGGAGGGGTGGACAGCGCTCATCATCACAGCCCCAGGATCAATTGTGCTTTCAGTGCGGTGATCCTGATCATTTTAACCGTGATTGTCCTTACCGTAATAGCCAGCAAGATGCAAACCCGAGACAGTCTCGTGGCTGCGGACGTGGCAGGCACAATAGTGCCCCAGACTACCCCCAGGACCACAGTTATAACACTAACCCAGGCCATGCCATAGATCATCCATACCCAGCTGCAGTTCAGCCCTATAACCCTTCCCACTCTCAGGCCTATAACCCTCCTCAGAATATTTACTGCAGCAATTACACCTATGGCAACCAAGGCTACCAAGCATGACATGTTGCAGGGGACCCAATCACTAAACTAACTCCCCATTTTAAACAGTTACTTTCATTTAATATTTCCAAAGACAGCCCTATGATAACACTACTTGTAGGAGGTAAACCCTACTCGTGCCTAGTTGACATGGGGGCCACTATTTCCACCCTCACTGACCCCTCAATTCCTAAAAGTATGGACACTGAGACCGTAATGGGAATTGAAGGTAATCCCCACACTTACCCCATGTCCAAACTACAGACTGTGCGAATGGGTCCCCTGACAACTGACCATTCATTTCTTATTGCAGAAGGTCAGTCCGTGAATCTTCTCGGACGTGATATTCTGTGCAAACTCAGAGCCACCATTGAGTGTAGCCCCGAGGGCATGTATTTACAATTTCCCAAGAGCTTATTAAAAGCAGTAAACTGACTCTTCTTTTCAACCTCACTACCGAACACAGACCTTAGTGAACTTTTTGCAGCTACCCCTCCCTGGTTGTGGGGTACTGCAGCCTCTGATGTGGGATTCTTAAAATCTGCTGAGCCTGTCCACATCCGTGTCCGCATGGATCTCCCCTTCCCAGGCGTTCGACAATATCCTCTATCTGCAGAGTCTATTGCTGGACTCCAGCCCCTTGTTGACAGTTTTTTGGAACAGGGTATTCTTGTACCCTGCTCCTCACCATGCAATACTCCCATTCTCCCAATTAAGAAACCTCAATTGAGTGCAGACGGTAAGACTGTCTGGCGGTTTGTGCAGGATCTAAGGGCAGTTAATGTTTTTGTGATACCTCGCCATCCCATGGTGCCCAATCCTTACACCATACTGACAGCTATTCCTCCGACCACAAAGTTTTATTCTGTCATTGACTTATGCTCCGCTTTCTTCTCTATACCTGTGCACCCTGACAGTCAATACCTTTTCGCTTTTACCTGGCCACCGGCCTCCTCTCAGATAGCCTGGTGTCGTTTACCACAGGGCTATGTGGAGAGCCCTGCTATATTTTCTGCCTGCCTACACTTTGATCTGAAAGATCTTACCTTACCCTGTCACTCTCAACTTCTTCTTTATGTTGACGACATTCTTCTTTGCTCACCTGACCTCGACAGCTGTAAAACTGACACCATTGCCTTACTAATTTCTCTTGCACACAAGGGCCACAAGGTATCACCTAAAAAGATTCAGTATGCCCGGCCACAAGTCCAATACTTAGGACACATTCTTACCGCAGACACCCGCAGTTTATCACAAGACAGAATACAGTGTATTATTGACTGTCCCCGTCCAAGTACTAAGCGACAGCTTAAGGGTTTTCTTGGAATGGCTGGTTTTTGCCGCTCCTGGATACCCAGTTACGGGGAACTCTTTAAGCCCCTGATTCATATGACTACGAAAGACATGCCAGACAGCCTGGACTGGACGACAGAAACTGACAGATGCTTTACTTCCATAAAGACCTGCCTTCTTTCTGCTCCGGCTGTAGGCCTTCCTGACTTCCGCAAACCCTTTCACCTCTATGTGCACGAGCGTAGGGGCGTTGCCTCTGGTGTACTTACACAACCCCTTGGTGGCAGTCAACGCCCCATTGCATACTACTCCGCCCTCCTTGATCCTGTTGCACAGGGCCTTGTCGGCTGCTTACGGGCAGTCGCTTCAACAGCCCTGCTTGTAGATAAAGCATAGGAGCTTGTACAGGGACATCCTTTGCACATTTATGTGCCACACGCAGTACACCTCTTACTCAATCAGAAAAATACACAACATTTCTCAAACCAACGTCTCACTAGGTATAAGACACTGCTCCTTGTACCTTCTAATATCACTATCCTCCGCTGTACCTCTCTCAACCCAGCAACTTTGTTACCTCTGCCCGATGATGGTACCCCACACCATGACTGTTTATCTGTATCTCTCTTTTCCTCCAAACCAAGGGATGACCTCTCTGATGTACCTCTACCTAGCCCAGATTGGACACTGTTCTGTGATGGAAGTTCAAGGATGGTGAACGGTTCTCGCCGATCCGGCTATGCTGTAGTCCAGACAGAATCTGTTGTAGAGGCCGAGCCCCTCCCGTCTCACTACAGTGCCCAATCAGCTGAGCTACATGCACTCATCCGTGCTTGTCAACTCTCAAAGGAAAGGTCAGTAAACATTTACACTGATAGTAAATATGCCTTTGGGATTGTACATGCCACTGGTCAATTATGGAAATTAAGGGGTTTTCTAACTTCTGCTGGTACCCAGATTGCCAATGCACCACAAGTTTCTGCACTCCTTGACTCAATTCATTTACCCACTTCCATCTCTGTTATGCATTGCAAAGCACACACCCACTCACAGGACCCCATCTCACTTGGTAATAGCTATGCTGATCGAATTGCTCAGCATGCAGCTTCCCTCCCACTTATCCTTCTCTCAGTCACCCCCACTCACAAACCTCACCCTCTTGACACTACATTGTCTTCTCTTTACACATCTCTTCCGGAACAAACTGTTCACCTCTGGACTAGTCTTGGTCTTACCTGTGACTCTTTTGGCATCTGGTCCACTACTAATGGACGCCCTGCTCTACCTCAACCACACTTCTCTCTTATGCTATCCTTTCTACATAACCAAACACACTGGGGTACAACCCGACTTGCTGAAACCCTTAACAGACATTGGTTTGCCCCCGGTATCCATCAAGCTGCAAAACGAGTTGTATTGAATTGTGTGACTTGTGCTCAATTCAATCCAAGGGGGGAACCTAAAGGTCCACCAGGCAGACGCCCATGGGCATTTCAACCTTTTGAACATTTACAAATTGACTTTTCTGACATGCCTCCCTGTAGGGGTTTCAAACACTTACTTGTGATAGTGGATCAACTTACTGGATGGGTTGAGGCCTTTCCTACTAGAACTGTAAAAGCCCAAGAAGTTGCCAAGTGGATGCTAAAAGAACTCATACCCAGGTTTGGCCTCCCCAGAGTAATTGAATCTGACAGAGGAACACATTTCACTAGTAATATTATTCAGCAACTGACATTAGCCTTAGGCTTTACTTGGCATCTCCATACCCCTTGGCACCCTGAAAGCTCAGGCCAAGTGGAAAGAATGAACCAGACCCTGAAACAGACTATTGCTAAAATTTGTTCTCAAGCAAGCCTTAAATGGGTAGATGCTTTGCCCCTAGCACTGTTTGGGAGTCGCACAAACCATAGGGGGACCCTCAAGCTCTCACCATATGAACTGTTGTTTGGTAGGCCACCTCCTTTGTATAGTGCTAACACTTTACACCTGCCTGACCTTGTGGTGGGTGATGTACAACTAACTGCCTATCTTTTGCAACTGCAAAAGCAATTACATTCTCTCCACAGACATGCCTCCCTCTCACAGCCTTTGCCATTGGATGTGACTGCACACCCCTTCCAGTCAGGTGACTCCATTTTGGTCAAGACTTATCAAAAGAAGCCACTGCAGCCTCTCTGGAAAGGTCCCTTCCTGGTTTTGCTGACTACTCCAACAGCTATTAAAGTTGCTGAGGTCGACTCTTGGATCCACTACTCCAGGTGTAAAAGATACAGCCCAGACAAAGAAGCAGCCTGCAACAAGCCAAAGAAAGAAGAAGCTGGGGCAACCAAGGCCTCTGAAGAAGGGGTAACCAAGACCCCTGACGACGATTGGTTAATTCAGACCCTTCCGGGTTTGAAACTCAGACTAACCAGAAATAGTGAAATCTCACTAGCTGAATGAGTGAAACTGAAAGATCTGTCTTTCTAACTCTTATTTTAATTGTCTCACTCCTCTGTTGATATCTTGAGTAACACCCCTCAATATGTCTCCTTTGTTTTGTGGCACACTTTTGACCATGCTCTCTTACTCTATTTCCCAATATGTGTCTTCTGGTCAGTGTGTTTGTCCTAACCCCATTACTAAATACTCTTGTTCTGGTAACCTTGTATCTGTGGCAGTTTTTCCTCCTCCTACTAGCTTCCCTCAACAAGTAATTATACTCAAAGTTTGTATTAAAGGTCCTAGGGGGTTTGTTATCCAGTCTATTTGCATAGCCCCCACTAGTGAATGTGGTTTGAAAATTATGAAGTGGGTATCTGAGAAATGAAAGTCACCCCTTCTTGCTTGGCGTTCTCCTGTAACTACCTCTACCACAACCCCTATTTACCCCCATGATTCTTTCCCCCATAATGATAATTCACCTAATGCCCAATTGTCCACAGAGAACTATTCTTTAGGTGAATGGGGACTAAACTCACACGTTGTCCTACTCCAAACTATAGCCAATCACACCGAGGGCAATTGTTATATTTGTGCTCGCATTCCCACTCATCATAAGGGGGGTATTCCTCTTATGGGTATTAATGTAGATTTGTTTACCTTTGATTTGTCTACTTTTATTCCTCCAGGTACACCATTGTTCAACCTATCAGGTAATTTTATCTCTTTGGGAGGCACCTCTTACGGTACTATCTGCAGGGAAATTGGCCAAGGTACGGTGCAGTTGGGTGCTTCCCTATGTGAGTATGTAATCTCCAGTAATGGCACTCATTTCCGGCTGGTAAATTCCTCTGGTATGATCCTAACTGTGAATCATAATCTCACTGCACTTTTTTGTTTCCTCCAGGGCCCCAATTGTACTTTTGTTTCCCCATCCCTTGTACAATCTTTCCTCAGCAGACCACCCCCTGGGTTGTATTGGATATGTGGACAGACAGCTGTGTCAGTCCTCCCTGGTAACTATACAGCCATCTGCTTCCTGGGTGTGTTAACCCCGGCCATCCGTGTTGTCCCCACGCTGCCCTTGGGCCCAATTCGCAATAAACGTGAATCTGGAAGCTCACAGTCACTGCTCCCCTGTGTCCAACAGTATGCTGGAGATTCAACTGGTCGAGCTATCTTCCCGGCCGTTGGTGTCTACCTGAATCATCAGGACATCATCATGTTATCTGTGATACTACAGACCTTCATGAATGAGAGTGCAGGAGTTGTTCAGAGTGTGGCCCAAGAGTTGAAACAGCTTAGACAACTAGCATTGCAGAATAGGATGGCCCTTGATTACCTCCTGGCTTCCCAGGGGGGGGTTTGTAGTCTCGTGGGCAAAGAATGTTGTACCTATGTTACTGATCAATCACTTAATTTGAGCCACCATCTCACAGTTATTAGGTCCCTATCCCAGGATGTCCAAGATGTTATTGATGACAAATTTGGCCTTGGAGGTATTTTTAACCATCTCTTTGATTGGCTACATAATTTGGGATGGTTACGCTCCCTTTTTCTGTATGGCATTGTTATTATAGTATGCCTTATACTGATGTGTTGCTGTATACAATGTGTACCTGGTCTAATCTCTACATGCAAGAATGTTTTCACTGTGTCTCATTCTTCTCCCAAATACTTGTTTCCCTCTATCCATTTTGAATCTCCCCACCATGTTGAGATCTCTCTTGATCCTCATTCCTCTTGAGTCCACCTACTTCTCTCATGCTCTATGTCTCTTCTGACCTCTTGACCTTACAATGTTATTGTCTAACCACCAGCTGTGCCCTAAATTTCCCTGTCTTATCCCTATGCAGGATGCACTACGTCCCTAGGATTGTCTAGAACTTTCCTACATTGGGAAACTGGCCACGGACAGACCACAGACCATCATCTACCTTGATGGCCACCTCGGTCGTAGCCTGTATACCCATATCCCATTCCTTTTTCCCTCCCTGGTGGTCCCTATCTCTCCTGTCTTTCTGTGTTTTATTTTGCCTTCATATTGCATTGCCTTATACTTATACTCTCTATGTTTCCTTCACAGGTGCAGAATTCCTTCACCTCCCAAACATGCCATGACACTGAATGACAACCCACTATTCGCCATCAACTCTACAAGAATGATGGGGATTGTTAATTGTTGTTAATGAATCTGGGGGGGGATGTTTCTGCACTATGTCATGCCACACACATCTGTCATGCCATACACATATACAGCATAGGAATGTTTAGGTAGTTGTCTACTCCACCCGATGGCGACTAACTAGCGTCCGGTAATAGCGGAATTGTCTCCTACCTAACAACTTCACTCCTACCTCGTTTTATGTTTTTCCCTCTTGTAGCCCTGTGAACCATCTTGGAAGGGAGCACCAATGTACTAATAGCATTGTGGTTGTAATTGTCAAACCGCCTTGGGTCACATTTGATCTTTTTGTGATCGCGGCACTTTGATGTTTGCGATCAAAGGGGGGAATGTAATGAGCTGCTTATTTTTTATTTACTTTTCCTCCTATATCTTTCTATTTTCTTTTCTTTATTTCTTTGCTTTTCTAAAGCTTCTTTTTCCTTTACATTGTAACCTTACTAAATTCTTCTTCTGTTACTGTAGGTGCATTATTTTCCTTCACATCTGTATTTTTCCAAACTGTTCACTCTTGACCAAATAAGTGATGTATCTTTAACAACTTACTTTTAGCCTAATAAGTATGTATCAGTACATCTTAAAGTTATGGCTTCTCCCATACATTGTTTTCTAAATATCTGAAACTCAAGGTAAAATCCAAGGCTTCTCTGTTCAGTATCAACTTCCAAGAAAACATCAACTTCCAAGAAAACATATCTCCCAAATTTTATCATAGATGAGTTGTTTTTTTTTTCCTAGTAACCACTAATCACGTGAGATTTATTAGCCAGTTATCAGCCAATTAGCTCTCTGCTTTGTGGAACTCTAGGGTATAAAAATGCATGCATATGAAAATCTGTTAGTTCTGTGTTGCTGTGTTTGTGTTGGGTCCCTGTTGCAACAGTGAAATAAATATTACCTCTCCTGAGATGAGCCTTTGTTTGCTGAATACCTTGTCTGGACCTCTTTATTACTGCACCTGAGACGAGCTCACTCACAACACTCATATGCTAATTTTCAAGCACTTGAAGGCTGCCCCTTATCTCTGTGCATTTGGACTGTTTTTCACAGCTGGAAAGCACTAGTTCATGTGTGCCATACAGATAATGCCGTGCTCACTCCCGTAGAGTTATTTATGAGTCAGCACTTTTCTCTTTTTATGGGCCAAATTCAATGTAGTCATAGGACCCTATTAAAGAAGGTGCAGGAGGAAAAATGTTTCCAGACAGACACAGGAAGACTACATCTTATTTTCTTCACTTGTATGAGTGCACTTGTGCAGCAAGAGCACCATATCTTTATAGATAACTGGAACCCACAGTGTGAGTCAACAGTTAGAAGTTCTGGATAGTTGCAATACTTAAACCTAGAGTTTAATAATGGATTGATACCTATGTATAATTAAATGCATACAGAGAGACTGGGCTAAAAAGAGGCTGCGCCCAGGTGATTAATCACCATAGAACAGAACAGAATGTAATTTAGCTGGTTGTTTGTTCCTGAGAGGGCACTTCTCCCTGTCGCCTAGATTACAAGTCGCTCTCTGACTATAGCGAATGTGCAACATGGTTTTTCTTCAGGCTCTCTCGAGCTTCTTCAGCCTTGCTAGCCAAACCAGTCCTTATGTTATTAAATACTATTTAATAACATAAGGACTGGTGAGGCTAGCGAGGCTGTAGACGGTCGAGGGAGTCTAAATAAAAGACATAACCATATCGCACGTGCGCTGCAGTCAGTGCGGAACTTGTAATCTAGGCATGTGTGTATTATTTATAATTAAAGGGTCAGTCTACTCCAAATTGTTATTTTTTCAAAAGATAGATAATCCCATTCCCCAGTTTTGCATAACCAACACGGTTATACTAATACACTTTTTACCTCTTTGAATACCTTGTATCTATGCCTCTGCAGACTGCCTCCTTATTCATATTCTTTTGACAGACTTGCATTTTAGCCAATTAGTGCCCTCTCATAAGTAACTCCACAGGCGTGAACTCAATGTTATCTATATGGTACACATGAACTAACACCATCTAGCTGTGAAAACTGTCAAATGCATTCAGATAAGAGGTGGTCTTCAAGGGCGTATAAATTAGCATATGAGCCTACCTAGATTTAGCTTTCAACTAAGAATACCAAGAGAACAAAGAAAATTTGATGATAAAAGTAAATTGCAAAGTTGTTTAAAATCATGAAAGTTTAATTTTGACTAAACAGTGCCTTTAAATGTATTCTTATGTTTTTTTTTTTTTTTGAGCATTAATAGTGTATTCCCTCAAACTAATGGAGGTGCAAAGACTTGTGTAAATTCCATTAATTAAATCCATTATATGCACTTTGTAGTTAAAAATAAAGGCCATCTTTCCTTCCTTATGAATTAACGCCCTATGGCACTGGGTCAAAGTTTTCTTCTATTTTAATACAGCTTTTTTAATTTTGTATTGTATTGTTAAACAGCATGACGTCCGCCAACCCCTTAACTCCAACATAGCTACTGGAAAGGGCACTTTGCTCCATAGAGCAAAGTTAGCAGGGATCGGGGGTACTTTAAAAATTAAATCCAGCAGCCAATATTACACTGCTTTCTGTATATAGCGCTGCTATTTTCATATGCATGTGTTTATCTATTAGGGTATTAAGCATTTGAGCGTTTTGAGTAAAGCTCGCCACCTTCTAACTGGCAAGAAAAATCTGAGATTTGCAGTGCGAAAATCTTTACAGAATTATGCTGGGATTTGAGAGACAATTTCATACACGCCTGTGGAACTCCCATGTTAAGTCCATTTTTCACAAAAACAACAATTACGCTTTGTATTTTGTACTTATAATTATAAATTTCTATGTGTTTTTTTTTTTGCACATCCTATAATTTACATACAGGGCTAGATTACAAGTGGTGCAGTATATATTTTTTTGCGTAAGCTTGGATTTTCATAGAACCATTTATAAAGTAACATTAATAAAATATGGACTGTAGTAAGGTCTAGTCTAATCTAATACAGTAATAGACTGGTCCAATCTAATGAGGAATTGGACAGGACACAACAAAAACTACAGGGAGTGCAGAATTATTAGGCAAATGAGTATTTTGACCACATCATCCTCTTTATGCATGTTGTCTTACTCCAAGCTGTATAGGCTCGAAAGCCTACTACCAATTAAGCATATTAGGTGATGTGCATCTCTGTAATGAGAAGGGGTGTGGTCTAATGACATCAACACCCTATATCAGGTGTGCATAATTATTAGGCAACTTCCTTTCCTTTGGCAAAATGGGTCAAAAGAAGGACTTGACAGGCTCAGAAAAGTCAAAAATAGTGAGATATCTTGCAGAGGGATGCAGCACTCTTAAAATTGCAAAGCTTCTGAAGCGTGATCATCGAACAATCAAGCGTTTCATTCAAAATAGTCAACAGGGTCGCAAGAAGCGTGTGGAAAAACCAAGGCGCAAAATAACTGCCCATGAACTGAGAAAAGTCAAGCGTGCAGCTGCCAAGATGCCACTTGCCACCAGTTTGGCCATATTTCAAAGCTGCAACATCACTGGAGTGCCCAAAAGCACAAGGTGTGCAATACTCAGAGACATGGCCAAGGTAAGAAAGGCTGAAAGAAGACCACCACTGAACAAGACACACAAGCTGAAACGTCAAGACTGGGCCAAGAAATATCTCAAGACTGATTTTTCTAAGGTTTTATGGACTGATGAAATGAGAGTGAGTCTTGATGGGCAAGATGGATGGGCCCGTGGCTGGATTGGTAAAGGGCAGAGAGCTCCAGTCCAACTCAGACGCCAGCAAGGTGGAGGTGGAGTACTGGTTTGGGCTGGTATCATCAAAGATGAGCTTGTGGGGCCTTTTCGGGTTGAGGATGGAGTCAAGCTCAACTCCCAGTCCTACTGCCAGTTTCTGGAAGACACCTTCTTCAAGCAGTGGTACAGGAAGAAGTCTGCATCCTTCAAGAAAAACATGATTTTCATGCAGGACAATGCTCCATCACACGCGTCCAAGTACTCCACAGCGTGGCTGGCAAGAAAGGGTATAAAAGAAGAAAATCTAATGACATGGCCTCCTTGTTCACCTGATCTTAACCCCATTGAGAACCTGTGGTCCATCATCAAATGTGAGATTTACAAGGAGGGAAAACAGTACACCTCTCTGAACAGTGTCTGGGAGGCTGTGGTTGCTGCTGCACGCAATGTTGATGGTGGACAGATCAAAACACTGACAGAATCCATGGATGGCAGGCTTTTGAGTGTCCTTGCAAAGAATGGTGGCTATATTGGTCACTGATTTGTTTTTGTTTTGTTTTTGAATGTCAGAAATGTATATTTGTGAATGTTGAGATGTTATATTGGTTTCACTGGTAAAAATAAATAATTGAAATGGGTATATATTTGTTTTTTGTTAAGTTGCCTAATAATTATGCACAGTAAAAGTCACCTGCACACACAGATATCCCCCTAAAATAGCTAAAACTAAAAACAAACTAAAAACTACTTCCAAAACTATTCAGCTTTGATATTAATGAGTTTTTTGGGTTCATTGAGAACATGGTTGTTGTTGAATAATAAAATTAATCCTCAAAAATACAACTTGCCTAATAATTCTGCACTCCCTGTAATAGATGTTGTATGATATAGAGTCCAAGTGGAATATTACAATACCGCATGTAACCCAGTATATGGCACTAGCGAAACAGAGTAAGATAAAATACAATGAAAATAGAATTGAATTAGATTAAGTAAAAATAAAATGCACAATAAAAATGGAAATAATGATGACTGATAATAATATGACAGTTTAAAATATGATCAGATATATGTGACAAAAATACACCATGGATAAGATAGAAAGTTCATAAATGAGCACAATAATCCGGATCCCTCTGGACGTCTACTTACACTCCTTAACCTCAATCAGATGAGGTAAGTGCCGCGCAGTGTATGGAGAGTCCCTCAGAAACACAATGAAAAAATGTGCCAATAGATGATGACAGTGAGTCCGGTCCTCGTTGATTTTTAACTCCCACCTCCAGCATTCCTCAGATTGGCAAATACTCCACAATAATCTCTCACAGGTGCCTGCACTGTGTGTTGTTTATCATGTTCACAGATGCTGAATCTATGTCAGTTGAGGTGCGATGAAGGGAAAAGTAATTTACGCTCCATAAGAAAGTACAGCATCCTCCTAGCAATACATACAATGTGTACACATACAGAATATAAATATACACACACATACATATACATCATTAGCAATGTACAGTATATGTACTGTATGTGTCTCAAAGTTAAAGCCATTTGCCTGCCTTTTTTTTCTATCTTTAATGTGCAATATTTTTTTTAATAATTTTTATTAGACTATTAATATGAGTGTAACTGTACTTTGTAATGTATTTTTTAACTGTTTTGTGCAACTTTTTTGTTTCAGAAAACATTTAACCACAGCTCTGAGATTGCGGAAAGGATTGAAGCGTAAAGGGCGATTGCGCTAGCGCAATCGCAATTTCGCTCTACTTGTAAATATAATCAAAATGAAAATGGCTTGCAAAAACACAATTACACTAGCCCAAAACCGTTTGCGCCTCACTTGTAATCTAGCCCACAAATTTAATTTTTTTTCTAAAATACAATTTATGTGAAGAATTTTGTTATGATTTATGATGCACCTTAACAATACAAATTTTACCTCCTTATTTTTTAGGTGGGAGTTAGCTGGGTATTCCAGGGAGAGTATAGGGAAGACATGACGTAGATTTAGGCATTCTGTGGTAGTTAGCTGGACGTTCCAGGGGAGTGTAGCTAAGACATGACATAGGTGTAGGTGGTATTAGGGAGTTAGCTGGGCATTCCGGGGGGAGTATAGATAGAGTATGATGTAGGTGTAGATGTTCTGTGGGAGTTTTCCAGGCGTTCCATGGGCAGTTCCATGGGCAGTAACCTGTACTTTGTGTTATATGTGCTACTATTTTGATTAATTACCTTTTACACAGGGCCGGACTGGGACCAAAAAGAGGCCCGGGCATTTTAGGGCAAAGAGGCCGCCCCCCCCCCCCCCCTGCTCACCATTTCTTGTTTTTAGGGACAGTCTAGTAAAAATGTAACTTTCATGATTCAGAAAGGGCATGCAATTTTAAACAACTTTCCAATTGACATTTATCATCAAATTTGCTTTGTTCTCTTAGTGTTCTTAGTTGAAAGCTAAACCTAGTTTAAAGCTAAACCTAGATAGGCTCATATGCTAATTTCTAAGGCCTTAAACGCTACCTCTTATCTGAATGCATTTGCCAGTTTCTCACAGCTAGAGGGTGTTAGTTCATGTGTACCATATAGATACCATTGTGCTCACCCCTTTGGAGTTCTTATGAGATGGCACTGATTGGCTAAATTGCAAGCAAGTCTGTCAAAATAACTGAAATAAGGGGGCAGTCTGCAGAAGCTTAGATACAAGGTAATCACATAGGTAAACAGTATATTAATATAACTGTGTTGATTATGCAAAACTGGGGAATGGGTAATAAATCGATTATCTATCTTTTTAAGCAATACAAATTCTGGAGTAGACTGTCCCTTTAACCATACACCAAACATGACAAGAATAACACTTGTTTAAGTGACAAAAACATTTTAAAACATTTTTTATTTCATGAATCAGAAAGAGTAGCAATTTTAAACTTTTGGGATGGATTCTGTGCTTTTGTGTGGGTGAGTACAGTGCTTTCTAGTGACCCTGTTTCTTGTACTGATGATAATATTAGTACTAATAAGCGCTGCGGAATCTGTTTAGCGCTGCGGAATCTGTTTAGCGCTGCGGAATCTGTTGGCGCTCTACAAATAACCGATAATAATAATAATAATAATAATAACAAAATGCTATTTAAATTCACATGTACAGCATCAGTAACATATATACCGGGGGTAATACTGCTACTCTTATATTACAGGAAACAGCTGTGGCTCACTGTTTTACAGTCATATGTCTTGGACAGCTATCCAAAAAAACATTGGAAGCAAGTCTTCTACACATTCCCATCTATATAAATTATAGATATTCTCCAGCTCTTTGCTCTTAGAAAGAGCAATGGCTTTGACGCGCTGATTCAACCAGGGCTGTTTCTAGAGAATCTGGCTTTCAGGGTGAAAATCCAAAATGTACCCCCACCCAATTATACAGAGCAACCTTAAATTTCTCTCTATCATTTATTTTTAAATGAAGCACCCATAGACGCACCTACAGATACAACACCTGTGTACACACATAGGCACCCTTACACAGCCACCTGCACAAACACATACAGACATCCAAATTCACAGACACACTCATGCACAGATATCCCTAGATCTCCACATATAAACACACAACACACAACACACACAAGCATAACCCTAACCCTCTAGAAAAAAAGTAATGCACAGCATAGTCACAACGTCACTTAAAGGAACAGTCAAGTCCAAATTAAACTTTCATGATTCAGATAGGTCATGTCATTTTAATCAACTTTCCAATTTACTTTTATCACCAGTTTTGCATTGTTCTCTTGGTATTCGTAGTTGAAAGCTAAACCTAGGTAGGCTCATATGCTAATTTCTTAGACCTTGAAGGCCACCTCTAATCTGAATGCATTTTGACAGTTTTTTCACCACTAGAGGGCGTTAGCTCATGTGTGTCATATAGATAACATTGAGCTCACACATGTGAAGTTACCTAGGAGTCAGCACTGACTGGCTAAAATACAAGTCTGTCAAAATAACTAAAATAAGGGGGCAGTCTGCAAAGACTTAGATACAAGTGGTGAATGGGTAATAAAGGGATTATCTATCTTTTTAAACATCAAAAATTCTGGTGTTGACTGCCCCTTTAAAGTGAAACGGGCAACAAAAGATCTGATATTGGTGCATTTATGTCTTCCTGACACTATCTGATTTTTTCTAGCAGATTAGAGCACATTTGCATAATATCACACACACACACACACACACACAGATATATATATTAATTTTCAGAAGAAAACAGCACTCTGGATGTAACAATATGTGGTTTATTTATGTGACGTTAAGGGGTAGTGCACCCCTTCCTCTACTACCCTGAAACATCACATAAGTAAACCATGTTTTGTTAAAGCTAGAGAGTGCTGAATTCTACTGATATAATAATGTTCTTTTCCAGCACCCTGGTCTGAGGATACTTTGTAAACACAAATCACTCACAGAAGTTAGAACAAAAAATGTGTCTAAGACTTTAGGGACAGTTCACCCAAAAACTTTCTCCCCTTTAACCCTTTAATGACCACAGCACTTTTCCATTTTCTGACCGTTTGGGACCAAGGCTATTTTTACATTTCTGCAGTGTTTGTGTTTAGCTGTAATTTTCCTCTTACTCATTTACTGTACCCACACATATTATATACCGTTTTTCTCGCCATTAAATGGACTTTCTAAAGATACCATTATTTGCATCATATCTTATAATTTACTATAAAAAAAATTATAAAATATGAGGAAAAAATGGAAAAAAACACACTTTTTCTAACTTTGACCCCCAAAATCTGTTACACATCTACAACCACCAAAAAATCCCATGCTAAATAGTTTCTAAATTTTGTCCTGAGTTTAGAAATACCCAATGTTTACATGTTGTTTGCTTTTTTTGCAAGTTATAGGGCAATAAATACAAGTAGCACTTTGTTATTTCCAAACCACTTTTTTTCAAAATTAGCGCTAGTTACATTGTAACACTGATATCTGTCAGGAATACCTGAATATCCCTTGACATGTATATATTTTTTTTTAGTAGACATCCCAAAGTATTGATCTAGGCCCCTTTTGGTATATTTCATGCCACTATTTCACCGCCAAATGCGATTAAATACAAAAAATTGTTCACTTTTTCACTAATTTTTTCACAATCTTTTGGTTTCTCACTGAAATTATTTACAAACAGCTTGTACAATTATGGCTTAAATTATTGTAAATTATTCTCTGGGATCCCCTTTGTTCAGAAATAGCAGACATATATGGCTTTGGCATTGCTTTTTGGTACTTAGAATAATGCACGTGTATTAATACACGTGTATTATGCCCAGCAGTGAAGGGGTTAATTAGAGAGCATGTAGGGAGCTTTTAGGGGTAATTTTAGCTTTAGTGTAGTGTAGTAGACAACCCAAAGTATTGATCTAGGCCAATTTTGGTATATTTCATGCCACCATTTCACCGCCAAATGCGATCAAATTAAAAAAAACGTTAAATTTTTCACAATTTTAGGTTTCTCACTGAAATCATTTACAAACAGCTTGTGCAATTATGGCACAAATGGTTGTAAATGCTTCTCTGGGATCCCCTTTATTCAGAAATAGCAGACATATATGGCTTTGGCGTTGCTTTGTGGTAATAAGAAGGCCGCCAAATGCCGCTGCGCATCACACTTGTATTATGGCTAGCAGTGATGGGGTTAATTATGTAGCTTGTAGGGAGCTTGCAGGGTTAATTTTAGCTTTAGTGTAGAGCTCAGCCTCCCACCTAAAACATCAGACCCCCTGATCCCTCCCAAACAGCTCTCTTCCCTCCCCCACCCCACAATTATCCCCGCCATCTTAAGTACTGGCAGAAACTCTGCCAGTACTAAAATAAAAGCTATATTTGGGCTTTTTTTTTTTGTGTGGCATATTTACATATGCTGCTGTGTAGGATCACCCCTTAGCCCCTAACCTCACTGATCCCCCACCAAGCAGCTTTCTAACCCTCCCCCTCTGCCTTAATGGGCGCCATCTTGGGTACTGGCAGCTGTCTGCCAGTACCCAGTTTAGTAAAAAAAAGTATGATTTTTTTTTTTTTTTGCCCTTTTCTGTAGTGTAGCTTTCCCCCCCCCCCCCAAGACCAACCCCCCACCCCTTCAGGAACCCTTAGATTATTACTATCATTTTTTTTATTAGTTTTTTTTTTAACTTTTCTTACCCTTTTTTTTCTGCAGTGTAGCGGTTCCCTCCCGCTCCCACCCCGTGCACGCGCCCGCCCGCCGCCCCCCGTGCACGCGCGCGCTCCCGTGCGCGCCCCCGTATGTCCCGTACCCGATCCCGCCCCCCTCCACTCCACCCGGCACATCGATGGCCGCCCACCCGCCTCCCAGACTTGCTCCCACCCACCAACGATACCGGCCACCGATGTCCGGTGCAGAGAGGGCCACAGAGTGGCTCTCTCTGCATCGGATGGCCAAGGGAGGTTATTGCAGGATGCCTCGATATCGAGGCATCACTGCAATAACCGGAAAGCAGCTGGAAGCGAGCAGGATCGCTTCCAGCTGCTTTCCAGACCAAGGACGTACGCCACACGTCCTTGGTCATTAAGTGTATTTTTTTTGAGGACGTGTGGCGTACGTCCTTGGTCATTAAGGGGTTAAATTATTCCCAATGATCCTTTTTACCTGCTAGAGTGTATTAAATTGGTTGCAAGTAGCTCATTTACTCATATTTCAGCATTTGAAATAGCTGATTTAGCTTGTGGTTTCCCAACCTATACTGAAAGTTTTGATACTGGCGTATACGCTATTGAATAGCCTAAGTAAACACAGCCAGCAGAAGAGATTACACCCTCAGTGGGGGGCATGATAGTTAAGTAATAAAATGATAATTTTCCATTGTTCTCTCTATGTATTGAGCTTTGGTGTTCCAGACAAATATAAGATAAGGAAGCAAGTCTGTGTACATAAAAGTGATAACATAATGAGATCTGATATTACCTGAAGCTCAACCCATTGTAATAGGCTGTGGTTTCAAAGCACAAAATCAGCTACTTCAGATACACAAATAAACCTGAAAATGCAATTTCTCAAATATTTTATACTCTGCAGTTGGTATAACAAGTCATTTAAAATACATTTATGGAAAAACAATTTTACAGTGTACTGTCCCTTTAATGTTTTGGGGACTGCAATACCTTTAACAATGAATCCACCCTACAAACCAGTGAAAACAGACCTGGGAGCTTGTACAGACCAGTATGCATATTAGTCCAATGTATAAATCTTTCATGATAAATGGAAAGTACCTTTTTATTCACCCATGTCTTAACACTTTAAGGAATGCATGAGAAATACAAATGCAAACAGTAATGTTTTAGCAAATGCTAAAATTTGTCCAGGTAGTTACTAATACTTAATCAGTTGTCAACTACTCCCTAGTCTATCCCCTCACATGTTATATGGAAGCTGTCTTTAACAAAGCATAAAGCAAGTCATTTGAATATATGCATAAAACATGTAAGCTATGCTGTTGGTTGAGACTTTGCTTTGCAGATGTGCAACTAGAAAATAATCCCCTCACAAATAACAGTCAGGCCTTTCTCCTACCTATCCCAGCTCCAAGAAGTTGTACTCCCATGAAGTAAACATGTGTGACTAAATCTGAGGCACCACTGACCACGATACTCCACATCCAATTTATTTGTACTGTACTACAACATTTAGCTTAATGGAGCCCTGACCTGAGCCTGCCCTTACTTTTTACATACCTAAATAACTCCCCCGTGTTCCTCTGATGTAGGGCAGCCCAGTCTCTGCTATAGTCTGCTTTACCATTCGTACCGCGTACTGCTGATCACTGATTGATAGCACTGGGGTCAAAAGCAGCAAAGGGATTATAGGGAGCAAAAAAAAACGTTTGCAGACATCCCAAGTCTCCCTGAAGTTCAGGGAGTCTCCCTGATTGTAATAGCGGCTCCCTGATGCCAGCAAATGGAGTGCAATCTCCCTGAAACTCCAAGTACCATGATCTAATGTGGCCAAAATCCGGAAAAGTGTTTCTTTAAGGAATGACTTTAGTTGCTGGGATGTTATAGAACCCTCAAAGCATGCATCAGTAACCAAAAAGCCCCCACTTATTCTAATAAAATAAAACACAAATACTGGGGGGCGGAGCTTGGCCAAGATGGCGGTTGGTCGCAGATAGAAGGAGCTCCGGGAGTGGAGAAACTGACATTCCTATATATGCACCTCAAAGGAACTCAAGATTGCTCAATTTTGTGAGCGAAAGTACCCGACAATTTGCTGCACTCCTCACAGGGACATTACCGCGCTGCAGCGATTTCCCATCCTAATGACCCACTGACTAGCAGCTGCGGCCTAGTGTTGGCTGGTGACTACGCACTCAAGCATTATCACGCTGGATCCCGGCACAGCTCAATCCCTTATTACCGGGCTAACTACACTAGACAAGCTTGGCAACAACAGACTCCGGCAAGTAAACTTACCTTTTACCATATGAGACCCGATCATACAGACATGTATCAGATGACCAGACCCCACTGCCGGACACGCACATAAGACAGGGTTACAGCACAGGATATAGCGGTGATCCCCCGACACCGGATAAAAACAGGCTCCTCTGAACTGACCCAACTGTCACGGGTTAAACGTGTGCTGAACGGTACTGAGGTTAAACTAGGATGATAAGAAACTAAAAGGAAAAATAGCAGCTTCGCATAACAGCACATAGGGGGAGGCCCTGTCTAGCACCCAAACTACCTGACTCATCCCCCCCTGGGAGTTATTTTATGAAGCAAGAATTAAAGAGCAAGGCTGGGACAATATAAAAAACTAAAATAAAATAATAATAAGAAAAGGAAAGGGGGAGAGAATAGAGCTATGGCCTCCAGAAGGAACCAGAAGTTAGATAAACCAAATAAGCCTCAATCTACCCAACAAGCCTCTGTCAGCAGTTTTTTTCAGACGGCTTGCAGTGAATCCCAGGAGAATACAGAAAATAACACTTCAGATCCCCCCTTACAACAACCCTTAGATACCTCGGTATCCATCACAGCAGATTATGCATGCCAGTTGAAAGCAGACATAGCCAATTTACCCACGAAGGCAGACTTTGCAGCGTTAAAATCTTTAATCACCACGGAAATCTCTAATATGAAGAAAGATATCAATGACATTGGCAATAGATTGGAATATGTAGAAGAGGGCCAGGACTTCCTAAACAACCTTTTTTATAATGTAACGACCCACATTAATGTCCATGACACTCAGATAGAAAACCTTCAAGAAAAAATAGAAGATCTTGATAACAGGGGCCGCCGAAATAACCTTCGGATCAGGGGGATCCCAGAAACCGTGTCATCAGCAGATCTTCACAACTATATCCAAGATTTATTCAAGTTCATTCAAAAAGAACCACAAGCAGAAGCAATGGAGCTTGACAGGGCCCACAGGGCTTTGCGCCCACCACCAGCGCAGAACGCTCCCCCAAGAGATGTAATAATGAGATTCCTCAGATTCTCAGACAAAGAAATAATATGGAAAGCAGCGAGATCATCCCAATCTATTCGTTTTTTGGACCATGACTTACAAATTTATCTAGATTTGAGCCCCACAACTATCCAAAAAAGGAAGGACATCAGATTCATCACGAGGACTCTCCAGGAAAAAAACATAAGATACAGATGGGGATACCCCTTCTGTCTACAGGTAACGCATGAAGGCCGCACTCTCACATACAGGTCCGAGCAAGACCTCAAACCACTCTCTGAGGCTCTACAAGTGACTTTCAAACCCCCACATCCTGCTGATATCCCTCTCAATGATGATCAGTCCCCGACCACAAGGTTACCACACAGAAATCTTCCTCCCAGCTGGACAAAAGTGCTACCAAAAAAGAATAAGAGTAAACCCTCTGCTTCTGTGGATGGGAGAGACATGGCAGGCGAAACCTGAGGGCCTATTTTTTCCTTTTTGTTTTTCTTCTTTTTAGGCTACTATGAAGCCTCTGACCCCAGGAGACTCTTGCAAAAATATGGTATGTTTGTAACACCTGTTGTTGTTTTTTTTTTTTTTTTTTTTTTGGTGTTTTTTTTTTCCTAGGATAGGATGTTTACTGTAGGTCAGCTAATGGACAAATTAGCAAAAGTTATTGAGGTTAAGTTTAACACGCATTTCTATAGGCTAAAGAAAACGCCAGCGAAACCTGAACTACCTAACGGCCTACTCTTTAGGCCCCTATGATGCCTATGATCCCTGGTGTTTATTGTTAATAATGACTTGTCTACAATGCTTGATGTTGTCTTTTCTCCTTTAGGACAGGTTATTCACCATAGGCTAGCTAAATAAAATAAAAAAAAAAAAAAAAATATATATAGTTCCTGACTATTGTTTATGTAATGTTGATGTCGATGTTCTCCACACATTCTCCCTTATGTTCGTGTCTCTTACAGACACAGTTACTTTGCAAATGTTTATGTTCTTTGTAGCATGCTCGTGGTGCACCATGATGAATCTATACATATCATGTATACACTTCTTCAAACTCTATGCAGATACTTCCATTTACACTCCCCTAAACCTATTAGCTGGTCATTTTGGCCCAAAACTCTCCATCTACCCTAGCGCTCTTCACATTCGCTCCTATACACATATAGTCATCCTTGAAAATCCTCCACACACATGTCTACCCCTAACACTGATTCTTTAACTTTCCTCACGGTTAACACCCAGGGCCTAAATAATCCTCACAAAAGAAACATAGCAGTACGGGATTTCAAAAAACGAAAAGCAGACGTTATCTTTATACAAGAGACCCATTTTCTAAAGGGACGGGAACCTAAAACCTTTGGATGCAAATTTGGCCAGTCCTATTACGCCTCTAACACTAATAAAACAAATGGGGTTGGGATTCTAATAAAAAGCAATATACCTTTTCAACTAATTAAAAAACTCACAGACAAAGAAGGGCGGTACATAATACTGACTGGAAGACTGTACAACTCTATGGTAACTCTAGTGAATATATATGCCCCCAATTCAAAGCAAGACTCGTTTTTCAAATCCTTAACCAACTCACTATTGGAGATCACCAAGGGCTCCCTGATAATGGGTGGGGACTTTAACCTTACACTCAACCCACTGCTAGATAATTCGAACAAATTGTCCTCGGCCCCGCATAGAATCATCTCCACAGTTAAGCATTGCCTAAAGGAATTAACAGTCCACGACATCTGGAGAGTTAACAACCCAGACAGCTCGGAATACACATTCTACTCCCACCCACATCGCAAATTCTCCCGAATAGATTACTTCATGACAGATGTTAACAGCCTGGCTAAAGTAGATCACATAGAAATTACCCCCAATTCATGGTCAGATCATTCTTTGATAAAATGCTCTATTAGATGGCCACACAAGCCCTTATCTTCCTACACATGGAGACTAGATGAATCCTTACTGTCAGACCCCCTAATTATCCAACGTTTAGAAAAAGCTATAGGAGAATACTTCTCCATCAATGAACCATCGGTAAATGACTACAAAATATTATGGCGACCTGATTAGCATTAAAGCCCATCGGGTCAACCAAGCTAATAAATTACTTAAAGATTCCTTAGCAAACCTCTCCAAACTCGAAGAATTGCTTAAAGTAACACCAGACAATACTCAATTAGCACAACAACTCGCAGATTGTAAGACACAAATAAACCATTTGCTAGGTAAAGAAAGCAAACAGAACGCCCTCAAACTGAAACAACAATATTATGAAGGCAGCAATAAGAGTGGCCCTTTTCTAGCTAGAAAATTAAAAAGAAGATTACACAAAGGGTACATTATGACACTGAAAAACAAACAGGGCAAAGAAATGTACACATCTGAAAAGATTGCAGAAGAGTTTAGGTCATACTATTCTCAACTATATAACCTTTCTAACACACCTCACTGCAATAAGCAAAGATCACATGATAATAGAGCCTCTCTGATAAAAAAATACCTATCAAATATATCCTTACCAGCAATCTCCACAGACCAACGAAAATACCTTAGCGACCCGATATCTCAGGAAGAATTACTAGATGTAATCAAAAATCTTCCCAATAACAAAGCCCCTGGCCCAGATGGCTTTTCCGGCCACTATTATAAAATATTCAGGGAGATACTCTCTCCTTATATGCTATCCATGTTCAATTCGATAAACGAAGATAATCCTTTTTCGAGCGCCTCATTAGAAGCCCACATAGTGGTCCTCCCAAAACCGGGCAAACCCCCAGATATAGCCCCAAATTTTCGGCCCATATCTTTACTCAATGTGGACCTGAAAGTGTACGCAAAGATACTGGCCAATAGGCTCAATACAATTTTACCATATCTTATAGACAATGACCAAGTGGGGTTCATACCGTCCAGAGAGGCTAAGGACAACACAGTCAGAGCAATACAAATCATACATCATGCCAGTTCTACAAATACCCCCCTTGCGGTTGTGTCAGCTGACGCGGAAAAAGCTTTTGACCGCGTTGGCTGGCACTTCCTCCGGGAAATATTATTTAAATTTGGCCTGGGTGAATCCTTTGTCTCAAAAATAATGGCCTTATATACCTCCCCTTCTGCTAAAGTAAGAGTCAATGGGATAACGTCAAAAACATTCCCAATATCTAACGGCGCCAGACAGGGGTGCCCCCTGTCTCCACTACTTTTCGCTTGTGTGGTCGAGGCTCTCGCCTCAGCTGTGCGCACAAAAGCGAACATAAAGGGACTACAAATACAGGACACTAACCACAAAATCCTCCTATATGCAGACAACATTCTTTTCTGCCTAACAGACCCTATACACTCTATCCCCCCCCCTAATAGCAGAGTTGGAAGCGTTCTTAGAGGTCTCTAATTACCTAATTAACGCGTCAAAATCAGAACTCCTGTTAATACATTGTAATAGCTCCATATCCTCCCAGATCACCAGTTTAAGCCCCTTCCGCATACAACCTTTATCCCTGAAATACCTGGGGATTCACCTCACACCAGACACACAGGATCTGTTCCAGGCTAACTACCTACCCCTCCAAAAATCACTAATTGCAGATATGTCATCATGGAGGTCAAAAAATATTTCGTGGCTAGGCAGAATTAACTCAATTAAGATGAATGTTCTTCCTAGGGTTCTGTATTTATTTCAGACTCTCCCAATTCCCCTTCCCCCTAAATATTTACCAAACCTACAGAATAAGATATTAGATTTTATTTGGGACAAACGTAAAGCCAGGATCAATAAACATATTATTTGCAAGCCCATTAAGAATGGGGGGCTGGGAGTCCCACACTTAAAAAATTATAGGAAGGCCACTTTTCTTCAACGTATAATTGACTGGTTCACAAATTACGAAAATAAAAAGTGGGTAAAAATGGAACACGATATTACACATTCGCAACACCTAGGATCCCTTTGCTGGCAAAATAAAGCAGGTCTTCTTCAATTGACTAATAATAACTTTATAATCCAGGAAACCTTCAATGTATGGGACAAAACCTTAGTGGAAAACCCCCTCCTCTCATCCAGAGCCTCCCCTTTAACACCCATCACAGACAATATCGATTTTCCCCCCGGGCGGGGCTGGGGGAAATCACAATACAAAACTCAGCACAGGGCTATCTTATCTTACCAATTAGGAGACGAGCAGGCATTTTTTCCACTAGACAGGCTGGTTGAGGATGGCCTTAGTATGTTCACAAATTGGTTCTTCCTACATCAATGTCACTCTTACATTATCAGACATCCAGATAGGAAAAATATTGTGCGCCCATTGACCCCTTTTGAATCTCTATGTAAGTCCCCCAGCCCAATGAAACGCACCCTTTCCTTATCGTACTCCCTGCTGCAATCCCCCCCACCAGGATGGGTCCCTCTATATGTTAGCAGGTGGGCAGAGGAACTTAATACAGAAATCTCTCAATATGATATGCTGCGCATGTTTAATAATGTAACTAAAGTTTCTTCATCAAGTAATCTCATAGAGACCAACTTCAAGATTATCCAGAGATGGTATCTAACACCCAGCAGAATAAATAAACTTTTCGCCTCCACAAGCAATAAATGCTGGAGATGCGACTCCGCATTAGGCTCTATGGGACACATATGGTGGACCTGCCCTCTCATTCAGGCTAGCTGGAATTCCATTATAGAAGTTACATCTAGACTGCTCCGTAAAAACGTACCACCTGACCCTTTGGTGTGGCTGCTTAACAACATACCGCACAAATTTTCCACCCTTCAGAAAAAAATAGTATTTATTGCGAGTAACAGCATGAAATCTCTCATTGCCCAGAGATGGAAAAGTAGGGAGGTCCCAAGCCTGCCCCTATGGTACGAGAAATTTAATAAGACACTAGAATTAGAAGAATATGCCTATATGCTGCGGAAACAAGAACCTCTATATGTAGAATTAAAAGCCTCCTGGGAGTCCTTCATACATGAAGAGTTTCAAGGCACAACTACCACATCTTAATACTCTGCAAATGGAATGTAGATGGTTACGATATACAACCTTTTTTTTTTTTTTTTTATTTTGCCAGCAATGTTCGAGGTGCACCACAATAGTATTATGCATTGTTTATTTCATCTAATTTCTTGCTTTTTGTACATTACAAGTATGTGATTTTCTTTGTTATTTTGGCATCAGCGATGTATAGTAAGTACAGACTGTCAAGAGACTTTATTCTCTCTCAAAGTGAACTGCTCACATTCTGTATTGTTATTTTTTCATTTTATTAATAAAGCTGATTTAAAAGAAAAAAATAAAAAAAAAATAAAAAAAAAATAAAAAATAAAAAAATAAATAAAACACAAATACTACCTTATTTACTGCACATAATTAAACTTCGTATTCTAAAATATTTGAGCATTCAACAAGCGTACGATCACTGGAAAAAAAGGTTTGTTGTATGTGGTGTGCAATAAAGCTACTTTTTTTTAATGTGACTTGTGGGAAGCTACTTTAATGATAAGTCTCTATCTTATTTAGGGTTTCACGGTATCCAATATATAACTGGGAGGGGGGGGGTGGCGGCGCAGTAGAGGGTAAAGCCACCTCCCTGAAATTAGTTTTTGCAGGTTGGGATGTCTGCGTTTGTGAAGGCTGGCCTGCTGACCTGACACATATCACACAGCCGTGCAGGGAGAATTCAGCACTATCGTTAAAATAAACGTCAGCTCTGCCTGTAAAGTAAAATATATTAAAATAACTAAGTGGCAAACAAGATTGTGTGCTCTGAGGAAACAGTGAGCTCTGACCTGCTTGTCTGCCCCTAAAAACGGACCTGCCTGCCAATGCCTGTCACATCACATCACCGTCCATCACAAGGGCCCTGCCCTGCCCCATTTAGCAATTTCTCCAGAGCAGTACAGTATTTTAGCTGTTATCCAAGTCTCCACCTCACTGTAAACCCCATAGTCGGCCGCAGAGGATTAAAACTCGGCCAGAGTGTGACTGTACTAGAAAAGAAAAAAAGGCCCTCTCTGCTCACCTGGCCACCCCACAGTCCACCTGCTGAGTCCTCATGGTTGCTGGGCCTGGCCGCGGCGGCATCTCTCCTCTCCCTCCAAGTACTCTAGTCTCTTCCCCAATGACACGTCTGGTGACAAACTCTGTGAGTGTCATGTGGACACAGCACGCGGCATCAGTGTAATGCAGCCGCGTGCTGGATAATGTCACACACAGTCGTGCAGCCCAGGTGCTGCAGCTGCTCAGTGAACTGATCGCTGATTCGCCAGATCTGATCTCAGACTCTGACTGTGCGTGCGGCCAGTGGTGGCCGATATATAGGGAATTAATATGATTGTGGGCTCCTGGCTAAGGCAGCAAGCAGTGCCGGCTTGCTTTTAAAATAAAAAAGTCACTGGTACACATAAAAAAAATTTTTTTTAATAAAATAAATAAAAATTCTAAAAAAAAAAAAAATGTTCAATGCGGTGGGCGGAGCCAAACTACCGCGCGGCCCACCGGGCTTTTGCCCGGTATGCCCGACGCTCAGTCCGGGCCTGCTTTTACAATATTCCCTTGTATTTCCAGTCATTGCAAGCCATTTCTGATGTCAGAAATGATAGATAGGTCATCTTCCAATCACGGCCTCCCCCCGGGGGAATCAGTATCTGTTTCAACACCGTGATTGGAGGAAGGCGGATTCCTCATTTTAGATCCAGGAAGGAGCTTTGCAACGGGTGGAGGAAGCTGGAGCTGCTGTGAAGATTAAAAGGTAAGTTTTTTTTCTCAGCAGGAGTGAAATGTAAATTTTGATGAATTAAAGTGCCCCTGTTTTTAATCAAATTTTTTAAAAAACGGGCACTTTAGCATCAAAATTGACATTCACTTTAAGGTTTTAGTTGTTACGTGCACACAGATAAGTGTACTCCGCAGCCTTAGCATTCTATGTGTGTTTGTTTGCTTACACCTTAGATTAACTGTTTGTATCCCTGAACGAACAGAAGATTCCTGTTCCCCAGTAAGTTTTCTTACTCATTAGCCCTCTGTTATCAGGGAAACCTCCAAACAAACTCCCAAACCCTTATTAACTTTCAAACTGGTTTATTTTATTCTGCAGTTGAGGTTCAAAACCTTAAAGTTACAGTACTCCTCTTTTCTAGGGAGTCAGCATTTGACAGTATTACCAAGCCCGAAAAGTAACATGGACCCAGCAGATTTAATAAACCATGTCCAAGTACTTACGCAAAGGGTTGAAACCCTAACACAAGGGCTAACAAGTCTGCAACAAGATAATATATCCCTAAATAATTATATTAATGAGAAAATTGAGTCAGTAAAACAAACTGATAAACCCCCAGAGCCACATCCAAGTCCCCCAGAGAAGTTTTCTGGCGACCGTAAGGAATTTAGAGAATTCAAAAACGCCTGTTTTTTGTACTTCGCACTGAAACCTAAAACCTACCCTCAAACCATACAAAAGTTCTCACAACTATATCCTATCTAAGAGGGGAACCCAGAGTCTGGGCCAATTCATATTTTGAGTTCAATGATCCAATATTGCATTCTATTAACAATTTTTTTAAAGCTATGGCACAGCTGTACGATGACCCATATAAACAACTTACAGCTGAGACAGCAATGAGGTCCCTTAAGCAAAGTAAAATACCAGTAGAAGAGTATATTACCGATTTCAAAAGGTGGTCAAAGGATACACAGTGGAAAAACTTTCCTTACGAAACCAGTTCCGTTTAGGCCTGTCAGACTCACTTAAGGATGAACTAGCCAGGTTAGTTCTACTTAATTCTCTAGAAGAATTAATTAATTCATCTATTACCCTAGACAGGCGCATTAGGGAAAAGAGACTAGAGAAGTAGCAACAAGACTATCCCTTAAAGAAAACTATAGTTCCTATTACAGCCACTGCATACTCTAAACAACTTACTAGACCCGCTAGTGAACCAATGGAAATAGGGTTCCTTAGGGATCCGCTCTCCCATCAAGAAAAATTGAGAAGACGTACAAGTAACCTGTGTATGTACTGTGCAGCTCCAGAACATTCTGTGAAAGATTGCCCCCTACTACGCCAAAGGAAGGGTAAGCAAATAATTACCTCAACATGTTTATCAACACAAGTAAATCACCTTTCTCATTGTACTCTCCCTATTCTTTTGCAGTGGGAGGATCAAAACCCAAGTGATAATTGACTCTGGTGCCAACTTTAACTATATAGATTCTGATTTCACGTTTGCCAATAAAATACCACTGATTAAAAAAAAAAATCCAGTCCCACTTTGTTTTATTGATGATAAAGAAATTTCTACAGGTCCTATACTCTATCACACTATACCCCTCCGTGTTACTACAGACCAGTATCACACAGAGCTACTCACATTTGATGTCATTCCTTCACCTTTCTATCCTATCATATTAGGCATCACTTGGCTTACCACACATGACCTCACTATTACTTGGTCTAATACACGAGTACATTTTAACTCAGATTATTATAACAAAACTTGTTATTCACATTCACTCTTACTACTTACCTCGACACCCAATATTCCACCTAAATAAAGTTATTTTTCTGATGTCTTTGATTAAAAGGAACCTGAGAACCTTCTGTAAGGCTCGTGGGATACTCCTCTATCAGACCGAACTCGGCCAGTAGTCTTGTTATCCCGGCGTTGAGCCAGAAAGATAGGGAATATCCCAGAGCAAAGAGTATCAGGCAGATGAGGAGAGCAGCACTCAGCACAGGCTGGACAACACAAGGCAAATAAGGCAGACAGGATACGGCAACAGAAAATCAGGCCAGCAATTCAGGGGTTAACCAGGTAGCGTAGTGAGACAGGCAGAGTTCAGCAACAAGAAGACAGTCCAGCAATGAAGGGGTTAATCAGGTAGCGTAGTGAGACATGCATGGATCAGCAACAAGAAGTCAGTCCAGCAAGTTAGGGGTTAACCAAGTAGTGTAGTGAGAGAGGCAGGGTTCAGTAACAAGGATCAGTCCAGCAGATTAGGGGTTAACCAGGTAGAGTAGTAAGACAGGCAAGGTTTCAGTAACAAAGTATCAGTCCAGCAGTTTAGGGGTTAACCAAGTAGCATAGTAAGACAGGCAAGGTTTCAGCAACAAAGTATCAGTCCAGCAGTTTAGGGTTAACCAAGTAGCGTAGTAAGACAGGCAAGGTTTCAGCAACAAAGTATCAGTCCAGCAGTTTAGGGGTTTAACCAGGTAGAGTAGTAAGACAGGCAAGGTTTCAGCAACAAAGAATCAGACCAGCAGACAATCTGTCACTCCCAGGAGCACACGAAGTAGCACCTATACTTGGGCAGTGACTGCACCTATACTTGGGCAGTGCTGCCCGCTAAAGTACCTGGTGAAGTGGTGCCAAGAGACCGGCCGGCATCTGGAGCATGCGGTGATGACGTCAGCGCCGCACGCATCCTGAGCCGACACAGCCCTAGGCAAAGAGCATGGGGAAGACGCCGCGCCCCTAGCAATGGCGCGGCATGACATAGCCCCCTCCTCAAGGGTTCCCTCCGGGAACCAGAGTCGGCTTCAAAGGGTGAGCAGCATGGAATTTGGAGACCAGAGATGGAGCATGCACATCACGGGCAGGAACCCAGGAATGGTCTGCTACAGAGTAACCCTTCCAATGTATCAGATACTGCAGTTGTCTGCGCCTGTATCTGGAGTCCAGAATCTTAGCCACTTCATATTTAGGGTTACCATGGATCAAGAGTGGAGGAGGAGGAGTTTGAGGCTGGGAATATCTATTCTTGATGTACGGCTTGAGTAGTGAGATGTGGAAGGCTGGATGTATGCGTAGGGTTCTCTGCAAGGCCACTTTGTAGGAGACAGTCTCTTTAGAACCTTGTAAGAACCGATAAACCTGGGCCCCAATTTGTGACAGGGTTGACGTAGACAGATATGTCGAGTGGAGACCCAAACATGTTCACCCACTGAAATGGCATGTACAGAAGCCCTATGACGATCAGCAAACTTCTTACATCTAGAGACAGCTGAACGCAGCTTAGAGCGAATTTGTTGCCAATGAGTGGTGAGATCAGTGACATGACGGTCTGCGGCAGGTACTCCAGTGGACCAAGCTGAATGAGGGAAGATACGAAGTTGATAATCTGCTGCAGCTTGAAATGGAGAGCATCGAAGAGACGAGTGCCAATGGGTGTTTCTTGCCAGCTCAGCTAAGGGTAGCAATTTAGACCAGTTGGTATGGCGAGTGTTGACAAAGGCTCTAAGGTAGGCTTCAAGATCCTGGTTTGCTCTCTCAGTTAGTCCATTGGTCTGAGGATGGTAGCCAGACGACAAGGATACAGTGGTTCCAATCAACTTACAAAAGGCTCTTCAGAAGGCAGAGATGAACTGTGAACCCCTGTCGGAGACAATATTCACAGGAATGCCATGAAGTCGTACCACATGCAAGAGAAAAAGGGACGACAATTCCTGAGCAGAAGGCAGTTTGGCTAGAGGCACAAAGTGAGCCAGTCTGGAAAAGCGATCCACCACAACCCAGATAACTGTATGGTGGTTGGAAGAGGGAAGAGCAACAATGAAGTCCATTGTTATGTGTGTCCAGGGTCGTTTGGGAATGGACAATGGTTGGAGCAAGCCAGGAGGCAAGGATCAGGGAGTTTTGTTGGCAGCACAAATTGTGCAGGCTTTCACGTAGTCCTGAGAGTTAGACTTCATAGTAGGCCACCAAACATGTTGTGATAAATCTGTGATAAATTGTTCAGTATATAAATAATATGAATCTTATATTAGTAAGGAAGTAAATGTTTGCATTCATAATCTCCTAAATACCATGGCTTAGATATTAGGAACCTGTATGAATACATATTTATTAAAGGATTTGTGATTCATGTCACAAAACAAAATATCTCTTTAATTGTGACACTCTCTATTAAGTAAAGTGGAAAATGTGTAATGTAATAGAATGATAAATGTTGAAATTAAGAATATAATAAAATTCAGATACAGCATACATGAGATTGGTGGTTCAGTGATCAGTAGTACATTTCAGGTTTTACTAAAGTATACTGATAAAGATGAATAGTCACAAACATATAATAAAAGTCTTAACCTTGAATATTGGTTTGATATCAAGATTAAATCCAGAAAAAACGCAAATATGGATTTATGTAAACAGGAAGGTTGATTAGACAGGATGAGTTTAGCTCAGTTCATTTGGTAATGCATTACATTATGTTTGTTTCCTAGCATGCTTAATAATATATTTCGTTGGTGCACATACCTTTCTAAGCGGTAGATTTAATTTGGAGAGAGGTTGCTTGCCTCACTTACAATGCGGAGTTCCTAGCGTCTATTGAGGGAGACAGGAGAGCAGCGTTCAATGTGAGCAGCGAGGAACCGTGTCTGGCGTGCTGCGCAGTGAGAATCAGTGTGACCAGAGATGACGTCACGAAGTTTCAGCGCGTCTGGTCTCTGGCTGAGTCGGAGGTGAACGGCAGCTACTGACAGCTGCTTCAGGCAAGATAGAAAAACTCCTAATTTGCAAGGAGTAAAGTTAACTAGATTCAGGATATATCCACAAGCTTATAGTATAAAATAAAAATAAAAGTCAAGATAAAGGTTATGACCAGATATGAGTTTGGGCTCAAATATGTTTGAAGTTGAGAAGGGAGACTTAGATTAAATCTCCTAATGCTCTTCAATAATCAAGCAAAGATTTCTGGGATATGTGGAACTTAAATAGTATTAGGTTTGGGGAGGACATCTTATCTTAAAGGCACAGTTACTAGCCAAATGCTGACAGATCCCCCCATTCAAGAGCCCCTCCCAGCAGTCCGAGGACCCGGTTTGAATGGAAAAGCAGCATGAAAGTCTCTCAATAAATCAGGTGCGTTCAAATCTTGTAAAAGAACCCATGAATTCTCATCATCACCATAATCCTTCCAATGCACTAGGTATTCAAGTTTCCTCCTACGAAATCTTGAGTCGAGAATCCTATCAACTTCGTAATCCTGAGGATCAGGTAAAGTAACAAGAGTGGAGTCAGGAGAAGGAACATTAGTTCCCAAATAAGGTTTTATTAGCGACACATGGAATGAAGGGTGAATTCTCATAGTAGAGGGTAACTTCAAAGTTACTGCATTTTCGTTGATCACCTTAAGAATTGGAAACGGTCCAATGAACTGGTCAGCTAATTTTTTACTTGGCACTGGTAATCTGATATTCTTTGTGGATAACCATACCATATCATGAGGTTTATATACCGGAGGTGGTGTTCTCTTTTTGTCGTAATACTTTTTCTGAGTTACCTTAGCTGTAACCAGATGGTTTTGCAAAGGTTCCATAATGTCCTTCAAAGATTCAGTATAATTGGAAACGGAAGGTGAATGTGAACATGTCAGAGTATTTGGATAAGTACGTGGATGAAATCCATAAGTTGCGAAGAAAGGAGAAACTTTTGTTGAGGTATTGATTGAATTATTATAAGCGAATTCAGCGGTTGGTAACAAATCATACCAATCATCTTGTTGAGATGAAATAAAACATCTCAAATACTGTTCGAGGGTTTGGTTCAGGCGTTCTGTTTGACCATTGGACTGCGGATGGAAAGCAGTTGTAAGTCTGAGTGAAATTTGCAAGGTTTTGCATAAGTATTTCCAAAATTTTGAAGTAAACTGGCTTCCACGATCCATCACAATGGATGCTGGTAACCCATGTAGTCTAACTACATGACTAAGGAAGAATTTTGCAGTTGTGAATGCAGTAGGTAGTCTTTTTAATGGAATGAAATGAGCCATTTTAGTTAAATGGTCTACTACAACCATTATGGTGTTGTGACCATTTGACAAGGGTAATTCTAAAATGAAGTCAATAGCTATCATATCCCAAGGTTTTATAGGAATGGGTAATGATGTTAGGAGTCCATAGGGCTTATGATGTTCCTTCTTTTTCTTGGCGCAGGTTTGACAGTTAATTATGTAAGAATGAATGGTAGTTTTCATCTGAGGCCACCAATATTCCCTACTGACAAGTTCAGTTGTCTTTTCAATGCCAGGATGTCCGGCTAAGGGGGAATCATGATGTTGTTGAATGATCTGGTCCCTTAAATTTAGTGGAACATAAATTAGACCATTATTCATATATAGTCCAGAGTCAGAATCTGGAGTACAAATAGGTGGGATATCAGGGTCCAAGTGTTGTGCTTGGAATATGTCAGATGTTTCTAAAACTGCTGCAGCAATGATTTTAGATGGCGGAATAATATATGTGTTGATATGTGAGTCTTCTATGGTTTCAAATGATCGGGATAGAGCGTCAGCTTTTACATTCTTTGTACCTGGTATGTGAGTAAGTGAGAAATTGAACCGGTCCAAGAAACGAGCCCAACGTACCTGTCTTGAAGACAGAGTTTTATTTTTCTTCAGGTATTGAAGATTCTTATGATCAGTGAAAACCTGGAAAGGGATTGTAGTTCCCTCCAAGAGATGTCGCCAATGTTCCATTGCTGATTTCATCGCTAGTAATTCCTTATCGCCAATTGAATAGTTACTCTCTGCAGGAGTTAATCTTCTAGAATAATAAGCAATGGGATGAAGAAGAATTTCCTGTTTTCCAGGTTGTGAGAGTATAGCGCCTATTCCAACATTGGAGGCATCCACTTCCAAGGTGTATGGCAGATTTGGATCAGGTATACTCAGGATAGGAGCTGTTGTAAACTTTCCTTTTAGATTTTGGAAAGCTTGTTCAGCGTTGGAATCCCAAACAAATTTTTGTTTACCTGTCAACTGCGTTAATGGTTGAACAATAGTAGAATAATGATTAATGAATTTCCTGTAAAAATTTGTGAAACCTAGAAATCTTTGTAATAATTTCAAAGACGTAGGTGTTTGCCAGTTAGTTATAGCTGTTACCTTTTCTTGATCCATTTGAATGCCTTTGGGAGAGATTATATATCCCAAAAATTTAATGGTGTCTTTGTGGAACTGACATTTTTCCATTTTAGCATACAACTGATGATCTCTAAGAGTTGAAAGTACCCATCTTACATGTTGTCTATGGTCTTCTAGACTTTTGGAATAAATTAGAATATCGTCTAGATAGACAATTACGCACACATCCATAAGTTCTTTAAAGATCTCATTTATAAAGAACTGGAATGTGGCAGGAGCATTCGTCAGACCAAAGGGCATAACATTGTATTGAAATAGCCCATATCTTGTTTTGAATGCTGTCTTCCACTCATCTCCGGATCTCATATGTATTAAATTGTATGCTCCTTTTAGATCTAACTTGGTGAATATGGTTGCTCCACTAAGGCGTTCAATTATCTCCGGGATGAGTGGTAACGGGTATCTATTTTTTATAGTAACAGCATTAAGGGCTCGGTAATCTATAATTGGTCTGAGTGTGCCATCTTTGTTAGTTACAAAGAAGATTGCAGAGGCAACAGGGGATGATGATGGGGAAATGAAACCTTTTCTTAGGTTTTCATCCAAATATTCTCTTAGATGTACAAATTCTTTTTGTGAGAGGGGAAATATTTTTCCTGATGGTATTTCTACCCCTGGTTTAGTGTCAATTGGGCAATCAAAATGCCTATGAGGTGGGAGTGATTCAGCATTTTTTAAATTAAAAACATCATTGAAATCATGATATTCATCTGGTAATACAGAGGCTATGTGTCCAATGTTTAGATAAGGGTAACAGGTCTTTAAGCAAAATTGTGAGGTGAAAGTGATATTATTTTGGGACCAATCTATGGATGGGTTATGTTTTTGTAACCATGGTAAACCAAGGACTATGGGATGGATTGAACTGGGAATAATATTGTATGATAAAAATTCTTTGTGACCATCTGGAGTGATGGTTAACAATGGTATTGTGTGGTGAGTAATAGGTCCCTTTAGTATCTGAGTACCATCTATTACCCTTACAAAGACAGGAGAGGATTTCTGCACAGTAGGTATTTTATTTTGTTTTACGATAGATTCAACAAGAAATATACCATCAGCTCCGGAATCAATAATGGCTTCGTTCTGAAGTTGCAGAAGGTCCCACTGCAAAGACAATGTTATTGACAAGTGTGATGGATGTTTAAATTTGTTAGTTGCATAGTTAAGTGTCAACTTACCCTTCTTTTGCCTAGAGAAGATAGGACACGTGGCAACATCATGCTCTTTATTTGCGCAATAAAGGCAGAGATTAGCAGACCTTCTCCTTTGTTTTTCTTCCAAACTAAGAGGTCCACGAATGGTACCTATTTCCATAGGTATAGGTGATGAATGGGTTTTTTCTTGATAAGATTGAAAAGATCTTTTGGGTGTTGTTTCAAAATGATGTCTTTCAGTCTTCCTCTCGCGGTATCTTCTATCCATGGCTATGCATAACTTGATTAATGCTTCCAAGCTTTCTGGGAATTCCACTCTAGAAAGTTCATCTTTTAGATGTTCAGATAGACCTAGGCGGAACTGTTTTTTTAGGCTAACTGAGTTCCATTCTGAATCCGTGGCCCATAGCTGGAAGTCCGCTATGTAATCTTCCACTGGTCTTTTTCCTTGTTTGAGCGATCTTAATCTGTGTTCAGCGGTTTGTTGTTTATTTATATCATCGTAAAGTACGGCCATTGTTAGAAAGAAGTTTTCCAGGGAATTTAGAATCGGATCTTCTGTTTCAAGAAATCTGTCTGCCCACGCTCTGGGCTCTCCGGAGAGGTAGGAGATAGTAGTAAAAACTTTAATCTTATCTGTTCGATAGGTTCGTGGTTTCAGAGTAAATAATAATATACAGGCATTCTTAAATTCACAAAATTTCGTGCGATCACCACTGAATGGTATTGGGGGAGTAACTTGAGGTTCTGGAATCTCATTAGCTTTTTGTGTCACATATTCATTAAGTATACGTTTTAGTGTGCTGTTTTGATTTTTTATCTCAGTTAATCCTTGTGCCAAAATTTCCACTTTCTGATTAAGAGAGGAGATTTGGTTGGCCATTTCTACAGGATCCATGATGTACCTGAAAATATGTGGCAATAATTAACTTTTATTTTTTGGCTTGATTATTCTGTGATAAATCTGTGATAAATTGTTCAGTATATAAATAATATGAATCTTATATTAGTAAGGAAGTAAATGTTTGCATTCATAATCTCCTAAATACCATGGCTTAGATATTAGGAACCTGTATGAATACATATTTATTAAAGGATTTGTGATTCATGTCACAAAACAAAATATCTCTTTAATTGTGACACTCTCTATTAAGTAAAGTGGAAAATGTGTAATGTAATAGAATGATAAATGTTGAAATTAAGAATATAATAAAATTCAGATACAGCATACATGAGATTGGTGGTTCAGTGATCAGTAGTACATTTCAGGTTTTACTAAAGTATACTGATAAAAATGAATAGTCACAAACATATAATAAAAGTCTTAACCTTGAATATTGGTTTGATATCAAGATTAAATCCAGAAAAAACGCAAATATGGATTTATGTAAACAGGAAGGTTGATTAGACTGGATGAGTTTAGCTCAGTTCATTTGGTAATGCATTACATTATGTTTGTTTCCTAGCATGCTTAATAATATATTTCGTTGGTGCACACACCTTTCTAAGCGGTAGATTTAATTTGGAAAGAGGTTGCTTGCCTTACTTACAATGCGGAGTTCCTAGCGTCTATTGAGGGAGACAGGAGAGCAGCGTTCAATGTGAGCAGCGAGGAACCGTGTCTGGTGTGCTGCGCAGTGAGAATCAGTGTGACCGGAGATGACGTCACAAAGTTTTAGCGCGTCTGGTCTCTGGCTGAGTCGGAGGTGAACGGCAGCTACTGACAGCTGCTTCAGGCAAGATAGAAAAACTCCTAATTTGCAAGGAGTAAAGTTAACTAGATTCAGGATATATCCACAAGCTTATGGTATAAAATAAAAATAAAAGTCAAGATAAAGGTTATGACCAGATATAAGTTTGGGCTCAAATATGTTTGAAGTTGAGAAGGGAGACTTATATTAAATCTCCTAATGCTCTTCAATAATCAAGCAAAGATTTCTGGGATATGTGGAACTTAAATAGTATTAGGTTTGGGGAGGAGATCTTATCTTAAAGGCACAGTTACTAGCCAAATGCTGACACATGTTGGCAAAGATGCCTGAAGCTCCTAGTCGAACCAGGATGGCCTGAGAGTTTGCTATCATGAGCCCAGGCTAGTACAGGGATACGGAGGTTCCGAGGTACAAAGAGGATATCAGAGGCCATGGGGGCACCAGGAGGTTTACTAGACTGAGCATGTTGTAATCTTTGCAGAAGAGTGTTATTGAGTTGAGCGATCACACAGGAGAGGGGTATAATGTGATTGATAGGAGCTTCGGAGGAATCACTTGAGTAAGGGAACTGATGGGAAAGGGCGTTTGCCTTCTTGTTCTTGGTTCCAGGAAGGTAGGAAACCACAAAGTGAAAACGGGAAAAGAACAAGGCCCACTTGGCCTGACGAGGATTGAGTCGATGAGCAGTTTCTAGGTAAGTCAGATCCTTATGGTCGGTGAGGATCTGAATAGGGTTGGCGGTGCCCTCTAGCCAGTGACACCATTCGGTTAAGGCCATTTTAATGGCTAAGAGTTCATGATTACCCACATTGTAGTTCCTCTCAGCAGGAGTGAAACGTTTAGAAAAGAAGGCTACAGGGTGTGATTTGGAAGTCAGAGGGTCCCTTTGGGTAAGAACTGCTCCAGCCCCTATCTCGGAGGCATCAACCTCTAAGGTGATCTGTAGGTCAGGATGGCGGAGCACAGGAGCTGAACAGAAAGCCTTTTTCAGACAAGAAAAGGCATTTATGGCCTCAAGAGGCCAATGTTTACAGTCCTTGTTTCGTTTAGTCAATTCAGTGAGAGGAGCAACTGTTTGATAAAAGTTCTTTATGAACTTGTGGTAGTAATTGGAGAACCCCAAGAACCTCTGTAATTCCTTTAAGGAGGTAGGTTAAGGCCATTCTAGTACAGCGGTGAGTTTAGCAGGATCCATGGCAAAACCCTCCTTCGAGATGAAATATCCAAGGAATTGGATCCGGACTTGATCAAACTCACATTTTTCTAGCTTGGCAACCAAAAGTTATCCCTGAGACAAAGAAGCAACTGTCTCATGTGTCTGTGATGCTCCTCTAAAGTGGAAGAGAAAACAAGGATATCATCCAGGTAAACAATGACAGTGCGGTTGAGGAGGTCACGGAAGATGTCGTTGAAGATGTCGTTGACTGCAGGGGCGTTACACAGCCCAAAGGGCATTACAAGGTATTCGTAATGCCCTGATCTTGTGTGGCAGTCTTCCATTTGTGGCCTGGAGAGATGCGAATCAAATTGTATGCCCCACCTAAGTCCAACTTAGTGAAGAAGCGAGCATCCTGGAGTGAGTCATACAATTCAGTGATCAGTGGTATGGGATAGTGATTCTTGATGGCTATGTTGTTCAAGGCCCTCTAGTCTATGCAGGGTCTGAGCCCACCATAAATTCTTACTGACAAAAAAGAAACCAGCCCCAGCAGGAGAGGAAGAAGGGCAAATGAAACCTTTAGCTAGGTTTTCTTGGATGTACTCCTCTATGGATTTGGTTTCAGCCTTGTAGACTGGATACGTCCTGCCTTTAGGAAGTGGGGCTCCAAGAAGGAGGTCGATCTTACAGTCATAGGGACGGTGGGGTGGCAGCATGTCGGCTGCTTTTTTCTCAAACACATCAACAAAGTCTGCATATACCGAAGGAAGGATGGAGGGAGTCTGGATGCTGGCTATGGGAATGCAGAGCAGAGGAGTGACTTTAGCAAGGCAGGAGTGGAAACAGGAGGCACCCCAAGAAGCCAGTTGTCCCTCAGCCCAGTCAAACTGTGGATTGTGTAAGCGAAGCCAAGGGAGACCAAGGATGACAGGCTGAGCTGGGGAATGAATGACTTTGAACTGGAGCTGTTGGGTATGAAGAACACGGACGGTCAGGGTCAGGGGTGCTGACTCAAAATGGATCAAACCAGAACCAAGGGGGGTGCCATCCAGGGTAGTTATCTTGAGACAATGTCTTTTCTGTAGAAGAGGTAGACCAGCTTAAATCATAAAACGGTGATCCAGGAAGTTGCCAGCTTCCCCCAAATCATTGAAGGCTTGAGTGTGGACAGTATTCTGAAGGAAGGTAAGGGAACAGGTACCAGGATCCAAGAGGAATGAGGGGGTTTGGTAGAGATCATGCTTAGAGGTACCCCTGTGTTATCCTCTAAGCATTGGCTTTTCCCGGCCGAATGTCACAGTCCTTTAGTTGGTGGGAGTTAGAGCCACAATAAAAGCATAGTCTCAGTCTCCTTCTCTGTCTTTCGGACTCTGAAGGTTTGAAGGAGGAGAGATCCATGGGTTCCTCCACTGAGGTAACTGGAGCTGCTGAAGGGGTAGAGGATGTCGCCGGACCCGGACGAACAGGAGGACGGGAAGGGAGGACCCTCCTAGTTCGGTCTCTCTCAGCTTGTCTCTCCTGAAAGCGAGAGTCCAGGCTGATACAAAGTTCTATAAAGTCATCCAAAGAAGAAAGAGTATCACGATAGGTGAGTTCATCCTATATGCATTCATGCAGACCCCTCCTAAAGGCTGCCTTGAGAGCACTGCCATCCCAAGTGGTTTCAAGTGCCAAGGTGCGAAACTCAATGGCAAACTGAGACACAGTTCTGTTGCCCTGGCGAATATCCAGGAGAGAATATTCCGCAGCAGAGGTATGGCCAGAAGCCCCAAACACAGCAGAAAAAGCAGAAATGAAATCATCAGCATCATGCAGGAGTGGAGAATCCTGTTCCAGAAGAGGAGAGACCCAGGCTAGGGCCTTGTCTTTCAGCAAGGTAATGATAAAGGTGACCCTTGACTGGGGAGACTGAAAGGTGTGGGGATCATTACGGAAGTGCAGCCTGCATTGGTTAAGGAAACCCCTGCAATCCGTAGTACCTTCATACTTGTCAGGCAAAGGTATCTGGGGTATGCCTCCAGAAGCAGAGGTAGAAGCCACAGTACTGGGAGCAGGGACTGGCGGTGAAACAACAGGAGTAGTACTCCTCGATATGACTAGTAAGGAGAGTTGAGCAGTAATAGCCTCCAGCTTGGAATCCATATTCTGTAGTTGTGTATTATGGGTTCCCAACATCTGTCCTTGGAGATAAACAGCTCGTGCCACCTCATCTGGTTCCATGGCCCAAGTATAATGTAAGGCTCGTTTGATACTCCTCTATCAGACCAAACTCGGCCAGTAGTCTTGTTATCCCGGCGTCAAGCCGGAAAGATAGGGAATATCCCAGAGCAGAGAGTATCAGGCAGATGAGGAGAGCGGCACTCACTACAGGCTGGACAGCACAAGGCAAATAAGACAGGATATGGCAACAGAAAATCAGGCCAGCAATTCAGGGGTTAACCAGGTAGCGTAGTTAGACAGGCAGGGTTCAGCAACAAGAAGACAGTCCAGCAATGAAGGGGTTAATCAGGTAGCATAGTGAGACAGGCAGGGATCAGCAACAAGAAGTCAGTCCAGCAAGTTAGGGGTTAATCAAGTAGCGTAGTGAGACAGGCAGGGTTCAGTAACAAGGATCAGTCCAGCAGATTAGGGGTTAACCAGGTAGAGTAGTAAGACAGGCAAGGTTTCAACAACAAAGTATAAGTCCAGCAGTTTAGGGGATAACCAAGTAGCATAGTAAGACAGGCAAGGTTTCAGCAACAAAGTATCAGTCCAGCAGTTTAGGGGTTTAACCAGGTAGAGTAGTAAGACAGGCAAGGTTTCAGCAACAAAGAATCAGACCAGCAGACGATCTGTCACTCCCAGGAGCACACAAAGTAGCACCTATACTTGGGCAGTGACAGATCGCTTGCTGCTTGCTAAAGTACCTGGTGGAGTGGCGCCAAGAAACTGCCGGCATCTGGAGCGTGCGGCGATGACGTCAGCGCCGCACGCATCCTGAGCCGACACAGCCCTAGGCAACGAGCATGGGGCAGATGCCGCGCCCCTAGCAATGGTGCGGCGTGACACCTTCCTCCTCACAGGAAAAATGATTGTCCCATTGATCTACTACCCGGAGTTGATATTCCCTATGGTCATGTATTTCCACTATCTGAACCTGAGCTAGAACACCTAAAGACCTATATAGAATAAAACTAAAAGAAAGGTTTCATTCGCCCCTCTACATCCCCTGCAGGAGCAGGAATATTCTTTGTGCGCAACAAAGATTATACTCTTAGACCAATTGTTGATTACCGGGAATTAAATTAACGTACCATCAAAAACAGGTATCCTCTACCCTTAATTCCAGAACTAATTGAGAGACTTAGGGGAGCTGTATTTTTTACCAAACTAGACTTGAGAGGGGCATATAATCTTGAATGCATTAAATCAGGACATGAATGGCTCACGGCATTTCAAACCCGTTATGGTTTATATGAATATACTGTGATGCCATTCGGGCTCTGTAACACCCCAGCCACCTTCCAGTACCTGATCGATGACATTTTCAAAGACCTAGTGGACTTATATTTGGTCATCTATTTGGATGACATACTGATTTATTTTAAAACATTAGTTGACCATATAAAACATGTCAGTGTTGTTCTATCTAGGCTACGTGAAAACTCTCTATATGATAAATTGGAGAAATGTATATTCCATTCCATACTAAAGAAATTACCTTTTTAGGATATACCATAACACCAAACGGAATTAACATGGAAGATGATAAAATTACTGCTATTAAAAACTGGCCCACTCCTAACACCAAAAAACAAGTTCAGAGGTTCATGGGATTTGCTAACTTCTATACAGGGCCGTCTTTAATATTAATTGGACCCTGGGCAAAAATTTTCTTGGGCCCCCCCCCCCACCCCATGCAATTTCGCTCTCCACCCCAACATCCCAAAAAACAACTAAATCAATTTTTTTTTATTATTAGCCCAGCTGTGGATCATCCACTGCTGGGCTAATCATTTAAAAAAAAAATTGCAATATGTGAAACTGGACCTAAGCAGTACTAATAAGTAAATAAATATATAAATTCCTCCATTGTGGATTCATTTAATATTCTTTTGAATGTGATTCTGGTGTGAGGTTAGCTGGTTAAAGAGATTTTGGGCAGCCAACAGGAGCAAAGCAAGGTAAAGGAGGAAGCATGGAGGTGCAGACAAATATAAGTTTACTGACTGGAACAGCAGAACTACTATGGGAAGCTGTAAAATCTGAGACAGAGAGAAAATAAAAACTATAAAAATAAACCTTACATTAATGTGTGAAGTATCAGCATGACGCTATACATCAGCCACACCAGCACATGTCGCTTCTTTGCTAGGAACAAATTCCCTCTCACCCTGAACTAGACAATGCTGCATGGGGAGGGGCGGGTGTGCACTCACTTATTCTTCCCACTGACACCTTTCTACAAAGCACTATTCCCCTAACAAACTTCAGTTAGTTGATCTTAGGGCCACAGCAGAAAGAGCAGGGCTAAGGGGACCAGTAGACTGGATGCTGTCTGTCCAAGGCTGCATGGATACAGTGTGAGATGAGTCACACAGCCTCAAGACTGAAGAGAGCAGTGTATGTAGCTGCACAGATGCTCAAATCCTCATGTGCCTGCCGCTCCAGCTTTCTGCTGCATGCGCCTACAGTCAGCCCTACCCAGAAACAATCCCCACCACCAGAGCAGTTACCTGGTAACAGTGGTAACCCCAGTAGGACCTTTTCTGATGCAGTGGGAAATGGCTGGATGCCAAGTTAGGGCTTTGCATTCAGTGCTGCACAGTGCACATCTAAAACAGCACATGGCACTAGCTTGGCATGTCACATGACACCGGCACGCTCTGGCACAGTTTTTACAAAAAATATAAGCAGAGTACTTTGAACTGTGACAGTACTAGGACTGAATGTGTGTGTTCCCCATGTCACATCAGCAGTCTGGTATGAACCATAAAAAAAAAAATTTTTTTTTTTTTTTTTTTTAGAACTCTTAGGCCCCTCAACAGAAACTGGGCCCAGGGCAGCTGCCCCTTTTGCCCTGTGTTAAAGACGGTCCTGCTTCTATAGGAAGTTTATAAAAAACTTTGCACAACTTACTAAGCCCCTGACAAACCTCACAAAGTCTACCAGAAAATTCCACTGGGATAATCAGACTCAATCAGTTTTTGACAAACTAAAGGAAGAATTTACTACTGCCCAATCTTAAGGTTCCCAAACCCGAATCTGCAGTTTGTTCTCGAAGTTGATGCTTCCAATTTAGTAATTGGAGCCATTTTTCTCAAAGAGAAAATCTCACCGAACCATTACATCCAGTTGCTTACTTTACCGTGTTCTCACATCTGCAGAGGAACACTATCCAATTGGCTAAAAGGAACTACTTGCCATAAAATGTTCATTAGTGATGTCGTGAAAATTTCAGTTCGCGAACGGCGGACTTGAACTTCCGTGACTGTTCGCGAACCGGCGAACCGCGCAAACCGCCATTGACTTCAATAGGCAGACGAACTTTAAAACCCACAAGGACTCTTTCTGGCCACAATAGTGATGGAAAAGTTGTTTCTAGGGTACTAACACCTGGACTGTGACATGCTGGAGGGGGATCCATGGCAAAACACCCATGGAAAATTACATAGTTGAAGCAGAGTCTGCTTTTAACCCATAAAGGGCCTAAATCACCTAACATTCCTAAATTGTTTGCAATAACGTGCTTTAAAACATCAGATATGATGTTGTATCGATCAGGTAGTGTAAGGGTTACGCCCGCTTCACAGTGACAGACCAAATTCCAAGTGTAACGCACCGCAAACAACCGCAAACAGTCCATTTGCACAACCACGAGATAGATAGATTTGATAGATAGATAGATACATAGATTACATAGCTCAATAGATGCAATATACATATGATCGATACAAATTACATAGATCAATAGATGCAATATACATTTGATAGATACGAATTACGTAGATCAATAGATGCAATATCCATTTGATAGATACGAATTATATAGATCAAAAGATGCAATATACATTTGATAGATACGAATTACATAGATCAAAAGATGCAATATACATTTTATAGATACGAATAACATTGATCAATAGATGCAATATACATTTAATAGATACGATTGATAGATTTGATAGATAAATAGATAGATTTGAAAGATATATAATTTCCCTGACAGAGTATGACAATAAGACATGCGGTCTGGGACCTGTGGTGTGTTAAGTAGTACTATTCTTAGCAGTTTACTACTACCTGTTACTCCCCCTATCGGGGGAGGTCTATATGGCCTGCATTTTTGGAACTGGGAGATGGATGAAGATGATTGGTCTGTCCTCCTACCGATTTGTCCTAAACACAAGTGGCTGTCTCAAAACAGTCCGGCCACGAGATAGATTTGATAGATAGATATACATAGATTGATAGTTAGATAGAATCGATAGAAGACAAATAGATAGATTTGATAGATATATAATTACCCTGAAAAAGTATAATAATAAAACATGCGGTCTGGGACCCATGGTAACTAGCTTGTGTTAAGTAGTACTGTTCTTAGCAGTTTAATCCCTCTTACTCCCCCTATCGGGGGATGTCTATATGGCCTGCATGATTACCCTGACAAAGTGTAACAACAAAACATGCGGTCTGGGACCCATGTTAAGTAGGTTGTGTTAAGTAGTACTATTCTTAGCACTTTAATCCCTGTTACTCACCCTATCGGGGGAGGTGTATATGGCCTGCATGATTACCCTGACAAAATATAATAATAAGACATCCGGTTTGGGACCCATGGTAACTAGGTTGTCTTAAGCAGTACTGTTCTTAGCAGTTTAATCCCTCTTACTCCCCCTATCGGGGAAGGTCTATATGGCCTGCATGATTACCCTGACAAAGTATAACAACAAAACATGCGGTCTGACACCCATGGTAACTAGGTTGTGTTAAGTAGTACTATTCTTAGCACTTTAATCCCTGTTACTCCCCCTATCGGAGGAGGTGTATATGGCCTGCATGATTATCCTGACAAAATATAATAATAAGACATGCGGGCTGTGACCCATGGTAACTAGGTTGTGTTAAGTAGTACTATTCTTAGCACTTTAATCCCTGTTACTCCCCCTATCGGGGGAGGTGTATATGGCCTGCATGATTATCCTGACCAAATATAATAATAAGACATGCGGTGTGGGACCCATGGTAACTAGGTTGTGTTAACTAAGTAGTACTATTCTTAGCAATTTAATCCCTGTTACTCCCCCTATTGGGGGAGGTCTATATGGCCTGCATGATTACCCTGACAAAGTATAACAACAAAACATGCGGCCTGGGACCCATGGTAACTAGGTTTTGTTAAGTAGTACTATTCTTAGCACTTTCATCCCTGTAACTCCCCCTATCGGGGGAGGTCTATATGGCCTGCATGATTACCCTGACAAAGTATAACAACCAAACATGCGGTCTGGGACCCATGTTGGTACTGGTATAACTAGGTTGTCTTAAGTAGTACTATTCTTAGCAGTTTAATCCCTGTGATTGGTCTGTCCTCCTACTTCAAATTTGTCAAAAACACAAGTGGCTGTCTCAAAACAGTCCGGACACGAGATAGATAGATTTGATAGATAGATATACATAGATTGATAGTTAGATAGAATCGATAGAAGATAAATAGATAGATTTGTTAGATATATAATTACCCTGACAAAGTATACTAATTAAACATGCGGTCTGGGACCCATGGTAACTAGGTTGTGTTAAGTAGTACTATTCTTAGCACTTTAATCCCTGTAACTCCCCCTATCGGGGGAGGTCTATATGGCTTGCGCGATTACCCTGACAAAGTATCACAACAAGACATGCGGTCTGGGACCCATGGTAACTAGGTTTTGTTTATATTAGTACTATTCTTAGCACTTTAATCCATGTTACTCCCCCTATCTGTGTAGGTCTATATGACCTGTATGATTACCCTGAGAAAGTATAACAACAAGACATGCGGTCTGGGACCCATGGTAATTAGGTTGTGTTTAGTAGTACTATTCTTAGCACTTTAATCCCTTTTACTCCCCTTATCGGGGGAGGTCTATATGGCCTGCATGATTACCCTTACAAAGTATCATAACAAGATATGCGGTCTGGGACCCATGGTAACAAGGTTGTGTTAAGTTGTACTATTCTTAGCACTTTAATCCCTGTAACTCCCCCTATCGGGGGAGGTCTATACGGCCTGCCTGATTACCCTCACCAAATATAACCACAAGTCATGCGGTCTGGGACCCATGGTAACTAGGTTGTGTCTTGGAACCATGTTAACTAGGTTTATTTTAGTAGTACTGTTCTTATTAGTTTAATACCTGTTACAACCCCTAATGGTGGGAGGTCTATATGGCCTGCATGATTACCCTGACCAAATAAAACAACAAGACATGCGGTCTGGGACTGGGACCCATGGGTAACTAGGTTGGGTAAAGTAGTACTATTCTTAGCAATTTCATCCCTGTTACTCCCACCTCTCGGGGGAGGTCTATATGGCCATCATTATTAGCCTAACAAAGTACAACAATAAAACCTGCGGTCTTGGAACCATGTTAACTAGGTTTATTTTAGTAGTACTGTTCTTATTAGTTTAATACCTGTTACAACCCCTAATGGTGGAAGGTCTATATGGCCTGCATGATTACCCTGAACAAATAAAACAACAAGACATGCGGTTTGAGACTGGGACCCATGGGTAACTAGGTTGTGTTAAGTAGTACTATTCTTAGCACTTTAATCGCTGTTACTCCCCCTATTGGAGGAGGTGTATATGGCCTGCATGATTATCCTGACAAAATATAATAATAAGACATGCGGTCTGGGACCCATGGTAACTAGGTTGTGTTAAGTAGTACTATTCTTAGCACTTTAATCCCTGTTACTCCCCCTATTGGGGGAGGTGTATATGGCCTGCATGATTATCCTGACCAAATATAATAATAAGACATGCGGTGTGGGACCCATGGTAACTAGGTTGTGTTAACTAAGTAGTACTATTCTTAGCAATTTAATCCCTGTTACTCCCCCTATCGGGGGAGGTCTATATGGCCTGCATGATTACCCTGACAAAGTATCATAACAAGATATGCGGTCTGGGACCCATGGTAACAAGGTTGTGTTAAGTTGTACTATTCTTAGCACTTTAATCCCTGTAACTCCCCCTATCGGGGGAGGTCTATACTGCCTGCCTGATTACCCTCACCAAATATAACCACAAGTCATGCGGTCTGGGACCCATGGTAACTAGGTTGTGTCTTGGAACCATGTTAACTAGGTTTATTTTAGTAGTACTGTTCTTATTAGTTTAATACCTGTTACAACCCCTAATGGTGGGAGGTCTATATGGCCTGCATGATTACCCTGACCAAATAAAACAACAAGACATGCGGTCTGGGACTGGGACCCATGGGTAACTAGGTTGGGTAAAGTAGTACTATTCTTAGCACTTTCATCCCTGTTACTCCCACCTCTCGGGGGAGGTCTATATGGCCATCATTATTAGCCTAACAAAGTACAACAATGAAACCTGCGGTCTTGGAACCATGTTAACTAGGTTTATTTTAGTAGTACTGTTCTTATTAGTTTAATACCTGTTACAACCCCTAATGGTGGGAGGTCTATATGGCCTGCATGATTACCCTGAACAAATAAAACAACAAGACATGCGGTTTGAGACTGGGACCCATGGGTAACTAGGTTGTGTTAAGTAGTACTATTCTTAGCACTTTAATCCCTGTTACTCCCCCTATTGGAGGAGGTGTATATGGCCTGCATGATTATCCTGACAAAATATAATAATAAGACATGCGGTCTGGGACCCATGGTAACTAGGTTGTGTTAAGTAGTACTATTCTTAGCACTTTAATCCCTGTTACTCCCCCTATTGGGGGAGGTGTATATGGCCTGCATGATTATCCTGACCAAATATAATAATAAGACATGCGGTGTGGGACCCATGGTAACTAGGTTGTGTTAACTAAGTAGTACTATTCTTAGCAATTTAATCCCTGTTACTCCCCCTATCGGGGGAGGTCTATATGGCCTGCATGATTACCCTGACAAAGTATAACAACAAAACATGTGGCCTGGGACCCATGGTAACTAGGTTGTGTTAAGTAGTACTATTCTTAGCACTTTCATCCCTGTAACTCCCCCTATCGGGGAAGGTCTATATGGCCTGCATGATTACCCTGACAAAGTATAACAACAAAACATGCGGTCTGGGACCCATGGTAACTAGGTTGTGTTAAGTAGTACTATTCTTAGCACTTTAATCCCTGTTACTCCCCCTATCGGAGGAGGTGTATATGGCCTGCATGATAATCCTGACAAAATATAATAATAAGACATGCGGGCTGGGACGCATGGTAACTAGGTTGTGTTAAGTAGTACTATTCTTAGCACTTTAATCCCTGTTACTCCCCCTATCGGGGGAGGTGTATATGGCCTGCATGATTATCCTGACCAAATATAATAATAAGACATGCGGTGTGGGACCCATGGTAACTAGGTTGTGTTAAGTAGTACTATTCTTAGCAATTTAATCCCTGTTACTCCCCCTATTGGGGGAGGTCTATATGGCCTGCATGATTACCCTGACAAAGTATAACAACAAAACATGCGGCCTGGGACCCATGGTAACTAGGTTGTGTTAAGTAGTACTATTCTTAGCACTTTAATCCCTGTTACTCCCCCTATTGGGGGAGGTGTATATGGCCTGCATGATTATCCTGACCAAATATAATAATAAGACATGCGGTGTGGGACCCATGGTAACTAGGTTGTGTTAACTAAGTAGTACTATTCTTAGCAATTTAATCCCTGTTACTCCCCCTATTGGGGGAGGTCTATATGGCCTGCATGATTACCCTGACAAAGTAAAACAACAAAACATGCGGCCTGGGACCCATGGTAACTAGGTTGTGTTAAGTAGTACTATTCTTAGCACTTTCATCCCTGTAACTCCCCCTATCGAGGGAGGTCTATATGGCCTGCATGATTACCCTGACAAAGTATAACAACCAAACATGCGGTCTGGGACCCATGTTGGTACTGGTATAATTAGGTTGTCTTAAGTAGCACTATTCTTAGCAGTTTAATCCCTGTGATTGGTCTGTCCTCCTACTTCAAATTTGTCAAAAACACAAGTGGCTGTCTCAAAACAGTCCGGACACGAGATAGATAGATTTGATAGATAGATATACATAGATTGATAGTTAGATAGAATCGATAGAAGATAAATAGATAGATTTGTTAGATATATAATTACCCTGACAAAGTATAATAATAAAACATGCGGTCTGAGACCCATGGTAACTAGGTTGTGTTAAGTAGTACTATTCTTAGTACTTTAATCCCTGTAACTCCCCCTATCGGGGGAGGTCTATATGGCCTGCACGATTACCCTGACAAAGTATCACAACAAGACATGCGGTCTGGGACCCATGGTAACTAGGTTTTGTTTATATTAGTACTATTCTTAGCACTTTAATCCATGTTACTCCCCCTATCTGTGTAGGTCTATATGACCTGCATGATTACCCTGAGAAAGTATAACAACAAGACATGCGGTCTGGGACCCATGGTAATTAGGTTGTGTTTAGTAGTACTATTCTTAGCACTTTAATCCCTTTTACTCCCCTTATCGGGGGAGGTCTATATGGCCTGCATGATTACCCTTACAAAGTATCATAACAAGACATGCGGTCTGGGACCCATGGTAACTAGGTTTTGTTTATATTAGTACTATTCTTAGCACTTTAATCCCTTTTACTCCCCCTATCGGGGGAGGTCTATACGGCCTGCATGATTACCCTCACCAAATATAACAACAAGACATGCGGTCTGGGACCCATGGTAACTAGGTTGTGTTAAGTTGTACTATTCTTCGCACTTTAATCCCTGTAACTCCCCCTATCGGGGTCGGTCTATATGACCTGCATGATTACCCTGAGAAAGTATAACAACAAGACATGCGGTCTGGGACCCATGGTAATTAGGTTGTGTTTAGTAGTACTATTCTTAGCAGTTTAATCCCTTTTACTCCTCCTATCGGGGGAGGTCTATACGGCCTGCATGATTACCCTCACCAAATATAACAACAAGACATGCGGTCTGGGACCCATGGTAATTAGGTTGTGTTTAGTAGTACTATTCTTAGAACTTTAATCCCTTTTACTCCCCTTATCGGGGGAAGTCTATATGGCCTGCATGATTACCCTTACAAAGTATCATAACAAGACATGCGGTCTGTGACCCATGGTAACTAGGTTTTGTTTATATTAGTACTATTCTTAGCACTTTAATCCCTTTTACTCACCCTATCGGGGGAGGTCTATATGGCCTGCATGATTACCCTGACCAAATAAAACAACAAGACATGCGGTCTGGGACTGGGACCCATGGGTAACTAGGTTGTGTTAAGTAGTACTATTCTTAGCACTTTCATCCCTGTTACTCCCACCTCTCGGGGGAGGTCTATATGGCCTTCATGATTAGCCTAAAAAAGTACAACAATAAAACCTGCGGTCTTGGAACCATGTTAACTAGGTTTATTTTAGTAGTACTGTTCTTATTAGTTTAATACCTGTTACAACCCCTAATGGTGGGAGGTCTATATGGCCTGCATGATTACCCTGACCAAATAAAACAACAAGACATGCGGTCTGGGACTGGGACCCATGGGTAACTAGGTTGTGTAAAGTAGTACTATTCTTAGCACTTTCATCCCTGTTACTCCCACCTCTCGGGTAAGGTCTATATGGCCTTCATGATTAGCATAAAAACGTACAACAATAAAACCTGCGGTCTTGGAACCATGTTAACTAGGTTTATTTTAGTAGTACTGTTCTTATTATTTTAATACCTGTTACAACCCCTAATGGTGGGAGGTCTATATGGCCTGCATGATTAGCCGGACCAAATAAAACAACAAGACATGCGGTCTGGCACTGGGACCCATGGCTAACTAGGTTGTGTAAAGTAGTACTATTCTTAGCACTTTCATCCCTGTTACTCCCACCTCTCGGGGGATGTCTATATGGCCATCATGATTAGCCTAACAAAGTACAACAATAAAACCTGCGGTCTTGGAACCATGTTAACTAGGTTTATTTTAGTAGTACTGTTCTTATTAGTTTAATACCTGTTACAACCCCTAATGGTGGGAGGTCTATATGGCCTGCATGATTAGCCGGACCAAATAAAACAACAAGACATGCGGTCTGGGACTGGGACCCATGGGTAACTAGGTTGTGTAAAGTAGTACTATTCTTAGCACTTTCATCCCTGTTACTCCCACCTCTCGGGGGAGGTCTATATGGCCTTCATGATTAGCCTAAAAAAGTACAACAATAAAACTTGCGGTCTTGGAACCATGTTAACTAGGTTTATTTTAGTAGTACTGTTCTTATTAGTTTAATACCTGTTACAACCCCTAATGGTGGGAGGTCTATATGGCCTGCATGATTAGCCGGACCAAATAAAACAACAAGACATGCGGTCTGGCACTGGGACCCATGGCTAACTAGGTTGTGTAAAGTAGTACTATTCTTAGCACTTTCATCCCTGTTACTCCCACCTCTCGGGGGAGGTCTATATGGCCATCATGATTAGCCTAACCAAGCACAACAATAAAACCTGCGGTCTTGGAACCATGTTAACTAGGTTTATTTTAGTAGTACTGTTCTTATTAGTTTAATACCTGTTACAACCCCTAATGGTGGGAGGTCTATATGGCCTGCATGATTACCCTGACCAAATAAAACAACAAGACATGCGGTATGGGACTGGGACCCATGGGTAACTAGGTTGTGTTAAGTAGTACTATTCTTAGCACTTTCATCCCTGTTACTCCCACCTCTCGGGGGAGGTCTATATGGCCATCATGATTAGCCTAACAAAGTACAACAATAAAACCTGCACTCTTGGAACCATGGTAACTAGGTTTATTTCAGTAGTACTGTTCTTATTAGTTTAATACCTGTTACAACCCCTAATGGTGGGAGGTCTATATGGCCTGCATGAGTAGCCGGACCAAATAAAACAACAAGACATGCGGTCTGGCACTGGGACCCATGGCTAACTAGGTTGTGTAAAGTAGTACTATTCTTAGCACTTTCATCCCTGTTACTCCCACCTCTCGGGGGAGGTCTATATGGTCATCATGATTAGTCTAACAAAGCACAACAATAAAACCTGCGGTCTTGGAACCATGTTAACTAGGTTTATTTTAGTAGTACTGTTCTTATTAGTTTAATACCTGTTACAACCCCTAATGGTGGGAGGTCTATATGGCCTGCATGATTACCCTCACCAAATATAACAACAAGACATGCGGTCTGGGACCCATGGTAACTAGGTTTTTGTTGAGTTGTACTATTCTTAGCACTTTAATCCCTTTTACTCCCCCTATCGGGGGAGGTCTATATGGCCTGCATGATTACCCTCACCAAATATAACAACAAGACGTGCGGTCGGGGATCCATGGTAAGGTTACTTCCTTTTGCACAATCAAGTATACCAGTTGCAGACAGAGGTTCTGACCCTGCATTATGGCTGCACCTCTCCCTAAAAGAGGGATCTGTTACAGAGTCTGTGGGCCTGTATGCAAATAGCTGGCCTGCCTAAAAGGAGCAGCAAGGCAGTACAGGTCATTCTCCTTCAGCCTTTTAATACGATGGCCCACGACCCTCAACAGGCACAACAGCATGAAACACCACATATGCCATCCTTTTGCACAATAGATTACAGATATGGCATTGATTTGAGGAACCCGGAGATAATTTAGAGGAACCGGGAATATTGAACAAAAAACGTGCTTGGACACCCAGTACAGGTCGTTCTCCTTCAGCCTTTTTATAAGATGGCCCACGACCCTCAACAGGCACAACAGCATGAAACACCACATATGCCATCCTTTTGCACAATAGAGTACAGGTATGGCATTGATTTGAGGAACCCAGAGATAATTTAGAGGAACCGGGAATATTGAACAAAAAATGTGCTTGGACACCCAGTACAGGTCGTTCTCCTTCAGCCTTTTTATACGATGGCCCACGACCATCAACAGGCGCAACAACATGAAACACCACATATGCCATAATTTTGCACAATAGATTACAGATATGGCATTGATTTGAGGAACCCGGAGATAATTTAGAGGAACCGGGAATATTGAACAAAAAACGTGCTTGGACACCCAGTACAGGTCATTCTCCTTCAGCCTTTTTATACGATGGCCCACGACCTTCAACAGGCACAACAGCATGAAACACCACATATGCCATCCTTTTGCACAATAGAGTACAGGTATGGCATTGATTTGAGGAACCTGGAGATAATTTAGAGGAACCAGGAGGAACAAAAAATGTGCTTGGACACCCAGTACAGGTCGTTCTCCTTCAGCATTTTTATACGATGGCCCACGACCCTCAACAGGCACAACAGCATGAAACACCACACATGCCATCCCTTTGCACAATAGAGTACAGGTATGGCATTGATTTGAGGAACCCAGAGATAATTTAGAGGAACTGGGAATATTGAACAAAAAATGTGCTTGGACACCCAGTACAGGTCATTCTCCTTCAGCCTTTTTATACGATGGCCCACGACCTTCAACAGGCACAACAGCATGAAACACCACATATGCCATCCTTTTGCACAATAGAGTACAGGTATGGCATTGATTTGAGGAACCTGGAGATAATTTAGAGGAACCAGGAGGAACAAAAAATGTGCTTGGACACCCAGTACAGGTCGTTCTCCTTCAGCATTTTTATACGATGGCCCATGACCCAAAACAGGCACAACAGCATGAAACACCACATATGCCATCCTTTTGCACAATAGAGTACAGGTATGGCATTGATTTGAGGAACCTGGAGATAATTTAGAGGAACCAGGAGGAACAAAAAATGTGCTTGGACACCCAGTACAGGTCGTTCTCCTTCAGCATTTTTATACGATGGCCCATGACCCAAAACAGGCACAACAGCATGAAACACCACATATGCCATCCTTTTGCACAATAGAGTACAGGTATGGCATTGATTTGAGGAACCTGGAGATAATTTAGAGGAACCGGGAATATTGAACAAAAAACGTGCTTGGATACCCAGTACAGGTCGTTCTCCTTCAGCCTTTTTATAAGATGGCCCACGACCCTCAACAGGCACAACAGCATGAAACACCACATATGCCATCCTTTTGAACAATAGAGTACAGGTATGGCATCAATGGAACCCGGAGATAATTTTTCGGAACCGTGAGATGGAAAAAGATGCTTGGTTGGTCCTCCTACTTCAAATTTGGGGCACTGCGCGTGCAATCTACTGTGCCACCAGATATGAGTGGTGTGTTAAGTAGTACTATTCTTAACAGTTTAATCACTGTTATGTGCCTTTTTTTTGCTTTGAGTTTTGTAGCCACAGTGCAGCAGCAGAGTCCAGAAAAATTAGGCATGTACAAATGCCTTAAAAATTCGGTATTGTTGCAGCCGCTGCTGTAGCAGCGGCCAGAAAAATTGATGTTTGTAAAACAGTTAGAAAGTGCCCTAAAACCTTGCGGCTTTAACAATAGTTGTTGGCGGATAAGTCACGCAAGTCATCCTGCATTCTAAAAGCCAGCGTGTGTACCATTTGTAGCCCAAGGCAGCTCATCTCATCATCAGGCCTTTTTTACTCAAATGTATCGCCCAATGTCAGTCCCTTCGGGATCCATCCCTCATTCATTTTAATAAAGGTGAGATAATTAAGACTTTTTTGACCTAGGCGACTTCTCTTCTCAGTGACAAAACCTCCTGCTGCACTGAAGGTCCTTTCTGACAGGACACTTGAAGCGGGGCAGGCCAGAAGTTCAATTGCAAATTGGGATAGCTCAGGCCACAGGTCAAGCCTGCACACCCAGTAGTCAAGGGGTCCATAGCTCCTCAGAGTGTCGAGATCCGCAGTTAATGCTAGGTAGTCTGCTACCTGTTGGTTGAGTCTTTCTCTAAGGCTGGATCCCGAAAGGCTCTGGCGATGCATAGGAGTTAAAAAGGTCCACATGTCCTCCATCAACAACACGTCAGGAAAGCGTCCTGTCCTTGCCGCCGTGGTCGTGGGAGGAGGAGGAGGATTACTTTCATCTTTTTCCCCTGTTAGATTCCCGTTGTGCTGTGACATCACCCTTATACGCTGTGTAAAGCATAGTTTTAAATTTATTTTTAAAATGCTCCATCCTTTCCGACTTGTGGGAATTTGGTAACATTTCAGGCACTTTATGCTTATACCGGGGGTCTAGTAGCGTGGACACCCAGTACAGGTAGTTCTCCTTCAGCTTTTTTATACGAGGGTCCCTCAACAGGCACAACAGCATGAAAGACCCCATTTGCACAAGGTTGGATGCCGAGCTAATCATGTCCCGTTCCTCGTCCTCACTGATGTCACTGAGGGTATCTTCTTCCCCCCAGCAACGTACAACACCACGGGTACCAGATAGGTGACAACAACGAGCACCCTGGGATGCCTGTTGTGCTTGGTCTTCCTCCTCCTCCTCCTCAAAGCCACATTCATCCTCTGACTCCTCTTCCTCACAATCCTCTTCCTGCGTTGCCACAAGTCCAGCAAGCGATGCTGATAAGGTTGTTTCATCAATCGCCTCACTGGCAGGTTGTTTCGACGCTGGATATCGGACAAGTGCGCCATGGCCGTGTAGGAACGCCTGAAATGGCAACACACCTTCCTGGCCTGCTTCAGGAAGTCCTGTAAGCCTGGGTACTTATGCACAAAGCGTTGTACAATCAGATTAAACACATGTGCCATGCACGGCACATGTGTCAACTTGCCCAATTTCAATGCCGCCACCAAATTACTTCCATTGTCAGAAACAACCTTTCCAATCTCCAGTTGGTGCAGAGTCAGCCACTGATCCACCTGTGCATTCAGGGCGGACAGGAGTGCTGGTGCGGTGTGACTCTCCGCTTTCAGGCAAGTCAACCCCAAGATAGCGTGACACTGCCGTATCTGGGATGTTGAATAGTACCTGGGGAGCTGGGGGGGTGCCGTTGATGTGGAGCAAGACACAGAAGGAGAAGAGGACTCAGCCGAGGAAGAGGTTATGGAAGAGGATGGAGTAGGAGGAGTAGAGAAGGTAGCAGCAGGCCTGCCTGCAAGTCGTGGCGGTGTCACCAACTCCGATGCAGAGCCACGCATTCCATGCTTGTCAGATGTCAGCAGGTTTGCCCAATGCGCTGTGTAGGTGATATACCTGCCCTGACCATGCTTTACAGACCAGCTATCAGTGGTCATATGGACCCTTGCCCCAACACTGTGTGCCAGACATGCCATTACTTCCTTTCGCAAAATCGAGTACAGGTTTGGGATTGACTTTTGTGAAAAGAAATTTCTGCCAGGTACCTTCCACTGCGGTGTCCCAATAGATACAAATTTTTTAAAAGCATCAGACTCCACCAGCTTGTATGGTAAAAGCTGGCGGGCTAAGATTTCAGACAAGCCAGCTGTCAGACGCCGGGCGAGGGGGTGACTTTGAGAAATTGGCTTCTTACGCTCAAACATGTCCTTGACAGACACCTGACTGTGGGCAGATGACCAGGAACTGCTACGTAAGAGAGACTCAGTGGAGGATGGTTGAGAGGGGGCAAGGAGGACAGCAGTGGTTGACGTGGCTGAAGATGCTGGAGCAGGAGGAGGATGGCAGCTTTGAGTTTGTGTGCTGCTTCTACTCATGTGTTCTTCCCATCAGCGTTTGTGATGTGAGACCATGTGCCTTCACAAAGCAGTTGTACCTAGGTGGGTGTTGGACTTCCCATGACTCAGTTTCTTTTGGCACAGGTTGCAAATGGCATCACCGTTGTGAGAGGCAGACACACAAAAAAAATGCCACACTGCTGAGCTCTGCGATGACGGCATTCTGGTGGTGGTGACAGCATGCGTTGATTGGCGTCAGCGTGCTGTCTGGCTGACCCCGGGTGCCGATGCATGCTGTCTGACTGTGCCACTAGCTCCTTGCGACGACCTCCCCCTGCTTCCAACTCGTCTCCTCCTCCTCCTCTCTGTCTCCCCATCTAAACTTTCCCCCTCTTCTTCTTCTCTTCTAGCAGGCACCCACGTGACATCCACCGACACATCATCATCAACCGCTTCACTTGTATCTGACACATCAACAAAGGAAGCAGCAGCGGGTACAACATCATCATCATCATCACACTGTACCTCCATGTCTGTAATGCTGCCTGACTGAACATATCACTGTTATCTACATCCTCTGTCAAGGATGGTTGCGCATCACTCATTTCTTCCAACTGATGTGTCAATAACTCCTCTGACAGATCAAGTGAAGCGGCTGTGGTGCTAGTGTTGGTGGTGGCGACAGGCGGGCGAGTGGCACTGGTCACTTGAGAGGTGCCCAAAGCACAGCTGGAGGTGGATGGTGCGTCAAGGTTAGGAGGACTAGGAGCGGAAGCTGCAGAAGATTGGGTGTCCTGTGTTAGCCATTCAACTAGGTCCTCCTCAGAACTTTTCGCGTCCCCCCTGGCACCTGGCCTCTGAACAATGTGCATATTTGCAGGGTCTAAAGGAATCACAGCACCACGACCACGACGGCACCTGCGGGGTGGCCTGCCTCTGCCTGTCATTTTTTTTTAAATGTACACTTACAATACTATTAAACAAATTATGAGTGGTGGCACTGGGCAAGTGGGCAGAGTATACGCTGTGAGCCTGACACCAAAAAACAGACTGATGTTTCAAAGTAAAAAATGTTTATTTTTTAAATATTAAAAGTACTGTGCCAACAAATATGATTGGTGGCACTAGTTAGCAAGTGGGCCTGGCTGGCAGACACGCTGGGAGGAAGGCAACTGCAATTAGATTACACTAGCTGACTGATGCTTCACAGTCCAAAAAGTTTTTTTTTTTTTTTTAATTTACTATACTGTTAGAACAAATGTGATTGGTGGCACTAGTTGGAAATGGCAAGTGGGCCTGGCACACACGCTGGCAGGCAGGCAACTGCAATTCAATGGCTCTAGCAGACTGATGATTTACAGTAAAAAAAGTTTTTATTTTAAATATTTTCAAACCTGTTAGAACAAATGTGATTGGTGGCACTAGTTGGCTTGGCAAGTGGGCCTGGCACACACGCTGGGAGGAAGGCAACTGCAATTAGATTACACTAGATGACTGATGTTTCACAGTCAAGAAATTTTTTATTTTAAATATTTACAATACTGTTATAACAAATATGATTGGTGGCAGTAGTTGGCAGCAAGTGGGCCTGGCACACACGCTGGCAGGCAGGCAACTGCAATTCAATGGCACTAGCAGACTGATGATTCACAGTCAAAAAAGTTTTTATTTTAAATATTTACAATACTGTTACAACAAATATGATTGGTGGCACTAGTTGGCTAGTGGGCCTTGCACACACGCTGGCAGGCAGGAAACTGCAATTCAATTGCACTAGCAGACTGATGATTCACAGTCTAAGAATTTTTTATTTTAAATATTTGCAATACTGTTGGAACAAATTTGATTGGTGTAACTAGTTGGCAAGTGGGCCTGGCACACATGCTGGCAGGCAGGCAACTGCAATTCAATGGAACTAGCAGACTGATGATTCACAGTCAAAAAAGTTTTGATTTAAAATATTTTCAAAACTGTTATAACAAATATGATTGGTGGCAATAGTTGGCAGCAAGTGGGCCTGGCACACACGCTGGCAGGCAGGCAACTTCAATTAGATTACACTAGCAGACTGATCTTTCACAGTCAAAAAATATTTTTTTTAAATATTTACACTACTGTTATAACAAATATGATTGGTGGCACTAGTTGGCAAGTGGGCCTGGCACACACGCTGGCAGGCAGGCAACTGCAATTCAATTGCACTAGCAGACTGATGATTCACAGTCAAAAAAGTTTTTATTTTAAATATTTACACTACTGTTATAACAAATATGATTCGTGGCACTAGTTGGAAAGTGGGCCTGGCACACATGCTGGCAGACAGGCAACTGCAATTAAATAACAATAGCAGACTGATGTAACAGTTTGTTTTTAAAAAAGTTACACTAATGTTACAACAGATAGGAGTGATGGCACTCAGGATAGAAGTAGGCACAGTATGTGCTGGCAGCCTGACACACAGGCTGGCACTAGTGGCAGGCTGGCCTGGAAACTAAAATTAAATAACACTAGAAGACTGATGTAAAAGTTTTTTTTTACCAAAATTTAAACTAATGTTACACCAGATAGGAGTGGTGGACTGGCACTGAGGATGGAAGTAGGCACAGTATATGCTGGCAGCCTGACACACAAGCTGGCACTAATGGCAGCCAGGATGGCCTGGCAACTAATATTAAATTACACTAGAAGAGGACTGATGTAAAAAATAATTTTTTAAAAAATTTACACTAATGTTACACCAGATATAAGTGGTGGAAAAAAGAGCTATTAATAACACTATATGATGTGGGCCTGACAAACAGGCCTGATGGAAAATGAAATTAGATTACACTAGCAAAATTATTTAATTTTTTTTTTTTAATTTACAATAATGTTTATGAGTGGTGGCTGGAGTGGTGGCGAGCACAGCAATTAACCACAGTATGCTGTGTAAGCCAGAAACACACAGGCCTGATAGAAAATGAAATTAGATTACACTAGCAAAATGATTTAAAAGTTTTTTAAATTTTTTTTAAATAATGTTAAGCAGATATGAGTGGCGGCTGCTGGCACAGCAATTAAACAACGTTGTATGCTGTGTAAGCCTGACACACAGGCCTGATAGAAAATGAAATTAGATTACACTAGCAAAATGATTTAAAAGTTTTTTTTTTTTTAATTTAAAATAATGTTAAGCAGATATGAGTGGTGGCTGCTGGCACAGCAATTAAACAACGTTGTATGCTGTGTAAGCCTGACACACAGGCCTGATAGAAAATAAAATTAGATTACACTAGCAAAATGATTTAAAAGTTTTTTTTAAAATTTAAAATAATGTTAAGCAGATACGAGTGGTGGCTGCTAGCACAGCAATTAACCACAGTATGCTGTGTAAGCCAGAAACACACAGGCCTGATAGAAAATGAAATTAGATTACACTAGCAAAATGATTTAAAGGTTTTTTTTTTTAATTTAAAATAATGTTAAGCAGATATGAGCGGTGGCTGCTAGCACAGCAATTAACCACAGTATATGCTGTGTAAGCCAGAAACACACAGGCCTGATAGAAAATGAAATTAGATTACACTAGCAAAATGATTTAAAAGTTTTTAAAAAAAAAATTAAATTAATGTTAAGCAGATATGAGTGGTTGCTGCCAGCACAGCAATTAACCACAGTATGCTGTGTAAGCCAGAAACACACAGGCCTGATAGAAAATGAAATTAGATTACACTAGCAAAATGATTTAAAAGTTTTTTTTTAAAATTTAAAATAATGTTAAGCAGATATGAGTGGTGGCTTCTAGGACATCAATTAACCACAGTATGCTGTGTAAGCCAGAAACACACAGGCCTGATAGAAAATTAAATTAGATTACACTAGCAAAATGAATTAAAAGTTTTTTTAAATTTAAAATAATGTTAAGCAGATATGAGTGGTGGCTGCTAGGACAGCAATTAACCACAGTATGCTGTGTAAGCCAGAAACACACAGGCCTGATAGAAAATGAAATTAGATTACACTAGCAAAATGATTTAAAAGTTTTGTTGGTTAAATTTACACTAATGTTAAGCAGATATCAGTGGTGGCACTAATCACAGTATATGCTGTGAGCCTCACACACAGGCTGAAAGCCAGGCAAATGCAAATAAAATTACAAATAATAAAAACAAAAAACGACTGAAGTTATAGCCCTAAAAAGGGCTTCTTGGGGTGCTGTCCTTACAGTAGAGATTAGATGAGTCCTTCAGGACTGTAGTGGACACTAAATACACTAGCCTAGCTATCTATTTCCCTATAATGTCAGCAGCAGCAACACTAAAGCTCCTCTCACTAAGAAAGCAAGATCGTAATGAATCTAAAATTGCTGCTGCCAAGGAGCTGGGAGGGTTTGTGAGGGAGTGTCTGCTGCTGATTGACTCAAATGTGTCAGGAGGCTGTGAGATACAGGGTCAAAGTTTCCTCAATGATGACACACAACTCTGTGACTTCGATGTCAATACTCCTATTGTACCCAACCTCCCGGATGCAGCTCTTGAATACGAGGTACATTCAATCTTGGATTCCCGCCGACCTCGTGGACAACTTCAGTATTTGATCCACTGGAAGGGTTTCCCTAAGGAGGATGACTCCTGGGAGCCTGCTTCTAACTTATCTGCTCCCAGGCTCATAGCTCAGTTCCATCGTAGGCACCCAGATAGGCCCTTTGTGGATCAACGGAGTTGATCCTTGAGGGGGTGTCCTGACATATGTGCTACTATTTTGTTTATTACCTTTTACAAAATTCCCTTGTATATACCTTTAAGCTTATCTGACACTCCCCTAGCACCTTCTATAAATCCTTAATCAAGCCTTACACCTTTGCTTGGTAATTCTAGCCCATGCAGGAAGTATCCAGCCTCAGCACTAACTCTTTGTGCAAATCTTTCAGAACCGTCTTTGCTCAGCTGTTTGCAATCTAACTGTTTCCTGCCTGATCATCCGTTCTTGCGGTGATGTCACATGCCAACTCGGATCCTGACCGCCAGCTCCTACAACCACGGCCTCATCTACTGTAACTTGCTTCCAGACTCTGATACACAGCTCAACCTCCTGGGACCTCGTAAAGTAAGTCTCTATCCATAACTGTTACAGACTTCATGTGTTCATATTGCACTTACTTCAGAGTCATAATTTGTGTGCTTGAATCTGATACTCCGTGTCATAATCAGCTGAGCTTAGCTACGATCTATGGTTGTACATTACTACGCTGCAGAGCATTTCTACAGAGGATCCTTTACTTGTATGTTACTAGGTTCATATTGTATTTAATCACTCAGTACATGGCCAGTTCACTTGCTATATATCCTCTGCTCACCACTTATTCTGTCAATTTTAAGGTTTTAGCTGTTACGTGCACACAGATAAGGTTACTCTGCAGCCTTAGCATTCTATGTGTGTTTGTTTACTTATACCTTAGATTAACTGTTTGTATCCCTGAACTAACAGAGGATTCCTGTTCCCCAGTAAGTTTTCTTACTCATTACCCCTCTGTTATCAGGGAAACCTACAAACAAACTCCAAAACCCTTATTAACTTTCCAACTGGTTTATTTTATTCTGCAGTTGAGGTTCAAAACCTTAAAGTTACATTACTCCTCTTTTCTCTTTGACACTTTGATTGGGAATGGATACATCATGAGCAGTGTGATATATTCCAATCTCTGAAGTACAGGTTAAATGTAGGGTGTTGACCATGTTTGTCTCACCACATTGCACAATGTACTCTTGAAAAAGTCATGGGGGCGTGGCGAAACGTACATCATAGTGATAGGCGGTCTGGTATCTGTAAGGACTTTGGCTATTACACAGATACACTGTTTCAATCTGTTGCCATCCTGCTCAAAGACAAAGTGAACTTTGTAAATTGTAACATTTTTGCACTAAAGCCCTGAATGACTGTGTTATCCAGGTTGCATTTCTTAATTATCTAGCATCTAAGTTGGTGTTATACAATATAACACTATTTCTATGTTTTCTTTTCTTCTGAGATTTTAAAGAAGCACACACACCGAAATAGCTGATTGTGACAGAGTTGTTCTCAGGACTGCAGTTTTACCTGAGCTGATGATAGCTCAGGTTTATGTGAGTAGTCATTTGACACGTATATATTATAATTACGTTTGTTTAACAATATCACACTATTTGTGCCTTTTTCTCTTTTTCTTTTGAGGAATTGAGGATCGTCCACACGATATCCTTTTATATCACATTCATTTGTATTACTATTTTTGTTTGTGATTTAAGTTATTTGTTTTACAGATCCCTCAGTTAAAGAGGGTAAGTGATCGTAAAAAGATATTATTGCAGAAAGAAATGTTTTGGATAGTGGAACTTGACACATTGTTTCCAAAAGGATTAAATACATATGTTTTAATATTCTTGTTTTCTGTAATAAATTTAACATTTTATTGATTATGTAATAATGTAACTTTTGACAGCAACATTTCTCTGTTTATTTTTTAGCAAGTTGAATCCACTTCGATGAAGCAAAGGTTGCAATATGAGGAATGGGCAGTAGATGGTGGTGGAACTGCATGTTGACTAGTGTTCAAATGTGAAAGTAAGAAGCTGTGTTTAATCAGAATGAAATTTAAATGCTGCTTGGTACAAATATGTAATACCTTGAAAAAGGCCTTATTATAGGGCCGAAACATTGGAATGACACTGTTTAATGAGTAATAATAATTTAATTTGAAGTCACTTTGTGGAGTACTGAGTCTTTATTGGAAGTATGTAATATACGGACTTAGTGGAATTAATTTTTAAGAGTGCGTTCCAAATCTTCCCTGTTAAAGGTCTGAAGAGGAGGACCGACGTCGTCGCCGACCTCACCGCCTCCACCGGGATGAAGATAGAAGATGAGCCGTGGTCGGGATGAAGATTAAAGACGATGGACCCAAGATGGATGAGGATAGAGCGTCTCCGGGATGAAGATGAAGCGCTGCCCATCATCTCCGGTGAGTACCAACTTTGGAGTTAGAGTTAGTTAGTTTTTTGTGGTGTTTTTTTTTTTAGATTAAGGTTTTGTTTTTTCTGGGCAGCAAAAGAGCTAAATGCCATTTTAAGGGCAATGCCCATCCAAATGCCCTTTTCGAGCAATGGGTAGTTTAGGATTTTTTTAATTATTAGGGGGTTAGTGTTTTTTTTTTTTAAACAAAAGAGCTGATCTCTTTAGGGTAATGCCATAAAAAAGGCCCTTTTAAGGGCTGTTGGTAGTTTATTTTTAGAATAGTTTTTTTTTATTTTGGGGTGTTTTTTATTTAAGGGGTAATAGAATAAGATTTTTTTTTTTTTTTTTTGGTAATTTTGTTTGTTTTTTTTGTAATAGAAGGTTTTTTTATTTTTTGTAATGGTAGTTTTTTTTGTAATGTAATTTTTTTTCAGCAATGATAGGTTTTTATTTTTTTAGGTAAGATTAGGTTTTAATTTAATTTTACAGGTAAGTTTTTTTTTTAATTTAAGGTAGTTAGGAATTTTTTTAGTTAATTTATGGGTATTTTAATTTGGGTTAAGTTAGGGGGTGTTAAGTTAGGGGGTTTAAATGATAGTTTATTACTTTGTGTTGTGGGAGGATGGTGGTTTAGGGGTTAATATTTTATTTAGGTATTTTGCAATGCGGGGGGGGTGTGTGTGGCAGTTTAGGGTTTAATACTTTTAATTAGTGTTTGTGAAGGGATGGCGGTTTAGGAGTTAATATATTAATTAGATAGTTTGTGATGTGGGAGGATGGCGGTTTAGAGGTTAATACTTTTAATTAGTGTTTGAGATGTGGGGGGGATGGCAAACAAAGAAGTATATTTTACATAATAAATTAAATATAGATGATTTAATAAATAATGTATTATTATTAAGGAACATAATAGTTAAAATGATATGTGCACATATGCTTTTTACATTTTAATAATTTTTCTTTTTTTAATATCCATTCGATATTATAGTTTCCATTGAGGAGGTAAAGTTTGGAAACTGTTTGTAACATAAAAAATCTCCATAGACTTTAGTGGAGATAGATGTTTTTTTATCACCAGGTTCCACATTTTACCACATCAATTGAAACTAGGGCTATGTTTGCAGGAATATGTTTAGCAACATACACAGATATGCTGTGGATGGTGTGCACAACTATAACCAAACACCACACATTTCTAGAGAGCTACGAGTGGCTTCTGTAATGAAAAATTAATCCTCATTAACTAATAACACTATAAATCCCTAATTAGTTCTGTTTGAAAACTATAACAGAGGGTATAAACAGAATACATGTGTATGCCGCAGATACACCTTTCATTGTAGTCATTTCAAACAATACAAACTTTTTTTTTGCAAATAAAAAGACATTTGCAAACGTTTAATATTTTGAAACATATTTAATTTTATTGATGTTTCAAAGAGGACTTAAAAAAAATGCATTGCAAACTCCAAATATCAAACAAACTTCATTTTGTCAAAATTGAGAGTAAAAAAAAATGTACAGTAGAATAAACAGATAAAATAAAGGCAAAAAGACTTCATAAGAGTATGTTAATTCTTCTGTAGCAATTATGAGGCCTATTATGGACCTCTCCATAACTAAACTATAACTTAAATATCTAAAAAGAATTGCACTCTTAAACCAGGCCACTTTTGTTGCATGAAAGGTATTAAATGCCACTATGGGGTATAGATATACACATATATAGCAAATACTTTGACATATAAAATATCCAGTTGAAATAAAGTGAATGTATTTTTTTTTAAAATTAGAAATACTTCAAACACCTTTGTGCTTCACTTAGAAGAAATTTGTAATTTAAAAAAATAATAATATATATATATATATTTAAAGTTATGTTCTGAGTTTTAAATGTATTGCAAATACTTCAAATTGCAGTTTTCTTCACTTAGAAGAAAAAGTAAATTTTGTTTTTAATATATATATATATATATATATATATATATATATATATATATATTTAAATATATATACAGTGTATATTTTTTATATATGTTACGGGTAAAGTAAGAAATTTCGGGTAATCCTAGGATTACCCGGGTAAAACGGACAGCAAAGAAATAGCGAAGATGGGAGAATTACAGTGCATGCTATGGGGCCGATTTATGAAAGTGGGAACAGACATGATATGATGTAGCGTATCATTTGGAGCTTGATAATTCGGACCCTATATATGTTTGATGTGGTGACTCCGCACTCTGAGAGGATTTATGATCATATATCGGGCTTTACCCACAGCCAATTGGGTAATGTCTGTTTTACCTGGGTAATCCTAGGATTACCCAACATCTGACTTTACCCATAACATATATATATCTCAATATACATATATTTATTATTATTATTATTATCATCATTTATTTGTATAGCGCCACAATATTCTGTAGCGCTGGGATTTATTTATATATCTATATCTTTATATATTCATATAAATTTATAGCTATAGATATATTTAAAAAAAAAACTAAATATATATTTATATATACTGTATATAAATTTCAATTTTAAATATAAAGAATGTGTTCATCTATGTGAATAACATTGGAATTTGAAGTATTCATAACTACCTTTTGGGTTTAACACTGTTGGTCTAGTGCAGTGTCGGGATAGCGCGCAAGTGATAGCTGTTATATTTATTCTATACTTAGGGTAAGATTAATACATCGTTCAATTTGAGACCAATAATTCTTTAAGTTTGGGCATGTCCACCAAATATGGGAGTGCATACCAATTTCCCCACATCGTCTCCAGCAACTGAAGTTAGCACCTGGGAATATCTCATGTGTTCTCTGGGGGGTAAGATACCAGCGTGCAAGGATTTTATAATTAAGTTCAGATAGGATTAAGGAGACAGACGAGGAGTGGGTTAATTTAAATCCTCGTCTCCAGCTATCTTCTGATAAAGGAATTTGGAGTTCCAGTTCCCATTTGGAGATGAATGCAGGCTTAATATGTGGGTAGGAGCCTCTAAGGATCCCATATGACAATGATAGGTGGGCTCTTTTTACATCTAGACTTGTACAATTTTTTTCGAAAAGTGTTAGATCTCGGAATATATCCGTTTTGTGTGGGCTATCATTTTTGGCTTGGCGAATTTGCAGGTATGAAAACCAGCTGTGAAATGGTGAACCTAATATATCTCTAAGCACTATTCTCTCCTTCACCTGGGAGGAGTCAACTAAAAGAAATAAGTCCAGATTTTTGTATAGTGCATTTCTTGAGTTACAAATAAATTGTGAATGAGTAAAAAAGAGGTGGTGGCCTAATAGTGATGTCATGGGTGAAATTGGAGTTGAGAGTTTGTTAGGGCGTTGGACAAGGTTATCCCATATCTCCAGATTGGCCCTAATGTATCTGCTATTCATAATATGTTTGGGTCTGAATGGTTTGGGGATCCAACAAATATCTCTCATATGACGTAAATGTGCTAAATTTGCTTCAATTTGGATCCACAATTTAGACGGATTGCTATGATTCCAGGCTATTATACGTGAAAGATGTGCAGCTTTAAAGTAGTTTATTAGATTGGGTACATTTAGTCCCCCATCCTCTTTTCGGAGGTAAAGGGTATTACATGCCACTCTTGGCTTTTTATAAGACCAAATTAAGGATTCCAATGTCTTTTGTTGTGAAGCTAAGTATTGACGCAGTATTAATATAGGAAGTGTCTGAAAGATGTATATATATTTAGGAATAAACATAATTTTTATTGTATTTATCCATCCTATCCAAGATAGGTGACCTTGTTTATGCCACTTTTCCAATAAGGAGTGAACGTTAGTTTGAAGTGCTACATAGTTTTCTTGGAATATATCCTGTGGATTTTTAGGAATGTTCAATCCCAAACACCTAAAGGAATGTGTGATAGGGAAGGGAGAGTTTCGAGCTAGATATTCAGAGTTTGTGGTCTCTAGGTTTATGGGAATAGTACCCAATTTTGTTTATAGAATAATTAGAGACCTTTTTATAGTCTTCAAGCGATTGCAACAGTGCTGGTAGGGAAGATATAGGTGACTGTAATGTAAAGATAATGTCATCTGCAAAAAGTAGACATTTTTGTGAAATATTGCCAGAAATGATACCCTTAATATCTATATTATTCTTGATCATGGTTGCCAGAATCTCTACAGTGATAGCAAATAGCAGGGGGATAATGGACAACCTTGGCGTGTTCCGTTGGATATAGCAAAGGATTGAGAAATAGTATTATTAATTCTTATTTTGGCTCAAGGGATTAATATACAGTGCTTGTATCCTAGATATAGCAGGGGGGATAATGGACAACCTTGGCGTGTTCCGTTGGATATAGCAAAAGATTGAGAAATAGTATTATTAATTTTTATTTTGGCTCGTGGATTAGTATACAGTGCTTGTATCCTAGATATAAAAGTAGGGGAAAAAACAAATTTTGACAGGGCCGACCACATGAATTGCCAGTCTACCCTGTCAAATGCTTTTTCAGCATTTGTGGAAAAGAGAACAAGTGAACTCTTTTGGTGGTGGGAGGCATGTAGAGTATGAAGCACTCTTGTAGTGTTATCTCTGGCTTCGTGTCCCCTAATGAACCCCACCTGATCTGGCTGTATTATTTTTGGAAGAAGGGCATTTAATCGATCGGCCAAAATTTTTGCGTATATCTTAATGTCAACGTTTATAAGTGAAATCGGCCTATAGTTACTTACTTGGTCTGAAGGTTTGTCAGGTTTAGGGATAACTGTGACCATGGCTTCTAGAAGTGATAGGGAAAATATATTTCCTTGATCTATGGAGTGGTATAGTGTATGTAAGTGGGGGCTTATATGGTGTTGGAGTAATTGATAAAATTTGGCAGCAAGCCCATCCGGCCCTGGAGATTTCCCAGTTGGCAATGATTTGATCGTATTAACCACTTCTTGCTGTGTAATTGGTATATCAATAGCTTGTATATCATATTTTGAGAGGGTCGGGACATTGACAGATGCAAGAAATGAATCTATCTGTGCCTGCTTCTCTTCTGCATTTGAATGAGATAGGTTGTAAAGTGAGGAATAATATGTTACAAATCTATCTGCTATGTCTTCATTTTTGGTGCATAGAGTTCATGTGGAGTGTTTAATAGCTTGTATACAAGAGTTAAATCTTAGTTTTTCAGGGATCTAGCCAACATTCACCCCGCTTTATTAGTTTCAGTATAAAATTTGGATTTAGTTGATAGAGCTCGTATTTGGGCATTTTCCACCAGGTATCTGTTTAGATTATAAGAAAGGGATAATTAAAACTTTTCTGCGCTGCCTGGTTAAGGTAAGCTTTAACTCCCATGATATTTCCCCAAGGAATATCTTGTAAGATTTGTGTGAAAAAAAGGAGGTTTGGAGTATGGAGCGCACATAAATGCTAAAACCTTAAAGAGCAATGAAGTTTAGGTATTATTTGATAAATGCTGTATTTATAGAAATATATAAAAAATGATAGAACTTTTAGGAACAACTGAATGTAGATATTGTTTGATAAATGCTGTATTATTTAGGAATGTATCAAACTGATGGCGCTGAAATCTCAGAAAAATATTATTTTTATTGAAATAAATTCTTAAAATAAAATAAAATAAAATAAATAGAAAATTATAATGTTAGAGTTACACCTAGTACATTGAAACACCTAGTGTAATACAAATACAAATAAGACCAATGGATATTGCAAATGTTGCACCTAGTGCAATGATATACTAACGGCTAGATTTAGAGTTCTGCGGCCAAAGGGGTGCGTTAGCTACGCTGGCTTTTTTTCTCCCGCACCTTTTAAATACTGCTGTTATTGAGAGTTCACAGAAGGGCTGCGTTAAGCTCCAAAAAAGGAGCGTAGAGCATATTTACCGCCACTGCAACTCTAAATACCAGCGTTGCTTACGGACGCGGCCAGCTTAAAAAAACGTGCTCGTGCACGATTCCCCCATAGAAAACAATGGGGCTGTTTGAGCTGAAAAAAAACCTAACACCTGCAAAAAAGCAGCGTTCAGCTCCTAACGCAGCCCCATTGTTTACTATGGGGAAACACTTCCTATGTCTGCACCTAACACTCTAACATGTACCCCGAGTCTAAACACCCCTAACCTTACACTTATTAACCCCTAATCTGCCGCCCCCGCTATCGCTGACACCTGCATATTTTTTTTAACCTCTAATCTGCCGCTCCGTATACCGCCGCAACCTACATTATACCTATGTACCCCTAATCTGCTGCCCCTAACACCGCCGACCCCTATATTATATTTATTAACCCCTAATCTGCCCCCCACAACGTCGCCGCCAGCTACCTACAATAATTAACCCCTAATCTGCCGATCGGATCTCACCGCTAGTCTAATAAATGGATTAACCCCTAAAGCTAAGTCTAACCCTAACACTAACACCCCCCTAAGTTAAATATAATTTAAATCTAACAACATAAATTAACTCTTATTATATAAATTATTCCTATTTAAAGCTAAATACTTACCTGTAAAATAAACCCTAATATAGCTACAATATAAATTATAATTATATTGTAGCTATTTTAGGATTAATATTTATTTTACAGGCAACTTTGTAATTATTTTAAACAGGTACAATAGCTATTAAATAGTTAATAACTATTTAATAGCTAAAATAGTTAAAATAATTACAAAATTACCTGTAAAATAAATCCTAACCTAAGTTACAATTAAACCTAACACTACACTATCAATAAATTAATTAAATAAACTACCTACAATTACCTACAATTAAACCTAACACTACACTATCAATAAATTAATTAAATAAAATACCTACAAATAACTACAATGAAATAAACTAACTAAAGTACAAAAAATAAAAAAAGAACTAAGTTACAAAAAATAAAAAAATATTTACAAACATTAGAAAAATATTACAACAATTTTAAACTAATTACACCTACTCTAAGCCCCCTAATAAAATAACAAAGCCCCCCAAAATAAAAAAATGCCCTACCCTATTCTAAATTAAAAAAGTTCAAAGCTCTTTTACCTTACCAGCCCTGAAAAGGGCCCTTTGTGGGGCATGCCCCAAAGAATTCAGCTCTTTTGCCTGTAAAAAAAACCCATACAATACCCCCCCCAACATTACAACCCACCACCCACATACCCCTAATCTAACCCAAACCCCCCTTAAATAAACCTAACACTAAGCCTCTGAAGATCTCCCTACCTTGTCTTCACCTCACCGGGTTCAGCGATCGGTCCAGAAGAGGGTCCGAAGTCTTGATCCAAGCGGCGGCTGAAGAACTCCCATCATCGGGATGAAGTCTTCTATCAAGCCGCATCTTCAATCTTCTTTCTTCCGGAGCGGAGCAGAGCCATCTTCTTCCCAGCCGATGCGGATCCAACCTCTTCAAGTGACGCCTGCTCGCCGAATGACGGTTCCTTTAAATGACGTCATCCAAGATGGCGTCCCTCGAATTCCGATTGGCTGATAGGATTCTATCAGCCAATCGGAATTAAGGTAGGAATATTCTGATTGGCTGATGGAATCAGCCAATCAGATTCAAGTTCAATCCGATTGGCTGATCCAATCAGCCAATCAGATTGAGCTCGCATTCTATTGGCTGATCGGAACAGCCAATAGAATGCAAGCTCAATCTGATTGGCTGATTGGATCAGCCAATCGGATTGAACTTGAATCTGATTGGCTGATTCCATCAGCCAATCAGAATATTCCTACCTTAATTCCGATTGGCTGATAGAATCCTATCAGCCAATCGGAATTCGAGGGACGCCATCTTGGATGACGTCATTTAAAGGAACCGTCATTCGGCGAGTAGGCATCGCTTGAAGAGGTTCGATCCGCGTCGGCTGGGAAGAAGATGGCTCCGCTCCGGAAGAAAGAAGATTGAAGATGCGGCTTGATAGAAGACTTCATCCCGATGATGGACTTCCGACTTCAGCCCGATGATGGAGTTCTTCAGCCGCCACTTGGATCAAGACTTCGGACCCTCTTCTGGACCGATCGCTGAACCCGGTGAGGTGAAGACAAGGTTGGGAGATCTTCAGGGGCTTAGTGTTAGGTTTATTTAAAGGGGGTTTGGGTTAGATTAGGGGTATGTGGGTGGTGGGTTGTAATGTTGGGGGGGGGTATTGTATGTTTTTTTTTTACAGGCAAAAGAGCTGAATTCTTTGGGGCATGCCCCGCAAAGGGCCCTTTTCAGGGCTGGTAAGGTAAAAGAGCTTTGAACTTTTTTAATTTAGAATAGGGTAGGGCATTTTTTTTATTTTGGGGGGCTTTGTTATTTTATTAGGGGGCTTAGAGTAGGTGTAATTAGTTTAAAATTGTTGTAATATTTTTCTAATGTTTGTAAATATTTTTTTATTTTTTGTAACTTAGTTCTTTTTTATTTTTTGTACTTTAGTTAGTTTATTTCATTGTAGTTATTTGTAGGTATTGTATTTAATTAATTTATTGATAGTGTAGTGTTAGGTTTAATTGTAGGTATTTTATTTAATTAATGTATTGGTAGTGTAGTGTTAGGTTTAATTGTAACTTAGGTTAGGATTTATTTTACAGGTCATTTTGTAATTATTTTAACTATTTTAGCTATTAAATAGTTATTAACTATTTAATAGCTATTGTACCTGTTTAAAATAAATACAAAGTTGCCTGTAAAATAAATATTAATCCTAAAATAGCTACAATATAATTATAATTTATATTGTAGCTATATTAGGGTTTATTTTACAGGTAAGTATTTAGCTTTAAATAGGAATAATTTATATAATAAGAGTTAATTTATTTTGTTAGATTTAAATTATATTTAACTTAGGGGGGGTGTTAGTGTTAGGGTTAGACTTAGCTTTAGGGGTTAAAAAATTTATTAGAATAGCGGTGAGCTCCGGTCGGCAGATTAGGGGTTAATGTTTGAAGTTAGGTGTCGGCGATGTTAGGGAGGGCAGATTAGGGGTTAATACTATTTATTATAGGGTTATTGAGGCGGGAGTGAGGCGGATCAGGGGTTAATACATTTATTATAGTAGCGGTGCGGTTCGGTCGGCAGATTAGGGGTTAATAAGTGTAGGTAAGGTAGCGGCGACGTTGGGGGGGCAGATTAGGGGTTAATAAATATAATATAGGGGTCAGCGATGTTAGGGGCAGCAGATTAGGGGTACATAGGGATAATGTAGCTGGCGGCGGTGTACGGAGCGGCAGATTAGGGGTTAAAAAATTTTAATAGAGTGGCGGCGGTGTGGGGGGGGCCTCGGTTTAGGGGTACATAGGTAGTTTATGGGTGTTAGTGTACTTTAGAGCACAGTAGTTAAGAGCTTTATAAACCGGCGTTAGCCCAGAAAGCTCTTAACTACTGACTTTTTTCTGCGGCTGGAGTTTTGTCGTTAGATTTCTAACGCTCACTTCAGCCAAGACTCTAAATACCGGCGTTAGGAAGATCCCATTGAAAAGTTAGGATACGCAAATGGCGTAGGGGGATCTGCGGTATGGAAAAGTCGCGGCTGGAAAGTGAGCGTTAGACCCTTTCCTGACTGACTCCAAATACCAGAGGGCGGTAAAAACCAGCGTTAGGAGCCTCTAACTCTGGTTTTGACGGCTACCGCCCAACTTTAAATCTAGCCGTTAGTTTTGCAGATATTACAAAATGTTACAAAATGTTGCAAATGTTGCACAAAATACGAACGCTATAAATAATGCCAAGATGCGGTTTAAATCAAGTAACAATGCAATAAAAGTGCAGTCGGCCAACTGTGAAAAAAACTTTTTCTTTTAAAAGCGTTATTAGTTTAAAAGTATTCTACCACCGGTGGATTCTTATATGCAAGTCTTAATGGGGTTGTATCTCCTTATGTTGTTTGCTTATGAGGAGGCCGGTCTTGGAGCTAATATTGTTTAAGAAATATGCAGATGTAAAACTGTTCTTGTATGTTGTATGTTGCCAGAGCTCTACGGACTTAAGAGAAAAGTGCAGTAAGGGGTGGTGCGGTATCAGAGTTATTACTTACTGTCTCTTTAGCCGATTCTGGAGCTAATATTGTTTAACACTGTGCAGATATAAAACAGTTCTTATATGATGCCAGAGCTCTACGGACATAAGAGAAGAATGCAGTAAGGAGCGGTGTGGTATCAGAGTTTTTACTTACTGTCTCTTAGCCGATTCTGGAGCCTGGTTGTAGATTCGGGTGATGTCCTGTATTCTTCGGCTCTGCGGTCTCTCCTCCGATTTCTAGCAGATAAAATCCCCAATCTTCTGGGTAGTTATGATGGAGTATCTACCTAAACGCTGTGGGGTACTTTAGCACAAGGGATCAACTTTTTCATAAGCTGGATCTTGAATAGTATTTTGTCTTCAGCTTCCTCAATCAGCTGTTGGTTTATAGGAAAAAAGACTTCTGCACGGATGCTGAGTGGGTTCAGGCACTGTGTTTAAAAGTTTTTAGAGCAGTAGTTCTCTAAAGTACCCCACAGTGTTTAGGTAGATACTCCATCATAACTACCCAGAAGATTGGGGATTTTATCTGCTAGAAATCGGAGGAGACACCGCAGAGCCGAAGAATACAGGACATCACCCGGATCTACAACCAGGCTCCAGAATCGGCTAAGAGACAGTAAGTAAAAACTCTGATACCACTCCGCTCCTTACTGCATTCTTCTCTTAAGTCCGTAGAGCTCTGGCATCATATAAGAACTGTTTTACATCTGCACAGTGTTAAACAATATTAGCTCCAGAATCGGCTAAAGAGACAGTAAGTAATAACTCTGATACCGCACCGCCCCTTACTGCACTTTTCTCTTAAATCCGTAGAGCTCTGGCAACATACAACATACAAGAACAGTTCTAAATCTGCATATTTCTTAAACAATATTAGCTCCAAGACCGACCTCCTCATAAGCAAACAACATAAGGAGATACAATCCTATTAAGACTTGCATATAAGAATCCATCGGTGGTAGAATACTTTTAAACTAATAACGCTTTTAAAAGAAAAAGTTTTTTTCACAGTCGGTCGACTGCACTTTTATTGCATTTTTTACTTGATTTAAACTGCATTTTTACTTGATTTAAACCGCATCTTGGCATTATTTATAGCGTTCGTATTTTGTGCAACATCTGCAACAGTTTATATTATTTATAGTGTTCGTATTTTGTGCAACATTTGCAACATTTTGTAACATTTTGTAATATCTGCAAAACTAAATATATCATTGCACTAGGTGCAACATTTGCAATATCCATTTGTCTTATTTTTATTTGTATTACACTAGGTGTTTCAATGTACTAGGTGTAACTCTAACATTATAATTTTCATTTTATTTTATTTTAAGAATTTATTTCAATAAAAATAATATTTTTTTGAGATTTCAGCGCCATCAGTTTGATACATTCCTAAATAATACAGCATTTATCAAACAATATCTACATTCAGTTGTTCTTAAAAGTTCTATCATTTTTGATATATTTCTATAAATATAGCATTTATCAAATAATACCTAAACTTAATTGCTCTTTAAGGTTTTAGCATTTATTTGCGCTCCATACTTCAAACCTCCTTTTTTTCACATCTGTTTAGATTATCCCTGACATCGGTCAAATCCGCTAGCTTTTGTAAAGATTGGGGGTCTGTTTATGTATATGCTCTGCAGAGGAAAGGGCATTTACTAGAGAGGTGAACAGGGCCGAACTTTGCTTACGAACTTTGGCAGTGAGTTGGATTTTAATTCCCCTAATAAAGCATTTGTATGCTTCCCAATTATTGGTGATACTTGTGTCAAAAGAGTTATTAAACCGGAAATATTCTTCTATATACTTGTTTATTTGCTCTAAGATATCGCTATCAGACAAAATGTGTTCATTAAGTCTCCATGGTAGCCTAGCCATAGGTTTGGATGACCAATTAATGGTTGTTGTAACTAAACTGTGGTCTGACCATGGTGTGTGGGAAATTCTTGAGTCTATGAGATTTGTTAAGGTCGCCTGATCACATAGTATATAGTCCAATTTTGTATAAGAGTGTTGGGAATGGGAAACGAAGGTATAGTCCCTTTGATTCGTGTGTACAGTCCTCCACATGTCATAGACTGTTAGTGATTTTAAAAGTGAGTTATTTTTTATTTTGGTATGTCGAAGGTAAGATTTACCTGTAGATGTATCTAAAGCTGGATCAAAGGGATAGTTGAAATCCCCCCCAATTATGATCGGGCCCTTGGACATATCAAGTAGTTTTTTGGTAACTGCGAGGAAAAAAAGAGGTGACGGTTTCACTGGGGCATAGATATTGGCAATTGTGATGGGCTTTCCATAATATAACCCTACTAAAATTAGTATTCTACCCTCTTTGTCACTGAACTTTTGCAATAATTCAAATGAAGTGTTCCGCTTGAACAAAATGCAGACTCAGTTATGTCTAGTCGGTACTGAGCTAAATAATGTTGATCAAAGTGTTTAGAAGGACATTTTGGTTCATGTATTCTTTTTAAGATAATGTCAAGTTTTTTTTTTTGTAGAAATCATGGAATGCTATAGACCTTTTTTTCAGCAGATAAAAACCCCTTGACATTTTGAGTTGCTATGTGTATTGGCTAACATCGCATATGTATTGCCATTGTAATGTTGCGATAGTAGAGGACTAATTAAAGGTTGTTAGAATATCTCAAGACGTATAAGATGGTTAGGGATGGGGGAAAGGGATGGGAAAGAGGTTATCTATAGAAATTTGAGAGCTTAATGAAAGCAAACCATCCAAGTCCCGGTTAGTTTACTATAGGTGTAGGGAGCTATTATCCGAGTTTAGTGTAAAAATATTGCTTCATAAGTGTCCAGAAGCACTTCTGGATTATGAAAATAAACATCATAGAAATAAACAACATATTAATAACTTTTTTTTTGTAAACATCTTTTTATTCATTTCAAAGAAATTGTACACTATGATAATAAGACAGAAGACATAAGTGTTCAAAAATTAAGGTACATAGCTGTTCCGTATAGATATCAACGAGATCAAGAGACCTCTATAGATATTACATGGCTTGGATTGTACCTATTAGGTGATACAAATTGGATTCAAAAGTCCATGAAGTACAACCGAACAAACTTTAGAGGTCAAGTACCTTTAGTCTAGTCCATATAATTGTCTTCTGGCAACAACAAAAACCAACATATCTCAAAAATAATCATAAAGAAAAAGGAGAAAAAGAGAGGAAGAGTGGGAGTAGAGGGAGTATAGGATGGAGGAAGAAGAATGAGGGGGGAGGGTGTGGAAATCCGGTCACTTCTCCAAATATGAAGCCTGTAAGTGTCTCAGCTATGTGTGGTGAGTATATCTACTTCTATTATTTTAACGTGTCCCAATAAAATTTGATATTGTGGTATATGTCTAATCTGTTTTGTAGTAAGACTATTCTTCTAGATCCAGTAGCTCCTGTGTTCTTTTTATCCAGTCTAATTGTGTAGGTACCAGATCTGATTTCCACAATCTAGCCAGTAATGATTTAGCTCCATTTAGGCAGAATTGGAGGAGCTGTGCGCGAAATTTGCAAGAGCGTTTGGGTCTGTCATTAAACAAGACAAAGCAGGGAGTTAGCTTAAATAAGGGATCAAATAGCGGGCTTACAGTTTTTTTCTATTGAGGTCCAGAAGGGCAGCAGTCTAGGGCTGGACCACCACACATGAGCCATAGTTCCTGTCTCCAACAAAGGGGGAAGCACTGTGAAACAGTAATTTAATTCTAGCTGGGGTCAAGTACCACCTTGTTAATATTTTATAATTCATCTCGAGGATTTGTGCTGATGAAGAGGATTTATGTGTGTACTCAAAATATCTATTCCATTCTGCCTGGGGGATGTCGATCCTGAGTTCTTCCTGCCAACTACGGGTAAAGGTGGGGATGTGTCTGTATATGCATTCGTCAAGGATTTTTCTGGATGTAGCAAGTGTGCCCCTCAAAATATTAGATTTTCTGCAGATTTCCTCAAACTTAGTAAGAGGTCTTAAGAGGGAAAGTTTATGAGGTGAATGCATTATAAAGTGATGTAGTTGGGAGTACTTTAACCATTGGGCATATACCCCACCTAGAATGTCTGCTAAATCTTGACGTGGTCGTAGTGTAACCTTGTGAAGAAAGTCAACAATCGGGGCTGAATAACCTAAATCATTGTATTGTGTGTTACCTGATGCCCCTAGAATACTTATCAAGAGTTCCGAGTTTTGAAATATTGGGGTCAAGGGAGAATAAGTGGAAGATATTCCCGGAGTTTGCATAATAATGTTATCCCAAGTTGAGAAGATGTGTTTGTACAATGGGGAAGATTTAGTTATTGCCGGTCTGTAAACAGAGGGCATCCAGCACAAAGGGCCCACCCGCGGAGTTTTAAGGATCTGTGAATCCACGGATCTGTGAAGCCTTATCTTGTGCCTTATTTTGGTGTTTCGTGTGCCAGTCTATTACTCATTGTAGGCTATTTGCTTGATAATATTGGTTAATGTGGGGTAATCCCATTCCTCCAGCTCGTCTAGATCTGTACATCGTGTTTCTAGCTATTCTAGGTTTTTTATCACCCCATACAAAGTTGTTGAGTATGCATTGTAGCTGAGTAAAATATGTTTGTGGGAGGGTGATTGGGATTGTTTGAAGTATGTATAAGATGCGTGGTAGAATAGACATTTTAACTATCTGCACTCTTCCCCACCACGAGACCGGTTAAGGTTGCCATGCCTGATAGTCATTTTGAATTTTTTTTAGCAGAGGTTGATAGTTCATTGCATATAACGAAGATAATTTCGGAGTCAGATGTATGCCCAAGTATTTAATGTTATCTTCTCGAATTTGATAAGGACATATTTTAGTTAATTCTAGTATTTTCTGGGAGGATAAGTTAATGTTTAGTATATTTGATTTCTGGCAATTAATATGGAAATGGGAAAGTTCACCAAATCTGTGAAATTCAGTAAGGAGTGGAGGGATCGAATGTAAGGGGTCTGTTATAGTGAGCAAGATGTCATCCGCATATAAACTGATCTTGTAATTGTTGGACCCTACTGGTACTCCTCTAATGCCGCGGTTTAATCTGACATGAGCAGCCAGTGGTTCCAAAGTGAGGACAAATAATAGGGGGGAGAGTGGACAACCCTGTCGTGTCCTGTTTTTAATTAGAAAATAGTCAGAGAAAGTGCTATTAACCTTAATTTTTGCCGAGGGATTACAATAAAGGCTAAATATTCTGTCTATCATAATTGTGCCAAAACCAAATCCTTTTAGGGCTATTTTGAGTTAATGCCAATTAAGTCTATTGAATGCCTTCTCCCCGTCGGTAGAGGCCAGGACCAGGTCTTCGTCTAGTGCAGTAATGTGATCAATCAGATTTAGTGTCCTGATTGTATTGTCTCTGACCTCCCGATGCGGAACAAAGCCAACCTGATCGACATGAACTAACTGTGGTAAGAATTTGCTTATTCTATTGGCCAGTATTTTAGCAAATATTTTGGCGTCAGAGTTTATCAGGGAGATAGGACGATAGTTTCCAGGACCTTGAGTGGGTTTATCTGTTTTGTGAATGAGGGTAACATGAGCTGAAAGCATGCCAGAGGAAAAGTACCCTTTATTGTCTAAAGACTGGAAGAGTTTGGTCAATTGTGGAGCTAATATACTTTTAAACATTTTATAATATATATTAGGGAAAACATCAGGTCCCGGGCTTTTCTGGTTTGGTAAAGAGTCTATCACTCTCAGTACCTCTGCAACCTCAAAGTCCTATTGGTTGCACTACTAAGATTCTTTTTTGTCATTAAAGAGCCTTAAGGAGTTAAGAATACAAGGGACATTTAACTAATGAGGACCTAGAAGTTGCGAAGAAATTTTCTTATGGAGAGTCTATTCGTGGAGGAGATGACAATATCAGTACTCTAGTGATCTCTAGGATTATTATTAAGGGAGTTAAAATGGAGTCTGCTTCATAGTCGTAACCTAATTAAAGGTTATTATGACTTTATAGTAGGTCTTAGGCGTGTTAAATACTTATTCTAGGTAGCAGTAGAATTTAACTCACATATACAGAATCTAAGAACCTTCTAAGTTCAATAATAAGAGTCACTCAGAAGATTGGGTAACCTGAAGCAAAAAACAATATAACAAGTATAAAAACACGGGTTTCAAACCTCTAGTTTTTCTGGGGGAGAGTCATAGCTTTCAAAACCTTTTTTTTTTTTATATATATATTATATTTCACATAGAGCTGCTGCCATCATCTTAAAAAAAAAAAGGATTTGTGTGTCACGGCAACGCCAGAATCTAATTAAATTTAGATTTTGTCTCCTGCTGGGGAGAAGGGACTAGTATTACCGTTCAGACTAAAGATCCGTAGGAGATTCATGTTGAGGGGTGAGGTGTTGAAGATTCCTGTGATGATTCAGGGTGTTTCCTGCTTCTTTTTCTATTTACTCTAGACCAGTTTGGTCTTTGAGGTTTGGGTAGGTGATTGCTTGATGATCTGTCTATGTCTGCGTCTTCATTCAACCTAGGCAATGAGGGTAGTGCAATGTTTAAGCTCTTGCAAAAGTTTTCAAGGTCATCTGGTGTCTTGTATATAAACACCTGTGATCCCCTCACTACCTTCAGGCAGAACGGGAAACCCCATCTGTACGGGATTTGTTGAGACTGCAGATGCTGAGTGAGGTACCTGATTTCTTTTCTTTTAGCGAGTGATAGGGGACTGAGGTCTGCATATATTTGTATCTGTGATCCTTCGAAAGCAATGTTTTGAGTCTTTCTCACTGCCATAAATATATTTTCTTTGTCCTTGTAAGCTTGGAACTTCAGGATTACATCTCTGGGTGGGTCAGAGTCTCTGGGTGGGGGTCTGAGGGCTCTATGAGCTCTATCTAGAGGCATTATGGTGTTATCTGGTGAGCCTGTAAGATGGCGGAAAAAGGCTCTGCAAATAGGTTTCCAATTGCTGTGGCAGAATTTTTTCGGGTATGCCCCTGATGCGCAAGTTCTGCCTCCTGCCTCGATTTCTAAATCTTCTACATGTGACTGCAACCCCTCAATAATTGTAGATTGTTGGCAGAGTTGTCTTGACATGGTGTCAAATTCATTGTTTATGTGATCCGCACCCTCCTCGTGGTATTCTACCCTATCCCCTAGTTCATTTAAATCTTTTCTAACTTCTTTAAGCAGGGAGCTGAGGTCTTCTTTGGTTAATGGGCTGAGGGATTTAGTAGGGGTGGGTGAGGAGTCTGAGTCTGCTGACTCGCTAATATTGTCCAGAGGGTCTGTCACAGGTGTGTGCTCTACTGGCTTAAAAAATTATTTTAGTACCGTGGAAGCATGTTGGGGGGCTTTACTGGGCTTTATATCTTTCCCAGGCCTGGTATTTTTCCGTGCTGATATTATCAGTAGTAGTGCCCCTGGTGTCCCAATGCTCTTATTAGGTAGGTGAGACCTACAGGCCGCAGGATTATATGTAGGCTTTGAGGGTAAGATTTAGAATAAAATGCAGGAGCTATGAATGAGCTGGTAATATCATCAAAGTCCAGGATGTAGTATTTTTGCGCTATCTTTAGGGACCCCTCAAGCACCGTTTTCAGCTTCCACTGTGCTAGATAACAGCCACGTGTAAAATGGCTGATGCTATAAAGGTGTCCGGTCAGTGCAGTGAATGGGGATCTGATGGAAGGATTTGTCACGCTTCTCCCGTGTATGTGTATGTTTAGACAGGCGGATTATAGTGCTCTGAGGCTTAATAGCCCTGTCTGCTATATCTTTTCACCAGCTGCTGTAAATGATGGGAGCCACGTGGTTAGGCCCCGCTAGTATACCTTAGACCGCGACCGGTGGTTTAAGGATCCTATGTAGCTTGTGTTGTGCGTGTTATGCGCTGCAGAGATCTTTGTCAGCTGAGTTGATCTTCAGTACATCTGGGGAGGACCGTTGTGCTAGTTATTTGTATTGTGCTATCGTGATCAGCAGTATTTCCCTCTTGAACACAGCGGAGCTTGCCTTTACACGTCCACCATGTTAGGCAGTCGGTCCACCCCCCATATTAATAACTTTTAGGGCAAACTGGTAACAGTATGAAACCTGATGTCAAGTGCCTTAAAATCTTATTTATCCATGTAGTAGGATTTACTAAGATATAGAAATATAATCTGCAACCTAACTGGAACATATAACAAACAATCACATCCTGATACGTTCTCATAATGCTAAAAAGGCAGTGCAGAACAACAGATACTTTGTGAGAAATATACATCAAGACTATTACAAACGTCTCGAATTCTCTGCAAAGTAAAATAAATGGTTATTGAGGCAACCTTCTAACATAACCTGGTACCCCTTAGCCTGAATTTCTGCTCCCGCATGAAGAAAAATAAAATAATCTTCAAGGATATGGCATATCTATTAGCTAGAGCATTTATCAAGTATACTAGCTATTATATATGGTAATGAAGACCAGAAAGGAGACCTAACATAACATTCAATACGATACAAAGGGCATTTTCAGGTTTAAACAAACAGTCTTAAATTCCTTGGAAATTAAGATAGTGGATTATCAGAGAAACCTGAAAAACCAAAGGTCATAGTTACGTGTCCTTGCTTCATGGTGGTTCCGTATTGTAGTCAGCTGGAGTAGTTTGTCTCCTTTTGTTCTGCTTAGAAGGCAATCCTACCCAAGGATGCCTTTGGGATCTTGTGTTTTCTTGTCTGGAAGATTGCATGAGGTGAGAGGAAGAATCTCCCGTATCTGGAGCTGGAACATTCATTATTTTGCAGAACTGATCAATTTCCAGCAGTGAAGAACATTCAATTTTCTTCCTGTTTTTTACTACAATCACTGAAGTTGGAAATCCCCACTTATAAGGAATTTTCAGTGTTCGCAAGTGGGTGGTGAGAGCTGAGAAGTCTCTGCATTTTTGGAGAGTCCTTATTGAAAGGTCTTGGAACACTTGTACTCTATGATCTCAAAACATTATAGGCTGTTGTTTCCTGGCATAGCTGTATATCTCCTCTCTATGCGAGAAATTCTGAAAGCATACAATGATATCTCTAGGTGGTGCCCCCTTTGGTGGTTTGGGGTGCAGAGCTCTGTGTGCTCTATCAAGAATTATGTCAGGAAGTTTGTCGGGGTCATTTTTTACTAACTCAGCAAAGAAGGCCTGAAGATAATCTTGTATCTCGTTGTTAAGTACAGATTCAGGGATCCCCTGAATCTGAGGTTGTTTTGTCATGAACGATTTTCCAAATCGTCCAATTTGTCCATGAGATCAGTGATATTCTTTTGCTGTTAAGAGACTTTGGAAGAGCAGCCAGCCATGTTTTGTGAGATTACAAACTTGTGCTCCTCCAAGGAGTCTACTCTATGGCTAAGATCATTGATATCTTTCTTTAGATCTGCATATTCAGCCTTTATGTAGGATTTCACTTGTTCAATAAGAGCTTCCATTGCTTTATAAGTGATGGGGCCTTCTTCACTTTGTTTTGGGGTTGCTGGTGGAGAATACCCAGAAGCATCTGCTGCGTCACAGGAGCTGTCATCTTGGGTTGGTAACTCAGCATCTAGGTATTTTTTATTTTTATTTCTGTCTGTATGTTTGAAAAAATTCTTTACTGCTCCTTGACCGGACTGTAAAGTCTTCTGACCCTTTTTAGATTTGGTAAGCTTCCTTTGTGACATTTTACTTTGCTATTTCGAGAGCAAGTAGATACAAGCAAAGTAATTATTTATCTTCTGATACAAGCGTCTATGGTGCACAGCCCCCTGGGGCTCACACAGAACGATCACGAGCAAGGATTTGAAGATATGACCCATTGCTACAAGGAACAACGGGAAAAGGATAGGGGGTGTGCACTACTTGTCACCGTTTAAATATTACTTTGTAGGGTCTTAGGATCTGTATAGCATGAATGCTCAGTGAATATATATAGTAGAGTAGGGGGCTATTTCTTCAAGTTAGTAGTTTAGGTTTCCTTATTTTATTCTGTTTTTACAGTATGACACAATGTACTCAACAAGTAATTCCCAGCCAACACCAGTATTTATTAGGAAAAAGGGAACCATATATCTGTTGCTTTAAGCACTTATGTTAATAAGCTATGGATATGTGCCTATAACTAATCAAGGAGAAACACCACTAAGCTGCTGCAGGGTGAATGATTGAGTATAAGATGCGCTGTTACAATAGCACACATAGTGTTCCGGAAAGGCTGTGTTACCAGGATATTGGCTATCTGCCAAGCGGGCTCCTTCTGAAGCGTGAGATCAATAGGAGGAAGGGAGACACAAATACCTGCCGTTCAGTACAGGGATCTCTTTCCTCAACTATCGGGTCTCTCAATCATTGCTGTCACTGAGAGTCTGGTGTCGGACGGTGATTCACCCATTGCCCCGCAGGTTGTAACTGCAGGCTCAGCTTTTTTCTTTTCTTTTTCCTCCCTGAACGGGATTGCGGTTACTTCTTCTTCTTATGACTTACGCCGGGTTCTAGGAGTAGTGCCAGTTGGTGTGTAGAGTTTCGGTAATCAATCTAGGTATAGCCCGGTTCATCCTATAGTGTCATGCTGTTCACTTAAGAGTTAGATGGCCTACTCACATGGCTTTAATAAGATGGAGGTAAGTCTCGGGTGTTGCACTCGGTAGCAGTGGTCAATCGTCTGCTAAATTAGATGCCCAAGATATTCATTAGTTCATTCCTAGCCAAGCTGGGTAATTTAGTGCTTGTCCGGAGTCTTTAGATAGTTTTACACCCTACTCTGTAATGGAGCTTCAGTGTAACACGGCCATCACAGTCGGCCTTTTGCTCCACCCCCCCTAGAATAGGAATATTTTTTATTATTTTTGATAATTTGTTTGTTATTTTGTGTAATGTATTTTTTTAGGGGGTGTTTCTTTTTTTTGTAGCAAAAGAGTTGTTTAACTTAGAGCAATGCCCTACAAAAGGCGCTTTTAAGGGGTCCCCAAAAGGCCCTTTTAAGGGCCCTTGGTAGTTTGGGGGGTGGGGGTTTGTATACTGTTAGGGAGTGTTTTTTTGTAGCAAAATAGCTGTTTAACTTAGGGCAATGCCCTACAAAAGGCCCTTTTAAGGGCCCTTGGTAGTTTATTCTAGATTAGGCTTTTTTATTTTTTTAAAGGGTATTAGAATTGGAATAATTTTTATTTTTTTAGATAATTTCATTTTTGTTTTTTTTGTAATGGAAGTTTTTTTTTAATTTTTTGTAATGGTAGGTTTTTTTAATTTTTGTAATTTTAGGTTTTAGTGTAAGGTAGCCTAGGTTTTATTTCACAGGTAAATTTGTATTTATTTTAACTTGGTAGTTAGTAAATAGTTAATAACTATTTACTATTTAGTCTACCTAGTTAAAATAAATACAAACTTACCTGTGAAATAAAAATAAAACCTAAGCTAGCTACAATATAACTATTAGTTATATTGTAGCTAGCTTAGGTTTTATTTTACAGGTAAGTATGTATTTAGTTTTAAATAGGTATTATTTAGTTAATAATTGTACATGTAATTTAGATCTATTTTAATTATGTTAAAGTTAGGGGGTGTTAGGGTTAGGGTTATGTTAGGTTTAGGGTTAGGTTCAGGGGTAGGTGTAGGGGTTAATAGTTTAATTTAGGTTGTTGCTATGTGGGGGGCTGGCGGTTTAGGGGTTAATAGGTTTATTTAGTGGTGTGGTAGTGATGTGGCCAGAGCTTTAGGGGTTAATAACTTTATTTAGTTGCGGCGATGTCGGGGAGCGGCGGAATAGAGGTTAATAACTTTAATATAGTGGCGGCGATGTTTGGGCGCGGCGGAATAGGAGTTAATAACTTTAGTATAGTGGCGGCGATATCGGGAGCGGCAGATTAGGGGTTAATACCTTTATTTAGGTGGCGGCGATATCGGAAGCGGCAGATTAGGTGTTAATAACTGTAGGCAGGTGTCGTCGATGTAGGGGGCAGCAGATTAGGGGTGTTTAGATGTAGGGTTTATGTTAGGGTGTTAGGTTTAAACATTAGTTTCTTTTCCCCCATAGACATCAATGGGGCTGCGTTACGGAGCTTTTCTTTCCGCGATCGCAGGTGTTAGACTTTTTTATGACCTGCTCTCCCCATTGATGTCTATGGGGAAAGCATGCATGAGCACGTCAAAACAGCACTTGTTTTTGGTGTGGTATAGAGCTTAAAAACCCCATATCGCCTGCACAAGCAAGTTTTTTTAAAAACTTGTAATGGCAGTGCTATAGGGGATTAAATAAAAGAAAACATAGAAAGCAAAAAGATACTGATGAAATTCGTCAGTATTTATATTTTTGCTTTAAATTGATTTTTAAACTTTTCACCTGTAGCTTTAAAACATTTACAATTATTTAATGAAAACAAATGTAAAATTTGATTTTCATTTAGTTTTAAACTAAACAAAAATGAAAGTTCTTTAAGGCAGCCCCAAAGAAGCAATCTAGATGGACTGCCTTTGCTTTAGAGGACGATACCTCTTTTAAGGATCTGAGGGACAGAAAAGTTGAAGGTTTTCTCAGGAGATCCTTTCAGCTGTCAGGCTATATGTTTTGTCCAGCTTTTAATTTTGCCTGTGTACCTGCAGCTACTGCAGTCTGGTATGACAACATCTCTGACCTTATTTCCCAAGAAGCTTCTCTTGCTGAAATTCAAGAACACTTGAGGTTGCTCAAGACATCAATTTGTGATGCAGCTGTTAAAATAACTTAATACAAATACAAAGAATACTTTCTCATTTCAGGGAAACATCTTGTTTGGATCTGGACTGGATACTATCATTGCTACAGTCACTGGAGGTAATGGAGCTATCCTGACTAAGGGCAGAGTAAAGTCTGCTGGACAATTTCACTACTTTCGTCATCCCAAGATGCAAGTTCCCCCCTCTTCATTGTCTCAGAATTCAGACACATTGAACTGCACATGGAAGCCTGGTTGCTCTTGGTCTTTGTCCAAACAGAACAAAAAGCCTACCCCTACGTCCAACTCAGCATGAAAGCGCAGCCCTCAACCAAGCCTCTATTCTGGCAGGGGGCAGACTGAACCTTTTTGAAGAGGCTTGGGGAAAAATCAAGATCCTTGGGTGCGGATCATAATTTCCAAGGGTTGTACCGCATTGCGTTTTGGTTCTCTCACCCTCCTCGAAGAAGATACCTCCTTTTTCATATCCGAAAAGATCCTTTAGAGACGAGAGTTTTCTTGGCATGTGTAACATGGGAGTCATTACTCTGGTACTCTTAGAGTAACAGATTCAGGCAGGGGTTCTATTTAAACCTTTGATCTTAAAACTCTGAATGAATTTCTGAAAGTTCTGAGTTTCAAAATGAACACTGTTTGCATTATATTAGTGCAGGAGGATCAATGTATGTCTACAGTAGACTTCAAATATGCCTATTTGAATATTCCTATTCAAAGGGATCATACACAATTCCTAAGACTTGCCTTTCTAAACAGGCATTACAGATTTTTGGCTTTCCAATTTGGTCTGGCAACAGCACCAGGAATCTTCACAAAGGTTCCCTTAGTTCTTTTGCCTGTACTGCGAGCTCAGGACATTGAAGTTGCTTATTACCTAGTTAACATTCTGGTACAGACTGCTTCATTTCAAATGGCTCAGGAACATACGATCACAAAATGCTTCCCTAACAAATTAATTTCTTTAATGATGGTGAGAGTCCATGATAATGACCTTTTCTTTTTGTTCAGATGGTAGTACTTGTTTTGCACATCTTTTGCCCCGCTTTAATCTTTCCTGCTTTTCTGTTTTCCTCTTCTACTCAGCTATATGTTTGACTGAGAATTATGGGAAGTGTCAGCCATTTAAAGCTCTGATCTGTTGAGTTGTCTTTTGTCTCCTAGTGGTCAAGAGAGGAATTCCCACATGTGATGACTCATGGATTCTCACCATCATGACAGAAATTATTTTATCAGGTAAGAATTATTAAATTCCTTCTGTACAGACCTCATTTTTCCATAACAATTGGCAGTAAGCAGCAGTTTGCAATTATCTTACCCTGCTTTTCCTTTCCTACTTTTTTATGTCCTCCTTTCCTCATATGTATAACTAATGAGTCATGGGGAAGTGGGAAGTATTAAAGCTCTGTTATGTGGGCTGTTTTGCCTTTCCCTATTGGGCTGGACTTTTAATCCCTCATGTGATGGCTTGTGGACTCTCACCATCATAAAATAAATTCATTTATTAAGTAAGCATAATTTTTTTCTCCAGAGGATCTTTGTTGGACAATAAAAAAATACATTTTTTTTTTTTATATTATCTTGAATTTATCTTTATAGCTTATTTTTATGTATGAAATTTCTCTTACCTCCTCCTTGATTTGCAAGAGGAGGTGCCTTAAACCATCTCAGTGTTAATCTAGCAAGCTTTACAGGAATAGGCAAGACTACGAGAAGCCAGACCATTCTTTAAGACTTGCATAATTCTATTTAACTTTCTCAGAGGAACATACTCTGATATTTTGTTCCTATATTTTAGAATTTTATCATATACAAATAATGAAACTTCAACTTATGATCCACCTTTAAAAAGAACGAAAAACTGCTATTTCCAACATATCTGGGTAATATCCAAATATGTAACACATAATTCACCATTAATCTACTGCTAAAAAGTATATTTATTAAAAAATGAAGAGTACATTTAATAAACTGTTCCAAAGAAAAATTGTAATTTAACAGCTACAAAATATATTTATCCAAAAGAAGAAGCATTAACAGGAAAAGCGGTCAATTATTCTATAAAAAAAACAGTAATATTGAGTATAGATTTCATGTTTGTAAAATTAAAGGGGTTGAAACACAAACATGATTTAGATAGATCATGCAATTTTGAACACATTTCTAATTTACTTCTATTATCAATTTTGCTTAATTCTCTTGGTATCCTTTATTTAGTGTAGCTGCAATGCACTACTGGGAGCTAGCTAAACACATGGTTAAAGGGACAGTCTAGGCCAAAATAAACTTTCATGATTCAGATAGAGCATGTCATTTTAAACAATTTTCCAATTTACTTTTATCACCAATTTTGCTTTGTTCTCTTGGTATTCTTAGTTGAAAGCTTAACCTAGGAGGTTCATATGCTAATTTCTTAGACCTTGAAGCCCACCTCTTTCAGATTGCATTTTAACAGTTTTTCACCACTAGAGGGTGTTAGTTCACGTATTTCTTACAGATAACACTGTGCTCGTGCACGAGAAGTTATCTGGGAGCAGGCACTGATTGGCTAGACTGCAAGTCTGTCAAAAGAACTGAAAAAAGGGGCAGTTTGCAGAGGCTTAGATACAAGATAATCACAGAGGTTAAAAGTACATTATTATAACTGTGTTAGTTATGCAAAACTGGGAAATGGGTAATACAGGGATTATCTATCTTTTAAAACAATAAAAATTCTGGTGTAGACTGTCCCTTTAAGTCAATAATAAGAGGTATATGTCTCCAGCCACCATTTAGCACCTAGCTAAATATTCCTAGCACCAGGAATCTTCACAAAGGTTCCCTTAGTTCTTTTGCCTGTAGTGCCAGCTCAGGACATTGTAGTTGCTCCTTACCTAGTTGACATTCTGGTTCAGACTCCTTCCTTTCAGATGGCTCAGGAATAAACTATCACATGTCTTCAGTTCTTTCATTCACATGGGGCGAGATTACATATGCAGCATTGCCCACAAAAGCCGGCGACGCCGGTGTTTAGTCCGGTTTTGCTATCACATATACGGCGCCGCTTATAAATGTATATTTCACCTGTCACCCATTAATTTTACTCCTATAAGCTAACATAGAACCACGTCGCAAGTTGGTATCACATATTCAGCGCAAGGCCTTACGCGGTGAAAATGGAGATATTGGACTCTATTTTCACCTCGCCACACATAGGCAGGCGCAGCAAGCCTTACTCTGAAAATGTGAGCACCGTAACTCCCGTAACTCCCTGAAAATATATACTAACACCTAATGCATGCGCAATATCTACCTGTCAACCGCAATTCCCCACCACAATAACTAACAAAGTATTTTAACCCCTAATCTGCCAACCCCCACATCACAATATGCCTAATTAAACTATTAAACCCTAATCCGCCATTCACCCACATACCAAAGTACCTAATAAAGTATATTAACCCCTAATCTGCCGAACCCCCACAACGCAATAAACCTAATAAATCTATAAACCCCTAAACCGCCAACCTCCCAAAACGCAATTAACCTAATTAAGCTATTAACTTCTAAATCACCAACCCCCCACAACGGAAATAACTAATTAAATTACTAAGCCCCCTAACCTAACACCCCCTAAATTAACCCCAATTACCTAAAATGAAAAAAATACAAAATTACAATTAAAAACCTAACATTACTTTAAAAATAAAAAAACTAAGTTTAAATTAATCTAAAATTAAAAAAAAAAAAAAGTCTAACATTACAGAAAATAATAAACCGAATTATCAAAAATAAAAAATGTAAAGTGCCATAAAACATGTTGAGATCTGTGCATATCCTAAAAGGGCTAATTAAGTATAAATAGTTTGCATACATTTTTAAAAAAAAAAAATTCTGGCAAGTATTTTAAAATCATTTTCAAAAATAAGCAAAATTACCTACATAGCCATGCTGTCTGGAGTAGGCTGATCCACCACCCCTTATCATCGTTTAGCATCAGAAACACAGGCATTGTATTTTAACTGAGTTCACAGCAGCTCATTTGCTTCAAGGCATGCTCCAGCAGATAAAGAGTGTGTACTTCTGCATTCTACCAAAACAAATGGTAGATATAGATGCAGCCATAGAAGGAAATGTGTGGGGGGAGTTAGAGCTGTACCTTTTGGAAACTTAAAAGAAATGGTTAATGGCGAGGCAATGCAGTATAAATTTGCAGGTAAACTAATAATTAAAATACATATTATTATATTTTGTCTCTATCCCAACTTGTTTTATGTCCCTTTAAACCTAATCCCTATGAAAATAAAAAAGCCCCCCACCTCAAAATAACCCCTCCAATCTAAACTAAACTACCAATAGCCATTAAAAGGGCCTTTTGTAGGGCATTGCCCTAAGTTAAACAGCTTTTTTACATTTTAAAAAAAAAGTTCCCCCTAACAGTAAACACCAAACCCCACAAAAAAAAAAAAAAACTAACACTAAAAATCCTAAGCTACCCATTGGCCCTAAAAGGGCATTTGTATGGGCATTGCCCTTAAAAGGGCATTCAGCTCTTTTACTGCCCAATAAAATCCCTAATCTAAAAAAATTAAAAAAACCATAAATTAAGAAAAAAGCCTAAATCTAACCCCCAGATAGGTACTCCCTAAAGTCCGGTGGGGAAGTCTTCTTCCAAGCAGCGACTGGCGGAACTGAAGACCGGCGACCACGGAACTAAAGACCTGCGACCGCGGAGCCATGGAGCGTGAAGGATCCTCTTTGTACGATCGCCGCCGTACACTAACTATTGAATGCAAGTTACGCGTTTAAATATGGCGTACCTTGCATTCCTATTGGCTGATTTGAATTTTCAAATTCAAATCAGCCAATAGGATGAGAGCTACTGAAATCCTATTGACTGTTTAAATCTGTAGCTCTCTATTGGTAGTTTAGTTTAGGAAGTGTTTTTATTTTGGGGGGTTTCGTGGGTTGGAGGTTTTTACTGTTAGGGGGAATTAGTATTTTTTAAAGTTTAAAGAGCTGTTTAACTTAGAGCAATGCCCTACAAAAAGCCTTTTAGTTTGTTTTTTTTAAGCACTGTTAGGATTTTTTATTTTAATTGTAATTTAGTATTTTCTGTAATTTGGGGTTAATTTAGGGGATGTCAGTTTATGGGGCTTAGTAATTAAATTAGTTATTTGCGTTGTGGGGGGTTGGAGGTTTAGGCGCTAAAAGATTAATTAGGTTTATTGCAATGTGGGTGTTTGGCGGTTTAGGGGTTAATAAGTTAAATAGTTAACACAAATGATGAACAAAATTTTGATGTGGAAAGTAGCAAAGAGCATTAAAGATAAGGCGACAGTCCCTTGTGTTATAAGCGAAAGAATATGTAGGTAAAAAGTATGGGTTAGACTGGTCTGTATAGATAACTCCACACACCAACAACCACAGAACTGCTAAGAGTACCGTTATTGCTCGCTCGCTCTCGTGGTATCAGTGTGACAGTTAGCACATTAGGCACTAATCTCCCTCTATTGTGGCTGTCAATGATGCCCAAAGAAAAGCAAAATTCACTCACCCATACCTCCAGATCATGTCCCTTCAGTGCCCTCTCTTTAGCGGTACTCCTAAAAACGGAACTGTAAAGTAATTCAGAAGAGCGGCTTCGAGTCGTACAGCTCCCAAACAGCTCGGCTCTCACTTAATGCACTATCCTTATAGAGTAACCGATTGAGGGCCAATCAGCTTACAGTACAACTCCGGGTCCTGACGTCATCGGCAATGGGGCGGATCCACCTGGAATGGTTCGTGCATGCCAGGAAGCAGGCAATGTAAGGCTCAAAGGTAGAAAAAAACGGACCCCTGTAATCCGTGGCATAAAGTATCAGAAAATAGAATGTCAAATGAAGCCTCAATAGAGAATGATATTTATTCTCTATTGAGGCTTCATTTGACTTATTCTTTTTTTTTAAGTTAATTAGTTACTTTGTGATGTGGGTGGTTGGCGGTTTAGGTATTAATAAGTTAATTAGTTACTTTCCAATGTGGGGGTTTGGAGGTTTAGGGGTTAATACATTTATTAGGTAGTTTGCGATGTTGGGGTTGGCGGAATTAGGGGTTAATACTTTAATTAGGTAGATTGCGATGTGGGTGAATGGCAGATTAGGGGTTAATACATGTATGTGGTAGTTTGCGATGTTGGGGTTGGCGGATTTAGGGGTTAATACTTTTATTAGGTAGATTGTGATGTGGGTGACTGGCGGATTAGGGGTTAATACATTTATTAGGTTGATTGCGATGTGGGTGAATGGCAGATTAGGGGTTAATAGTTTAATTAGGCATATTGCGTTGTGAGGGGTTGTCGGTTTAAGGGTTAATACTTTTATTATTAGTTGCGATGTGGGGGATTGCAGATATAGGGGTTTTTACTTTCAGGTTTATTTTTGGAAGGCAGGCTAGACTTTTACGGGAGATTTAAAACATTTTTTAGCTTTTTATGCGCCGGCAGTTTCTAAAGTGCCGTAAGTCACTGGCGACTCCAGGAAATGTGTATTTACGCTAGTTTATCCGACTTACGGCACTTTATGAATTGCCGGCGGGGTTTATGTGATTCCACGGTGTGCGAGGTGAAGTTACGGGAAGCGCGGGTTTCAGCAGTTGCGCTGATGGTTGGAAAATTAGTGCTTGGTGGGTTGTGTAAAGAGGATTTGTCCTCATTTTTAACGCATATCATTAAAGTTATAGCATTTTAACTTAAATATTCACTATTATCTTATTAGGAAAGAGTGCTAGTCAAGCCCCTTAAACTTTCTTCTCTCTTTTGTTTATTAGTTATATTAGGGGTAGCACTGGACTAAATTTTTAGTGCCAGTACTATCTCTTTTTCTATTAATTGTAATTATTGTGTGGGGAACTTAATCTCCACTTTTTCTTTGTACAAGACTAAAAAATGACAGAATGGCTACCTTTGACTTAGGAGCAGAGATGCTAAAGTGGTCTGAAGACATTAAGAATCTGACTATAGATTTAAAAAATAAAAATGCTAATGATGGTGAAAATAATGGAGAATGGTTAAAATCATTGAAAGATTTGAAAAGAATGAGGAAAAAACAAATTAAAAGACAATGGAATATTGGAATGTATAATTTCTACCAGGAGAATAATGTAGTCCCTAGAGGTTTACGCCTAAAATTATTCCCATCTTTTAGCGATTTTAAACCAGAGTTCAAACTAAAGTGGGTGGGTGTTCTCACATAATGTTTTTTAAAACAATAGGTTATTTAGTGGAACATGAGATAGATAAACTGACTGATATTACTGTGGAAATAACAAAAATAAGTGATGAATTGAAACAATATGAATTAAGGGAAGATTTCCAACAATCATATAACAAAATTAAGGGTGAGGTGGAAAAAGTTTATCTCCGACAAACAAGAAAAGAAAATTGATAGAGATTTGACTGATTACACCAAAGGCACAGTATACTTATGGAGTCACTGTAAAATGACTGACTTGGACTCAGATATCTCTAACAAAGACTGTGACCACTGACACATAAAACTCAGATGGGAAAAGAACCCCCAAACCCATATTGAGAAATAGAATAAAACCACATACTAATAAGGAGAGTGTCCTTTTAGGAGGAGATTCCGGAGGGGCAGGGGCAAAGAAACCTCGCACAAGAAGGCAAGTCCGTTTCAATCAGAAAACCCAGTTCAACAGAAAGAAATAGATGAATCTGGTTTAAACATTATTAATCTATCAAATAAAACACTAACACAAACACACATCTCAGTGCTCAAAAAAGGACTGCCATTTGTACCCACCACCTATATTGACAGGTTCGAAGTCATCCATCAAAGACACCCATTTATTTGCAAGAAAGTTTGTGCTCAAAAAATATTTTTCGAATAATGCAGATATAGGTTCATTGGACACAGCTGATATGTCAGCACTTAGGGACCTTATTATTCTGCTTGGGGAATCTGAACCAACAAGTAATGAACCAACAGACAATAGTTGGCGTAAAATCTTACAAACTAAATCCCACTTTGTACTGCCCAGCAATGTTTCAGCTAACATTCTTAAATTTGTTCTGTAATGACATCTTATCTATTAAAGAGTCTAAGAGCACTTTAGGAGGAAACCTACCTAAAGAAGAAATAGATGCTCTAAGAGAATTATCTGAATGGACACATATACAGATCAAAAATAGTGACAAGGGGGATAACATTGCAATTTGGCCCACAACAATGTATGTAGCAGAGACCAACAAACAATTAAGTAAAAAATTACAAACGCTTATTGGGGAACCCCACTGAAACTAGAGCAATACAACAAGTCGATAACTAACGCTCAGGCAGAAGGTTCTACTGATCAAAAAGAATATAAATTCCTTGAAGTTAAAAATCCTAAGGTTGCAACCTTGTATCTGCTACCCAAAATACATAAGAACATTTCTTGTCCTCCAGGGAGACCGATTGTGTCTTGAATCGGCTCCCTTACGGAGGAGGCTAGCAGATACTTGGACAATGTAGAATCGCTGTATACGAGCATCCAAACTGAATGGGGAGTAGCTCATTTTCTTGGGAAAAATACATGTGCCACCACTTATGCAAATATATATCTGGGCTGTTGGGAGGAAATGGTAGTTTTTCATGATTCTTTAAAGAGTTATACCCAACATATATCCCACTGGTCCAGATATATAGATGCTATTTTATTTATATGGAATGGACCAGTGAAAATATTAGAGGAATTTATCAATGTATTGAATGTTAATCCCTTTGGCCTTTTTCTAACATACACATCAAATGTAGATAATGTGGAATTCTTAGATCTAGTTATTAAGAAGGTTGATAATAGACTAGGGACTGATGTCTATAGGAAACCGACTGCAACAAATAACATTTGGCATGCGTCAAGCTACCACCACCCCTCCACATTTAGGGGCTTACCAGTTGGAGAATATCTAAGAATTAAAAGAAACAGCACTACATTTGAATTGTTTAAAAAGGCAGCATCAGACTTAAGAGATAGATTTCTGCAACAAGGGTATTCCAGGAAGTCACTGGCAAGTGTATACCACAAAGCCCTTGCAAAAGACAGGAATGAACTATTAAAACCCAAAGAGCGTAGTACAACCAACCCACTTAGATTCATCTCCACCTATAACTACCAAAAGGGAACAAATTTCAAACATACACCTAGATTACGAGTTTTGCGCTAAACAGGGTGTGAAACTAATGCCAAAAAAGTTGCGTTATTTTACTCTCCATAGCGCTGCAATTACGAGTTACTGAAAAGCCTCCTTGTGTGTGCGATATGGTGGCGTTAAGCTCCATACCGCACAAAATCCAAGAGCTGCTTAAACGTGCTCATGTACGATTTTCCCCATAGACATCAATGGGGAGAGAGTGTTAGAAAAAAACCTGAAGAGCGGAATGAAAAATCTCCGTAACGCAACCCTATTGATGTCTATGGGGGAAAAAAAGTTACGCTTATACCTAACACCCTAACATAAGTTTTGAGTAGTTACTTAAGGGATTCTTCCCATCTATTTACAATAATTGATAATATCAAATGGGATGCTGATTTTAGGTGGGTGGTGATTGACGCGGTGTCACTGTATTCGTGTATACCACATGCTTTGGGCATACAGGCTGTCTGTTTCTTCCTGGACAATTATACCAATAACTCAAGGGAGTTTAAACAGTTTTTTTGTGAGACTGTCGAGTTCCTACTGTCCCACAATTATTTTATGTTTAATGGTAAATACTATTTACAAATATGTGGTACTGCGATGGGGGCGAAGTTCACGCCCTCATTCGCAAATTTATTTGTGGGATGGTGGGAACTCGGCAGCCTCTACAATAGTAATAATCCATTTTTTGAAAATATATGTACATATGTGAGATTTATTGATGATCTCATTTTTGTGGTTAAAGGTGACTTTGTTTTTGAAGAATTCTTGAAATATGTGAACAATAATGACCTCCAATTGAAGTTTACTGGTGAGATTCAGGATAAAGAAATACATTTCTTGGACCTTACCTTGTATGGCTCAGTAGAATCCAATAGGATCATTACAGACACATTCAGGAAGCCAACATCAGGGAATACAATCTTACACGCCACCTCTTGTCACCCTAAGCATTTAATTCGATCAATTCCGAAAAGTCAGTTTCTTAGGCTTCGAAGAAACACAAACTCTGACGATCTGTTTAACCATCAAGCCAACAAACTAATGGACAGATTAATTGCTAGGGGATACAATCCTGATTCATTGCACAAGTCATTGGAAGATGTCAAGAGAAATTTTAACCCTTCATTTAGTAAGGGTAAAAAAGATGCTTTTGACAAAGATGTAGTGATATTTTCTACCGAATTTTCCTTGCAGTTCAATGACTTATGTAATATAATCAAAAAGAACTTACCTATACTTAAAGGTGACAACACTTTGGTGAATGTTGTTGATAAGATTAAATTTGTGTCGAAAAAGGCACCTACATTAGGTAAAAAACGTACCCCTAGTATGATTAACGATAATGTCAGAGACAAAAGCCTGCAATGGCTTAATAAGAAAGGGACTTTTAAATGCTTGTCAAGGAACTGTCACACCTGTCAGCATATTTCTATGGGAATAGACTTCAACAGTTATTCAACCAAAAGCAATTTTAAGATTGATCATTATGCCAATTGTGGCACTACGTTTGTAGTCTACCTCATAGAATGCTCTTTATGTTTGGAACAGTACGTTGGTCAAACATCACGTGCCCTCAGGTCCAGAATAGGGGAACACAAAAGAGACATAAAGAACTATAACAAAGATTCTAGTGTAGCTAGACACTTTAACGGCATACATTTCACAGATCAATCCAAGTTCACAGTTAAAGTAATTGATGTAGCCAAAAGACCCATTCGAGGAGGTAATATTTATTCTATCCTTTCAAAAAAAGAGCTTTATTGGATATGGAAGCTTAATACTAGGACACCATATGGCCTTAATAAGGAATGGGACATCAGTTTTTTTGTTGATTCCTAGCTAGTTTGGGAAGATTATTTATGATTGTGGATTTTTTTGTGCTATTTTGCTGTAATGCCCTTTGGCCAAGTAGTCTATGTAATTGTATATCTAATACCTGCATTTATTGTATATGTTTTCACATTAACATGTTATTGAGGTATTAGTAATATCTTACAAGGTTTTGTTTTTCCTTATCCTATGACCAGAGGTCCCACCTTATTATCTGGGTTCCTTTTTCTCTCCCTTTTCTTTGTCATGTGAAAATTTATTCTTCCTTTTTCGTAATACACATCAAATTCACTTATAATGATTAATAGATGTGTTTTTGAAACATATGTGATTTAACACCTTTTTCTCGTTTTGATATATAGAAAGATGATTATAATGTGAATCATATTATTAATTGTTATAAGTGATAACCATGGTATCAATGGACGATTTAAGCTTAAACATGATCAAAATGAATAAATTGAGTGTGAGGCTAGTTGTAGAATTGTGTAAACTAAGTACCTATTATTGACACACACTATGTATTAAAATATGTGAAAATGAATATTTGTGAAGAGTTAAAAAAAACAAAAAAAAACCAATTTTTTTTATCAAATTGGAACATATATTCAAGGTGTAATAATAGGAATCAACAACAATGTTTTTTTCATTCTACACATAATTGTTTTTATATTTATGGTATTTTTTAATCATTGTTATGTTATTTTTGTTGCATTATTCTTGTTTTCCTTTGTGATGCACCATTCATGTTAGCTCTCTCTGTTTTGAGGGTGTGTATAACTCTGGAAATTTTGATTGGTTGAAAACCAGTTAAATGGTGCATCACACAGGTGGGGAATCATCCTATGATTAAGTGCTGAATAGCACGAAACATGTCAGGACTCCGCTCCCCTTCTTTGTGAACTTTTTTGCTGATGTGCTGTGCTGTATTGCACTATTTGTGTATTTTTTCCATTTTTAATTTTGTAAGAATAAAGACTGTGGTTTTACTCTACCTCCTTGGAGTGCTGCTTATCTTTTTGAAACCTGTATTCTATGAAGTCTGCTCGGCTTCCTTCAGCTGGCACCCCGCCACAAGTACATTTCTTCAGACCGGCTTTTGAGGGCTGCAATTGGTTAGCTGCCTACACACCTCCTAGGCTGTAGCTACGTCACCTACCATGCACCGATTCACCCTAACATAAACCCCAGGTCTAAACACCCCTAATCTGCCGCCCGACATCGCCGACACCTAAATAAAGTTATTAACCCCTAATCTGCCGCTCCCGACATCACCGACACTAATTAAAGTTATTAACCTCTATTCCGCCGCTCCCCGACATCGCCGACACTAATAAAAGCTATTAGCCCCTAATCCGCCGCTCCCGGACATTGACACCATTATAATAAAGTTTTTAACCCCTAAACCTCTGGCCTCGCACATTGCCACCACTAAATAAATCTATTAACCCCTAAACCTCCAGCCTCCCACATCGCCGCCACTAAATAAACTTATTAACCACTAAGCCGCCGGCCCACCACATCGCAAAACACTAAATTAAACTAACCCCTAAACCTAACAACTCCCTAACTTTAAATTAAAATTACAATATAACTGTATTTAAATAAATAAACTTACCTGTGAAATAAAAATAAACCTAACATTAAACTAGAAATTAACCTAACATAACTATTCTAATAAAATAAAAAAATTCTACCAATTAATAAAATCTAAATTACACATTTTAAAAAACCTAATACTACGAAAAAAAATAAAAAATCTAAAATTACAAAAAATAATAAACACTAAATTACGAAAAATAAAAAACATTAAGCTTACAAAAAAATAATAAATGAAATTATCAAAAATAAAAACAATTACACCTTATCTAATAGCTCTATAAAAAGAAAAAAGCCCCCAAAATAAAAACACCCCCTAGCCTGCAATAAACTACCAATAGCCCTTAAAATGGCCTTTGTTAGGGCATTGCCCTAAGTTAAACAGCTCTTTTACCTGTAAAAAAATACAAAGTCCCCCCAACAGTAAAACCTACCACCCAACCAACCCCCCAAAATAAAAAACCTAACTCTAAAAAAAAACTAAGCTACCCATTGCCCCTAAAGGGGCATTTGTATGGGCATTGCCCTTAAAGGGGCATTAAGCTGTTTTTCACTGTCCTTAAAAGGGCATTCAGCTCTTTTCCAAAAGCCCAAAGCCCTTATCTAAAAAAAAAAAAACACCCAAAAAAAGAAAAAAAAAAACTAACACTAACCCCAAAATATCTATTCATGATTCCTGACATCCATCTTCATCCAGGTGGTGAGAAGTCTTCATCCAGGCGGCGACACCTTCATCCATCTCGGTAATGTCTTCTTTCTTCATCCTGGCAGCACGGAGCCATCCTGGAAGCCAATCCTCTTCATATGGTCACTGCCGTACACTGAAGTTGAATGCAAGGTAGCCATTTCAAAATGGCGTACCTTGCATTCCTATTGGCTGATTTGATTCTTCAAATTCAAGTCAGCCAATAGGATGAGAGCTTGTGAAATCCTATTGGCTGTTCAAAACAGCCAATACAATGAGAGCTACTGAAATCCTATTGGCTGTCAGTAGCTCTCATCCTATTGACTGGGAGGATGAACAATTAAGATCCATACTACCAGAGAGAACCTTGTTCAACCAAAAGTCATTTTGACAGAAATGCAAGGAAACCCCCACTCTATAAGGGCTCTATTCCATGTTGGGGCTGTAAAGTGTGCCAACACATGGTCAAAAATGAAGTCATGGTTGACAGTAACCAGGTCCTAGTGCCAGTACTATCTCTTTTTCTCTGTATTGAATATTTTACATCTTCTATTTTCATATTTAGATCCATTGGGTGACATCAGATAAAACCACATTTGCAACATTTCGGACAATTGCAATTTTGTAGCTTTTACAAAGCAACTGGAAAGAGTTCCTTATATACAGTGCTCTTATTCTTGCGTTTTTAATGATGCTTAACAGTTTTTATTCAAAAATGATAGTAGCGGGATTACAGAAAACAGGAATATTCAATTTTTTCATTTAGACCCTGGTGCTAAAGTATTAAGCCTGTACATCCACCTGGACTCGTGTTGGAGCAATATTTAATCAATGTTACCCCCTCTCTTTTTGGGTTTTATATGTTCTATTCCTAGGACCTTTAATAAAGAGAAATCATAACCATAATATTTTTGAAAATGTCTTGCCACTGGGCTGTCTTGGTTATTTTTCTTAATGTCATCCCTAGGCTCCCTGATCCTGTTTTTGAGTTCATGTGTCATTTTACAAACATAGAACCTGGGACACAGACAGTGTAGCAGATAAATTACGTTCATGGTGGTACATGTGATTCTTTCATTGGATGACATACTTTATGTGGCTGTAGTTTTGTCAGCCAATTGGTATTGGGTTCTTTTTTTAATTCACAATGTACCAATTTATCTTTAATGATTGGAGCTCTCCTTGCAGTTAGAGGGGGATACACAGATACATGTTCTCTCAACGTGTTATCACTGGTTAATATGTGCCAATGTTTGTTTTAAATACTACATAACTTACGCCAGTGGGAGTTATACCTCGTTGTTAATCTTGTGTGGGTCTGTTCTTTTTAAGATCCTGCATTTGCATATAGTAATTGATTTCTGGGGGTATGTCTAGCCCTAGTCCAGGCCTTTTTTATCTGGTTCTTAGAATACCCTCTCTGTTAAAATCTTTGGGCCATTTCTGTTGCCTGCTTTTAAAAGGTTTCTTCTGAGGAACAACATCTTTAAAGCCCACCGGGATCCCATTCTTTAACCCCTTAAGGACCAGCGACGTACCCTGTATGTCACTGGCCTTTTTTTGGGACTTGATTGTTTTATAGAGCGGTCTTGCCACCAGCGTTGAGACTGATCTATTCCACAAAGCCTGCTGGAGGGAGTGAATTAATAGCGTGTTCTTGCTAGACTTGTGCTATTATGACCTGAAAAAACACTTAAAGACCAGTGACATACAGGGTACATTGTGGTCACTAAGGGGTTAAGGTCTCAGGATGATGGCTTGTGGCATGTAATAAGCTGTTAGTTGTTGTCTCTTTTCTATAGACCTCCTTTTGTAATTTATTTGTGCTATTTTAAGGTCTAAGAATGTGGCTGCACTGTCACATGTTATATGCGAGGTATACATTTCTCTTATTTTGGTTTAATACCTTAACAAACTCAACAGCTGATGCCATGTCCCCTTTCCATATTACAAATATGTCATCCACATACCTCAGCCAGAATGCTACACGAGCCTCCACCCATTGTTTAAAATTTCTGTAAGACCACACTGGTCTCCCAGAGCCCTAGATATATTAACCGTTGCAATTACTACCTCATCCAATGCCATAATTTTCTTAAAGGAGAAAATAAATGCTACAAATAATTGTATATTCAAAGCAAATATATTTATAAATGAGCCACTGGAGTAACAAACAGGAAACCCATAGATCCTGGCATATGAAGCAAATCAGAGTAAATCAAAGTCCTATTATAGGCACAGTCTGAGCTCCTAAATTTTTATAATTATTTTATTTATAAAATATTTTACCAGGAAGGATACATTGAGATTTCACTCATTTTCAAGTATGTCCTGGGATAATATAACATATAATATAGTAAAACAAAATGGCAAAACATGAACTAGAATGACTTGCCCACCGATAAAAACAAAGTGCATGAAATAGTTACACCAAGTAATACAGCTCACCAGAAGTGTAAACTTCTTTCTAGAGGATGAGTAGGGAGAAGGTGTAATGAAATTCTCTAAATAGGATACAGCATAATGTCAACATAATATGGTGATATATGCTTTTCGTATGGATAAGTACAACAATTCTATATAATACTAGCAACCAACAGGACTGTGTAATAAAATCAAAACCATAGGTGGTACTTTGAATGCTTTGTCATCAAACAGCAAACCAATAATTATATTAAAATTTAGAGCAGCAAAAATACTGTCTGTATCAACACACACTATGGGGCCAATTCATCAAGCTCCGTATGGAGCTAGATGCAGCTGTTTCCGTGCGAGCCTTCAGGTTCACCGGAAACAAGAGTTAAGAAGCAGCTGTCCTTAACTCGTCCACCACCTCTGAGGCGTATATGATCAGGTCGATTGACACACCCTCCTAGCGGCCATGAATCTGCAGGGGGCAGCATTGCACAAGCAGTTCACTGTGGGCATTTATCGATGTGGGGCAGACATAATCCACTACAGCGGCCCATCATGTCCATCTGCAGTATAATAAATTTGCCCCTATATATGTGAGACCTTGCAGAGCTGAAACAGGCAGTAAGTTATAATAAGGCTATCTATTTAGTTAAAATCAAACACAGTAAAAGATAAACACAGCAATTAAACTTACCATTAATGGCAAGCAAACTCTTATAATTCACTGTTCCATTAAATGGATAACACATGCCTAAAGACATAAGATATGCTCTCACTGACTGACTACACGTGTAGTCAGTTAGGAGCGGAGGAGGTGCCAATGTGTGCGGCACTGTGCATTAGCCGCTAAAGCCAATCACAGTCAGACGGGCGTAAAAGTTTTTTTTTTTTGCTGAAACTGTCCCCCCCTTAAGGGGGACCTCCGTGGGCCCGGTCGCAGTTGTGCCCGCTGCACCCCCAGTAGTTCCTCCCCTGTTCTGTAACAATGAGACTATATTTCACAGATGCTTGCAGACTTAAATTTCAGATGGCATATGCCTTTCTCCAACAAATTCTTCTTCCTACATTGCTTCAATGCATGGAAGTAGTTGGTCTCATGGCAGTGGCTTCATATACTGTACCTTTTGCCAGATTTTATTTACATTCTTGGAAGTTTCAAATGTTGCAGCAATGGAATGGAGATTACAACAACCTGTCTCAGAATCCTACAGTAATTACCTTGGAAGCTTTGCTTAAAGTTATGGTAAATCCTAGCATTTGTGAAACACTAGGATTTACCATTGGAACAAATAAAAGGGTCTTTCAGTCATGAAGTATAAAATATTTCATGTTGAAAGCTCCTTTATTTGTTTGCAGCTTTTGCCGCACTGGGCTGCTCAGGCAGCCCATGGTAGAGTGCTATTTGGCTAAGAGGTGACGTTTCCAACTCTTAGCCAATAGCCGTGCATGAAATCCGCCAAGTCGGATTTCCCGCACTGCTATTGGCTAAGCGTTTTCCGTGGGCTGCCTGAGCAGCTTAGTGTGGCGAACGCTGCAAACAAATAAAGGATCTTTCAGCATGAAGTATTTATACTTCATGACTGAAAGCCCCCTTTATTTGTTCCAATGGTAAATCCTAGCGTTTCACAAATGCTAGGATTTACCATCACTTTGAAGATTTGATTCCCAATGCATACCTAGTATTGGGGAGATCTCCCCCAGATCAAATTACTACTCATTTTATCAAAGCAGTCACCACCTCTTGGAATTTTAGAAGTGAAGCTTCCATTGAACAGATCTGCAAGGCAGCTAATTGGTCATCTTTAAGCAAATTATGTGGGAATACACAAGAACAAAAGGGCGCCTCCTAGTGTAATAGAGTTTTACACAATATACAATCAGACACAATGTAAGATGGGTACTCACAATGGAAGCAGCACCCACTTGTGCTTAGTAACACCGACTGGGATCTCTCAGTGTCCCAGCTCACTGTTCCTTAGATCCTGCACACCACCGTTACTGGGCGTTTCCCCAAAGCAAAAAGACTCTCAGTCAGGTAAAAATAGTATCCAATTTTAATAAAATATAATAAAAGCATAGTGTCAAACAATAACCACTATGTAATAAAATATTGCAACGCGTTTCTCAGCTTACACACAGTTTCCTCAGGCATTTCATATTGGATTGGGAAGGAGCAGCTGACAGTGGAAAGTAAAGAATCCTCTGGAGTGTCAAGAAGGGATGGAACTAAACAAATATTTGCCATATATATGGACGTTTAAGATAAGAATTGCTTAATTTAGAAAATTGTCTAGTTAATATTTTGCCTAATTATTAATATTTTGGTCAACATAAGATCTGCTATAAAAGTTGCTATAGCATTTTGTAACATAAGATTGGCTATAGGATTTGCTATAATTTTTTGCAAAGTTGTTTTAGTGTATTGCGTCCCCTTGGGTGGTGACAAGGTGTGTTACCAAGTTGATACTTGGTCATCTATACATACTTTAACCAAATTATACAATTTTTAGGCATTTGCCTCCTCTGAGGCTGCTTTTGGTGGGAAAGTTGTCTATGGAGAGAAGAATTTAACTTGGTTGGGATATCCAAAGTCCTGAAGTTAGCATGACTTGTGTTTCACTCGTTTGCAAACCATTTACTTTCAACTTGTAATATGTGTGCTAACTCGCATGGGTTAAAAGTTTACTTCTGCCATGCCCACTCGGAATCTAACAAATAATATAATATAATAATTTGTAGAACAGTTTTTATAGTCATGTATACAGAATTTCATTATGATGAACAGTCAGAAAGTAAAGTCCTAGCTTTGAAACTGTTTTGCTGCAAGAAATTTATATCATAATATTTAAAGTAAAACATCTTAATTCACAAAGATAAATAAAATTGATTATATTCAAAATATCTTTCCACAGCTCATCATTGAAAGGTTTGTGAAGAATCATAAACCAACATTAAAACTAAAAGGCCTAATGACACTAATCATTGAAATTTTAAATTGTCCAAATTCAGTATTCATTTTATGTAATATATATATATATATATATATATATATATACTGTATATATATATATTACTAATTATTTTAATTTATACATTTTGTTAAAAAAATGGAATGCTAATTTCGAAATATTTGAGGCCATTTTTGGTTCAGCACCAGGGTAGCGCTTGCTGGTTGTTGGCTAAATCAGCTAGCGCTAACCAGAATTCTGAACCAAAAATAGGTCAGCTCCTAAGCTTTACGTTCCTACTTTTCAAATAAAGATATCAAGAGAACGAAGAAAATTTGCTAATAGGAATAAATTAGAAAGTTGCTTAAAATTGCATGCTCTATCTGAATCATGAAAAAAAAAAATTGGGATTTAGTGTCCCTTTAATAGGATATCTGGTTATAGACATAGCTGTGTGGATCATCTTCCATCTAATTTCATAGCCTAATCACACACACCATTTGCAATAGTGCTCATGATGTTGTTTTTGTTGTTATTATTATTTATATTGTTATCATTATGTTTGTAATGCACTCAAAAGACCTGCATATATCCTATTTCCTTTATCTACATACTTTCCTTTTATGTATAAATTGTATCTATCTCTCATTTGATGTTCAAGAGGAGGCCCTTAGTCATTTCAGTGCTAATCTAGCAAGCTGTACTGGAATAAGCAAGACTATGAGAAGCCCAGCTATGCCAAAAGACTTGCATATTTCTATTTACCTTGTCTTGACTTTATCTCCATACCTTCTATTTATGTATGCAATTTAATTACCTCTCACTTGATCTGCAAGATGAGGCCTCTTATCATCTCAGTGTTAATCTAACAAACTGTACTGGAATAAACAAGACTACGAGAAGACAAGCTAAGCCAAGACTTGCATATTTTTATTTAAATTTACACCATGGGATTATTCTATGTGTTTGATTTAATGTTTTTTTTGTATCTGAGTGTCCCTTGATGTGGATTAATAAACAAATTTGCTAGATAGAACAGAATAAATGGTATATTCTTAATCTAAGGGACAGTAACCACTTTGAGATTTTAATCTAAAATATTTTCTATCTTTGCAATAAACTTTCATAATTCTTTGCCAATTTCCTGTAAATTAGCTCTGACAATTAAGGATTTTCTAATTCTCAAGACCTGAAATACACATTGCAGACTTCTCAAGACTAACCCTACTTGATATCATTGGCTTTAACTTATAACAACTGCAAGACAATTCATTTTATATTAAGTTAAAGGGACATGAAACCCAATATTTTTCTTTCATGATTTAAAAAGAGCATGTCATTTTAAACAACTTTTTAATTTACTTCTATTATCTAATTTGCTTCATTCTCTTAATATAACTTGCTGAAAAGCATATCTAGATATGCTCAGTAGCTGCTGATGGTTGCTGCACATAAAGGCCTAGTGTGACTGGCTCACACATGTACATTGCTATTTCTTCAACAAAGGATATCTAAAGAATTGAGCAAATTAGATAATAGAAGTAAATTGGAAAGTTGTTTAAAATTGCATGCCCTATCTGAATCATGAAAGTTTAATTTTGACTAGACTGTCCCTTTAAAGACCATGTCTAGCCTTTGTTGTCTGGAATATGACTATTATAAAAGAACTGCAGCAAACAAGATATGTTATTCTAAAACAAGACAAAATATATGTCTTGAAATTGCAAGGTGTTTACTCTCCCTTTACCTTAATGATCAATTTTAATCTTATATGTTTGTTAGGAAATATCCTCTATGTCACTTGATTTAGAGAGTTCTGTGTCCCACAATCTGTAGCAGGAGGTCATCACTTGTTCAGCCTTGCAGCTTCTGCTTCTTATGCCTTGGAGCCTCTGCTTCTTCTGTCTTATACAGATAGGCACAGCATCATCTGCTCTGTATGACATCATAATGGTCAAGCTATCTGTTGCCTAGAGACAGGACTACCTGTTTTGCTTTAGCCTTTAGGATGACATCACAATGATGATGAATCTTTCTGTAGCTGCATCAAGTTACTTTCAAAGACCAAATTGAGACATTGGGCCGCATACCCCTGTTTTGCACAGGAGTTAAAAACAGCGGTCTTAAAATCAGGTTGATTGACACCCCCTGCTAGCGGCCGACTGTCCGTGAATCTGTAGGGGGCGGCATTGCACAAGGAGTTTACCAGAACTGTGCAATGATAAATGCGGACAGCATATGCTGTCTGCATTTATCGATGTATGGCAGACATGATTCGCTACAGCGTATCATGTCCGCCAGACACTTGATAAATTGGCCCCATGGAATAAAGAGAGGAAAAATATATGAATAAAACAAATAAGACAGGAATAAAATTAATGTAAAATGAATCTATGTAAAATGGGTCAGATGAAAAGTAACTTTAAGATTAGAATACAAGTAAATGCACAAATTGTCACAGTGAGGTCTTTTCTTATTTTGTCTGCCAGCAATTGTTTCTGTTTGGTGGCCAAATAAAGATGTTTAATTGGCCAATGGCTGCATAACATAAATCAAATGATAAAAAACGTTGCCATGAATAAGCATCTGAATACATTATCAGTAAATTAGCTTTAAAAAAGGCTCATTCGACAGCTGAGTCAATTTATGGCAAAGTAGCTTTTTAGATGTCTAGAGTGTTCATTTTTATCTCAGAATAAAGATAGAATGCCGCTTTCAACACTGATGTCTCAATTCCCCAGAAAACATAACAAATCTATTAAACCCTAAAATATAGCTACAGCACACAGAAAACATCCTTCATTTGAAGTGGGATTTATCCATACTCCTTACTTAGCAGGTGATTGCTACAGCAATATTAATTTCCTCTTTACTATGTTACTTTTAACCTTCTTTGGGCCCTAACTTTGACCCCTGCCACACTTAAAGGGCCACTTTAAAATTAAAAATGTAATGATTCAGATAGAGCATGCAATTATAAGCAACTTTCCAATTTACTTCCATTAACAAAATGAACAGTCTTTATATATTTACCCTTTTTGAGACACCAGCTCCTACTGAGCATGTGCAATAATTCACAGAATATATGTATATGCATTTATGATTGGCTGATGGCTGTCACATGGTACAGGGGGAGTGGAAATAGACATAAGTTTGAAATTTGTTAGAAAAAAATCTACTACTCATTTGAAGTTCAAACTAAATGCTATTGCATTGTCTTCGTATCATGCATTTGTAGATTATGCAAATCTGCTGTATTTACTGGTCCTTTTACCCTCTCATCACTGGAACTCCCGCTATACCTAACCCCAGCCAACTGCAAACCCTCTACCAAACTTGACACTTAATCATCTAAACCCCCCACCACACCTAATTTCCCCCTAACTGCAGCATACCCACCACACTTAACACCCTCTACCAAACTTGACACTTAATCATCTAGACCCCCACCACACCTAATTTCCCCCTAACTTCAGCATACACACCACACTTAACCCCCTTATGGGCAGACCACACTTAACCCCCTTATGGGCAGACCACACTGAATTCAAACCCCTAATCACAACCTCCCCATTGCAATGAACCACCATACAAAGGAATAACCTCACTAAATAAAGTCCCCACTCTAAGAGCCCCTTCATTAAACTAGTACTCCCCTCAGAGGGATCCCCCCACTAATCCCTCTCACTAAAGCAGTCTCCCCATCTTAAGGGAAGCCCCACAATTAGGGAGCCACACCATAACCCCTAACACTAATTGAAAGCCCCAGTTATATAGATATATAGATATATGTTTTACAAAAAAACATCAGAAACATAAAGAAATATCTATATCTATTTAAAAATAAAAATAATATTTTGTTCTATGTGAAGAACATTGAAATATAAAATATTAATAACGCACTTTGGGTAGAGCACACGCGATCGAGTTTGCATGCGAGCGTTGTGTTAACATAGACATTAAAGTCTATGGGGCCCATTTATCAAGTTTCAGATGAAGGTTGAGGCCCTATGTTTCTGGCGAGCCTGCAGGCTCGCCAGAAACACCAGTTATGAAGCAGCGGTCTAAAGACCGCTGCTCCATAACCTGTCCACCTGCTCTGAGCAGGTGGACAGACATTGCCGCAATTCATCCCGACCGAGTACGATCGGGTTGATTGACACCTCCCTGCTGGCCGCCGCGAATCTGCAGGGGACGGCGTTGCACCAGCAGCTCACAAGTATTGCTTTCCGCATTCAGCGAGGTCTGTCGGACCTGATCCGCACTGTCAGATCAGGTCCGACAGACCTTTGTTAAATAGGGGCCTATGGGGAGAAGAAGTTAATATAGTTGTGATATCCAAAGTTCTGAAGTAAACTCGTGTTGGGTTTTACTCGCTTGCAAACCATTTACTTGCAATGCCTGCGCTAACCACATGCATTAAAAGTTTACTTTTACCGCTGTTTGTGCGCAAGCGAATGCACTAAATAATGTGCCACTTGAAATCTGGCCCATAATATATTATTTCTGTATTGCTTGAGATCAGTTTTTATAGTCATGTAAACGAGAATTCAAACTGAGAAACAGTCAGAAAGTAAAGTCCTAACTTTGTAACTGTTTCACTGCAAGACATTTCCTAAAACCAATGTCACATAAGAAAGTGTTTTTTTTTTAATTAATTAGTTTTTGGTTAAATACATAGCTATGTGGATCATCTTCCATCTAATTTCCTAGCCTAATCACACACACTATTTGCAATAGTGCTCATGTTGTTGTTTTTGCTGTTATCATTATGTTTGTAATGCACATCCAAATAGCATGGTTGCGATGGGTTAACTCAAAGTTGGCACCACTAAAACAGAGAAAACTGCCAATATCGTAGACAACTAATTTATGATGAAATTTTAGTTAGACAATTGAAAAAACTAAATACATATGACATATTTCTATTTAACTTGTCTTAACTTTATCCCCATTCCTTCTATTTATGTATGAGGTTTATTTACCCCTCACTTGATGTGCAAGAGGAAGCCGTTAACCATATCAGTGTTAAAGGGACATTCCAGTCAAAATATAAATGCACATAGATTTATTGCATCTTTGAATAGTAACATATTTGCAATATACATGTATTGGCAAAAATGCTTCTATTAAGAGTTATCACTGTTTTAGTGTTAACATTTTTCTCTGCACATGCATGTGAAGCATAGTTAGATATTTTCACAGCACCCACATTTTAAAAAAATGCAGCTGCTCAGATCATCAGTGGGGCTTGTATCATGTCAGCAATTAACACATTGAGTCATTACCAGATGGTACAAGAACCTTAGGCTCTCCGAACAAGTGTTGTGTTTAAAATGCTGGTGCACGGTGCATACCTAAATACACTTTTGAAACAGCTATAACTTTTAGTAGAAGCATTCTTGCTAATGCATGTATATTACAAAATTGCTTCTGTTCAATACCGAAATGCACCCATGTGGTTTCCAATCTTGGCTGGAATATCCCTTTAATCTAGTAAGATTAACAGGAATAAGCAAGACCATGAGAAGTCAAACTATGCCAAAAAACTTGCATATTTCCATCTAACTTTATTTCCATACCTTCTATTTTTGTGTGAGATTTATTTACCTCTCACTTGATGTGCAAGAGGAGGCTCTCTATCATCTCAGTGTTTATCAAGATGTACTGGAATAAGCAAGCCTATGAGAAGACAAGCTATGCCAAAAGACTTGCATATTTCTATTTACCTTTAAATAGCTTCTATTTATGTATGAGATTTAATTACCTCTCACTTGATTTGGAAGAGGAGGCTCCCTATCATCTCAGTGTTAATCTAGCAAGCTGTACTGGTATAAGCAAGACTACAAGAAGCCAAGCTATGCCAAGACTTGCATATTTCTGTTTACCTTTACTATATGGGATTATTCTAAGGGGCCTATTTATCAAAGGTCTTGCGGACCTGATCCGATAGTGCGGATCAGGTTCGCAAGACCTCGCTGAATGCGGAGAGCATTTAGACCGCTGCTTCATAAATTGTGTTTCTGGCGAGTCTGAAGACTCCCCAGAAACACGGGCTCACAAGCTCCGTTCGGAGCTTGATAAATGGGCCCCTATGTGTTTGATTTAATGTTTGTATATCTGGGTGACCCTTGATATTGATTAATAAACAAATTTGCTAGATAGAACAGATTAAATGTAAGGTATATTCTTAATCTAAGGGACAGTAAACACCTTGAGGTTTTATTATAAAAAATATAGTAAAACAACTATATAATATGCTTTCATTATTTATTTTGCCAATTTCATGTACATTAGCTCTGACAATTGAGTATTTTCTTATTCTCAAGACCTGAAATTCACACTGCAGACTTCTCAAGACTAACCCTACTTGATATCATTGGTTTTAACTTATATGAACCGCAAAACAATTAGTTTTATTCTAACCTTGGCTAGCCTTTGTTGTCTGGAATTTGGCTATTGAAAAACAACAGCAGCAAACGAGATTGTAATTTGTTTTGAAAAGAAATTGGATTCGGCTGATATGTAATTCTAAAACAAGACAAAATATTTATCTTGTAATTGCAAGGTGTTTACTCTTCTTTTGTCTTAATTATCTATTTTAATCTTATCTGTTTGTTAAAAAAATATCCTATACGTCACTTGCTTTAGAGTGTTCTGTGTCCCTCAACCTGTCATGAATTCTTCTTATACCTGGGGAGATGAGAGAGGCACAGCATCATCTTTTATGTATGACATTATAATGGCCATGCTATCTGTTGCCTAGAGACAGGTCTATCTATTTAGCTTTAGCTTTTAGGATGACATCACAATGATGATGAATCTTTCTGTAGCTGCATCAAGTTAGGTTCAAGGACCAAATTGAGACATGGAATAAAAAGAGGAAATATATATGAGGAAAACAAAAAGACAGGAATAAAAATAATATAAAATAGGGGCGGAGTTTGGCGGCGCACCTGAATGGCCGCAGTGTAACAGAGCTCCGACATCAGAGGCCCTGTATCAGCTCCTATCACCGGATCAGAGATCGTAAAATAACTCTCAGAGACAGCGTACATGGGGTGAATTCACCCACCATCACCAGCATGACCTCTTTGCCAGGACTCGCAGCCAGGTAAAGCCACACACGATCGCAGCACTTAGGCCATAACAAACCCAAAATTGCGACTGCAACTGAGATGTACAAGGAACGGTAATTCTGAGAACAGGCCAGTGCCCAATCCATTATTAAAACATGAAGTAACTAAAGTCAATATAATACCACTTATAATGAACCTTTAACAGCTACATACTGCAAGATTATATACGGACATTGTACTACCTAGTACAGAAATTTCGCTCCTTTAGCACCAATAGCCTGCTGACATACAACTCTAGATTATCTTATTGCAGATCTTGGCAGGACCTATACATATGGCAGAAGCCCTAGCTAACCACTTACTGCAGAAGCACTTTGCTCCTGATTGAAATACCAAACTTGCACACACTTAAATATACAAAGGAGCTACAGTGATCCATGTGACTGACTGGGCTAACAACTATCTCTTACTGGAGGACATATCTCTTCAGTGGGGCAGATGAAAGCTAATCAGGCTCTCTGCGCCCCTGTGCTAACACTCTGCACACAAGCACAGATATCTCCTGCACAAAGGGACACTCATGTCTTCACGTAAGATTAACAAAAAGGACAAAATCACAAAACCCGTGCTGACTACCTCTATCCCTGTTAACAACATCTTCAAACCCCTCAAGCAGAAAATTCACAACAACACACCTGATTCACAGAACCTAGCAGAACAGACAATCCACATGGCGGAAACACTGTCTAAAGACCAGTCCATATATCTTACTAAAAATACACAGAAGGTTTAAACTCCCTTATACACTTCAAATACCAGCAAACATCCAAATGAAAAGCCCTCCGATGGCGACTCAGAAAAGTACAAATATGATAAAACACGGATGTTGTGCTAAAAAGCTAGGTATGTAATTCTAAATGTAAGTATATATTTTTAGCAACTAATAGATACAAGATCTTGATAAAGGCCTATGTGGAGGGCTGAAAAAAGGAGATGACTATTGTATCTTTCACCTGGAACGAAAGACTTTCTTAATACCAGAGCGTTCTGTGTTGATTTTGAAAAGACTCCATTCTTTGACTCACAGCATGAGAATTACACCTGATTGGCCCAACTAACCATGTGACCGCAATATGCGGAAGTAACAGTAACCGCTATACGCCAAAAAAATTTGTTGGATACCTCAGCAGACTCACATCAGGATGACCAGACACCTAAGAGGTAGATCCTTAACCCGACCTTGAAGTGCAAGAGGCGAATCACGGGGGAAGGTCGTAGCCGAACGGATGAGTTATTGCTGCTAGTTCCACACTGGTAACGTAATAGCGTGTTAGCTTAAACACGTTTTGTCTAATTACATTTGGATTTCCTTAAGCCGACTGAAAATTTTTTGCCTGCACCTTAGCTATATAAGCCTGTACATTATACCTACACCTACACAAGCTTGTGTTTTGTACGATTTGGACATTAACCATTTTTTTGGAAGGTTCATTGCATCTTTTTGGCTATCTGAGGATTGTATATACACACATTTTTTAGATTTTTTTTCTTATGTTTTTTTCTTATGTATGTTAGTATTTTACCACCAGTGTTTATTTAATTATATTGCATTTTTTTCTTATGCAGATAATAAATTGAATATTGTAACTTGTTAACGTTTGTATCTACTTGTTAATTTTTGTATCTATTAGTTGCTTTAAAAATATATATACTTACATTTAGAATTATATACCTAGCTTTTTAGCACAACATCCGTATTTTATCCTATATCTTACTAAAGCAGATCTAGCAGGACTCCCTAGCAAGCCCTACATGGACAAGATGGCGCAAACAATCAACAAATGTGTCATAGATGAAGTAGCCTCCATCAGATCCGACCTGAACGAAATTGGCTTTTGAGTGGAAGCTTTAGAAAATGAAAGAGAAATTATTGCCTCTGATCTTGAAACAGCATCACAACATATAAAGCCACACGATACATCTATAGAACTATATGACAAACTTGAGGATCTGGAGAATCGCAATCTGAGGAACAACCTCCGTAACAGAGGAATTCCAGAAGAAATCATGTCTGACAACCTAGAAGTATATCTTATGGACCTCTTCAAAGCTTTAAATGAAGAAGATTTATCATACCTCGACAATATCTACATAGAGAGAGCCCACAGAACGCTAAGGCCCAAACCCAGTAACTCACAACCGCAAAGAGACGTAATTATAAAAATTTAACAATACCCGATTAATGAACAGATACTCCAACAAGCCATAAAGAAACCAAAATTTTCCTTCCAAGTTCATCAGATACAGATCTTTACTGATCTCTCATCCCGCACATTACAAAGAAGAAAGGAATATCACCCCTTAACAAAGACACTCAGAGATCACAACATTGCCTATCTTTGGGGCTTCCCCACACACCTCACACCTCATAGTGCTTAAAGCAGGCTCAAGGTAGATATGCAAACACCCCAGAGACATCCCGGAGTTATGTGAGAAACTTAATCTTCATCCTCCCTCTTTATCATCTCCAGATTGCACTATTCTACCCGTCTCCTGCTCCCCAACATCCAAGGATCTTCCGTCACCTAAACATCAAAGGCATCCCTGGCCGGAAGCTAAACACAGAAAATCTAAGAGAATTTCAAAACCTAGCATTGAAGGAGACATACTAGAGACTGCTCTAAGATATCTGTTATACCTTGAGTATTTCTAATTTCTCTAATTTCTTTTCTAAGAGTATTCTTCAGCAGATGAAGATGTTACAATTAACAATCTTGCCCACTACAAGCTATTTCTGACATGATGGAAGTGGGACACGCATAAATAATTATGTTCTTTTCTGTATGTATTCACTTTTTCCCTTCTCTTCTTTTTTATATAATATTTTGTTTGCAGGGCCTCTGTTGAATGCCCCTAAAACTAATTATTCTGGTATGGTCATTCCCACACTAGAATACCTTTCCCTTTTATTCCACCACTTTATTGTTTTCCCTGGTGCTCTCACCCCCTCAAGGTTTCCCTCTACATGCTTCCCTTGTTTTGTTTGGTACAATATAAGTGTCTTATATAAATGAATATATACATCACTGGCCTTACCTACATGAGATATATAGTGTTTTGGCATTACATCTTATACGAAAATGTTCTAAACTGCCATTTATAGCCTGTATTTTTATTTGTCACCCAAGACTTAGTATGAGCTCATCTTTCCAGCAGATACACCACTCCTATATATACCAAGCTTGATGGACAGATCCCTCCCACTTAAACTACCACCCATGGCAATAAAGGACCCTAAGGTAAATACGCAAACTCATCAACACATCACACTACTAATGTAAAGGGCTTCCTGTCTCCTAGAAAATGCTCAATGGCATTACACGAGTTTTACAAAAGGAAGGCTGCCATTGTACTACTCCAAGAGACACATTTTAAGCCTCCAAAGAACCTAAAATATCATCATACTACTACCCTTTACAATACACTAACTAAACAAAAAACTAAATGCAATGGAGTGTCCATCTTCATTAGAATATATATTCCCTTCATTCTCTTATCCCAACATAATGATAAAGAGGGAAGACTGCTGAGTCTCTTATATGGCAGCCCGATAACTGTAGCCAATCTTAACGCTCTCAACACTAAACAGTCCAAATCTCTTCAAAATTGGACTAATAAATTATTGGAAGTAGCTATATGCCCCATTATTATGGGAGGAGATTTTAATTTAAGAATAGAACCCAATCTAGACAGTTCTACTGATAGACCGAATGCCCCTAAAACTACAAAAGGCTCCTTAGAGAAATCACTTCAAACTCTGAACATGCTAGATATTTGGAGAATGCATCATCCCTCAGTCAGAGACTTTACCTTTTTCTCCCATCCTTTTCAAAATATTCCCGATTAAAATATATTTTCACTAACCACCAGGGATTTAACTATGTATCATCCTCACACATTTTACAAATTACATGGTTGGACCATGCAGCGGTGACATGCGACTTAAGTTGGCCTAACACACCCAGATCTAACTTCAATTAGAGAATACATGATTCCTTCTTCACAGAAGCCTTAACATTAAATTCCCTACAGACCAGCTTAAAAGAATACTTTAATTTTGATAAAAGGGAAAATACCAACCCATTCACTACATGGTTGGCCCATAAGTGTTTTATGAGAGGGGAATGCATCAAATTAAAATCCAAAATCAGAACATAACAAAGAAAAAATTTACAACTCACTACTCTCAGACTTAACCAAACTTTCTTTCTCCCACAAAAGTAAACCCTCAGTACAAGCCACACTAGACAAGCTAATAAAAGCTAGAGAACATCTCAATAACTATCTCCAAACCCAAAAGTACTGTAGATACATATACACTAATGCTAAGTTTTATACTGAACACAATAAGGCAGGGCCATTGCTGGCAAGAACTCTTAAAAAGCAAAAGCTTGGGACATATGTTAACTCCTTGAAAGACGAATCCAGCATAACAATAGTTTCTAGCCAAGCCATAGAGGAATCCTTTAGACAATATTACATATCCCTTTACAATATCTCACATGATACCAAACCAAACCCTTTTGAACTCACTCTTAACTACAAACAAACCTCCGGGAAAAGGCCCTTGGACAGGATGGTTTTAGCACTAATTACTTCTCCCTTTTTAAAGACATTCTAGCTCCTAACCTTGTGGACATTTTTAACCATATAGATAAATATCACCAACTATCTAGTGAAATGTTAGAAGCATACATCACCCTCCTTCCCAAGCCAGGAAAGCCTCCCATACACCCAAAAAACTTTAGACCAATATCACTTTTGAACAATGATGTTAAAAAATATGCAAACATCTTGGCTAACAGAACTAACATGCTTCTTCCCTCACTTATTAATAAAGACCAGGCAGGCTTTGTCCCGGGTAGGGAATCTAGATAATACCATTAGAGCCATTCAGCTGATTAACAATGCAGACTATATCTCGGAACAATTTGAGGCCTATTTATCAAGCTGTTAACCTAAAATATGCCGGAAATCTGCATCGTAATTGTTGCAAGATTGATCTGACCTAGTTATCAAAGCCTACAGACCGGCAAATGTTGAAATTCGGGACGTAACATATGAACTGGCGATCTCAATCCGACGCAGATCGATGCTTACGTCATTACAGATGTTCCGAATACACATTCGGTGCTATCTGTCTCTTTTTTCCAGTTATCAAACTTTTAACAGGTACGCTCGCGGCTATTCCAACGCAGCATACCTGGTTTTTAATCCGCCACCATGGAGGCCACTGATGCCATAGAAATCAATGGGAGTCTGAAAGCAGCAAAAGCTTATGTTCGATGCTGCAAAACAAAGAAATACAACCCATTAATTTCTATGGTAGAAAACAAGTAACGTTTACACCTAACAATCTAACATAAGAGTCTAAACACCCCTAATCTGCTGCCCCAACATCGCCGCAACCTAAATAAAATGTATTAACCCCTATTCCGCCACTCCCCGACACCGCCGCCACTAAGTAAACTTATTAACTCCCAAACCTCTGGCCTCCCACATCACCACCACTAACTAAACCTATTAACCCCTAAACCCTCAGACCCCCACAATGCAAAAATCTAAATTAAGATATTAACCCATAAACCTAACAACCCCCTAACTTTAAATTAAAATTACAACATCCCTATCTTAATAAAAATTAAAACTTACCTTACATATATGGTGGACCTGCCCACTAATACGACCTTACTGGAATGAAATACTTGCCGAAATGAGTAGGGTACTTAATATTATCATACCTCCTAACCCCTGTTATTTAATATACCACCAGTTACCCAAAATAATTGGAGAGGATAAATATCTTCTCCTCCTGTTGATGCTTAATGGCGCAAAAGGCCTAATTCCCTTATACTGGAAAAAACAGAGCACCCCCAATATCCGAGAATGGAAAAATAAAGTGACCGACTTACTGAGGCTTGAGAGATACCATTATCTCAAAATTGGGAAATTGGGTACACATGAAATGATGTTACTAACCTGGGAGGGACGTGGAATCTAAGTCTTCTCGCAGAGAAACACTGTAGCTGCACTAGAAAAGGGAGTCCACCTTTTAGACTACACAACTCACACAATAATTCCTTCGACCCGCCACCCCCCCCTACCCCACCACTCCCCCCTCCCCCCCTTTTTTTTTTTTTTTTTCTCCCTCTTTCTTCCCTCCCCTCTTCTGTTTTTCATTTCTTCACTTTCTCTTCTTCCCCTATCTCTCTTTCCCCCCTTCGTCAGAAGGTTAATCTATCTTATTCCTAACTCTTTCTCCTATCTGTTAGAGATATAATCCACCGAGAACAACTTATCCGACAGCACTGTGTATAAGTAAGTTGTCGATTTGAAATTGTTAGAATTGTACTGTTCTCGTTAAGCTATATTTTTCATTTTGCATTTCATAATGTTTCAACAGAGAATCATCTATTGCGATGGTTCTTGGCGTATAAACAGTCTATGTGACGAGTATTAGTAAGTATAAACAGTACATGATGGTTACATACCTTATGTACCGGACGACATTAACTAGGCTGTTAGAATAGAATTATACATCTAGCACATCACGAAATGTATTTGAATAACTCTATCACCGCAAATGTTACATAATAATTTAATATTGTTTGGCAATGTACCTGTTCATATGTTTGCCTTTTTTCCTTTGTTATACCATTTCGATAATAAAGCTTATTTTGAAAATTTAAAAAAAAAAAAAAAAAAAAAAAAAAAAAAATTAAAACTTACCTGTGGAATTAAAATAAACTATTTTAAATTATTAATTAACCTACCCTAACTATTATACTACAATGAAATTAAAATATCAATTAAATAAACTAAATTACATATTAAAGAAACCTAACCCTACTCAAATTATTTAAATATACTATTAAACATTATTAAAAGTACTAAATTACAGAAAAAAACAAACACTAAGTTACAAAAACAAACAAACACTATATTACGAAAAATTAAAAAACAAATGATCAAAATAAAAAAGAATTACACCTAATCTAATAGCCCTATCAAAATAAAAAAGCCCCCTCAAAATAAAAAAACCATAGCCTACAATAAACTACCAATGGCCCTTAAAAGGGCCTTTTGTGGGGCATTGCCCCAAAGATAACAAAGACAAACACCCCCCCAACAGTTCACTTACAGTTATTGACGATCCACTTACTGTTATTGAAGTCCCGCTTGAAGGATCCATCCATCCTGAGAAGTTCTCATCCAGACAGCCTCTTCCATCTTCATCCAGCCAGAGAAGTCCTCATCCAGACGGCAAGAAGTCTTCATCCAGATGGCATCTTCTATCTTCATCCATCCGGCGCGGAGCGGGTCCATCCTGAAGACATCCGGCGTGGAGAATCCTCTTCATACGGTCGCTGCCGTAAACTGGAACTTCAATGTAAGTGACTCCATCCAAGATGGTGTCCCTTGCATTCCTATTGGCTGAAAGATTTCAATCAGCCAATAGGATTAGAGCTGCTAAAATCCTATTGGCTGTTCCAATCAGCCAATAGGATTGAGCTCTCATCCTATTTGCTGTTCCAATCAACCAATAGGATGAGAGCTCAAGCCTATTGGCTAATTGGAACAGCTAATAGAATTTTAGCAGCTCTAATCCTATTGGCTGATTGGAAGTTCCTTTTTATGGCAGCGACCGTATGAAGAGGATGCTCCGTGCCGGATGTCTTCAGGATGGACCCTCTCTGCGCCGGATGGATGAAGATAGAAGATGCCATCTGGATGAAGACTTCTTGCCGCCTGGATGAGGACTTCTCCGGCTAGATGAAGATGGAAGAGGGTGTCTGGATGAAGACTTCTTGCCGCATGGATGAGGATTTCTCTGGCTGGATGAAGATAGAAGAGGCCGTCCGGATGAACACTTCTTGCCGCCTGGATAATGACTTCTCCGTCTAGATGGATCCTTCAAGTGGGACTTCAATAACTGTAAGTGGATCGTTGAGGTTAGTGTTAGTTTTTTTTAAGGGTTTTTTGTATGTGTTTTATTTTTAGATTAGGGTTTGGGCATATAAAAGAGTGAAATGCCCTTTTAAGGGCAATGCCCATACAAATTCCCTTTTCAGGGCAATGGGGAGCTTAGGTTATTTTAGATAGGTTTTTTATTTGGGGGGCTTGGTTGGTTGGGTGGTGGGTTTAACTGTTGGGGGGGTGTTTGTATTTTTGTGCCATGTAAAAGAGCTGTTATCTTTGGGGCAATGCCCCACAAAAGGCCCTTTTAAGGGCCATTGGTAGGTTATTATAGGCTAGGTTTTTTTTTATTTTGGGGGGGCTTTTTTATTTTGATAGGGCTATTAGATTAGGTTTAATTCTTTTTTTATTTTTGATAATGGGGTGTGGTTTTTTTTGGTAATTTTGTACTTTTTTTTTAAATATTTTTATTGAGGCAATAAAAGAAGTCAGAGTTACAATCACAAAGTAAAGGACAATATTTTTTTTGTCTTTTTGTTTTTTGTAATTGGGTCAGCGGAAGCCTCACGTGACGTCCTTTCCATACATACTTCGTAAAGACAGACTGAAAATGGTTAAGAAGATATGCCAGGACTGGAACCGGGAGGCACCTAAAAAAATAAATCAGTTTTGGGAGCAAAAGCATCTTCACAGCCGTGACCCTACCCGTCCATGACACCTCTGAGACCTTCCAGCCAGTCACCATCTGCTGAAAATCCCTGAGAAGGGACCCATAATTTGCGGCCACAATTCATTTGGGGTCATGAGAGAGCATCACACCCAAGTGCCTTTGTCCTTCAATGGACCATTTGAACGGGTAAGACCCTCTCAAGGTCTCCAATGTGGCCTCAGATAGGCCTATAGCGTAGGCTTCTGTCTTAGTATAATTAAGTTTATAGTATGTTAAGCTAGCAAACTCAGCCAATATTTTAAATAGTTCAGGAAGCGATTCTTCCGGCTCAGCTAAGAATATCGTCAAGTCGTCCGCAAACAGCGCTAGGACTTGCGGGATATCGTAGAGTACTAGGGGCTGGACAGAGGGGGTCGTCTGAAGCCTGATCGCCAGAGGTTCCATCATCAGGGAAAAAAGAAGTGGCAACAGAGGACACCCCTGCCTCGTGCCATTCATGATCTTAAAAGCTCTGGATACAAATCCTAACCCTCTCACTCTAGCAGATGCGCCAGAGTAAAGAACCATTACTGCCGTGATAAAGGCGGAAGGAAACCCGAAAGAACACAAGACCTCAACCATGTACTCCCACCGGACCCTGTCGAATGCTTTTCGGCATCTAACGACAGGGTAACCAGTGGGATTCCGAGTGCAGCCACCTCAAAGAAAATGTTCAGTAGGCGTCTTGTATTGTCTGAGCCCTGACGTCCCGGGGTGAATCCCACCTGGTCTGGATGGATCAAGACCGGAAGGGTCTTATTTAGCCTCAAGGCCAGGATTTTTGCGTATAATTTATGAGAGAAATTGGGCGGTAACTTTCACAGAACTCAGGGTTCTTCCCGGGCTTGGGTATAGTTATAATCGATGCCTCTAAAAAATCCTGGGGGAATCTACCAGTGTCCATGGCCTCGCCAAACACACGGGTGAGGATGGGGCACAATTGAGCCACAAATTTTTTATAGAACATGGCATCAAACCCGTCTGGCCCTGGAGTTGTGTACCTTAAGGCTCTTAACCGTAATCTCAATCTCCTCCGCCGAGATAGGGGCAGCGAGAAGATCCATCAGGTCCTCAGGAACCCGCGGTAGTTGGAGCTTGCTAAGAAACTCAGGGATAGCGGATGCCGGTGCAAAGTGCGAACAGGGGTTTTCAGATATCTGGTATAAACAGCTGTAATAGTCAGCAAAAACGTCTCCTATGTCACTTGGGGAGTAAAATTTTCTAATATCTCTTTTGATAAAAGCTATCTTGCTCAGCAAAGTTCTCTGTTGGAGTTTGTGAGCCAGAAGCCTATCTGCTCTGTCCCCTTTGTGGTAGTACCTCTGTTTCAAAAGATAGAGACCTCTCTGAACCCTCTCAAGCTCACAAGCCTCAATCTGTTTTTTAAGAGCTTGGACTTTCCTTATCAGGGAGACCGATCTAGCCCCTCTAAGCTGATTCTGGCGGTAGTGTAATCATGGTAGAGTTGGGCTAAGCTAGCCCCTTTGAGTCTTCTGGTCTCCGTTGACTTTTGCATAAAGAGTCCGCGGAGATAGGCCTTCTATCTCCCGTATCCAGAAAGGGACCAGAGAGTCCGCGAGGAGATACTCCGGCAAGCGCCAGGAGCGTCCACCTTCCCCCGGGGGGAAAAAGTGATATCTACAACCACTGCGTTGTGATCCGACCATACACAAGGTATGATCCTAGCCGCCTCCACCGTCTGCAACGTCCACGAGTGGCAGAAGAAATAATCGAGTCTTGAAAAAGACTGGGAAGGAGGCGAGTGGCAGGTGTAGTCGTCAACATCAGGGTGCAGGGCCCTCCAGGCGTCATGGTACGAATGCTGCAAAACAACATTTCTAAAGAGATGAGAATAATGCTCTTCCCCCTGAGAAGGAGGATTCATTCTCTGTGATTTTCTATCCCTGCTCGGGTCCCACACCAGGTTGCAATCTCCGCCTATAATAACATGCCCTTGCTTAAGTCGGTTCACCTTATTCAGTAGGTTAATAAGGAAACAAGTCTGGTTGACATTAGGGGAATATAAAGCCACCAGAGTGGCCAGAATGTTGTCCAGATGGCAGACGCATATTATATACCGGCCTGAAGGGTCAGATTCAAGGTAGATAGGTTCGTAGGAGAGATGTCTGCCAATTAAGACAGTAACTCCCCTGGCCTTTTTATGAAAGGTAGAGGACAAGCGAACCGGGAAATCCCTGAGTTGGAACATGGTGGCCCGAGAATCCGTCCAATGGGTCTCCTGAATATATGCTACATCTAAACGCTGGGTTTTCAGGAACTTGAGAAGTAGGCTCCGTTTAGTAGGGGAATTAAGACCCCGAACGTTCTCATTGTAGGATGTAGAAAAAAAAAAAAAAAAAAAGGAAAGGGAACGGGTCTATATAGAGGGAGCTGGGGAAATGGTACACACTGGAATTAAATAGGTTCTTTGGGCTGGGCAGAGGCTACTACACTCTGCCAAATAGAGAATGCGGAGGATAGTATATACAATCCCTAACCGCACCAGGGGGGGGGAAGGAGGGAGTGGAGGAGAAGACAACTCCAAGGCTCCCCTCCATCACCGGTGTATAATGAACATACTCTGAACTTCTCACATGAAAAGCTGCAGCCAGTTGAGCTAAGGACTAATGGAAAGGAAAGGGCGGGAGGGATAGGGGTAGTGGAGGAGGAGAAGAGGGGAAGAGGGCAAAAGGGTAGTAGGGAAGGTGGGAGGGTAGTGAGTAGACCTATACTATAGTTTCGCTCCCAGGACAAGTAAGGGATGTAGAAGATCCAAAGGCTTCTAAGGGGCAGTGACAAGCATCAGGTGACACATTTAGGTCATATTAAATAAGCAAGTACAAACATTTATATAGACATCTGCAAACAGTAATAAATAACAGTAATGAACACTTTAAAAAAAGCAGGTAAGGGGTGTACCCAAGATGGGGGGGGGGAGTAAGAGTACTTAGTGGGAAAAGAGAGAAGGGGAGGCAGACAGTAAGGGAGAAGGCGAGGGGAAGAGACCCAAAGATCGGAAGGTCAGGAGGGGAGAGGAGGGGGGAAGAAAGAGAAGAGGAGGGGAAGAGGAGAGAGGGAAATCAGGTGGAGGAACAGGGTGGGTGAGGAGGGCCAGAGGAGTCAGAGGGTGGGAGAGAAAGAGAAAGGTGAGAGTAAGAGAGAAAAAAGGGAGGGGGAGAAGGGCGTCCAAAGGAAACGTGACACAAATTAAAGACGCTACCAGACTTATGGTATGTGAAGAGGAATGTGTGATGTGACAAATCAAAAGGCATAACAGAACATCTATATATTCTCAACACTTTACATTGCACATTAAACAAATTCCCCCTCAGCCCTCCCCGACAGGAGAACCCCTCCCTAAGCATAGTCACAACCTGCTAGAACATCAAGAGATAGCCATAAAGGAGCAAAAATTTCTAAGACATCTCTCCTTCTATTGCATGATCACAGGAGGGGTAAGAGGTCTGGTCTAGGAACAAGGGTAAAGAGGGGAGAGGAGACAAAGTGAGAGCGAGACAAGGAAGATAGTGAGATAAATAGGGGGAGAAAGGAAGTAGGGCAGAGGAAACAATGATAGCGAAGAAGCAAGAGGGAGAAAGGCAGAGAGAGAGCCGGGGGTAAAAGAGAGGGGGAAAGGAAGGGGGAAGGAAGAGGCAAAGAGGAGAAGAGTAGGGCAATGGAGAAAGAGGCGGCGGGGATAGGGAAGGGTGCGAGGGGGGTAGATGTGAGGGGAAAGGTGGGGAGGAGGAGGGGTAGTAGTACAGAGGGAAAGGGGAAAAGGGGGGGAAGGGGGAGAAGGGAGAGGGGGGGGAAGGGAATGGAGAAAGAGGAAATTAGGAGGAGGTGAAGAGAGAGAGGGAGAACAGTAGGGAAGATAGGAGAGATGGGAAAATAAAGGGCAATATGTAATCATTAGTAACACCACTATGTTAGAAATAACTCGGAATCCTAGATAGGGCATTAAACAGAACTAACAGTATTCAATTTACTTATAAGAACCTTAAACAATTAACATTAAACAGGAGGATCATTCTTTGGTACGTTACCAGATCCCTGGCAACATCAAGGCACTGGAAACAGTCTCAGTCCTCATAGAGAGCTGGTCGATGAGAGGTAGTCTACATCCGACCTTCTGAAGGCATAAGTAGGTAATAGATAGTCATCTGCGAATGATGAAGGAAATTGGGTCACCGAACTGGATCTTGCCGAAATGGATCTTGTCTGCCTGGGTTCCAGGCCTGAGCCCCCGCTCTCAGTGGGGGGCCCGCTCTCTGTGGGCAGGGAGGGTCGCCATCCACATTACCAGCAGGTAAATTCCAAGCTCTCAGCAGGTCCTGAGCCTGCCGTGGAGTAACGGCAGTGTGTTGAACGTCATCTTTAGTGATGATCAGCTTAGTAGGAAATCCCCATCTGTATCGAATTTGGTGTGATCTCAGAACTCTGGTGGTTTCATTGAAACTTCTTCTTTGTTGGAGTGTGAAGGAGGAGAGATCTGGGTACAATGCAATGTCCTTGAATTGTTCTGGGAGTTGGGGTTGTCTCAGAGTTACTTTTAAAAGTCTGTCCTTAAAGGAATTGTAATGCAGTCTGGCTATGGTGTCTCTGGGTTTATCCATAGGGAGGTTCTGCGGCCTAGCAGCCCTATGTATTCTATCAATTCTCGCATCATGTTCCCCTGAAGGACCCATAATAGCTCTGAATAATGCTTGGGCATATTTTTCTAATTCCTGAGGGCCCACAGACTCCAGGATTCCTCGTATTCTAATATTGTTCCGTCTGGAACGGTCCTCTAGGTCTGCTAATTTCGCTTACAGTGAGGACACCTGATCTGCAAGATTTTGAGTATAACTAACCCAGTTCGTATGGTCCACTAGTAGGTCTTCCTGTTTGCATTCTATAATATCTGTTCGCTCATTAACTGTGACAATGTCCTTCCTTAGGTCATCAAAAGACCTCTCTAGCTTGTCGAATCGTTTCGCAAAGGACTGGGTCTGTTGATCCAATAGCAATTTTGTAGAGTCAATGGTGATCACTTCGGTCTGCGTGCAGGAGGGTGGTGAGCTCCTCACACTAGCCCTTCCCTCTGATAGAGGAGGGGAGATAGATCTTTCATCATCCGAAATGTCCGGTATTGGGTTTCTGATGGGTTGGAAATGGTCCCGGACTGTATGTTTTGAAGGATGAGGTCCCTTCGACTTCCTTTTGGCTTGCTGTGACATTGTAGAGCAGTAACTTTAGCTGTGGCTGGGACGTCAGGTCATCAACAAAGTAGCCGGTGTCCAAGCAGTCGCTACTTCTATGTCAATTTAGTACTTTTAATAATGTTTAATAGTATATTTAAATAATTTGAGTAGGGTTAGGTTTCTTTAATATGTAATTTAGTTTGTTTAATTGGTAGTTTAATTTTACTGCAGGATAATATTTAGGTAGGTTAATTAATAGTTTAAAATAGTTTATTTTAATTATACAGGTAAGTTTTAATGTATTTGAAGATAGGGATGTTGTCATTTTAATTTAAAGTTAGCAGGTTGTTAGGTTTAGGGGTTAATAGCTTACTTTAGTTTATGGCGATGTGGGGGGCTGATGGTTTAGGGGTTAATAGGTTTAGTTAGTGGTGGTAATGTGGGTGGCCAGAGGTTTAGGAGTTAATATGTTTATTTAGTGGCGGCGGTTGCGGGGAGCGGTGGAATAGGGGTTAATAACTTTATATAGATTGTGGCGGTGTCGGAGCAGCGAGATAGGAGTTAATAACTTTATTTAGGTTGCAGAGGTGTCGGGGAGCAGCAGGATAGGGGTTAAGCATTTTAGTATAGTGGCGGCATTTAGTGACAGGGTATAAATAAAGTTGGGAAAAAGCCGAATAGACGCAAGATCTATGACTGCTATTTAACAACAGTCTGATGCTCATTGCCCCGTACTTGGTGCATGTCTTTTTGACGGCTTTTTTCATAAATAAGGAGAGCGTATTGAGATATGCGGGCGCGATGTTAAGCAAGCTTATTGATGCCGGCGAATGCAACATAGTTGACACTTTGATAGATATCCCCCTTTCTCTTTATTAGAATCGACACAGATAAAGCCTTTAACAGGGTGAGTTGGCAATTCATGGCCTCCACCCTGCAAATGTTTGGCTTTAGTCCCCAATTTACTTACTACATACTTGCCTTATACAATAACCCAACAGCTAAAATTAAGTTAAACAGAGATTTATCGAACAATTTCACTGTTAAGAATGGGACCAAACAGGGATGCCCCCTGTCCTTACTATTGAAATAATAGCTAGTAGAATTTGGAGCAACGCAAACATAAGAGGTGTTGTAAAACAGATTACAAAATATCTTATTTGCTGATGACATCCTGTTATCTATAACGAATCCGATTCAATCTATGGATTATTTGGAGAAAGAAATATGAATCTATGGATCACATTCCAACTTTCTCATAAATACAGAAAAATCTGAAATTTTAAACATTAATGTTCCCCTAGAGACTCTGCAGCTCATCAAACAACAATTTAAATACCAAACTAATGCACAAACAATGAAATACTTAGGGATAAACCTCTCCAAATCCACTAAAGATCTTTATGACAATAATTATTCTAAACTGCTCTCCAACATAAAACAGAAACTATCCATATGAGGCTCCAAACACATATCCTGGCTAGGAAAGGTGGCAATGGTAAAAATTACTATACTCCCTAAAATGTTATACTTATTTCAAACAATCCCTTTAACACTCCCCAAAACATTCGTCAATGAAGTACAATTCCTTTTCAACAACTTTATATGGTTATACCAAAGACAAAGAATTGCCAAACATTTATCATACCGACCTAAGGAGAAAGGAGGATTGGAAATTCCCAACCTCCTCTTCTACCACCAAGCTTCACATTTAGGGGTAGATTTATCATGCAGCGTATAAGTTAGGACTGCTGCTCCTTAACTCGTCCGCTACCTCTGAGGTGACGGACTGCAATCATCCTGATCGTATACGTTCAGGATGATTGACACCCCTGATGATTGATACGGCATTGCACAAGCATTTCACAGCGTATGCTGTCGGCTACAGCGGATCATGTCCGTCCGACATTTGATAAACATACCAAAAATCCAAATCTGGAACTGGCATAGAGGAGGGGAAAGGAAAAAATGGGTTACTATAGAAGAAGATATAACAAACGTGAGCAACTTAGGTAGCATGTACCGTCTTTGTCAAAAAGATAGACATTTCCCTACCTACAGCAATAGCATGATCCTAGACACTTTAAAAATCTGGGATAACATTTTATGTAGACACACTAAACTGTCCTCAATACCCTCGTCCTTACCTTAACACCAATATTAAGGAACCTAGACCTCCCGTTCAACAACCCCCCCATGCACACAAACATTAAAAACCCCATGAACAACATTCCAATCTTTATAATTTTACATTCAGGGTACCCTAAAACCCATGATCAAACTTAAAAGTGAACCTGGTTTTCCTTTTACACACTGGCTATCATATTTTCAAATACGAAACTACATCAATACACACAGGCAAAAAGTAAATGAACATGCCCACTGACCGCATTTGAGCATATCTGCTATACAGGTACACAGTCAACACACCTATTATCTTTATTTTATAAACTACTAGCAAACACAGACGCCAATCCTGAACCACCATATATAGCCAAATGGGAAACCGAATTACAAATTTCTATTACATCAAAAGAATAGCAACAAATACTTCTCGCAAAAAACTCCATATCAGTTACCATCCCAATGTTATCTTACACCACAAAGGCTACACCAAATATACCCCACAGTGTCGGACAGGTGCTGGAGAGGATGTGGGTCTAAGGGAACTATTTTACATATATGGTGGGATTTCCAGATCATATACTCAAACTGGAACACTATACATCTAATACTAGAAAAATTACTAAATTGTTCTATCCCTAAAAGCCCACTGATTTTCTTACTAAATGGCAGAGTTACCTTACCTTGTCATTTCCGCAAAACACTATTTGAAGTGCTGATCAACTAAGCCAAGAAAATTATTCCCAGATATTGGAAAACACAACCACCAAACCCAAAAGAGTGGATCAATCTAGTAACCCATACCTTGAATCTAGAACAAATGGCATATGTATATAAGGGGAAAAGGGATTTCTTTGCTCAAGTAGAGTTATTTTGGGATGGGAAACAAGCTCATTCACTCTGCCCCTAATTAGATAAAACACACACTGACTAACACACTTAAAGTATCTCTCACAATCCCTGAAATGCAATAACAAATGGGATCCGTCCATCGCCAGCCTTCACCTCTCAGGTAGGAAATTATATGTTTCACGCCTTATCTTAATAAACATTTTCTAAATCTTATTCAACATACCTCTAACGAGATCAGACTTTAATACTGTAGATCTATAATATGTATTACCTACGAGAACTTTAGAGATCTACAAATGCAAGTAAATAATGTCCGCCCGACATCGATAAATGCTGACAGCATATGCTGTCGGCATTTATCATTGCACAAGCATTTTGTGTGAAATGCTTGTGCAATGCCGCCCCCTGCACATTTGCGGCCAATCGCTAGCATGGGGGTTTCAATCATCCCGATCGGAGTGATTGCTATCCGCAACCGCAGAGGTGGTGGATAAGTTAAGAAGCAGCGGTCTTACAAGCGCTGCTTCTGAACTTTTGTTTCCGGCGAGCCTTCAGGCTCGCACGGAAACTGCTGCATTCGCAGCTTAATAATTTAGTGCCACTTGTTAAGCGACAAGCCAATGTATAACACTAATTTACAAGATATGAAAATGCTCATAGACTTTGTACCAATCTTTATTATATTGTTGTACTTTTTAATTTTTGGGGAAAAAAAATCAATTAAAAACTAATAACCTTTAAAAAAAAAAATAATAAAAAAAAGTAAAATAATCTATGTTAAATTTCGATCAGATAAAGGGTAACTTTAAGATGGAAATACAAGGCAATGCACAAATTGTCACATTGAGGTCTTTAAAATAACACTGAGGTCTAAATTCACCAGGAAGCATAACAAATCTATTAAACCCTAAAATAAAGTTACAGCACACACAAGGCATCCTTCATTTGAAGTGCCATGTTTCATTCTCCTTTACTTAGCAGGTGAGATTGCTACACTGTTAAAGAAACAAATGGGTTGTCTGTTACACACTAAGGGGCATATTTATCAAGCTCTGTATGGAGCTTGAGCCCCTTGTTTGTTGAAACAGAAGTTATCAAGAAGTTATGAAGCAGCGGTCTAAAGACCGCTGCTCCATAACTTGTCCGTCTGCTCTGAGGCTGCGGACAGAAATCAAATAATTACATTTTTCAACCAGGCAAGGATAAATAGTCACACCAACAAATTATTAAAAGGAGAAATGTATTGTCTATGAATACAGCAAAAGGATATCATGAGGAAGAGAAATCAATTAACATGCCATTAAAGGGTTAAACATTCTCCCTACATAAGAAGAGACCTAACAGGTACTCTTGACAAAGGCTCTCCAAGCTGAAACGCGAAGAGGCATACCCTGATTGGCACTAATTTGAACTTCTAAGCCCAGGTGAACGGACAGACGGCTTCTTGGATGCTGGTAACGGCTCAGCTCACAAAGGAGAAAGACAAGTACTAACGGCGCTTACTGCACCCAGCTACAACCAACCTCTATATGTGTATAGAGCTCCATCCACACAGAACGAGTCAATAGGAGAGGTGTGATCACGCAGCTTATAAGAGCTGACAAGCTGACACACCAGACACGGAGGAACCGGTATATTGCTAAAACATAGCGATGCAAGGTTACTTTTATCCTCTTCACGATCACTGGCCCGGAGGACAAAGGATAAAGGTTATTAATCCAACCTGGGCAATCTTGATTATTGTACCCATACTGCCATAGACTATTATATCTACAGAGCTAACTATGAAATTATGAAACTATAGTCTGGACTATTCATCAATTGTGCACACACTTTCTTGCACTTTATTCATCCCACGTTTTGGATCTTTAGACTATAGCACCACTTGGTCCCAAGAAATTGTATAAAGTGTTAACTTACTGTACAGAGTATTTCTTATTTTGTTTTATTCATTTACTTTTATATTATATATATTGTAATATATCCGGATATATTTTATGAATTTGGAAGTTTGTCTATAATAATTTTTTGATATTGAATTTACTACCTGTTGATTTTCTTTATAGATATAGTATATATCATTTTAAACACAGCGGTTAGCATATCCATAGTGGGTCCTTTAATTGCTTTATAGCGCTGCTCCCTTCTTGTGTAAATCAGCTGATTGCTACAGCAATATTAATTTCCTCTCTACTATGTTACTTTAATCCTTCTTTGGGCCCTAACCCTGCCACACTTAACCCTCTCATCACTGGAACTCCCACTACACCTAACCCCTCCAACTGCAAACACTCTACCAAACTTAACACTTAAACCCCACCCACACATAATTTCCCCTAACTGCAGCAGGTCCTCCACATGTAACCCCCTTATCGGCAGACCCCACTGCATATAATCCCCTAATCCCAACCTCCTCATTCCCATTAACTACCATACAAAGGGATAACCTCACTAAATAAAGTCCCCACTCTAAGAGCCCCCAATAAAGCACTGCCCACCCTAAGGGCCCCTTCATTAAACCAGTTCTCCACTCCAAGGGATCCTCCCACTAACCGCCCCCTCACTAAAGCAGTCTCTCCATCATAAGGGAAGCCCCACACTAAGGGACTCCTACTATAACCCCTAACACTAATTGGAAGTCCCAGTTATATAGATATAAATTTTACAAAATAATCATCAGAAATATATAGAAATATCTATTAAAAAATAAAAAGAAGATTTTCTTCCATGTAAAGACGATTGGAATGTAAAATTTTAATAATGCACATCGGGTTTAGAACGTGGTCAGGTTAGTGCGCGAGCAATAAGTGTTAGTTTTTTATCAGTGCGCTGCATTAAAGCCTATGCGTAGAAGTTAATGCAGTTACGATATCTGGAGTCCTGAAGCTAGCGAGCGTCGGGTTTTACTCACTTGTAAACCCTTTACTTTCAATTTGTAGTATGCGCCCTAACGCGCATGCATTAAATGTTTACTTCTGCTGGTGTTTGTGCACGAGCGAAAGTGCTTATTAAGCTGAAAGATAAAAAACACACATTGCCCACCGATTCAAGGTAGCAAAAAAAGCAGTTTATTTTCATGCACAAAGCAAGCAAAAGTTGCCCTCACAAGATAGCAGTATTTGATTAGCATATCATAGACATGGCCACAGCCCTTCGTGACTCTGGTATGTCCGGTCTGCGATTCCGGTCTCTTATATGTTTGTGGATTTCACTGCATAGTCCCCACTCCAGAGTTCTATCACACAGTCTTTATCAGCAACTCCCTGGATTACTTGCTGTCCAGTATCTCCAGATATCTTAGCTAGACTTGCTGTCCAGTATCTCCAGATATCTTAGCTAGACGCTGGTAACAAGGTATTGTGAGTTGCTTCCACAACGAGACCGTCACACACTTGTCCGGATACAGTCTATGTAGTAATAAACTGCCACTAAATTAACCCTTAAAACCCGCCACTTGTAATCTGGGCCATAATACATTATTATTGTATTTTTTTAGATCAATTTGTACAGCCTTATATACGGAAATTTAATCCGAGGAACAGTCAGAAAGTAAAGCCCTAACTTTGTAACTGCAAGAACTGAATATCATAATATTCAAAGTAAGACATCTTATAGAGCTTGGCAGCCGTTTCAAAGTGGCCAGAAACAATATTAATTTTAAAATAACTTTTTAACTGTTCCTGCTGCATGATATAGAAAGGGGTGCAGGAGTCTATTTGCAGCTTAATCTAAGCTAAGACTTTAAGATGACTAAGGTGTAGACCAGTGGTTCTCAAAGAGAGAGCGACTGAGAGAGACTGAGAGAGACTGAGAGAGAGCGACTGAGAGAGAGCGACTGAGAGAGAGCGACAGAAAGAGAGACTGAGAGAGAGACAGAGAGGGAGACAGAGAGAGAGAGATAGAGAGAGAGAGATAGAGAGAGAGATATTTACACTATCTTATTTTTTTTATTGCCTGCAACGTCTCTTTTATTGAACATTTGTGCTTCTAATTTGACAGCATCTGGGAAACGCTGTTTAGGAGGTTGCAATTTGAACTACTACTCCTCCCCCTACCTGTTCATTCCTCATAGGCTGATCCGGATCAATACAAACAAACCTTCTAGGAAGGTCTAGGTCAGGACGCATTGCCCGCCTGCGCACTGTGGGAGCGGTCTGGATTGTTTGCTTACCGGTGACTGGGATAACTCCATGATAAGAAGGTGACTTTCACCAGAAGAATAAAGGTAAACACCCTTTTTTCACTTGCATATTGTCCGGACCTTATCCTTTAGTTTTGGAGAGCAATATCACGCTGATGTTACTAATGCTGTGGCTACTAAACTGAACCTGAAAAGTGAGCCTCCATATAAACTGTTTCAGCAATGTGTGGAATCTGAACTCACGTATGTTCATATTTGGGGGAAATAGACAGGTCTTCATTAACCCGGAGCCATAACTTTGTCTATACTCCTTTTGATTTGCTGTGTGAGTGTTGAAATATTTTACTGCGTCCATTACTCCCGACCACGTTAGCTTTGGACCAATAGAATCTTAGTTTATTTATGACTGTGACACATCAAGTCAATCTGCCATAAACTAATAATTTCACTCAAGTGGCAACAAACCGTTGTTGTTGCTGCTTAGCTTGGCTTATGACCGTGTTACTGAAGTGACCATGGAGAAATAGCTTAGGCAGTGAACCTTGATAAGTGATGGTAGGCCCAAACTAGCCAAACTGAGAAAATATGATGACAGCTATATTCAATTTGGTTTTATTGAGAACAGAGACGGGAGACCAAAATGTGTCATATGTCTTAAGGTGCTAGCTAAGGAAGCCATGAAGCCAGCCAAGCTAAAGCAACATTTAATCACAAAGCACAGTGAATATCAGGGCAAGACAAAAGACTTTTTCCGTAGAAAGAGCGAGGAATACATTAGCCAGAAAAAACAGATGGTAACCCTGGCCACAACTTCCGAGAAAAGCACAGAAGGCTTCGTATTTGGTAGCTCAACGGATTGCTAGAAGTAAAAAAGCCACACACAATTGGACAAGAACTCATACTTCCAGTGGCAGTTGAAATCTGTGATGTTATGCTCGGGACAGAAGCAGCTAATAAGATGAAAGCAGTACCTCTCTCAAATGACACCGTGAGGAGGAGAATTGAAGAACTCGCAGATGACAGATTGCGTACCTGTGGGAAATTTTCTATTTAGTTGGACGAATCTACAGACATTGCTGGTGCGGCTCAGTTGATCGTTTTGGTTCGCTATCCATGGGAAGGGAACATTTTGGAGGACTTTCTGTTCTGCAAAGAGGTGCCTGGGAGGACAACGGGTGAAGAAATATTCAGACTCTTGGATGCTTTCATGACTGAAGTGGGACTTACCTGGGAAATATGTGTGGCTGTTTGTACGGATGGTGCGGCGGCAATGACGGGCAGAAAAAGTGGGGTTGTTGCGCGGATAAAGGCTGTCAACCTGAAGGTTATGGCTACGCACTGTATGCTGCATCGACAGGCGCTTACATCAACAGTCAAGGGCACTGCAGACACGTTTGTTTGGACAACTTTGTAGGGAGATAGAGGCTGGGCATGACACACTCCTATATCACTGTGAAGTGCGATGGCTTTCTCGTGGTAAAGTTTTGCAGTGGATGTTCAAGCTACTGTCAGGGTTCCAGGAATCAGACTAAGACGAGAAGTGCAAAAATAATCACACCTTTATTAATAGCAAAAAATAATAAAAAGTCCACAAGTCAAATAACAAGCCAGGAGTCAAAACCAAAGCAGGTAGTCAGACGAGCCGAGTCAGGAGCCAAAGCGAATAGTCAGACGAGCCGGAATCAGCAACAAGGAAAACAGCAGAGTCAGGAACAAACCAGGGATCAGGACCCAGGAAGGACGTCAGGCAGCCAGGTAATACACAGGAACTCTCACAAACAGGTCTGAGACAACGCAAAGGCAAATATAACTGAACAGAGGCCCTTTAAATAATAAGTGATGACATCACAATTCTGAGACTGCATCCTGTCTCACATGGATGATGCACGCCAGTCTGTCCATAAAAGGAAGTGCAGGAAATGAGCAGCATCCCCCACAATGCACCATAGTCAGGAAGAGAGGTGAGTAAAATGGCTGCCAGCAACACATGGCAAACAAAACAGTGAAAAAACCCTGACAGCTACATAGTGAGATGGCGGAGTTTATGAGAGAGCACAAACCCGATTTTGCATTTTTTTTACGATCCAGATTTTGTAGCCAAATTGTCATATCTTGCTGACATATTCAACTTGCTCAACAGCCTCAACCTCTCAATCCAAGGAGACTATGCATCTATCCTGGAAGTCAGTGACAAAATCACCGCCTTCATGAAGAAAACGGAGCTATGGAGAAAAAGGATTAGGGACTAGGTGCGGGATCCCTTTGCCCCAACTGCAACAACAAGTGGCCTTACTGGTAAGGCAGAAGAGGAGCTTTTGGAGTTATCCTCTGATAGGACATTGAAGGCCCAATTCCAGCAAGTGTCTTTTGCTGTTTTCTGGCCGTACCTCTCACATGAGTATCCTGAACTCACTGCTGAGGCAATGAGAATATTGCTACCCTTTCCTATCACATACCTCTGTGAGTCATTGTTCTCAACTTTGACTGCGATGAAGACTAAGTACAGAGCTCGCTTGCATGTGGAGAATGATCTGAGAGTCTGCTTGTCATCCATCCCTCCAAGAATGGATACACTCTGTAGTGAGAGACAGGCTTACCCATCTCATTAAGGATGTTATAAAAGTAATAAGTTTAATTACTATGATGTTTGCTGTAACTGTCTCTTGAAAACTTCAATTAGTTTATTATTTTAAAGTTGAAACACTTACTTAAAGTTAAACTCGTCTTTAGACTGGTAATTTTAAATGCCAGGCTTGCTACTGTTGATTTTATGAAAGTTGTTAATAAAAATGACTTAAAGTAACTGCTGTCAAGTTGAGTCCAAATGCACTTTGAATAAAATTACTCTGAAGTGTAAATTGAAATGTGTTTCTGTTTATAACTGTGAAACAGGTCTGAATTATTTTGGTTGAAATGTTTAAGAATTAAAATACTTCCAATGGCAACTAAGACTACAAATTGTAATACGCATATGCTTACTTAGTAATAATATTACAAGGGGGTCCTTTTAAAAGTTTCTCGCCTGTAATGGGTCCCTGGCGCAAAAAAGTTTGAGAACCCCTGGTGTAGACTGTCCCTTTAATTCACAAAGATAAATACAATTGAGTATATTCAACACATCTTTTAACATCTGAGCATTGAAGGGTTTGTAAAGAATCATAAACCAACATTAAAACTAAAAGGACTAATGGCACTAATCAATGAGATTTTAAATTGTCCAATAAAGTTTTCATTATATAAAGTATATATGCATAACCAGCATATTTTTATTAATATCATTTTTTTTACCTCTGGGGTTACCTTGTAGCTAAGCCTTAGCAGACTGTCCCCTTATTGCAGTTCTTTTGACAGACTTTTATTAGAAATGTGCGATTCGTTTTGGATCGATTCGGAAATTCGGCCGAATTCGTAAAATTCGGGATTCGGATCGATTCGAATTTCCGAATTAAAATAGTGCCGAATCTACCGAATAAATCCGAATTAGTTCGGATTTATTCGGATTTATTCGGTAGATTCGGATGGCCATGGATTACACTAGTATTGTACAGTATATTAGGTTATATCACTCTGCTATGGGTTACACCTAATATACAGTACATAATAATAGTCTAATACACAGCACATCCCACCTAACACTTACCGAAATTCTGAATTTCCGAACCGAACCAAATCGAACCGAATCCAGCCGAATTTATTCGAATCCGAATGAATCCGAACCGAATTTATTCAAATTTTTCCGAATTCGAATCGATCCGAACCGAAATTCGAAAAAATCTGAATCGATCAGAACCGAATTTTTTCGCCATGCACATGTCTAACTTTTATATATATATATATATATATATATATATATATATATATATATATATATATATATATATATATACTGTGTATATATAGGGGGTCTATAGGGGTCCATTTATTTAGGCTAGGGGGTCCATTTATTAAGCAGCAGATGCTGCTTCGGAGTCCCATCATTTCAGGTCCGCCTGAAATGGAAATAAAGAAGCAGCGGTCATAAGACCACTGCTCGTTAACTTGTACGCCACCTTTCACCAGAAATGCTTGTGCAATGATAAATGCAGACAGCGTATGCTATAGCGAATCATGTCTGCTCGCCTCTTAATAAATCTATCCCTAGGACTGATATATTATGACTTTGCTGATAGTACAAATGGATAAGCCATTATACATTTGGAACTTATTAAATAACAATGATGTATAAAGATCAAATGTTTATGTATTTAACTCTTCACACCTGTAATGGGGTGTCGTCTCTCACCCATCTGATATGGCTGATTAAGCTTATCTGTTTCTCTTTTACAGTTGTTTTCTTCATAAAAATTCCTTAGGGATAATACTTTCTGTTAAATAAGCATGAGATTTCTGTCCCAGATTTAAAATCCTGAAAAACTCAATGGCCTTTTTTTGAGCAGCATAGTGTTCTAAAGTTTCAAGTCTGCATACATATCCAAGTAACCATGACATAGTTCCCAATTCTTTATTTTTATAATTTATTACAACATTGTTTTTAATGTTATTTTGATTATTTCTTTCTTAGCATTGTCACATAAGGAAGTGTTTATTTAGTCAATTAACTATGTGGATTATCTTCCATCTAATTTACAAGCCTAATTACACACAGTAAATTAGCTAGATTATGAGTTTTACATTATGCGTGAAAAAGCATCGTTATGCTTCATAACAATGCTTTTTCCCCAACGCTGCTATTACAAGTCTTGTAGGTATAGGTGTACCGCACACCTTTTTGGCTGTCACGCAACATCAGTACCGCACTTTTAAAAAAGTCCTTTTTCAATGGGACTCCCATACCACTGGTATTACGAGTTTTGCGGTGAGGCCAAAAAGAGAGCGGTACAGCCTAAAATGACAAGATCCGTACCGCCATCTAAAGTCAGTAGTTATGAGTTTTATGCTACAAAGCTGTAACATAAAACTCATAACTAAACTGTCACAAAGTACCCTAACACCCATAAACTACCTATTAACCCCTAAACCGAGGCCCTCCTGCATTGCAAACACTAAAATAATTAACCCCTAATCTGCCGCTCCGTACATCGCAACCACTATTAAAATGTATTAACCCCTATTCCGCCGCTCCCCTACATCCTCGCCACTATAATAAAATTATTAACCCCTAAACCGCCACCCTCCCGCATCGCAAACACTATTTAAATATTATTAACCCCTAATCTGCTGTCCACCCACATCGCCGCTATAATAAACCTATTAACCACTAAACCGCAAGCCCCCCACAACAAAATATAGTAAATTAAACTATTAACCCCTAAACATCTGTCCTCCCACATCACTACATAAATATATTAACCCCTAAACCTAACCCTAACGTAACCCTAACCCTAAGCATAAACCTAACCCTAACACCCCCTAACTTAAATATAATTAAAATAAATCTAAATAAACCTTAAAATTATTACCTAAATAATTCCTATTTAAAACTAAATAAAAACTTACCTGTAAAATAAAACCTAAGCTAACTACAATATAACTAATAGTTACATTGTAGCTATCTTAGGTTTTATTTTTATTTCACAGCTAAGTTTGTATTTATTTTAACTAGGTAGACTAGTTAGTAAATAGTTATTAACTATTTACTAGCTACCTAGTTAAAATAAATACAAAGTTACCTGTAAAATAAAACCTAACCTGCCTTACACTAAAACCTAACATTACAATAAAATAAAATAAATAAAATTAATAAAATACAATTATCTAAATTACAAAAAAAAAATAAACACTAAATTACACAAAATAAAAAATGAAATTATCAAAAATAAAAACGAATTACTCCTAATTGAATAGATCCCCCAAAATAAAATAAAAAACCCTAGCCTACACTAAACTGCCCATGGCCCTTAAAAGGGACTTTTGCGGGGCATTGCCCCAAAGAAATCAGCTCTTTTATCTCTAAAAAAAAATACAAAGAAACCCCCCAACAGTAAAACCCACCACCCACCCAACCAAACCCCCCAAATAAAAACCTATCTAAATAAACCTAAGCTAACCTTTGCCCTGAAAAGGGCACTTAGAAGGGCATTGCCCTTAAAAGGACATTTAGCTCTTTTACATTGCCCAAACCCTAATCTAAAAATAAAACCCACCGAATAAACCCTTAAAAAAAACTAACACTAACCCCCAGGGTCGCCACTAGAAATTTTGGGGCCCCTGACTTAACCATTGATCAGGCCCCCCCCCCCCTTTGACATGTGCAATTTTTGACCAAGTAACTAAAACGTATATGCACTTTATTCTTAAGTGTAGTCAAACTTGGAAATGTTGTAAAGGTAGTAACACACAAACTCAGAAACACACAGACACACTCATACACTGAAACACACACTCACACATAAGGATTCACATAAAGACACTCTAGCAGACACACAAAGAAACACACAAACACACTCAGACACAAACACACTCAGACACAGACACCCAAACAGACACTCAGCACTTGCTTACATTGACCTGACAAGTAATGAGGTAGACTACAGTTTTGTCAAAAAAGGAGATTTACAAAACAAAATATGGAGTTCTGATTATCTTTTTGTCTTTGGTCTGCCTGAAATGGAAATAAAGAATCAGCGGTCATAAGAACACTGCTCCTTAACTTGTACGCCACCTTTCACCAAAAATTAGACATGTGCGATTCGGTTCGGTTCGATTCGGAAATTCAGAAAATTCGGAGATTCGGATCGAACGGAATCTCCGAATTAAAATAGTGCCGAATTTACCGAATAAATCCGAATAACTTCGGATTTATTCGGATTTATTCTGATTTATTCGGTAGATTCGGATGGCCATGGATTACACTAGTATTGTACAGTATATTAGGTTATATCACTCTTCTATGGGTTACACCTAATGTACAGTACATAATACTAGTCTAATCCCACCTAACACTTACCGAAATTCCGAATTTCCGAACCGAACCGAATCCAGCCGAATTTATTCGAATCCGAATGAATCCGAAACAAATCCGAACCAAATTTATTCGAATCCAAATGAATCCGAAACAAATCCGAACCGAATCGATTCAAATTTTTCCAAATTCGAATCGCTCCGAACCGAAATTTGAAAAAATCCGAATTGAACCGAACCGAACCAAACTTTTTCGCCATGCACATGTCTACCAAAAATGCTTGTGCAATGATAAATGCAGACAGCGTATGCTATAGCGAATCATGTCTGCTCGCCTCTTAATAAATCAATCCCTAGGACTGATATATTATGAATTTGCTGATAGTACAAATAGATAAGCCATTATACATTTGGAACTTATTAAATAACAATGATGTATAAAGATCAAATGTTTATGTATTTAACTCTTCACACCTGTAATGGGGTGTCGTCTCTCACCCATCTGATATGGCTGATTAAGCTTATCTGTTTCTCTTTTTCAGTTGTTTTCTTCATAAAAATTCCTTAGAGATAATACTTTCTGTTAAATAAGCATGAGATTTCTGTCCCAGATTTAAAATCCTGAAAAACTCAATGAGTTTTTGAGCAGCATAGTGTTCTAAAGTTTCAAGTCTGCATACATATCCAAGTAACCATGACATAGTACCCAATTCTTTATTTTTATAATTGATTACAACATTGTTTTTAATGTTATTTTGATTATTTCTTTCTTAGCATTGTCACATAAGGAAGTGTCTATTTAGTCAATTAACTATGTGGATTATCTTCCATCTAATTTACAAGCCTAATTACACACAGTAAATTAGCTAGATTACGAGTTTTGCGTTATGAGTGAAAAAGCATCGTTATGCTTCATAACAATGCTTTTTCCCCAACGCCGCTATTACAAGTCTTGTAGGTATAGGTGTACCGCACACCTTTTTGGCTGTCACGCAACGTCAGTACCGCACTTTTGAAAAAGTCATTTTTCAATGGGACTCCCATACCACTGGTATTACGAGTTTTGCGGTGAGGCCAAAAAGTGAGCGGTACAGCCTAAAATGACAAGATCCGTACCGCCATCTAAAGTCAGTAGTTATGAGTTTTATGCTACAAATCTGTAACATAAAACTCATAACTAAACTGTCACAAAGTACCCTAACGCCCATAAACTACCTATTAACCCCTAAACCGAGGCCCTCCTGCATTGCAAACACTAAAATAAAATAATTAACCCCTAATCTGCCGCTCCGTACATCGCCACCACTATTAAAATGTATTAACCCCTATTCCGCCGCTCCCCTACATCCTCGCCACTATAATATAATTATTAACCCCTAAACCGCCGCCCTACCGCATCGCAAACACTATTTAAATATTATTAACCCCTAATCTGCTGTCCACCCACATCGCTGCTATAATAAACCTATTAACCACTAAACCGCAAGCCCCCACACAGCGAAATATACTAAATTAAACTATTAACCCCTAAACATCTGTCCTCCCAAATCACTACATAAATATATTAACCCCTAAACCTAACCCTAACCCTAACGTAACCCTAACCCTAAGCATAAACCTAACCCTAACACCCCCTAACTTAAATATAATTAAAATAAATCTAAATAAACCTTAAAATTATTACCTAAATAATTCCTATTTAAAACTAAATAAAAACTTACCTGTAAAATAAAACCTAAGCTAGCTACAATATAACTAATAGTTACATTGTAGCTATCTTAGGTTTTATTTTTATTTCACAGCTAAGTTTGTATTTATTTTAACTAGGTAGACTAGTTAGTAAATAGTTATTAACTATTTACTAGCTACCTAGTTAAAATAAATACAGTTACCTGTAAAATAAAACCTAACCTGCCTTACACTAAAACCTAACATTAAAAGAATAAAATGCATAAAAATGCATAAAAATAAAAACGAATTACTCCTAATTGAATAGCCCCCCCCCCCCCAAAATAAAAAAAACCCTAGCCTACACTAAACTGCCCATGGCCCTTAAAAGGGACTTTTGCGGGGCATTGCCCCAAAGAAATCAGCTCTTTTATCTAAAAAAAAAATACAAATAAACCCCCCAACAGTAAAACCCACCACCCACCCAACCAATCCCCCCAAATCTAAGTAAACCTAAGCTAACCATTGCCCTGAAAAGGGCACTTAGATGGGCATTGCCCTTAAAAGGACATTTAGCTCTTTTACATTGCCCAAACCCTAATCTAAAAATAAAACCCACCCAATAAACCCTTAAAAAAATCTAACACTAACCCCCAGGGTCGCCACTAGAAATTTTGGGGGCCCTGACTTAACCATTGATCAGACCCCCCACACACAAACACAGAAACACTCATACACTGAAACATACACTCACACATAAGAATTCACATAAAGACACTCTAGCAGACACACAAAGAAACACACAAACACAGTCAGACACAAACACACTCAGGCACAGACACCCAAACAGATACTCAGCACTTGTTTACATTGACCTGACAAGTAATGAGGTAGACTACAGTTTTGTCAAAAAAGGAGATTTACAAAACAAAATATGGAGTTCTGATTATCTTTTTGTCAAGGAAGATGCCAACTAAATGATGACAACAGCATGCAGTGGCTGAAAGGAAGGGCCCTGAACTGCCTCAACAATCATTTAAAGGTTAAATGGTGGATTGGTGACTTCCGGAAAGGTTTTATTAGTCTCAAAGTCTGTAGAAAGATGTGAATAATCAGTAGTAAGGTCAAAATGTACTAAAAAGGAACAGACAATGGACACACACACACAAACTCAAATTTTCACATACACCCAAGGAAACACCGACAGAGACAGCCTCAGAAAACACACAAAGACATACACAGACACCCACAGAAAACACACAGAGAATACACACACAGTGAGACAACTACATAAAACACACACACACCCTCACTGAGACATCCACAGAAAACACACAGACATACGCACACACTCTCACAGAGACACGGAACAGACAATGGACACACACACACAAACTCAAATTTGCACATACACCCAAGGAAACACCGACAGAGACAGCCTCAGAAAACACACAAAGACATACACAGACACCCACAGAAAACACACAGAGACATACACACACAGTGAGACAACTACATAAAACACACACACACCCTCACGGAGACATCCACAGAAAACACACAGACATACGCACACACTCTCACAGAGACACTCACAGAAAATGCACAGACATACACACACCCTCATAGAGACACCCACAGAAAACACACAGACATACGCACACACCCTCACAGAGACATCCACTGAAAACACAGACATACATACACACCCACCCTCACAGAGACATCCACAGAAAACACACAAAGACATACACACCCACCCTCACAAAGGCATTCAGAGAAAATACACAAATACACACATACACACACCCTCACAGAGATACCCATAGAAAAAGCACAAAGACATACACACACACCCTCACAAACATCCACAGAAAATGCATAAAGACATACACACCCACACTTACAGAGAGAAAGAAAAAAAAAATACATACACACTCATAGAGACACAAACAAAAGCACAAAGACATAAACACAGACACCCACAGAAACACTCACAGGAGGTAACATTTCTGCACATTACATCCCCTAAATCAACAGTGTGTGACATGCATGATAAAACAAATTGCAGAAATTAAGAGATCACTTTTTAAAGAATCATATTTGTAAATGTGCAAACAAAAATAATTCTGTGAATTCAAAATTGTACATTAATGATCTGGGTAGATGGCTAGATGAAGAAAAGTACTATTGAAAGGTTGACATATGTTCCCCAAGAGCACCACTTCAAATATTGTGTACAAATGTTCCCATCTGTCAGCTGTACTTATGGATTTTGAAAATGCTGTACTCTATATGGTCTTGATGGAACCATAAGCTGTGGTACTCAGTCTCATACCATTAGATCTGGTTAAATGCAGGATTTAGTCTTGTTTGTATGTATTTCAAAATTAAGTCAGCTGTAGTGTAAACTGAACAGTGTTAAGTTAACCTGTCTCATTTCAAACACTGAGCCATCTTAGTCTGATATAACATTTTATGCAGATGTAAAAATCTTAGATAAAATGCCTCCTAGTATCTGGAAAGTCCTTGCATAAAGGGGCAGTAAACTGGAATGAAAATAATATATATATATATATATATATATATATATATATATATATATATATATATTAATTAATTAAAAAAAATAATATCTGCCAAAAGGGCACCTACCATTTGTGTATTGAGGAGGAAACATTTCTGCATGGCTTTACCCCCTGGACCCACCATACAACTACTTCCATACTGAAGTTACTATTAAAAATTGCCCAAAGATATAAAAAACATTTACTAAGTAAGTCCTACCAACATTGGAAATGAAATTGATCTGCTGTCTGACTCAGGCACACACTGCACAAACTGAAGTGCCAAGTCTCACACTGTGCATAGTTGTTAAGTGCACTCAGAAATCCTCTCAAATGCTAATGCTTTACTCCTTGTAATAACATTTCCCACGCTCAATAGCACTCTGCTGTAGTACCCTCTGGTGGCTGCCAAAATTAAAAATAAATAAAAAAAACTTCCAACTTCCTGCCTCAAGGGGCCCCTGACAGGAGTCACCCCTGTCACCCCCTGATGGCGGCCCTACTAACCCCCGATGATCCACTTACAGTTTTTGAAGACTGGACATCCATCCTCATCCAAGCGGCAGAAGTCCTCATCGAAGCTGGCAGAAGTCTTCATCCAAGGGGGCATAAGTCTTCATCCAGATGGCATCTTCTATCTTCATCCATCCGGCGCGGAGTGGGTCCGTCTTCAAGACATCTGGAGCAGAGCATCCTCTTATTCCGATGGTTAACGTAGAATGAAGTTTCCCTTTAAGGTATGTCATCCAAGATGGCGTCCCTTACATTCCGATTGTCTGATAGAATTCTATCAGCCAATAGGAATTAAAGGGGAAAAAATCCTATTGGCTGTTGCAATCAGCCAATAGGGTTGAGCTCGCATTCTATTGGCTGATTGGATTAGCCAAAAGGATTAAAGCTCAATCCTATTGGTTGATTGCAACAGCCAATAGGATTTTTTTCCCCTTTAATTCCTATTGGCTGATAGAATTCTATCAGCCAATCGGAATGTAAGGGACGCCATCTTGGATGACGTACCTTAAAGGGAAACTTCATTCTACGTTGACCATCAGAAGAAGAGGATGCTCCGTGCCGGATGTCTTGAAGATGGACCCGCTCAACGCCGGATGGATGAAGATAGAAGATGCCGCCTGGATGAAGACTTCTGCCCGCTTGGATGAAGACTTCTGCCAGCTTCGATGAGGACTTCTGCCCGCTTGGATGAAGACTTCTGCCGGCTTCGATGAGGACTTCTGCCCGCTTGGATGAAGACTTCTGCTGCCTGGATGAGGATGGATGTCCGGTCTTCAAAAACTGTAAGTGGCTCGTCTGGGGTTAGTGTTAGTTTTTTTTTTAAGGGTTTATTGGGTGGGTTTTATTTTTAGCTTAGGGTTTGGCAGGAAAAGAGCTAAATGCCTCTTTAAGGGCAAAGCCCAGCCAAATGAACTTTTCAGGGCAATGGTTAGCTTAGGTTAAAATACAAACTTACCTGTGAAATAAAACTAACACCTAAAATAGCTACAATGTAACTATTAGTTTTATTGTAGCTAGTTTAGGTTTTATTTTATAGGTAAGTATTTCGTTTTAAATAGGAATTATTGAAGTAATAATTGTAAGTTGTATTTAGATTTATTTTAATTATATTTAAGTTAGGGGGTGTTAGGGTTAGACTTAGGTTTAGGGTTACGTTAGGATTAGGGTTGTGCTTAGGGTTATGTTAGGGTTAGGTTTAGGGGTTAATATATTTATTTAGTGTTAGTGATGTTGGAGGCCAGAGGTTAAGGGGTTAATAACTTTAGTATAGTGGCGGCGACATTGGGGGCAGCAGATTAGGGGTTAATAACTGTAATGTAGGTGGCAGCGATGTTAAGGGCAGCAGATTAGGGGTTAATAAGTGTAATATAGGTGGCGGCGATGTTAAGGGCGGCAGAATAGGGGTTAATAAGTGTATTTATGTGGCGGCGATGTTAAGGGCGGCAGATTAGGGGTTAATAGCATTATGTAGGTGGCGGCGATGTTGGGGGCAGCAGATTAGGGGTTAATAACTGTAATGTAGGTAGCGGTGATGTTGGGGGCGGCAGATTAGAGGTGTTTAGACTTGGTTTTATTTCAAAATAATTTTATTTTGATTTCAGAGATTAGAAATAACAGTGGGGGACTCACAGGACCCCTTCGCAAACATACAAATTCCTACATGAAATATATAATATACAATGCAAAGCAAATTAAGTTGATCTCCACATGTGCAAGGTCAGATTAATCAATGATGAGAGACCAGTAATTACTCAGTACAGCACCTTGGTTGACGTATATGTGGTACAGGGTAGGGGAGCAGGGGAGAGGGGGGGAGAAGGGGTACATAGTTGGGGAAGGGAGGGGAAAAGGATTCCTACTGTCTTGCATGGAGGTGAAGTCCATGAGGCAGAATGTATGGGTTGCCTATTAGGAAATGGGTGGGGTATCTTGTGTCGTGGCAGTTGGGCTCCATGAGGTTTTGTATTTGTCTTTCCAATCAGCCCATGTCATTTCAAACAGATCAGATTTGTTTAAATCGAGGTATATGGCCTTTTCCATATTGTATAGGAAAGCCATTGTGTTTACAATCTCTCCCCACTTAGGGGAGAGTTCCTTTTTACAGGCTCTAGCTATGTTAGTCTTAATAGATGACAGCAAGTACACACTAAATATGCTTTGGTGTTTGGGTAAATTATGAATGTCCAAATGAAGAAGAGCAGAGGCTGGGCCAGCGGGTACTCTAATTCCAAAGTCAGTGAGGGTACGAAACAATCCCTCCAACAGAGGGGTGAAGTTCCCGGGTACATTTTGGACAATCGGGTGGGGACCAGGTACCAATGAGAAATAACCATGTAGTAAGTTTTGAACATTGTAATACAGTGTAGGGTTTTTTTTGTCAGAAAAATGGTCTTTTGCCACGAGTCTGTAGAGGTATGAGTATGTAGAAGAGTGTCCCACCTAGTCAGGTGCGGGGCTAGTTCAGGCGGCAATGTTCCATCTAGCAAATTATAGTGAACCGTTAATGGTTTAACAAGCCTGCGCCCCCCACGCCAGATGGACTCCCAAGGGGTGGGAGGATGAGAGGAGGAGGGGAGGAGATCCCCGGCTTTTTAAGAAACTTTTAACCCTGAGTACTTCAAAGAAGAGGAGTGGAGGAATGTCTGCGTGCGGTTCCAAGTGCGCTAGATCTATGAATCCGTCTGGTTGTAAAACTGACCAGAAGTCCGAGACTTGCCTAATCCCTAACCGGGCCCAAATATTAGGGTGAGTTTCTGCCAGTTCCGTGAAGAGGCCAGCTACAGAGGTGATAGGAGAGGGATAGGGGGCAATTAGTTGGCTGTGTCGAACCTTGTCCGAGAAAGGCAAGCATTCTAAGATAATCATATTACTGATACCTAGAATTCTGCGGCTGTGTGGTGGAGTCCAGATTACATCTTTAAGAAGAACATTTGGGGGTCGAGAGGCCTGCTCAATCTCTCACCATCTGTCACGGGACTGGAGTACTCCCCATTGGAAGATATGCGTGAGCATAGCACCCTCGTAATATTTTACTACTGAAGGAGAGGCTAGACCTCCCAAGTGAAATGATGTGATATATCTGTCCTGGGCAGAAGGGAATACTGCACACCTCGAAAACATTTATTCCCAAAAAAAACTGTTGTAAAACATCAAAAAATACCAAAGGTGGTGCAAATGAATGCTGATTCCCAAAAAGTGAATTATTATTGTACACCTTATAGTTGTCTAAAACCAATATGAATCAGGTTCTTGAAAAAGGCTCTCAGCCGAAATGCGTAGAACCTGAGCACTCGATAACTGGATTACAAGGAGAGCAGAGAAACACATTGCTCTGCTGAACCGGGGGTTGACAAAGAACACTGCACTGAAAAAATTGGAGACTATTATGAGCACTCCAAGGAGAGAACGGAGGCTGAGAAGTAAGCACTCCACCCGGTAACTTGCAGACCGTAATACAGGTCTTATTAAGGAGGAACAGACATCAGACCACCAGAAGCCAGTAAGGCAAATCAGATTGGAAACCGAAGACATTTCTGGGACAACACCGCAGTGCACTGTGAGTATTTTTACTGAAGAGACACGGAACTACTATTCACCTGAAAATGCAGGTACTTTTGGGCTGATTAGCCAAAGATTAGTCCTACCCAGTGCAATATAATTGCATGTTATCACTGTTATCCATTACTTAAATGTACGCCATATATTTCATACTTCACGCTGGAAATTAGCAAATCTAACACTTGAGCCATATAAATCAAGTATCAATTAAAAGTTACAACAATTGATGAACATTATGATACATCTTGACAAATAACATCATACATTTCTGAGGACTATAGAATTAATTCCTTATGATACATTAGATTGAAGATCAACATCACTCTATATAAAACACACAATGGAAGCAATGTATTCTCAGGTCATATAATTATATTATTTTATTAAGTTTATCAGTCCTTGTATCGGTTGATGCTATTTAGTTATAATATTTTAGCTATTTTATAGTATTGTATTAGATTGTATTTTGTAGATTTGACACTGGTGTCATTATTTTATTCATGGTATAATCCGAATTATGGTATTTATTAAACTCTATTTATCAATTGTATTCTCTATAAAATTCCTGTGTATTATACTTATTACTCAACTTATATTTTCTATTACACATAGCTGATTGATATTGCACTTCCTAGAAGCTAGTATATACTGCACATTATATTATCTACATCTTATTAGCCTTTTATTTTGGCCGAGTTTTAAATTTGACTCATATTGGTTTTATTCAACTATAAGGTGTACATTAATAATTAACTTTTTTTGAATCAGCATTCATTTGCGCCACCTTTGGTATTTTTTTATGTTTAGACCTCCCAAGTGAATAGGGAGCTGTAAGGTTTTGTGAGCAGTTCGGGGAGTCTTACCCTGCCAAATGAACTTCGTTATCTTGCTCTAAAATTGTGACAGAAGGTGCATGGGGACTCTGATCGGGAGGCAGCGGAAGAGATGATGAGTTTAGGGAGAAAGGACATTTTAAGGGAGGCTATGCGTCCCATCCAAGAAATAGACTTGTGATCCCATGTATTTTTAAGATTACGCAGTTCTGATAGTAAAGAAAGATAATTATCCTTTACCATTTGTATGATGCTATTGGATATCTTTACGCCCAAATGAGTAAGCTGCTCATGTGTCCATTTAAACTTAAATTCATCCTTTAGTTTAAGAATGTAATCTTGTGGGAATCCCCACCAATATATTTTAGTCTTTAGTACATTGAGCTTGTAGAATGAGAGGTCTCCAAAGGCCTTCAGGACAGCCAAGAGCCTAGGAATGGCTCTACCTGGGTCAGCAGTGAAAATGGTAATGTCATCCGTGAACAGTGGGATTTTTTGCAATGTACCTGACAGCCTAATCAATGATGCATCTGCTCGGATACGTGCTGCCAAAAGCTAGAGTGAACAGCAGGGGGAAAGAGGACACCCCTGCCTAGTATCATTCAAGATGCGAAATGGGGACGATTGAAAGCCAAGTCCCTGGACAGTAGCGGTCGGGGCGGAATATAGAGCTTGGATAGCCTTGCAAGTTGCAGGGGGGAAATTAAAAGCTCTGAGAGTTTCCCATAAATAGGTCCAGTGAACCCAATTGAACACCGTCTCGGCATCCAAAGAGATGACCGAGAAAGACTTTTTCATCCTAGTGGCCTCGCACACAATGTTAATGAGTTGCCTTGTATTGTCCGGCCCCATGCGATTATGGATGAATCCCACCTGATCAGGGCCGATCAAGCTCGGCAATAGCTTGCCAATGCGGTTAGCTAGAATTTTAGAGTAGATTTTAACATCGACATTGATCAGGGAGATCGGCCTGTAGCTCGCGCAGAAAGAGGGGTCCTTATCAGGTTTGGGCAATGTGATAATGGCTGCTTTCAGAAATTCCTCTCCGAGAGTGCCATCCCTACCTGCTAAATCAAAGAACCTGAGCAAGTATGGGGAGAGTTCATAGGTGTATATCTTGTAGAATTGGTCAGGGAATTCATCCGGCCCGGGGGCCCTAAAAGGTTTAAGGCATTTTATCATGTGCTTGACCTCTATTAGTTAGAGTGGGGCTGTGAGTGATTCTTGTTGCTCTGTTGTGAGTGTGGGAAGGTTCAGAGTGTACAGGAATAGTCTGATGTCATGGGAGGAGGTGGGTGTTGGGTTCTCCACTCTTTATATGTTATATAATTTAGAGTAAAAGTCAGCAAAGCATTCACCTATTAGGGAGGGTTTCTTGTGGGTTTTGCCGTTGTGCCGAGTTTGGGATATACGGGGATTACTGTGTGTATGTCTAAGTCTGTTCGCTAGCATGGTGTCGGCTCTGTTTCCCTTGTGATAAAAGGGTTGCTTTAGCTTGGCAAGGTTTTGCTGGGTGCAGTGTAATTCTAGCTGGTTAATGTGTTCCCTGACTGGAGAAATTTGCGCTGTGATATCCGCATTGACAGAGGAACGGTTAGTGGATTCTAAGGACCTAAGCTTACTGTGTGCCTGCGCCAGAGTAAGACCAGCTAACTTTCTCAAGTGGCTCTGCTTGCGGATAATAATGCCCCTGACAGTCGCTTTGATAGCGTCCCAAAGAATGTCGCCCAAGGTCTGCCTGCTGTGATTTTGGCCAAGAAGTTCAGTCAAGACTCGTCTCAGTTCTTCCCTGAATGGAATGTCTGCTAGAATCAGAGACACCAATTAGATCTGGGTGGCAGTTTGTTGGAGGGATATAAGTCGGTAGTAACTAAGTCATGGTCAGACCAGGAGTTGAGAGAGATATCAGATCGGAAAATCGAATCTAGGATCTCTACCTTAAAAAGATGTGGTCTAACCGGGAGTATGCTCTGTGTGGGTGTGAATAGTGGGTGAAATCTCTCTCTCTAGAGTGCAATAGTATCCAGATGTCAAAGTAACTGTAGTGGATCATTGTGGCCCGAAACTGAGCAGAGGTGTGGGCTGCCTGAGGTTTGCTTCTGTCTACACTCGCAGTTTTACGGTCCAACTTAGGGTCCCAAGTCACGTTGAAGTTGCCCGCCAGTGGGACCCTCCCCTGTTTGTATTTGACAATTGTTTGGAGTATTTTATGAGAGCATGCAGGCTTCTGGGAGTTAGGTAAATATATGGAGACCAGTGTATGGAGCACATGGTCCAGTCTACAAACCAAGATAGTGTATCTAGCCTGAGGGTCTGTGAATGCTTGTATCTGTTCATACGCAACTCTATTATGCAATAATATGGCCGTGCCTCTGGCCTTCTTAGAGAAAGGGGAGTAGTGAAAGTATTGGGGGGAACCCAACTGCCAATGAGTCTCCTGCAGGAATACTACATCTGGATTGTGGAATTTGAGTTCACGGGTCAGAAGACTCCTCTTGAAAGGAGAGTTAAGGCCCCTTACGTTGTGGGTGAGAACTGTAAGGTGATTTGCCATCTTTGAGTGTAGTAGGGGTGTAGGGAGGAGGAATAAGAAAGGGGGAGGTAGAGATGGGGAGGAGGGGTCAAATTAGGTTGTGGCTTATTGGGTGCTGTATTGGGGAATGAGGTGGAAATAGTCCACCTGGGTGGAACCCTGGCATGGGCTGCCTATATGGGGGGGGGGCTGGGAGAGGAGTGTTAGGAGTGAGGGCCGAAATCTCCGGCCCCCCTCAATGTGTGGAGAGGATGGGTCATATAAGTGTCTGTTCGGAGTAGTCAACCTGAGAATTGAGTTAAATAAAGCATATGAATGTAAGCAACAACAATAAATAACAATGCAATAGATCTACTTCAGAGGTAGTGTAAACAACAACAAATAATAGCAATGCAATAGATCTACCTCAAAGGTAGTAATGTTAGTATCTCACCATCAAAAATAGGAACAATTGACCTGGGTCAGATTAGCCCCATAGTGCAACTTAAACAGACTTAACCTCTAACAAAATAGGTGTAAACATAGTCAGATTTAACAAGAATATTGTGGACCTTACCCGGTCAGTCCTAATTTGGATACCTCTAAATCTGCAAAACCATCTTTCAACGCTAGCAGGGGCGAAGAGGCTTGATGGAGGGAGATACAGTTGTCAACTGTTGGTGACTCATTTTCAAGGAGGGAGTGTGTGGGGTCTTTGAGGGTCCTGTATCTGCTGCGTTTTCTGCCTCTTGGGCCGTTGGTCTTTCATGGGCCATTTAGGTGCTGTGGCTCTCAGTTTTGCCTTAACAGGGGTAGGTTCCAGTGGGCTGCCTTTTGTGAGTCCCTATTGTGCAAGCAACACAGTTCTCTGGGCCAGTGAGGACACTGTATGTGTCTGGTCATCCCTTGAGTTCATCAACTTGGCCGGGAAACCCCATCTGTATTTAATGCCCGCATTTCTGAGCGCCATAGTGACTGGCTGATACTGTCTTCTGTACTGTAGTATGTGTGCCGACAGATCCGATAACAGTTGAATATCTTGGAATTTCTTTGCCAATTAAGGTTTGCGAAAGGCAGCCTGCATGAGTTTGTCCTTAAAGAGAAAGCTGTGAAAACAGACTATAACGTCCCTTGGCTTCTCCTGCGAGACTAATCTTGGGCGCAGGGTTCTATGTGCTCTTTCCATAGTAGTGGTCAAGCCCTCGGTAGGGCCCAGCAAATCACCAAAGAGCTCCAATAGAAAGCTCTGTAGGTCCGCGGATGTGATGTCTTCCGGTATCCCCTGAAATCTATTCCTTCGGGCCAGGTCTTAGACGTCGGCAAGTTTAAACTCAAGTTGGCTCAGTTGGTCCGATAGTGCTTCAGAATACGCCAAGAGGTTCGACTGATCTGTAGGGATGTCATCATGCTTTCTCTCCAGGGAATCCACCCTGTCTCCTATTTCTGAGATATCTTTTTTGAGCTCAGCATGGCTTCTTTGAATTTCTTTTGTGATGGAGAGTGTTTGACGAGCTAACATTTTTTTGAGAGTATCTTCCGTAATGAAATGTTGGGATCTGGAATGTGGAGCGACATCAGGTTGGGAACCTTCTCCCAAGGAATCTGACTCACTTAGCCCATCATTTGAGTCTTCCTCTGGCTTTTTGTGCGGTTGGGTGAAATGTTCCAGAACTGTTTTTTTTAACTGGCCCAGGAGTTCTAGGATGTCATCTGGCAGTATGAGGCATTTTTCAATTATGGTAAGAGAAAACACAAGATAATAAATGGAAATGCAGATCAAATAGGACTATAGAGGCACCAAATAATTATATCTCAGGAGGTTACAATAAATACATTTTCAGGAGGTAATGGTCATCCGCACATAGAGTGGTGCCGAGAGGTCCTCCCTGACCCCTACCCCTCCATGATGGCGGTCAAACTGGAGACCAAAAGTCCTCTTATGCAGTATATAACAGAGGAAGCCGCCAATGAGGAGCAAGAACCAGCGAGGCCCCTCCCTGGCACAGGTCAATAAGAATGACCCTTGTACCCTGTGTAAAAATTGGAGCTCAATGAAATGACACTACACCTCAGGGAGAACCCTGAAGACAAAAAATCTGATGCAGCAGCTGTGTATCAATCAAAAGCAGTGAAGCTGATGTAGTAACTTTAAGCTGAAGGCAAATCACATATTGACCTCTTTAATGTGTTCAACATCCAATGACTATACCTATGTAGTAGATGCAGACCTGGAAGGCTGGCCAAGATATGTAGGGCAGGCTGATTGCCTTTAGTGCATAAATATGAGGGCAATGGTTAAAGGTAAGCCAACTCAGGTCTCAGGGAAGCCTAAGACCTGTGAGCATGTTTATTTTAGTACAGGCTTATCCTCCCCTTGCAAAAATACAATAAAATTTACACGTTAGGTATATAAAACAATATGTCATGGTCCCTCAGGTTAGTTCTACAGGGGACCATGCAAGTGCCCAAGGACTCAACACCCCCTCCTCAGGGTACAAGGGATACGACCAATGAAAGGGAAAGGAATGTGGTAGCGACCAGCCTGGAAAACCAGGCCGGAAGGAGTGAGGGGGGATGCGGTCTCAGAGACTCACAAAACCTGGTTACTTAAGAAAAACCCAGCAATTGACAGTCAGGATATAATTCAACAAGAGAACAATTGTGGCAAGAACAGTACAGGGAGGCTGAACAATATGCAGATTATGTTAGGTGCACTACACTCTGAGATCAGTCTCCAGTGACACATAAGCTGGTGCAGCAGCAAATTTGTACATGAAGGCCTTATCAGGAGCCCTCTATCATTCCAATTAATAAGGAATGTAGGTAGCTTGTGTGGAGATGGAAGGAAGGTTAGAGGAGTTATCTCTTCACTATGGACCCCACTTATGTAGATAGCCCAGTCACAGGGGTCCTGTATGTGCCTGAGATGGAGAGTCTAAAGTGCAACACTAGACTAGGAAAACACAAACTGAAGTCCTGTAAAAGGTGGCACCAGTAGTCCATAACAAATCCCTCAGTGTTAATAGGAAGAGACAATAGTAAGTGTTCCAAAGGGTTAGGTCAGTGGGCTATATACGTTGCTCCTCTTTGCACCGCTATTCAACAAATTATCCCCAAGACAGGGAGAGGGCTTAAGTCCCAGAGCTCACAAGCCTCCAACAGGTATAAGTAATGTCCTACTGTATATGGGCTTTGTAGCTAGTTTGGAGCCCAAAAGTAACCCCTCTGAGAGTATCTTGTGTGAGCTAAGATATGTGTCTACGGGGAGTGAGGGAGCCGATTCCTAGACACTACCATAAAATAACACGTAAGTGGTACCTTGTTCTGTTGAACCACGTGCGAGGCAGTTCCCAGGACGGAGGATGTTGTTAGTGCCCCAGGCATCGAAAGCCAGTGAGATTCAGCCCCTGAGGCCTGGGATGATGAGGCCACAATAGTTGTAGGTGCTCAGAAGGGTCAGCGAAGCACTCCGGTTCCAAATCCTCAGAAACGATCCTTGTTGACTAAGGCCCAAGATGGCGGCCTTTTCACGCCACTCCTGATCCCCCGTGCTGTTATGGTCCTGCGGTGAAGATGTGTTCACACGCTCCGGAGCGGAGCCCCGACCCTCCGGAGCAGCAGCACTTAGCAAAAACAGATATCAGGTGGCTGCAAATATCTAGGGGCCTCAACCCAGCCCAGCGTCTGTCACAAGTCCGTACCTCTGTACACTCACACTGGGACCAGCGGCCCGATCTCTGTAAGAATTTCTTCCCGGCAGCAAAGTAAGATCCTTCCAAATAGGTGGCAGGTATGTCCTCCAGAGTGGAGCCCCGGCCCTCCGGAGAGCGGGATCCCCCGCAGCCTTTTCTGACACCACTCACAATCAGTCAACTTGGTATACGGCAACAGAACGGACAATCAATTGCTGAGCCCAAAAGTTTTTGATGAAGGCTAAAAAGGTTTCAAACAGCCTCAGAAGGTAGTGAGAGATCAAATTTTAGCCACAAAGTTGGGTATAAGCGCAAATAAACTAACACTTTAACACTTTTAGAGTGGAGCTCTTCACATACATATCCTCTCAGAATTGTGGTTAGCTCCGCCCCCCTAGATTTGGTTTTTATGTTAGGGTGTTAGGTTTAAACATAACTTTTTCTTTCCCCATAGACATCAATGGGGCTGCGTTACGAAGCGTTTATTGATGTGTATGGGGAAATCGTGCACGATCACGTCAAAGCAGCGCTTGTATTTGGGTGAAACATGGAGCTCATTGCCACCATATCGCCCTCGCAAGCCTGCTTTTAGCAAACTTGTAATAGCAGCGCTATAGGGAGGTGAGCGGTGAAAATAACGTACACGAAATTAACGAGCAGCCATAACACCATAACTTGTAATCTTGCCGACTGTTTACAATAGTTCTCATATTGCTTTTGTTGTTTTAATTATTATTATTATAATAATAATTATTATTATTATTATTAATAATAATAATGTTATCATTATTTTTGTAATGCATATCCAAATTTCATGATTGTGATGAGTTAACTCATAGTTGGCACTACTGAAGCAGAAAAAACTGCCAATATTGTAGACAACTATTTTATGATGGAATTTTTAGACAGTCATTGTTAGACAATTGGACAAAATACATATGGCATTCTATTTACCTTATCTTAAATGTATCTCCATTCCTTCTATTTACAGTATGTGTCAGATGTATCTACCTCTCACTTCATGTGCAAGAGGAGGCCCTTAGTCATTTCAGTGCTAATCTAGCAAGCTGTACTGGAATAAGCATGACTATGAGAAGACAAGCTATGCCAAAAGACTTGCATAATTCTATTTACCTTTAAATAGCTTCTATTTATGTATGAGATTTAATTACCTCTCACTTGATTTGGAAGAGGAGGCTCCCTATCATCTCAGTGTTAATCTAGCAAGCTTTATAGGAATAAGCAAGACTATGAGAAGCCAAGCTAAGCCTAAAGACTTGCATTTTTCTATTTACCTTTTTCAGAGGATCCTACTCTTACAAAAATCTGTATGACATTTTTATTTTCCTTATCTTGAATTTATCTTCCTAGGTTCTATTTATGTGTGAGATGTATCTACCTCTCACTTTATCTGCTGAAAGAGGCCACCAAACATCTCAGTGTTAATCTAGCAAGCTGTACTGGAATAAGCAAGACTATGAGAAGTCAAACTATGCCAAGACTTGCATATTTGTATCTAACGTTTCTTGACTTTATCTCCATACTTTCCATTTATGTGTAAGTTGTATCTACCTCTCATTTGATGATGAACAAGAGGTGGCCACCAACCATCTCAATGTTAATCTAGCAATATTTACAGGAATAAGCAAGACTATAAGAAGACAAACTAAGCCAAGACTTTCTATTAACCTTTAAATAGCTTATATTTGTGTATGAGATATATTTACCTCTTGATGTGCAAGAGGAGGCTCTCTATCATCTCAGTGTTAATCTAGCAAACTGTACTGGAATAAGCAAGACTATGAGAAGCCCAGCTATGCCAAGACTTGAATATTTCTATTTACCTTTTTCATAGAAAACATTTCCAAACCACTGTTTCCAACTTATCTGTGTAACATCTAAATAACTAACATACACCTAGATTACGAGTTTTGCGTTAGGAGGGGTGCGGTGCTAACGAGCAGTTTATGCTCACCGTTCACTTACAGACAGTGCTGGTATTATGGGTTTTTACAAACCCAGCGTTAGCCGCAAAAAAGTGAGCGAAGAGCAAAATTTTGCTCCACATCTCACCTCAATACCAGCGCTGCTTACGTTAGCGGTAAGCAAGTAAAACATGCTCGTGCATGATTTCCCCATAGGAATCAATGGGGGAGAGCCGGCTCAAAAAAACCTAACACCTGCAAAAAAGCAGCGTAAAGCTCCTAACGCAGCCCCATTGATTCCTATGGGGAAATAACATTTATGTCTACACCTAACACCCTAACATGAACCCTGAGTCTAAACACCCCTAATCTTATACTTATTAACCCATAATCTGCCGCCCCCGACATCACCGACACCTGCATTATATTATTAACCCCTAATCTGCTGCTCTGGACATCGCCGATACCTACATTTTATTTATTAACCCCTAATCTGCCACCCCCAACGTCGCCGCCACTATAGTAAAGTTATTAACCCCTAAATCTAAGTCTAACCCTAACAATAATACCCCCCTAACTTAAATATAATTTAAATAAATCTAAATAAAATTAATACAATTAACTAAATAATTCCTATTTAAAACTAAATACTTACCTATAAAATAAACCATAAGCTAGCTACAATATAACTAATAGTTACATTGTAGCTATTTTAGGGTTTATTTTTAATTTACAGGCAAATTTTATTTATTTTAACTAGGTACAATAGTTATTAAATAGTTATTAACTTTTAGGGCTGGGGAAACTGACCCAATCAGGAAAAATATTGTGTATTGTCATACTCCTAGCCACAAAACTAGCAATAGCAAGGTGTTGGCTGGGAACTACCCAGGTTACATTCAATATGGTCAGAGATATCATTACATATATTCGTTCAATGGAAGAGTTCTCTTTGAGTTGCATGAGCAAACTGGGCTTGCATGGGCAGGTTTGGGTACCTTGGGAAAACTGGGAGAAAATTACAGCATAAGTGGGATTATTTGACAAAAGACAAGAAAGTGCTGACGGATTGAACTTGAACAGTCTTTTGCCCCCCCAAGAAAACTCCCCCTGCCCCCCCCCCCACTTCCCTCCCATGTTTGTTTTTTTCCCTCTCTTCTTTCTTCTCTATGCCCTGTCATCTTGGGGACAATAACTTTTCTCAACATTTAGCAATATCATTAATTCACCTGGATAGGGTTAGTATATATATATATATATATGCAACATAATCCCTCATACCAGTTATAGTTCGAGGAGTAAATTCATTCCAGGTGGTATCTAATCAGATACATATTTGAATATTCTTCATGTGTTATTTTATTCAACTATAAGTTAAGCTGTATATATTATGGACAATATAAGCCTACATATATTAAGACATTTCTACCGAAACTAGGCCTAACAAAGGTTGTTTGTTATACTACATGTTAAATGTCCATTTGAAAATGCACTTATGTAAAATGAGGTATTATTCATGGCTAGATATTGTACCTTCGGTCTAGATTTAAATAGGGTATACAGTCTAGAGGACATGCCTGTTTTATTTGACGCATAAATACTGATATATGTCAAATAGGTGTGTTGCCATGATGTTTTTCTAAAAGTCTGTTTATGTATGATGCATTACCTCAATAAATATTACTATATACTTTACTGATAAAGCAGAAATCTGACCCTTCAGGGTACTGACTGGCAATCCCTTCTCCAGGCCTTCCTGAAGAAAAGATAAAATTCTAGGAATTCTAATTCTACTCCAAGAGTAGCCCTCGGATTCACACCAATAAAGATATTTACGCCATATCTTATGGTAAATCTTTCTAGTAACAGGCTTGTGAGCCTGAATCATGGTCTCAATGACCGACTCAGAAAAACCACGCTTAGACAGAATTAGGTGTTCAATCTCCAAGCAGTCAGCTTCAGAGAAATGAGATTTGTATGAAGGAAGGGACCCTGAATCAGGTGGTCCTTCCTCAAAAGTAGTCTCCAAGGTGGGATAGATGACATCTCCACTAGGTCTGCAAACCAGATCCTGCGAGGCCACGCAGGGGCTATTAGAATCCCTGATGCCCTCTCCTGTTTGATACAAGCAATGACTCGTGGAAGAAGAGCAAACGGAGGAAACAGGTATGCCAACCTGAAAACCCAAGGAACCGCCAGAGCATCTTTCAGAATAGCCTGCGGTTCTCTTGACCTTGAACCGTACCTTGGAAGATTGCCGTTCTGACGGGATGCCATCAGATCTAACTCTGGCACCCCCCATTTGAGGACTAAGCTGGAAAATACCTCTAGATGGAGTTCCCACTCCACAGGATGAAAAGTCTGCCCAGTTGTCTACTCCTGGAATGTGGATGGCAGATAGACAGCAATTTTGGGTCTCTGCCCACCGAAGAATCTGAGTAACCTCCTTCATGGCTAAGGAACTCCAAGTTCCTCCCTGGTGATTGATGTAAGCCACAGAGGTTATGTTGTCTGACTGGAACCTGATAAACTGGGCTGAGGACAACTGAGGCCAAGTCAAAAGAGCATTGCAAATCATCCTCAAATCCAAGATTTTGATGGGAAGAGCAGACTCCTCCTGAGTCCAAAGGCCCTGAGCTTTTAACGAGTTCCAGACTGCTCCCCAGCCAAGCAGACTGGTGTCCATGGTCACGATCACCCAGGAAAGTCTCCGAAAGCATGTGCCCTAAGACAGAAGTTCCTGAGAAATCCACCACGGGAGAAAATCCCTTGACGACTGATCTAACTCTGTTCTCTGAGAAAGATCTGTATGATCGCCATTCCATTGTTTGAGCATGCACAACTGGAGAGCTCTAAAATGGAATCGAACAAAAGGAATGATGTCTATGGAAGCCACCATAAGACCGATTACCTCCATACATTGAGCCACTGAATGATGAGCAGTAGCCTAAAGAGCGAGGCAAGAGGGAATTATTTTGTTTTTCCTGACCTCTGTCAGAAAAATCTTCATCAATAGAGAATGTATTATGGTCCCTAAGAACAATACTCTGGTAGTAAGGGAAAGGGAGCTTATTTCCAGATTCACATTCCGTGGGATCGAAGAAAAGACAACAATATCTCTGTGTTAGATTTTGCTTGTTAAAAAGATGGCGCCCGAACCAATATGTCGTCCAGGCGTCCGAACCAATATGTCATCCAGGTAGGGTGCCACAGCAATTCTACGCAAATGGATGACTGTCAAAAGAGTCCCCAGAACCTTTGAAAAAATTCTGGGAGCCGTGGCTAGACCAAATGGAAGTGCTACGAATTGGAAATATTTGTCCAGAAAGACAAATCTCAGGAATCTGTGATGGTCCCTGTGAATAGGAACATGAAGATATGCATCCTTTAGGTCTATGGTTGTAATGAACTGACCCTCTTGTACTAAAGGAAGAATGGAGCGTGTAGTCTCCATCTTGAAGAATGGAACTTTGAGAAACTTGTTGAAACACTTCAAGTCTAGAATGGGATGGAAAGTTCCCTAGGTGGGAGTAGAACCAGAGACCCTGTTCCTGCACTGGGACTGGAGCTAACCCTCCAAGGGAGGAAAGATGTTGCATACATTTCAAGAACACCTCTCTCTTTATCTGGTCTGCAGATAATCTTGAGAGAAGGAATCTGTCTCTGGGAGGAAAAGTCTTGAATTTCAATTTGTAACACTGGGATACTATGTCCACAGGCCAGGGATCTGGGACATCTCATATCTAGGCTTGAGAGAACTGAGAAAGTCTGCCCCCCACCTGATCCGATCCCGGATCGGGGGCAAACCCTTCATGCTGATTTGGAATCAGTTGCGTGTTTCATTGATTGTTTCTCCTTGTTCCAAGACTGATTGGGTTTCCAAGAAGACATGGATTGTTCCTGCTTGGAAGAAGAAGGAGAAGGCTTTCCTCTGAAGTTATGAAAGGAATGAAAATTACGCTGACGTCCTTTAGGCCTATTCTTCTTATCTTGAGGTAGAAAATACCCTTTCCACTTGTAATATCAGAGATAATTTCTGCCAAAACAGGTTCAAACAAGGTTTTGCCCTTGTAAGGAATCGCTAGAAGCTTGACTTTAGAGGAAACGTCCGCAGAAAAGGATTTCAACCATAATGCCCTGCGGGCTAGGACAGCGAAGCTAGAAGTTTTAGCTCCTAGTCTAACAACCTGTAAAATGGCCTCTGCAATAAAGGAATTGGCCAACTTAAGAGCTTTAATCCTATCCTGAATTTCATCCAAGGAAGTCTCGGCTTGAAGAGAATTAGACAAGGCGTCGAACCAATAAGATGCTGCACTAGTCACAGTGGCAATGCACACCGCAGGTTGCCATTGGAGACCTTGATTACATAAATCTTTTTCAAATAAGCCTCCAGCTTCTTGTCCATTGGATCCTTAAAAGAGCAGCTATCCTCAATAATAATAGTGGTTCTATTAGACAGAGTTAAAATGGACCCTTCAACTTTGGGTATAGTATACCAAGGGTCTTTAATGGAGTCCTCAACAAGAAACATTTTCTTAAAAATGGGAGATGGGGAAAAGACACACCTGATTCCCCCATTCCTGTGAGATAATCTCCCTAGCACGGTCCGGCACAGGAAAAACCTCAGAAGTGGAAGGCTCATCAAAGAAACTATTAAGTTTACTATATCTCTTAGGAGTATTGGAATCATATAAAGTAGCTAAAACCTCCTTTAACAAAACACAAAGGTGTTCAAGCTTAAATCTGAAGGACACCACCTTAGTCTCAGAAGAAGGAATTATACTATCCGAATCTGAGATTTCACCCTCAGAAAGTCCCAATGTATCTTCCTCATCAGACTTATGAGAAAGGGCAACTTGGGAAGCAGAACTAAGGTCAGGCACCTTACTTTCTGAATTTCTAGATTTCCTCTTGCGTTTTCCCTGTAATCTGGGAATGTCAGCTAATGCGACAGATACATCTGAAGATACCTGGGCAGCAATTTCTGCTTTTAAATAAACTCCACTAGGATTTATAGAGGAACCGCAGGGCACTGCATGTGATGCCAATTAGGCTTGAGACATAGCAGGAGAAAGCTGAGGTATTATTTTAATAGCATCATCCTGAGAGACATTAGGTTTAAACATTTTACCTTTATTTTGCAAGGTTTCTTGACACATGAAGAACAAAATTGCATAGGAGCTGCAATTTGTACATCTAAACATAATAAGCATGAATTCATGAGAGCATGCCTTACCACTACCAATTAAGACCGAATCACCCAGAAATGGAGAAAAACTACTTTTTCCTCGGAAATGTTATGAAGTAAAGCCGGTCATGTAACAGCAACTGCCAAGCTCAAATTACTGCTGCGATACAGAGAGGCACTAAAAATAGCTTCCTGGTACACTGAGTACCAGAAATAACCGTTTTTTTAAACCGGACAGTTTAACATGTTGCATCGTTTTATTTTAAAGCAAAGGGGAAATTAATAAACTGCTGAAATGAAAATTCAGCCTTACTTTCAGTTTAAACTTGAATTGTTTTATCAAGTAAATATGTGTCAGAAAATAAGCTTAATAAAAACATTTTACCCTTTCTTTTTAAAGAGTTTAAATGTTATTCTTACACATGCTACAGTGTCTGCTTCATGCCTCAGTGTAACCCATACAACAGGATTATCTATGTCCAAAAAAAAGCAGTGTCTTTTAATTTGTTAAGTGCATCGTCTCCCCAACTGGAAGAAAAAGCACTTACCTGCTCCGCTATCCGGCATGTAGACAGCTACAAAGTATGAGAAGACACAGTTCTTCACAGAGACCTTTGAAAAAGAAAGAACAGAGTAGCCAACTCTGGCTTTCTAAACTAGGGCAGCAATTGTTAGGAAAACACATAAAGTACCTCTTTACAAGTTCCTAACTGCTTTAAAGCCACAACTACCCGACTGCAAGATATGACGTTTAATACTGCTATACCCAAAACTTGCTTCTAGATGAATTCAAACATTTTCTTCAGACACCTAAACTTCACCTCCTCCATGCACCAAAGGCAAAGAGAATGACTGGGGTAAGGAGGTTGTGGGTAAGGGAGTGATACTTGGCAGTTTGGCCGTGGTGCTCTTTGCCTCCACCTGCTGGCCAGGAGTGATATTCCCAACAGTAATTACTCAAGCCATGGACTCACCATATCTTACGAAAGAAATGTATTTAGTGTTTAGTGCCCCTTTAACGGGAATTTATCTCCATAGCTTCTATATATGTGTGATATTTCTCTTACGTCCCCCTTGATGTGCAAGAACGGTTGCCTTAAACCATCTCATTGTTGACCTAAAAGCTCTACAGGAAGTAACAAGACAATGAGAAGTCCAGTCATGTTGAAAAACTTGTATGTTGCTATTAACATTTCCATAATCTACTCTTATTTTGATTTTGAAGATTTTAGAGTTTTACAAAAATAAAGTGTGTGGCTGCAATTTAGAACCTTTAAAAATTTAAAAACTGCTATTTCCAATACAACATAGTGCAAAACGTGGAGCTCAAACAACCATTCTCCTCTCCCACCAAGCATGACTTTAGCACAAGCTCAGTAACTCTGCAGGGGGGGGTAAACTATTGCTGGAAACAGCGTTTCCACCCAACACAAACATATCCAAATTGATAAATTTCCTCTACATGAACAGTAAACATTCACATCACAGGACAATATCTAGGGGTATTAAAACATCTCATAATTTATTAGACCCATTTAAAAACATCATAAAACATTGAGTGCACATGAGCTATGGTCCTCTGCTGTTTGCCTCTTTCTTTTAGCACTTAAGTGTGATGTTTTTAAATAGGTCTAATAAACTTTGGGATGGGGATGTGTACTGTTGATGTAGAGGCAATTTGTCTGTTTGATACTATTTCTGACACATCATTCTAATATTTAAATTAGTAACACAGAGTTCCCAATTAATTTACTGCTAAAAAGTATATTAATCAAAAAGAAGATTAAGAGTAAATGTAGCTGTATGAGATACAGAGCTACAAGGTTATTTTTTTTATCCCTTATATGTAATTTTCTAACATATTCAGCAGAATTAAATAAGGTATGGTTGCCATATTGCCGATTTAACGGAGGGCATATATGAAAAATACATCTGTCAGGTTTCTTATAATGGAACATTATACAAAACATTTCTTTAAATAGACCCTGACATACAGTATGTATTTTTCATGTTTAAAGCGGCAATGTGACAACCCTAAAATAAGGTACAATTAACAAATTATACATTTCAAAATTAACTGTGGACCATGTTCCCTGATACCATATGCACGATTTTAGCATATGATCCAGATGTCTAGCCTTTAAAAGGGGGTTTGTATAAGGATATAGAATCACCCTGGACATCAACTGCCCCATTATCAATAGCCATATTATCCATATTCTATCGGTTAGTAATGTCATTGTTTTGACAAAAATGCATGCTTCATATACTAGATGTATAAAAAAGGATAAATAAAAATAATTCATATTACAGATGCTGACCTTAGGTAGTGATAATTTATGAAAAAACAGATATTTCTTTAAGTTTTCTCAATGAAGGATGAATTGTAATCAGAAGTGATGTAAACAGATATAAAAAGAGTAATGCAAAGGAAAGTAGCAATAAGGTAAAGGAACACAATTAAAGGGTTAATGTTTGCAGTACAAATGATCAAATTCGTCAAATTGAACAGGGAGTTAGCGGGATTCAGCACTAAGTACTTCACATACCTGAAGTTCATATCCATCTAATAGTGGCAATGTTTTAGGTTTATTATAATATTTAGTTGTGGTGGGAAACAGTAATTTATCTTTTATAAAACATGTAGGTTTACAACAGTACTGCAGCTATGAGAACAATCCTGTAAGCAATGGTAGGGGGCTGTTGGAAAGGCAAGTTTATTTGGTATTGCAATATACATATTTTTTTAGAATTAATGAAGAAAATATCTATCCAAGGTCCTTTATTTTTTACACAATGGGATTATTCTGTGTTTGATTTAATGTTTGTGTATCTGGGTGTCCCTTGATGTTGATTAATAAACACATTTGCTAGATAGAACAGATTAAATGTAAGGTATATACTGAATCAAAGGGACAGTAAACACCCTGAGATTTTAATTTAATTTCATTATAGTAAAACAATTTTTCAATATACTTTATTGGCTCTGAAAATTGAGGATTTTCTAATTCTCAGAACTTGAAATACACACTTCAGGCTTCTCAAGACTAACCCCTGCTAGATATAATTGGTTTTAACATATAACAAGTGCAAGACAATTAATTGTATACTAAATTAATGACCTTGGCTAGCCTTTGTTGTCTGGAATTTGGCTATTAAAAACAACTGCAGCATACAAGATGTTAATTTGTTTTAAAAAAATGGACTTGGCTGATATGTTATTCTAAAACAAGACAAAATATATGTCTTGTAATTGCAAGGTGTTTACTCTCCCTTTACCTTAATTAACTATTTCAATCTTATCTGTTTGTTGAAAAAATCCTCTATGTCACTTGTTTTCGAGAGTTCTGTGTCCCACAATCTGTAGTAGGAGGTCATCGCTTGTTCTACCTTGCAGCTTTTGCTTCTTATGCCTTGCATCTTCTGTTTCTTCTGTCTTATACAGACAGGCACAGCATCATCTGCTCTGTATGACATCATAATGGCCAAGCTATTTGTTGCCTAGAGACAGGTCTACCTGTTTTGCTTTAGCCTTTAGGATGACATCACAATGATGATGAATCTATTTGTATCTACATCAAGTTAGGTTCAAGGACCAAATGGAGACATGAAATAAAGAGAGAAAAAATATATATGAAAAAACAAAAAAATACAGGAATAAAAATAATTTAAATTAAATCTATGGAAAATTGTGTTAGATGAAGGGCAACTTTATGATTTAAATACAAGTGTGTTCACAAGTTTTCACATTAATGCTTTTTCTTATTGCCTGCAAGCAATGCTTCAAGTTTGGTTGCCAAAGAAAGATGTTTGATTGGCCAATAGCTGCATAGTATGAGTCATATGAAAGTGCTCATTGAACAGCTGAAACTTGTTAGGCAACCTAACCTTTTAGAGGTTTTGAGTACTCATTTTTATCTCAGAATAAAGACAGAATGTTGCCTTCAACACTGATGTCTAAGTCCATCAAGAAAAAGCTATTAGACCCTAATATAAAGCTTACAGGACACACAAGACATCCTTCATTTGAAGTGGGATTTCTCATATTTCTTTACATAACAGGTGATTGCTACAGCAATATTGATTTCCTCTCTCCTTCTTCGGGCCCTATGTGTGATCCCTGCCACACGTAACGCTCACATCACTGGAACTCCCACTTCACCTTACCCTGCCAACTGCAAACCGTCTACCACCATTAACACTTAATCACAAAATTTCCCCCTAACTGCAACACATCCACCACACTTAACCCCCTTATGGGCAGACCCACTCTGCATATAACATCCTAACCTTAACCTCCCCATCACAATTATCCCCATCAAAAGGGATAACCTTACTAAATAAAATTCCACTCTAAGAGTTTCCATTAAAGCGCTGCCCACCCTAAGGGCCCTTTCATTAAACCAGTTCTCCACTCTAAGGGATCCTCCCACTCACCCCCTCACTAAAGCAGTCTCCCCATCATAAAGGAAACCCCACCTTAAGGGAACCCCCAATAAATCCGCTTACATTAACTGAAAGCCCCAGTTATATAAAAAATAAGAACCATTTTGGAACCTCCCAATAAACACCCCAATTTTATTCACCATTTGATGTCCACTTTTCTGCAGTCATCTTCTTCCACAGGGGCTTCCAACACTATCTTCTTTTTTTTAACTTTAGTTCAGTATTAGAGTATATGGTGGGGGCATCCCTTGTGAAGATTGCAATTATGGGGTAACCTCATTAATAATTATATTAGGATAACTTCTAGTTATTGATGTCGCAAACCTAAAAATTTGGGCTCGCGAACGGCGAACGTGAAGTTCCGCAAAAGTTTGCGAACGGGCGAACCGGGCAAACCGCCATAGACTTCAATAGGCAGGCGAATTTTAAAACCCACAGGGACTCTTTCTGGCCACAATAGTGATGGAAAAGTTGTTTCAAGGGGACTAACACCTGGACTGTGGCATGCCGGAGGGGGATCCATGGCAAAACTCCCATGGAAAATTACATAGTTGATGCAGAGTCTGGTTTTAATCCATAAAGGGCATAAATCACCTAACATTCCTAAATTGTTTGGAATAACGTGCTTTAAAACATCAGTTATGATGTTGTATCGATCAGGTAGTGTAAGGGTTACGCCCGCTTCACAGTGCGCAGTGTAGGTGGTATACCTGCCCTGTGACCATGCTTTGCAGACCAGGTATCAGTGGTCAGATGGACCCTTGCCCCAACACTGTGTGCCAGACATGCCATTATAGCAGACTTATATGGCTTTGGCGTTGCTTTTTGGTAATTAGAAGGCTGCTAAATGCCCTTGCGCACCACACGTGTTTTATGCCCAGCAGTGAAGGGGTTAATTAGGGAGCATGTAGGCAGCTTGTAGAGTTAATTTTAGCTTAAGTGTAGTGTAGTAGACAACCCAAAGTATTGATCTAGGCCCATTTTGGTATATTTCATGCCACCATTTCACCGCCAAATGCGATCAAATAAAAAAAAAATTGTTCACTTTTTCACAAACTTTAGGTTTCTCACAGAAATTATTTACAAACAACTTATGCAATTATGGCATAAATGGTTGTAAATGCTTCTCTGGGATCTCCTTTGTTCAGAAATAGCAGACTTATATGGCTTTGGCGTTGCTTTTTGGTAATTAGAAGGCTGCTAAATGCCACTGCGCACCACACGTGTTTTATGCCCAGCAATGAAGAGGTTAATTAGGGAGCATGTAGGCAGCTTGTAGAGTTAATTTTAGCTTAAGTGTAGTGTAGTAGACAACCCAAAGTATTGATCTAGGCCCATTTTGGTATATTTCATGCCACCATTTCACCGCCAAATGCGATCAAATTTAAAAAAAACTTAAATTTTTTCGCAATTTTAGGTTTCTCACTGAATTTATTTACAAACAGTTTGTGCAATTATTGCACAAATGGTTGTAAATGCTTCTCTGGGATCCCCTTTGTTCAGAAATAGCAGACATATATGACTTTGGCGTTGCTTTCTGGTAATTAGAAGGCCGCTAAATGCTGTTGCACATCACACGTGTATTATGGCTAGCAGTGAAGGGGTTAATTTGGTAGTTTGTAGGGAGCTTGCAGGGTTAATTTTAGCTTTAGTGTAGAGCCTCCCACCTGACACATCAGACCCCCTGATCCCTCCCAAACAGCTCCCTTCCCTCCCCCACCCCACAATTGTCCCGCCATCTTAAGTACTGGCAGAAAGTCTGCCATTACTAAAATAAAAGGTTTTTAAAAAAAAAAAGAAAAAAATTTTTTATAGCATATTTACATATGCTGTGGTGTAGCATCCCCCCTTAGCCCCCAACCTCCCTGATCCCCCCCAAAACAGCTCTCTAACCCTCCCCATCTGCCTTATTGGCGGCCATCTTGGGTACTGGCAGCTGTCTGCTATTATTTCACAGTCAAAAAAGTGTTGTTTTTTTAAAATGTACACTACTGTTACACCAGATATAAGTGGTGGCACTGGGCAAGTGGGCACAGTATACGCTGTGAGCCTGACACACACGCTGGCAGGCAGGCAACTGCAATTAGATTACACAGGGAAAAAAAAAAAAATCAGACAGATGTTCTAGCCCTAAAAAGGGCTTTTTGGGGTGCTGTCCTTACAGCAGAGATGAGTCCTTCAGGACTGTAGTGGACACTGAATACACTAGCCTAGCTATCGATTTCCCTATTAAATCAGCAGCAGCTACACTGTCCCTCCTCTCACTAAGAATGCAGCTTCCAAATGAATCTAAAATGGATGCTGTACAGGAGGTGGGAGGGTCTGGGAGGGAGGGTCTGCTGCTGATTGGCTGTAATGTGTCTTCTGACTGTGAGGTAGAGGGTCAAAGTTTACTCAATGATAAAGAATACGGGGCGGATTGAACATCGCATATGTTCGCCCGCCGTGGCGAACGCAAACATGCTATGTTCGCCGGGAACTATTCGCCGGCGAACTATTCGCGACATCACTACTTCTAGTACAGTTTTACTTATTTCCTCAAAAGTCTAACAAAATCATCAAAACTTGAATTTATAGTATTGACACTAGTTAGTCTGAGACAAGCACAATATTTACAAAAAAAGGAATATGAAATCCAACAGTTTTCTTTCATCATTCAGATGCCTTTTGTCACTGGTTCACCCAATATGTCCAGCTAGCTCCCAGTAGTGCAAAGCTGCTTCTTTAACATGATACCACTTTTTGAGTGTGAGACCTAAGACTGCCAGAGTATATATGAGTCTGAGAGACAGATAGCTACTGTTAGTGAGTGATTCAACCAGTTTGTGTGAAATAGAGACAGTGTCAGAATGAAAGACAGCCTGCTTGATTATGTGAGACAGAAACACTTCATGTGTGAGAGTATGTGTGTGTGTATATATGAGTGTATGCATTAGTGTTCATCTGCCTCTCTAATCAGTTTATAAGTCTTGCACTAGTCTTACAAACATGTAAATATTGTTTATTCCATTGTACTTGCTACTAACTGTATTTATGTAATACATGCACTTGCTTAAAGACCAGAGAGTGTATACTATAGGGTGGTTGGGTTTAATTTCAGAATTTTCATGCATTTAGGGCCAGATTAAGAGTGGAGTGCTAACATTTGCGCGCATGCAATTTTGGGTTTTCACGTTTGCTCGCAAGTTAAATTGCGCTCATATTACAAGTTGAAAGTAAATGCAAATGAGTGAGCGCAAAGTAGAATTACACCAATAATAACACCATCTAATAAAAAGTATAAAAAAAATTACACAGAAAAGTTATAAGATAAGATCTTTGGTTAATTTTCTAAAAGTGCCCCAAATGACATCAAAATAGAGGGCATTATAGTTTTTATTAACCCCTTAAGGACAAGGCCATTTTTTAATTTCTTTCCCTTAAGGACCAGGGCTATTTTTAAATTTCTGCGGTGTTTGTGTTTAGCTGTAATTTTCCTCTTACTCATTTACTGTACCCACACATATTATATACAGTTTTTCTCACCATTAAATGGAATTTCTAAAGATACTATTATTTTCATCATATCTTATAATTTACCATAAAAGAATGATAAAATATGATGAAAAAATGGAAAAAAACACTCTTTTTCTAACTTTGAATCCCATAATCTGTTGCACATCTACAACCACCAAAAAAACACCCATGCTAAATAGTTTCTAAATTTTGTCATGAGTTTAGAAATACCCAATGTTTACATGTTCTTGCTTTTTTTGAAAGTTATAGGGCAAATTTGCTATTTCCAAACCATTTTTTTTTTTAAATTAGCTATAGTTACATTGGAACACTGATCTCTGTCCGTAATCCCTGAATATCCCTTGACGTGTATATATATTTTTTTTAGTAGACAACCCAAAGTATTGATCTAGGCCCATTTTGGTATATTTCATGCCACCATTTCACCGCCAGATGCGATCAAATAAAAAAAATCGTTCACTTTTTCACAAACTTTTTCACAAACTTTAGGTTTCTCACTGAAATTATTTACAAACAGCTTGTGTAATTATGGCACAAATGGTTATAAATGCTTCTCTGGGATCCCCTTTGTTCAGAAATAGCAGACATATATGGCTTTGGCATTGCTTTTTGGTAATTAGAAGTCCGCTAAATGCCACTGAGCACCACACTTGTATTATGCCCAGCAGTGACGGGGTTAATTAGGTAGCTTGTAGGGAGATTGAAGGGTTAATTTTAGCTTTAGTGTAGAGATCAGTCTCCCACCTGACACATCCCACCCCCTGATTCCTCCCAAACAGCTCTCTGCCAGTACTAAAATAAAATAAAAGTTTTGTTTTTTTAAATAAAAAAAAAATATTTAAATGTGTAGGATCCACCCTTAGCCCTCAACCTCCCTGATCCCCCCCAAATAGCTCTCTAACCCTCCCCCCACTAACTATTTGCCACCATTTTGGGTACTGGTAGCTGTCTGCCAGTACCCACTTCGCAATAAAATGTGGCCATTCTTTTTTTTTTATTATTCTTTTTTTCTGTAGTGTAGCTGCCACTCCCCTCCCAGATCCCTTTTTCAGATTTATTTTTCCCTTCCCTGCCACCCACCACCCTCTCCCACCATTTACATTTTTAAGATGCGTCAAGATTGCGCACGTGCATGTGCACACGCGCTTCCGCGCACACCCGACAAGCATTTCCCATTGATGGCCAGAATCTAACCAACGATTGGCTGCCCACCCGCCTTCCTGCAGCTGCTCCCACCCACCAACAATCTGCACCATCGCTGGCCGATGCAGAGAGGGCCACAGAGTGTCTCTCTCTGCATCACTGTGCCAAAAAAGGTATTGCAGTGATAGCTCAATATCGAGGCATCACAGCAATACCTTGAAAGCGGCTGGAAGCGATCAAGATCACTTCCAGACGCTTGAAACCCCTAATGTCATACAGGGTACATCGCTGGTCTTTAAAGACCAGTTTGTATGTGATGTACCCTGTACAACGTGTTTTGTTAAGGGGTTAAAAAAAAGTATTTTTTTTATAATAAAACAAAAACTGCACTAAGCAGTTTTGGGGCTTTAAAGTTGGGGGGGAGTGGTGTTAGAGAAAACATGGCACTGAAAAGTGTCTTTACATTGCGGTCTATGGGAACTGTGTGTTCCCTGTAAATAATATGTACAGTATGTATATGCTTGTATACATATATATAATTATGTGTTAATATGTGTGTATATATATATATATATATATATATATATATATATACACACATTAGCGTGCGCTGGTATTACTAAGTGAAGCATTAATATTGCTTTCAATAAAGGGATTTTTAGCACTCTACTTGTAATCTGGTCCTAAATGTTTTAACTTTATATTTACATTAAAAATGTCACATTCCAATCTTTTCCACTTAAGGGAATATGTTCTAAATATTTATAGATAGATATTCCTATATATAAATTAGTATATTTCTGTATCTATATATAATTATATATATATATATATATATATATATATATAAATATATATATATATATATATATATATATATATATATATATATATATATACTGTATAGGTATAGATATATATTGTACCAAAAATACCATAAGATATATATATATATATATATATATATATAAACCGCTGGCACCCTAGCATTTGCATTGGAAGGTGAGAGTGCTCTCTTTGAACATTGTATATATATAAACATATATGTATTTATGAATAAATAGAACATATTCTGCTATGTGAAAAACATTGGAATGTGAAATCTTCATATTTTTATGTCGGGTTAGCGCACTTGAGAATATGCGTTCTGGTTAGTGCAAGAGTGGGGTGCTAATTTTTTACCCACTTTATTTCTCCATTGACTTCTATGGAGGAATAGGTTATTGCACACACAATATTCTAACTTCGGCTTTTGTGCGCATCAGGTTAGGGTGAGAGCAATCACCTTTTACCTTCAACTCATAATACGAGGGCATCATGATACTCACAAAATGTTTACTTCTAGCGCAGTTAGCGCTCTAGTGAAAGCGTTAAATACTGCTCCTAGTCTAACAACCTGTAAAATGGCATCTGCAATAAAGGAATTGGCCAACTTAAGAGCTTTAAAGGGATACTAAACCCCAAAAAATTATTTCATGATTCAGCTAGAGAAAACAATTTTATACAACATTCCAATTTACTTCTATTATCTAATTTGCTTCATTTTTTGATATCCTTTGTTAAAGAAATAGCAATGCACATGGGTGAGCCAATCACACTAAGCATCTATGTGCCACTACCAATCAGCAGCTACTGAGCCTATCTAGATATGCTTTTCAGCAAAGGATATCAAGAGAATGACGCAAATTAGATAATAGAAGTAAATTAGAAAGCTGTTTAAAATTGCATACTCTTTCTAAATCATGAAAGAAAAAAAAATTGGTTTCATGTCCCTTTAATCCTATCCTGAATTTCATCCAAGGAAGGCTCTGCTTGAAGAGAATCAGACAAGATGTCGAACCAATAAGATGCCGCACTAGTCACGGTGGCAATACACACTGCAGGTTGCCATTGGAGACCTTGATGAACATAAATCTTTTTTAAATAACCCTCCAGCTTCTTGGCCATTGGATCCATAAAAGAGCAGATATCTTCAATAGGAATAGTGGTTCTTTTAGCTAGAGTGAAAATGCCACCTTCAACTTTGGGTACAGTATACCAAGGGTCTTTAATGGAGTCCTCGACAGGAAACATTTTCGTGAAAATGGGAGACGAGGAAAAAGACACCCCTGGTTTCTCCCATTCCTGTGAGATAATCTCCCAAGCACGGTCCTGCACAGGAAAAACCTCCGAAGTGGAAGGTTCATCAAAGAAACTATTAAGTTTACTAGATTTCTTAGGAGTGACAACGACAGGGGTATTGGAGTCATCTAAAGTACCTAAAACCTCCTTTAACAATACATAAAGGTGTTCAAGCTTAAATCTGAAGTATACCACCTCAGTCTCATTCTGTGCGAATCTGAGATTTCACCCTCAGAAAGTCCCGATGTATCTTCCTCATCAGACTTAACCTGTAATCTGGGAATGGCAGCTAATGCCGCAGATACAGCTGAAGATACCTGGGCAGCAATTTCTGCTTTTAAATAAACTCAACTAGGAGTTATAGAGGAACCGCAGGGCACTGCATGTGACGTCATTGAGGCTTGGGACGTAGCAGGAGAAAGCTGGGGTATTATTTTAACAGCATCATCCTGAGAGACATTAGGCTCAAAAATGTTACCTTTATTTTGCAAGGTTTTCTTGACACATGAAGAACAAAATTGCATAGGAGCTGCAATTAGTGATGTCGCGGACCTAAACTTTTCAGTTCGCGAACGGAGAACGCAAACTTCTGCAAATGTTCGCGAACCGGCGAACCGGGTGAACCGCCATAGACTTCAATAGGCAGGTGAATTTTAAAACCCACAGGGACTCTTTCTGGCCACAATAGTGATGGAAAAGTTGTTTCAAGGGGACTAACACCTGGACTGTGGCATGCCGGAGGGGGATCCATGGCAAAACTCCCATGGAAAATTACATAGTTGATGCAGAGTCTGGTTTTAATCCATAAAGGGCATAAATCACCTAACATTCCTAAATTGTTTGGAATAATGTGCTTTAAAACATCAGGTATGATGTTGTATCGATCAGGTAGTGTAAGGGTTACGCCCGCTTCACAGTGACAGACCAAACTCCCCGTTTAACGCACCGCAAACAACCGCAAACAGTCCATTTGCACAACCGCAAACTCCCCATTTGCACAAGGTTGGACCTGAGCTCTGCAATGACGGCATTCTAGTGGTGGCAACAGCATGCGTTGATTGGCGTGCTGTCTGGCTGACCCCGGGTGCCGATGCATGCTGTCTAACTGTGCCACTAGCTCCTTGCGACGACCTCCCCCTGCTTCCAACTCGTCTCCTCCTCCTCTCTCTCTCCCCATCTGAACTTTCCCCCTGTTCTTCTTCTCTTCTAGCGGGCACCCACATGACATCCACGGACGCATCGTCATCATCAACCACTTCACTTGTATCTGACAACTCAGCAAAGGAATCAGCAGCGGGTACAACATCATCATCATCACACCGTACGTCCATGTGTGTAATGCTGCCTGACTGAGACATATCCCTGTTATCTACATCCTCTGGCAATAATGGTTGCGCATCACTCATTTCTTCCAACTGATGTGTACATAACTCCTCTGACAGATCAAGTGAAGCGGCTGTGGTGCTAGTGTTGGTGGTGGCGGCAGGCGGGCGAGTGGTAACTTGAGAGGTGCCCGAAGCTAAGCTGGAGGAGGATGGTGCGTCAAGGTTCTGAGCGGAAGCTGTAGAAGATTGGGTGTCCTGTGTTAGCCAGTCAACTATGTCCTCAGAACTTTTCGAGTTCAGGGTACGTGGCCTCTGAACACTGGGCATTATTCTAGGGCTAAAGGGAATCACAGCACCACGACCACGATGGCCCCTGCGGGGTGGCCTGCCTCTGCCTGTCATTTTTTTTTCGATTAGTGGTACTATGCGTGCAAGCTACGTCTGTGACAACAGATATGAGTGGCACTGTGCACTGGCAGAAGTTGACAGAGTAGACGCTGTAGGCCTGACACACACGCTTGCAGACAACTAACTGCTATTCAATCTATTACAGTCAAAATTGTATTTTTTTTTAAATGTACACTACTGTTACACCAGATATGAGTTGCACTGGTGTGACACTGTGCCCTGGCAGGCCCTGAAACGCACACGTGTGAAGGAAACTGACTGCTATTATTTCACAGTCAAATTTCTAGTTTTTTTTTTAATGTACACTACTGTTACACCAGATATGAGTTGCACTGGTGTGACACTGTGCCCTGGCAGGCCCTGAAACGCACACGTGTGAAGGAAACTGACTGCTATTATTTCACAGTCAAAAAAGTGTTTTTTTTTTAAATGTACACTACTGTTACACCAGATATGAGTTGCACTGGTGTGACACTGTGCCCTGGCAGGCCCTGAAACGCACACGTATGAAGGAAACTGACTGCTATTATTTCACAGTCAAATTTCTAGTTTTTTTTTTAATGTACACTACTGTTACACCAGATATGAGTTGCACTGGTGTGACACTGTGCCCTGGCAGGCCCTGAAACGCACACGTGTGAAGGAAACTGACTGCTATTATTTCACAGTCAAAAAAGTGTTTTTTTTTTTAAATGTACACTACTGTTACACCAGATATGAGTTGCACTGGTGTGACACTGTGCCCTGGCAGGCCCTGAAACGCACACGTGTGAAGGAAACTGACTGCTATTATTTCACAGTCAAATTTCTAGTTTTTTTTTAATGTACACTACTGTTACACCAGATATGAGTTGCACTGGTGTGACACTGTGACCTGGCAGGCACTGAAACGCACACGTGTGAAGGAAACTGACTGCTATTATTTCACAGTCAAAAAAGTGTTGTTTTTTTTAAATGTACACTACTGTTACACCAGATATGAGTTGCACTGGTGTGACACTGTGCAATGGCAGGCCCTGAAACACACACGTGTGAAGGAAACTGACTGCTATTATTTCACAGTCAAATGTCTAGTTTTTTTTTTAATGTACACTACTGTTACACCAGATATGAGTTGCACTGGTGTGACACTGTGCCCTGGCAGGCCCTGAAACGCACACGCGTGAAGGAAACTGACTGCTATTATTTCACAGTCAAATTTCTAGTTTTTTTTTTTTTAATGTACACTACTGTTACACCAGATATGAGTTGCACTGGTGTGACACTGTGCCCTGGCAGGCCCTGAAACACACACGTGTGAAGGAAACTGACTGCTATTATTTCACAGTCAAATTTCTAGTTTTTTTTTTAATCCCTTAATGACCAAGGACTTACGCCATACGTCCTCAGAAAAAATACAGTTAACGCCTGAGGACGTATAGCGTACGTCCTCGGTTTGAAAAGCAGCTGGAAGTGATCCTGATTGCTTCCAGCTGCTTTCCGGTTATTGCAGGATATCGAGGCATCCTGCAATAACAAATTTTACCCCTCCGGTGCAGAGAGAGCCACTCTGTGGCCCTCTCTGCCCCGGGCATTGATGGCCGCATTCGTTGGTGGGTGGGAGCTGAAGTGGGAGGCGGGTGGGCGGCCATCGATGCAGTCCTTGTCAGAGAGAGGGGTGGGATCGGGGGCACGCGCTCGTGCACGGGAGGAGGCGGGCGGGCGCGTGCACGGGGAGGGAGCGGATGGGAACCGCTGCACTACAGAAAAAAATGTTTTATAAGTGGGAGAAAGGGGTGCAAAATATTTAGTACTTGGAAATCTGGGATCTGGGAGTGGGTGGGGGATTGGTCTTGGGGGGGGGGAGCTACACTACAGAAAAATGAAATAAAAAAAATAAAAAAACATTTTATTTGCAAACTGGGTACTGGCAGACAGCTGCCAGTACCCAATATGGCCCCCAATAAGGCAGAGGGGGAGGGTTAGGAAGCTGTTTTGGGGGGGATCAGGGAGGTTGGGGGATCAAGGGGGATCCTACACAACAGCATATGTAAATATGCTAAAAAAATATATATAAAAAAAAAGATACCTTTTATTTTAGTACTGGCAGACTTTCTGCCAGTACTTAAGATGGCGGGGAAAATTGTGGGGTGGATTGAACTTGAATCTGATTGGCTGATTCAATCAGCCAATCAGATTTTTCTACCTTAATTCCGATTGGCTGATAGAATCCTATCAGCCAATCAGAATTCGACGGACGCCATCTTGGATGACGTCATTTAAAGGTACCTCATTCCTCATTCAGTCGTTGGCCGGGATGGATGCTCCGCGTCGGAGGAGCGAAGAAAGAAGATTGAAGATGCCGCTTGATGGAAGAGGCTGCCGGATGGAAGAAGACTTTGCTGCCGCTTGGATAAAGACATCGCTCGGATCGGATGAGGATTTCGGCCCGGTTGGGTGAAGACAAGGTAGGGAGATTTTCAGGGGGGTAGTGTTAGGTTTTTTTAAGGGGGGTTTGGGTGGGTTTAGAATAGGGGTATGTGGGTGGTGGGTTGTAATGTTGGGGGGGGGGGTGTTGTGTTCTTTTTTTTTACAGGCAAAAGAGCTGTTAACTTGGGGTAAATACTCTGCAAAAAGCCCTTTTAAGGGCTGGTACAGAGCTGGGTATTTTATAATTTAGAATAGGGTAGGGAATCTTTTATTTTGGGTGGCTTTATTATTTTATTAGGGGGCTTAGAATAGGTGTAATTAGCTTAAAATTGCTGTAATCTTTTTTTCTTTTGTAATTTAGTGGGGGGTTTTTGTAATTTAGTTTAGTTTATTTAATTGTATTTTTAGATAGATATTTGTAGTTTATTTAATTTATTGATAGTGTAGGTGTATTTGTAATTTAGGTTAGGATTTATTTTACAGGTAATTGGGTAATTATTTTAACTAGGTAGCTATTAAATAGTTATTAACTATTTAATAGCTATTGTACCTAGTTACAATAAATACCAAGTTACCTGTAAAATAAATATAAACCCTAAAATAGCTACAATGTAATTATTAATTACATTGTAGCTATCTTAGGGTTTATTTTATAGGTAAGTATTTAGATTTAAATAGGAATATTTTCATTAATAATATTAATATTAGATTTATTTTAATAAGAGTTTAGTTAGGGATGTTAGAGTTAGATAGGGTTATTATACTTAATATATATATAATATAATAATGATATTAACTATATTAACCCTAATATAATTAGGGTTAATATAGTTAATATATATAATATAATAATTATATTAACTATATTAACCCTAATATAATTAGGGTTAATATAGTTAATATAGCTGGCGGCGGTGTAGGGGGATTAGATTAGGTGTTAATGTGTTTAATATAGCTGGCGGCGGTGTAGGGGGATTAGATTAGGGGTTAATACATTTATTATAGGTGGCAGCGGTGTAGGGGGATTTAGATTGTAGGCAAAAGAGCTGATTACTTTGTGACAAAGCCCCGCCAAAAGCCCTTTTAAGGGCTGGTAAAAGAGCAGTTTTCTTTGGGGCATGCCCCGCAAAAAGCCCTTTTAAGGGCTGGCAAAAGAGAAGTTTACTTTGGGGTAATGCCACGCAAAAAGCCCTTTTCAGGGCTATTTGTAGGGTTAGACTTAGGTTTAGTGATAGGGATAGTTTAGTATTTTAGGGGTTAAATAATTTAATATAGATGGCGGCGGGATAGGGGGATTAGATTAGGGGTTAATAATTTTAAAATAGATGGCGGCGGGGTAGGGGCTCACTTTAGAGGGTAGGTAAGGTAGATGGCGGCGGTGTTAGTGGCTCACTTTAGGGGGTTGTAGATTTAATATAGCTGGCGGCGGGGTCCGGGAGCGGCGGTTTAGGGGTTAATAACTTTATTAGGTGGCGGCAGGGTCCGGGAGCGGCGGTTTAGGGGTTAATACATTTTTTATTGTTAGGATAGTGAGGGGGGATAGCGGATAGAGGGTTAGACGTGTCGGGCTATGTTTAGGAGGCGTGTTAGACAGTGCGGGTGATTTCATACTTTAGTCAGGTTTTGTAGGCGCCGGCAGTTTCTAAAGTGGCGCAAGTCACTGGCGACTCCAGAAATTTGTACTGACGCAGATTTCTGGACATCGCTGGTTTATCCGACTTATGCCAGTTTAGCATCTGACGGCGCCGTATATTGGATAGCTCGAGTTGCGAGCTGAAACTGCGGGCGACGCGGGTTCCCTCGCTTGTGCCGCAAACTACGCCGTATATCGGATCTCGCCCCTGGTGCGCAGTGGCATTTAGCCGGCCTTCTAATTATCAAAAAGCAATGTCAAAGCCATATATGTCTGCTATTTCTGAACAAAGGGGATCCCAAAGAAAAATGTACAACCATTTATGCCATAATTGCACAAGCTATTTGTAAATAATTTCAGTGAGAAACCTAAAGTTTGTGAAAAATTTGTGAAAAAGTGAACAATTTTTTTTATTTGATCGCATTTGGTGGTGAAATGGTGGCATGAAATATACCAAAATGGGCCTAGATCAATACTTTGGGATGTCTTCTAAAAAAAAATATATACATGTCAATGGCTATTCAGGGATTCCTGACAGATATCAGTGTTCCAATGTAACTAGCGCTAATTTTGAAAAAAAAAATGGTTTGGAAATAGCAAAGTGCTACTTGTATTTATGGCCCTATAACTTGCAAAAAAAGCAAAGAACATGTAAACATTGGGTATTTCTAAACTCAGGACAAAATTTAGAAACTATTTAGCATGGGTGTTTTTTGGTGGTTGTAGATGAGTAACAGATTTTGGGGGTCAAAGTTAGAAAAAGTGTGTTTTTTCCATTTTTTCCTCATATTTTAAAAAAATTTTTATAGTAAATTATAGGATATGATGAAAATAATGGTATCTTTAGAAAGTCTATTTAATGGCAAGAAAAACGGTATATAATATGTGTGGGTACAGTAAACGAGTAAGAGGAAAATTACAGCTAAACACAAACACCGCAGAAATGTAAAAATAGCCCTGGTCCCAAATGGACAGAAAATGGAAAAGTGCTGTGGTCATTAAGGGGTTAATGTACACTACTGTTACACCAGATATGAGTTCAACTGGTGTGACACTGTGCCCTGGCAGGCCCTGAAACGCACATGTGTGAAGGAAACTGACTGCTATTATTTCACAGTCAAAAAGTGTTGTTTTTTTTAAATGTACACTACTGTTACACCAGATATGAGTGGTGGCACTGGGCAAGTGGGCACAGTATACGCTGTGAGCCTGACACACACGCTGGCAGGCAGGCAACTGCAATTAGATTACACAGGAAAAAAAAAAAAAGCAGACTGATGTTCTAGCCCTAAAAAGGGCTTTTTCGGCTGCTGTCCTTACAGCAGAGATCAGATGAGTCCTTCAGGACTGTAGTGGACACTGAATACACTAGCCTTGCTATCGATTTTCCTATTAAATCAGCAGCAGCTACACTGTCCCTCCTCTCACTAAGAATGCAGCTTCCGAATGAATCTAAAATGGATGCTGTCCAGGAGTTGGGAGGGTCTGGGAGGGAGCATCTGCTGCTGATTGGCTGGAATGTGTCTGCTGACTGTGAGGTACAGGGTCAAAGTTTACTCAATGATGATGAAAAAAATTAATCCACAACCCAAATCAAAAGTTTTAATCTTTATAATGAAAAAAAATGAAATTATAAGCAGAAGAATCAAACTGAAACAGCTGCCTGAAGAACTTTTCTACCAAAAACTGCTTCTGAAGAAGAAAAAAACATCAAAATGGTAGAAGTTAGTAAATGTATGCAAAGAAGACCAAGTTGCTGCTTTGCAAATATGATCAACAGAAGCTTCATTTTTAAAAGCCCAGGAAGTGGAAAATGACCTAGTAGAATAAGCCGTAATCCTCTGAGACGGGGATTTACCCGACTCTAAATAAGCATGATGAATCAAAATGCTTTAACCAAAATTGCAAAGAAATGGCAGAAGCCTTCTGACCAGAATCAGAAAGGATAACAAATAGACTAGGAGTCTTCCTGAAATCTTAGTAGCTTCAACATAACATTTCAAAGCTCTTACCACATCCAAAGAATGCAAAGATCTCTCCAGAGAAATCTTAGGATTAGGACACAAAGAAGGGACAACAATTTCTGTACTAATGTTGTTAGAATTCACAACTTTAGGAAAAAAAAATTAAATGAAGTCCGCAAAACCGCCTTATCCTGATGAAAAATCAGAAAAAGAGACTCACAAGAAAGAGCAGATAATTCACAAACTCTTCTAGCAAAAGAGATGGCCAAAAGGAACACCACTTTCCAAGAAAGCAATTTAATGTCCAGAGAATGCATAGGCTCAAACGGAGGAGCCTGTAAAGCCTTCAAAACCAAATTAAGACTCCAGGGAGGAGAAATTGATCTAATGACAGGCCTGATCTAAACCAAAGCCTGTACAAAACAATGAATATCAGGGAGTTTAGTAATTCTTCTTTGGAATAGGACAGAAAGAGCAGAAATTTGTCCTTTCAAGGAACTTGCAGACAAACCCTTATCTAAACCATCCTGAAGAAACTGTAAAATTCTAGGAATTCTAAAAGAATGCCAAGAGAATTTATGAGAAGAGCACCATGAAATGTAAGTCTTCCAAACTCGATAATAGATCTTTCTAGAAACAGATTTATGAGCCTGCAACATAGTATTAATCACTGAGTCAGAGAAACCTCTATGACTAAGCACTAAGCGTTCAATTTCCATACCTTCCAATTTGATGATTTGAGATCCTGATGGAAAAAAACGAACCTTGAGATATAAGGTCTGGCCTTAATGGAAGTGGCCAAGGTTGGCAACTGGACATCCGAACAAGATCCACATACAAAAACCTGTGCGGCCATGCTGGAGCCACCAGCAGCACAAAGAATGCTCCATGATGATTTTCGAGATCACCCTTGGAAGAAGAACTAGAGGCGGAAAAATATTGGTTGAAAACTCCTCGGAAGTGTCAATGTATTCACTGTTTCCGCCTGATGATCCCTGGACCTGGATAGGTACCTGGAAAGTTTCTTGTTTAGATGAGATGCTATCAGAACTATTTCTGGAAGCCCCTACATCTGAACAATTTGAAAAAACACAGTTGAAAAAACACATCTGGGTGAAGAGACCACTCTCCTGGATGTAAGGTCTGACGACTGAGATAATCTGTTTCCCAATTGTCTATACCTGGGATATGGACCGCAGAAATTAGACAGGAGCTGGATTCCACCCAAGCAAGTATCCAAGATACTTCTTTCATAGCCTGAGGACTGTGAGTCCCACCCTGATGATTGACATATGCCACAGTTGTGACATTGTCTGTCTGAAAACCAATAAACGGCTCTCTCTTCAATAGAAGCCAAAATTGAAAAGCTCTGAGAATCGCATGGAGTTCCAAAATATTGATTGGTAATCTCGCCTCATTCCATTTTGAAGAAAGCTTCCAATTAGAAACATATTACTTGGGGAAGAATTAGGTTTCTGTTCCTTATTAAGAACACAAATGTTTATAAGCTTAAGATTTACCCTTAGAACTTAATCTTGAGGCAAAAAAACTCCCCCACAGTAACAATTGAAAGTATTGAATCCAACTGTGAACCAAATAATTTATTACCTTGGAAGGAAAGAAAATAGAAATCTGGATTTAGAAATCAAATCAGCATTCCATAATTTAAGCCACAAAGTTCTTCTAGCTAAAATAGCTAAAGACATAGATTTAACCTCAATTTTGATAATATCAAATGGCATCACAAATGAAATTATTAGCATGTTGAATCAAGTTAACAATGCTAAACAAATCATAATCCGATACTTGTTGCGCTAAAATTTCCAACCAAAAAAGAGAAAACACCTGCAACATAAGCCAAAGAAATTGCAGGCCTAAGAAAAGGACCTGAAAATAAATATATTTTTCTTAGATAAGATACAAGTTTCTCATCTAAAGGATCTTTAAAATAAATACTATTTTCCATAGGAATAGTAGTACGTTGGCAAGAGTAGAGATAGCCCCATTAACTTTGGAGATCTTTTCCCAAAACTCCAAACTAACTGAAGGATACAATTTTTAAAACCTGAAAGAAGGAATAAAAGAAGTACCAGGCCTATTCCATTCCCTAGTATTAGGAACTGGAAAAAAAACCTCTGAAGCAACCACAGGAGGTTAATAAACAGAATTTAAATGTTAACTAGCCTTAAAATCAAAAGGACTAGTCTCCTCAATATCCAATATAATCAACACTTTTTCAACAAAGAACGAAGGTACTCCATTAAAATAAAAAAGTAGATTTGTTAGTGTCAATATCTGAAGAAGGATCTTCTGAATCAGATAAATCCTCATCAGAGAAGGATAATTCAGTATGTTGTCGGTCATTTGAAAATTTATCAACTAAACGAGAAGTTTAAAAAAGACCTATACATTTTATTAGAAGGCGGAATGGCAGACAAAGCCTTCAGAATAGAATCAGAAAAATATTCTTATAAATTCCCAGGTATATCTTGTACATTAGATGTTAAAAGAATAGCAATAGACAAGGCATTAATACAGATGAACATTTTCTCTGCATGTAAAAGTTTATCATGATAACTTATTACAAACCACAGCTAAAGATAAAATTCATAACATTAAAATAAATGAACTTAGCTTTGGTAGGAATGATATCAGTCAGCAGGAATCCAACAGTGTTTTCTGATACAGGAACAGTTTTGAGACATCTTGCAAATGTAATAGAAAAAACAACATATAAAGCAAAATATCAATTTCCTTATATGACAGTTTCAGGAATGGGAAAGAAATGCAAACAAAATAGGCCTCTGGAAATCAGAAGCAAAAAGAAATGAAGTCTTAAATAATGTCAAAAAGTTTGGCACCAAGTATGACTCCCACAACTGACAAAATATTTTTTGGCGCCAAAAACGTCTGCAACAAACACGAGCATCATAGATGACGCAAGCTCGTGAAAAAACTCGGCGCCAACTAAGACGCCGGAAATGCCAAATTTATGTCAACAAACGTTATTCTTGCGCCAAAAAAGTCTCGCGCCAAGAATGACGCAATAAAATTATAGCATTTTGCGCTCTCGCAAGCCTAATACAACCCGCAATTTAGAAAAAACTTCAGGTAAGAAAAAAAGTTGTTTTTTTTTTGTTTGTTTTTTAAATGCATTTCCCAAATATGAAACTGACAGTCTGCAAAAAAAGGAAATATACTGATAAACCTGAATCATGGCAAATATAAGTAGAAACATATATTTAGAACTTTAAACATAAAGTGCCAAACCATAGCTAAGAGTGTCTTAAATAAAAGAAACATACTTACCAAAAGACACTCATCTACATAAAGCAGATAGCCAAACCAGTACTGAAACGAGAATCAGCAGAGGTAATGGTATATAAGAGTATATCGGCGATCTGAAAAGGGAGGTAGGAGATGAATCTCTACGACCGATAACAGAGAACCTATTAAAAAGATCCCCGTTAGGATGACCATTGTATTCAATAGGAAATACTCCCTTCACATCCCTCTGACATTCACTGTACTCTGAGAGGAATCAGGCTTCAAAATGCTGAGAAGCGCATATCAACGTAGAAATCTAGCACAAACTTACTTCACCACCTCCATAGGAGGCAAAGTTTGTAAAACTGAATTGTGGGTGTGGTGAGGGGTGTATTTAGAGGCATTTTGAGGTTTGGGAAACTTTGCCCCCCCTGGTAGGATTGTATATCCCATACGTCACTAGCTCATGGACACTTGCCAATTACATGAAAGAAAAGCACTTACCTGCTCCGCTGTCCGGCATGTAGACAGTTACAAGGTATGAGAAGACACAGTTCTTCACAGAGACCTTTGAAAAAGAAGAACAGAGTAGCCAACTCTAGCTTTCAACCCTAGGCCAGCAATTGTTAGGAAAACGCAGTAAGTACCTCTTCAAACCTTTACATTTTTCATAACTGCTATTTCCAATACAACATAGTGCAAAACGTGGAGTTCTAACAGCCATTCTCCTCTCCCACCAAGCATGACTGCAGCACAAGCACAGTAACTCTGCAGGGGGTGTGTAAACTATTGCTGGCAGCAGCTTTTCCACCCAACACAAACATATCCAAATTGATAAATTTCCTCTGCATGAACAATAAACATTCACATCACAGGACAATATCCAGGGGTAGTAAAAACACCTCATAGTTTATTAGACCCATTTAAAAACATCACAAAACATTAAGTGAATATGATCTATGGTCCCTCTGCTGTTTGGATCTTTCTTTTAGCACCTAAGTGTGATGTTTTTAAATGGGTCTAATAAATGTTGGGATGGGGATGTATACTGTTAATGTAGAGGCAATTTGTCTGTTTTATACAATTTCCAGCACATTTGTCTAATATTTAAATAAGAAACACAGAGTTCCCAATTAATTTACTGCTAAAAAGTATATTGATCAAAAAGAAGATTAAGAGTAAATGTAACTGTATGAGATACAGAGCTATAAGGTTATTTTTCTATCCCTTATATGTCATTTTCTAACATATTCAGCAGAATTAAATAAGGTATGGTTGCCATATTGCAGATTTAACGGAGGGCATATATGAAAAATACATCTGTCAGGTTTCTTATACATTATACAAAACATTTCTTTAAATAGACCCTGACATACAGTATGTATTTTTCCTAAGTTTAAAGCGGCAATGTGACAACCCTAAAATAAGGTACAATTAACAAATTATACATTTTAAAATTAACTTAGGACCATGTTCCCTGATACCATATGCACAATTTTAGCATATGATCCAGATGTCTAGCCTTTAAAAGGGGATTTGTATAAGGATATAGAATCACCCTGGACATCAACTGCCCCGTTAGCAATAGCCATATTATCCATATTCTACCGGTTAGTAATGTCATTGTTTTGACAAAAATGCATGCTTTATATACTAGATGTATAAAAAAGGATAAATAAAAATATTTCATATTACAGATGCTGACCTTAGGTAGTGATAATTTATGAAAAAACAGATATTTCTTTAAGTTTTCTCAATGAAGGATGAATGACTTGATAAAAGACGTTTTTGTAATCAGAAGTGATGTAAACAGATATAAAAAGAGTAATCCAAAGGAAAGTAGCAATAAGGTAAAAGAACACAATTAAAGGGTAAATGTTTGCAGTACAAATGATCAAATTCGTCAAATTGAACAGGGAGTTAGCGGGATTCAGCACTAAGTACTTCACATACCTGAAGTTCATATCCATCTAATAGTGGCAACGTTTTAGGTTTATTATAATATTTAGTTGTGGTGGGAAACAGTAATTTATCTTTTATAAAACATGTAGGTTTACCACAGTACTGCAGCTATGAGAACAATCCTGCAAGCAATGGTAGGGGGCTGTTGGAAAGGCAAGTTTATTTGGTATTGCAATATACATATTTTTTAGAATTGGTCCTTTATGTTTTACACAATGGGATTATTCTGTGTTTGATTTAATGTTTGTGTATCTGGGTGTCCCTTGATGTTGATTAATAAACAAATTTGCTAGATAGAACAGATTAAATGTAAGGTATATTCTTAATCAAAGGGACAGTAAACACCCTGAGATTTTAATATAATTTCATTATAGTAAAACAATTTTTCAATATACTTTATTGGCTCTGAAAATTGAGGATTTTCTAATTCTCATAACTTGAAATGCACACTTCAGGATTCTCAAGACTAACCCCTGCTAGATATCGTTGGTTTTAACATATAACAAGTGCAAGACAATTAATTTTATACTAAATTAATTATCTTGGCTAGCCTTTGTTGTCTGGAATTTGGCTATTAAAAACAACTGCAGCATACAAGATGTTAATTTGTTTTAAAAAAATGGACTTGGCTGATATGTTATTCTAAAACAAGACAAAATATATGTCTTGTAATTGCAAGGTGTTTACTCTCCCTTTACCTTGATAAACTATTTCAATCTTATCTGTTTGTTAAAAAAATCCTCTGTGTCACTTGTTTTCAAGAGTTCTGTGTCCCACAATCTGTAGCAGGAGGTCATCACTTGTTCTATCTTGCAGCTTCTGCTTCTTATGCCTTGGAGCCTCTGCTTCTTCTGGCTTATACAGACAGGCACAGCATCATCTGATCTGTATGACATCATAATGGCCAAGCTATCTGTTGCCTAGAGACAGGTCTACCTGTTTTGCTTTAGCCTTTAGGATGACATCACAATGATGATGAATCTATCTGTATCTACATTAAGTTAGGTTCAAGGACCAAATGGAGACATGGAATAAAGAGAGAAAACAAATATTTGAAGAAAACAAAAAAAGACAGGAATAAAAATAATGTAAAATAAATCTATAGAAAATGGGTTAGATGAAGGGCAACTTTAAGATTTAAATACAAGTGTGTGCACAAGTTTTCACATTAAGGCTTTTTCTTATTGCCTGCAAGCAATTTTTCCTGTTTGGTTGCCAAAAAGATGATTGATTGGCCAATAACTGCATAGTATAAGTCATATGAAAAAGGCTCATTGGACAGCTGAAACGTTTTAGGCAAAGTAGCCTTTTAGAGGTTTTGAGTACTCATTTTTACCTCAGAATAAAGACAGAATGTTGCCTTCAACACTGATGTCTAAGTCCATCAAGAAACATTAAAAAACTATTAAACCCTAATATAAAGATTACAGGACACACAAGACATCCTTCATTAGAAGTGGAATTTCTCATATTTCTTTACATAACAGGTGATTGCTACAGCAATATTGATTTCCTCTCTCCTTCTTTGGACCCTAACTGTGATCCCTGCCACACTTAACGCACTCATCACTGGAACTCCCACTTCACATAACCCCACCAACTGCAAACCCTCTACCACAATTAACAGTAAATCAACTAAATCCCTACCACACCTAATTTCTCCTAACTGCAACACATCCACCACACTTAACCACCTTATGGGCAGACACCCTCTGCATATAACCTCCTAACCACAACCTCCTCATTGCGATTATCCCCCATCAAAAGGGACAACCTCACTAACTAAAATCCCACTCTAAGTTTCCATTAAAGCACTGCCCACCCTAAGAGCCTTTCATTAAACCGGTTCCCCACTCCAAGGGATCCTCCCACTCACGTCCCTTATTAAAGCAGTCTCCGTTTTATAAAGGAAACCCCACTTTAAGGGAACCCCACCAAAACCCCTTACACTAACTGAGAGTGCCAGTTACAAAAAAAAAGAATAATTTTGGAACCCCTTCAATAAACACCCCAATTGAATTCACCATTTGATGCCCAATTTTCTGCAGTTATCTTCTTCCACAGGGACTTCCACCACCACCTTCTTTTTTAACTTTATATCAGTAATGATATTAGGATAACTTCTAGTACAGTTTTACTAATTTCCTGAAAAGTTTAACAAAATCATCAAAACATAAATTTATAGTATTGACACTAGTTAGTCTGGGACAAGCACCATGTTTACAAAAAAGGAAAATGAAATCCAACAGTTTTCTTTCATGATTCAGATAAAGCATTCAATTATAAACAACTTTACAATTTACTTCCCTTTTTTTAAAAAGCATACTTAGATAGGTTCAGGAACAGCAGTGCATTACTGTAAGCTACTTGTTGCCCGAAGGCTGCACATATATTCCTTTTGTCACTGGTTCACCCAATATGCCCATCTAGCTCCCAGTAGTGCAAAGCTGCTTCTTTAACATGATACCAAGAGAACAAAGCACTTTTTGAGTGTGAGACCTAAGACTGCCAGAGTATATATGAGTCTGAGAGACAGATAGCTAGTTAGTGAGTGATTCAACCAGTGTGTGTGAAATAGAGACAGTGTCAGAATGAAAGACAGCCTGCTTGATTATGTGAGACAGAAACACTTCATGTATATGTGTGTGAGTATGTGTGTGTATATATGAGTGTATGCATTTGTGTATCTGTCTCTCTAATCAGTTTATAAGTCTTGCACTAGTCTTACAAACATGTAAATATTGTTTATTCCATTGTACTTGCTACTAACTGTATTTATGTAATACATGCACTTGTATAAATTATTTTAATTTCTAAATGACCAGAGAGTGTGTACTATAGGGTGGTTGGGTTTAAATTCAGAATTTTCATGCATTTAGGGCCAGATTAAGAGTGGAGTGTTAACATTTGCACGCATTCAATTTTGGGTTTTCGTATTTGCTCGCAAATTAAATTGCGCTCATATTACAAGTTGAAAGTAAATGTGAATGAGTGAGCGCAAAGTAGAATTACACTAATAATAACACCATCTAAGAAAAAGTATTAAAAAAAAAAATACGCAGAAAAGTTATAAAGGCTCAAAGATATGAGTCTCTATGGCCTAGATTTGGAGTTCGGCGGTAAAAGGGCTGTTAACGCTCCGCGGGTTTTTTTCTGGCCGCACCATAAATTTAACTCTGGTATCGAGAGTTCAAACAAATGCTGCGTTAGGCTCCAAAAAAGGAGCGTAGAGCATATTTACCGCAAATGCAACTCTCGATACCAGAGTTGCTTACGGACGCGGCCGGCATCAAAAACGTGCTCGTGCACGATTCTCCCATAGGAAACAATGGGGCAGTTTGAGCTGAAAAAAAACCTAACACCTGCAAAAAAGCAGCGTTCAGCTCTTAACGCAGCCCCATTGTTTCCTATGGGGAAACACTTCCTACGTCTGCACCTAACACTCTAACATGTACCCCGAGTCTAAACACCCCTAACCTTACACTTATTAACCCCTAATCTGCCGCCCCCGCTATCGCTGACCCCTGCATTACACTTTTAACCCCTAATCTGCCGCTCCGTAAACCGCCGCCACCTACGTTATCCCTATGTACCCCTAATCTGCTGCCCCTAACACCGCCGACCCCTATGTTATATTTATTAACCCCTAATCTGCCCCCCACAACGTCGCCGACACCTGCCTACACTTATTAACCCCTAATCTGCCGAGCGGACCTGAGCGCTACTATAATAAAGTTATTAACCCCTAATCCGCCTCACTAACCCTATCATAAATAGTATTAACCCCTAATCTGCCCTCCCTAACATCGCCGACACCTACCTTCAATTATTAACCCCTAATCTGCCGACCGGAGCTCACCGCTATTCTAATAAATGTATTAACCCCTAAAGCTAAGTCTAACCCTAACACTAACACCCCCCTAAGTTAAATATAATTTTTATCTAACGAAATAAATTAACTCTTATTAAATAAATAATTCCTATTTAAAGCTAAATACTTACCTGTAAAATACATCCTAATATAGCTACAATATAAATTATAATTATATTATAGCTATTTTAGGATTAATATTTATTTTACAGGCAACTTTGTAATTATTTTAACCAGGTACAATAGCTATTAAATAGTTAAGAACTATTTAATAGTTACCTAGTTAAAATAATAACAAATTTACCTGTAAAATAAATCCTAACCTAAGATATAATTAAACCTAACACTACCCTATCAATAAAATAATTAAATAAACTACCTACAATTACCTACAATTAACCTAACACTACACTATCAATAAATTAATTAAACACAATTGCTACAAATAAATACAATTAAATAAACTATCTAAAGTACAAAAAATAAAAAAGAACTAAGTTACAGAAAATAATAAAATATTTACAAACATAAGAAAAATATTACAACAATTTTAAACTAATTACACCTACTCTAAGCCCCCTAATAAAATAACAAAGCCCCCCAAAATAAAAAATTCCCTACCCTATTCTAAAATACAAATATTACAAGCTCTTTTACCTTACCAGCCCTGAACAGGGCCCTTTGCGGGGCATGCCCCAAGAATTTCAGCTCTTTTGCCTGTAAAAAAAAACATACAATACCCCCCCCCCAACATTACAACCCACCACCCACATACCCCTAATCTAACCCAAACCCCCCTTAAATAAACCTAACACTACCCCCCTGATGATCTTCCTACCTTGTCTTCACCATGCCAGGTTCACCGATCCGTCCTGGCTCCAAGATCTTCATCCAACCCAAGCGGGGGCTAGACATCCACTGAAGAAGTCCAGAAGAGGGTCCAAAGTCTTCCTCCTATCCGGCAAGAAGAGGACATCCGGACCGGCAAACATCTTCTCCAAGCGGCATCTTCTATCTTCTTCCATCCGATGACGACCGGCTCCATCTTGAAGACCTCCAGCGCGGATCCATCCTCTTCTTCCGACGACTAGACGACGAATGACGGTTCCTTTAAGGGACGTCATCCAAGATGGCGTCCCTCGAATTCCGATTGGCTGATAGGATTCTATCAGCCAATCGGAATTAAGGTAGGAATTTTCTGATTGGCTGATGGAATCAGCCAATCAGAATATAGTTCAATCCGATTGGCTGATCCAATCAGCCAATCAGATTGAGCTCGCATTCTATTGGCTGTTCCGATCAGCCAATAGAATGCGAGCTCAATCTGATTGGCTGATTGGATCAGCCAATCGGATTGAACTTGATTCTGATTGGCTGATTCCATCAGCCAATCAGAAAATTCCTACCTTAATTCCGATTGGCTGATAGAATCCTATCAGCCAATCGGAATTCGAGGGACGCCATCTTGGATGACGTCCCTTAAAGGAACCGTCATTCGTCGTCTAGTCGTCGGAAGAAGAGGATGGATCCGCGCTGGAGGTCTTCAAGATGGAGCCGGTCGTCATCGGATGGAAGAAGATAGAAGATGCCGCTTGGAGAAGATGTTTGCCGGTCCGGATGTCCTCTTCTTGCCGGATAGGAGGAAGACTTTGGACCCTCTTCTGGACTTCTTCAGTGGATGTCTAGCCCCCGCTTGGGTTGGATGAAGATCTTGGAGCCAGGACGGATCGGTGAACCTGGCATGGTGAAGACAAGGTAGGAAGATCATCAGGGGGGTAGTGTTAGGTTTATTTAAGGGGGGTTTGGGTTAGATTAGGGGTATGTGGGTGGTGGGTTGTAATGTTGGGGGGGGGGTATTGTATGTTTTTTTTTACAGGCAAAAGAGCTGAAATTCTTGGGGCATGCCCCGCAAAGGGCCCTGTTCAGGGCTGGTAAGGTAAAAGAGCTTGTAATATTTGTATTTTAGAATAGGGTAGGGAATTTTTTATTTTGGGGGGCTTTGTTATTTTATTAGGGGGCTTAGAGTAGGTGTAATTAGTTTAAAATTGTTGTAATATTTTTCTTATGTTTGTAAATATTTTATTATTTTCTGTAACTTAGTTCTTTTTTATTTTTTGTACTTTAGATAGTTTATTTAATTGTATTTATTTGTAGCAATTGTGTTTAATTAATTTATTGATAGTGTAGTGTTAGGTTAATTGTAGGTAATTGTAGGTAGTTTATTTAATTATTTTATTGATAGGGTAGTGTTAGGTTTAATTATATCTTAGGTTAGGATTTATTTTACAGGTAAATTTGTTATTATTTTAACTAGGTAACTATTAAATAGTTCTTAACTATTTAATAGCTATTGTACCTGGTTAAAATAATTACAAAGTTGCCTGTAAAATAAATATTAATCCTAAAATAGCTATAATATAATTATAATTTATATTGTAGCTATATTAGGATGTATTTTACAGGTAAGTATTTAGCTTTAAATAGGAATTATTTATTTAATAAGAGTTAATTTATTTCGTTAGATAAAAATTATATTTAACTTAGGGGGGTGTTAGTGTTAGGGTTAGACTTAGCTTTAGGGGTTAATACATTTATTAGAATAGCGGTGAGCTCCGGTCGGCAGATTAGGGGTTAATAATTGAAGGTAGGTGTCGGCGATGTTAGGGAGGGCAGATTAGGGGTTAATACTATTTATGATAGGGTTAGTGAGGCGGATTAGGGGTTAATAACTTTATTATAGTAGCGCTCAGGTCCGCTCGGCAGATTAGGGGTTAATAAGTGTAGGTAGGTGTCGGCGACGTTGAGGGGGGCAGATTAGGGGTTAATAAATATAACATAGGGGTCGGCGATGTTAGGGGTAGCAGATTAGGGGTACATAGGGATAACGTAGGTGGCGGCGATTTGCGGTCGGAAGATTAGGGGTTAATTATTTTAAGTAGCTTGCGGCGACGTTGTGGGGGGCAAGTTAGGGGTTAATAGATATAATACAGGGGTCGGCGGTGTTAGGGGCAGCAGATTAGGGGTACATAAGTATAACGTAGGTGGCGGTCGGCAGATTAGGGGTTAAAAATTTTAATCGAGTGGCGGCGATGTGGGGGGACCTCGGTTTAGGGGTACATAGGTAGTTTATGGGTGTTAGTGTACTTTAGGGTACAGTAGTTAAGAGCTTTATAAACCGGCGTTAGCCAGAAAGCTCTTAACTCCTGCTATTTTCAGGCGGCTGGAATCTTGTCGTTAGAGCTCTAACGCTCACTGCAGAAACGACTCTAAATACCGGCGTTAGGAAGATCCCATTGAAAAGATAGGCTACGCAAATGGCGTAGGGGGATCTGCGGTATGGAAAAGTCGCGGCTGTAAAGTGAGCGTTAGACCCTTTAATCACTGACTCCAAATACCAGCGGGCGGCCAAAACCAGCGTTAGGAGCCTCTAACGCTGGTTTTGACGGCTACCGCCGAACTCTAAATCTAGGCCTCTATGTATACAAATGTATTTATGTATTTATATGTGTATTTATGTATTTACAGACATATATAAGAATTTAAACACATACATACACATATAGACATATATATAAGTGCATATATATATATATATATATATATACATATATATATATATATATAAGTGCATTGGAGCCCTTTGCAGTTAAGTACATGATAACATGTTAAATCATATTTATGCAATATTCATATTTAATATGAGCTAGATTACAAGTGGAGCGCTAAATTATATAAATATATTATAATTAAAATGAAAAGACAAGAGGGCTAGAGTATATGGTCTGAAAGGCCAAAAAACGTGTGGACTGCGCTAGGGTTTGCCCAATTCAATGGGTAGTCATTAATTGGGATTTCCTAACCTAAAACAACTTAGGGCATGAAATCTAAATTGTATATGCCAGTTAGAAATAATGGTACTAATAAAAAGCAAATAAGCTATAGTGGGTTAGTGCAGCTGATCCCCGAAAAGGAAGTATCCCTATTAAACTCCCATTTTAAAAATGTGAAAGACCAAGAATATTGTGAGTAAAGTGCAAAAAAACCACTATTATGCATCTCTAGTAAGGTCAGAATACACTACATAAGCAGTAACATAAATGAAAATAAAATGGAAACACAGACTATTCAGACTAAATGTAATATTAAAGTAAAACCATTACACTACAATTATGATTAGTCCAAAAGACATTGGTGTGAAGATAGTATTCTGATAGGGTATAGTTTAGGTGTATATATGCACGAAAACCATATATATATGAGAAGAAAAAGTTCCCCAAGTGACTATAAACATGTAATACAGATACTAATAAACATCCAAATGCTAACACGTTAAAATGTATGATGAACTGTAGGAATAGATATGCAATAGCAATAAACAAGTGGTTAATATGAATAATATGTTTTAGTTGGTACGTATCCCAATGGAGTGGTAAGCTTCGATATCACGTACATAAAAGTCTCTAGTAACGGTATGTTATTTAGTGTCCAAGGGATAGTAATGAAAGAAGTCTGTATATATGAATATATGAAATCCAGAGGCCAACTATAACGAAATTCTCAGAAAACAGATGATTCCAAATTCTTAATACTACAGTTGTTTGCGTTCCAAAACTATATACAGGTGGGTACTCACCAGATTCAACCCCAATCATATGAGGTAAGATAGGAGCCAGCAAAAGGAAAACATCCATTTTAGGCGAAGGCTGGGACGGAATCTGAGTGGAACCTCTCGTCTTCTCCTCTTACTCTCCCAGAGTGAGCAGCCAGAGCCGATTCCCAAGGCCGTGTGGATGCGTGACAGTTATATATAGAAGCGCTCTCACTGCCCTCCAATGCGAAACTTGTGCTCTGTTACCAGGTATATAGTGGGATAAAGCGGCGCCAGATAGTGTAATATTTATTGCATATCTATTCCTACAGTTCATCATAAATTTTAACGTGTTAGCATTTGGATGTTTATTAGTATCTGTATTACATGTTTATAGTCACTTGGGGAACTTTTTCTTCTCTTATATATATGGTTTTCGTGCATATATACACCTAAACTATACCCTATCAGAATACTATCTTCACACCAATGTCTTTTGGACTAATCATAATTGTAGTGTAATGGTTTTAATTTAATATTACATTTAGTCTGAATAGTCTGTGTTTCCATTTTATTTTCATTTATGTTACTGCTTATGTAGTGTATTCTGACCTTACTAGAGATACATAATAGTAGGTTTCTTTCATGTAATTGGCAAGAGTCCATGAGCTAGTGACGTATGGGATATACATTCCTACCAGGAGGGGCAAAGTTTCCCAAACCTCAAAATGCCTATAAATACACCCCCCACCACACCCACAATTCAGTTTTACAAACTTTGCCTCCTATGGAGGTGGTGAAGTAAGTTTGTGCTAGATTTCTACGTTGATATGCGCTTTGCAGCATGCTGAAGCCCGTTTTCCTCTCAGAGTGCAGTGAATGACAGAGGGATGTGAAGGGAGTATTACCTTTTGAATGCAATGGTCAACCTAACGGGGATCTATTTCATAGGTTCTCTGTTTTCGGTCGTAGAGATTCATCTCCTACCTCCCTTTTCAGATCGACGATATACTCTTATATACCATTACCTCAGCTGATTCTCGTTTCAGTATTGGTTTGGCTATCTACCTTGTGTAGATGAGTGTCTTTTGGTAAGTATGTATTATCTTATTTATGACACTCTCAGCTATGGTTTGGCACTTTATGTGTAAAGTTCTAAATGTATGTTTTATACTTATATTTGCCATGATTCAGGTTAATTAGTATATTTCCTTCTTACAGATAGTGATGTTGCGAACAGTTCGCCGGAGAACAGTTCCCGGCGAACATAGCTTGTTCGCGTTCGCCGCTGCGGGTGAACATATGCGATGTTCGATTCGCCCCCTATTCTTTATCATTGAGTAAACTTTGACCTTGTATCTCACAGCCTGATGACACATTTCAGCCAATCAGCAGCAGACACTCCCTCACAGACCCTCCCAGCTTCTGGGCAGCAGCCATTTTAGATTCATTACGATCTTGCTTTCTTAGTGAGAGGAGGTTTAGTGTTGCTGCTGCTGACATTATAGGGAAATAGATAGCTAGGCTAGTGTATTTAGTGTCCAGTACAGTCCTGAAGGACTCATCTAATCTCTGCTGTAAGGACAGCACCCCAAAAAGCCCTTTTTAGGGCTAGAACTTCAGTTTTTTTCAGTCTTTTGGTTAATTGCTCTGTGCCAGCCACCACTCATATCTGCTTAACGACAAAACTTTTAAATCATTTTGCTAGTGTAATTTATTTTCATTTTCTATCAGGCCTGTGTGTCAGGCTTACACAGCATATACAGTGGTTAATTGCTCTGTGCCAGCAGCCACCACTCATATCTGCTTAAGATTATTGTAAAAAAAAATTAAAAAAACTTTGAAATCATTTTGCTAGTGTAATCTAATTTCATTTTCTATCAGGCCTGTGTCTCAGGCTCACACAGCATATACTGTTGTTAATTGCTCTGTGCCAGCCACCACTTATATGTGCTTAACATTAGTGTAAATTTAAACCAAAACACTTTTAATTCATTTTGCTAGTGTAATCTAATTTCATTTTCTATCAGGCCTGTGTTTCAGGCCCACATCATATAGTGTGATTACTAGCTCTTTTTTCCACCACTTATATCTGGTGTAACATTAGTGTAAAATTTTAATAACATTTTTCTTTACATCAGTCCTCTTCTAGTATTATTTAATGTTAGTTGCCAGGCCAGCCTGGCTGCCATTAGTGCCAGCTTGTGTGTCAGGCTGCCATCATATACTGTACCTACTTCCATCCCAGTCCACCACTCCTATCTGGTGTAACATTATTTAAAATTTTGTAAAAAAAATAATTTTACATCAGTCTTCTAGTGTTATTTAATTTTAGTTGCCAGGCCAGCCTGCCACTAGTGCCAGCCTGTGTGTCCGGCTGCCAGCACATACTGTGCCTACTTCTATCCTGAGTGCCATCACTCCTATCTGTTGTAACATTACTGTAATTTTTTTTTAATTTTTTTTTTACATCAGTCTTCTAGTGTTATTTAATTGCAGTTGCCTTTCTGCCAGCGTGTGTGCCAGGCCCACTTTCCAACTAGTGCCACCAATCATATTTGTTATTACAGTAGTGTAAATATTTAAAATAAAAACTTTTTTGACTGTGAATCATCAGTCTGCTAGTGCAATTGAATTGCAGTTGCCTGCCTGCCAGCGTGTGTGCCAGGCCCACTTGCCAACTAGTGCCACCAATCATATTTGTTATTACAGTAGTGTTAATATTTAAAATTAAAACTTTTTTGACTGTGAATCATCAGTCTGCTAGTGCAATTGAATTGCAGTTTCCTGCCTGCCAGTGTGTGTGCCAGGCCCACTTGCCGAGTGCCACCAATCATATTTGTTATAACAGTATTTTAAATATTTTAAAAAAAAACTTTTTTGACTAGCATCAGTCAGCTAGTGTAATCTAATTGCAGTTGCCTTCCTCCCAGCGTGTGTGCCAGGCCCACTTGCCAACTAGTGCCACCAATCATATTTGTTATAACAGTAGTGTAAAAATTACAACAAAAAATATTTTTTGACTGTGAAAGATCAGCCTGCTAGTGTAATCTAATTGAAGTTTCCTGCCTGCCAGTGTGTGTGCCAGGCCCACTTGCCGAGTGCCACCAATCATATTTGTTATAACAGTATTTTAAATATTTTAAAAAAAAACTTTTTTGACTAGCATCAGTCAGCTAGTGTAATCTAATTGCAGTTGCCTTCCTCCCAGCGTGTGTGCCAGGCCCACTTGCCAACTAGTGCCACCAATCATATTTGTTATAACAGTAGTGTAAAAATTACAACAAAAAATATTTTTTGACTGTGAAAGATCAGCCTGCTAGTGTAATCTAATTGAAGTTTCCTGCCTGCCAGCGTGTGTGCCAGGCCCACTTGCTGCCAACTATTGCCACCAATCATATTTGTTATAACAGTTTTGAAAATATTTAAAATCAAAACTTTTTTGACTGTGAAACATCAGTCTGGTAGTGTAATCTAATTGAAGTTGCCTGCCTGCCAGCGTGTGTGCCAGGCCCACTTGCCAAGTTAGTGGCACCACCCATAACCCACGTTATTCCAAACAATTTAGGAATGTTAGGTGATTTAGGCCCTTTATGGCTTAAAACCAGACTCTGCATCAACTATGTAATTTTTCGTGGGAGTTTTGCCATGGATCCCCCTCCGGCATGCCAGAGTCCAGGTGTTAGTCCCCTTGAAACAACTTTTCCATCACTATTGTGGCCAGAAAGAGTACCTGTGGGTTTTAAAATTCGCCTGCCCATTGAAGTCAATGGCGGTTCGCCCGGTTCGCCGGTTCGCAAACATTTGCGGAAGTTCGCGTTCGCCGTTCGGGAACGCAAAATTTTAGGTTTGCGACATCACTACTTACAGACTGTCAGTTTCATTTTAAGAAATGCATATGAATAAATTTTTTTCTTACCTGAAAATTTTTTTCATTTGACACCTCTTTCCAAATTGCGGGCTGTTAGGCTCACGGGACCACAAAATGCTATAATTTATTGTGTCATTTTTGGCGGCGAGACTTTTTTGGCGTGAAAATTTACGTTTGTTGACGTTATGACGTAATTTCCGGCGTCTTAGTTGGCGCCGAGAGTTTTCACGTCGTTGCATCATCGATGACGCTTGTGTTTGTTGCAGACGTTTTTGGCGCCAAATAATATTTTGTCAATTGTGGGCGTCATACTTGGCGCCAGTTTTTTGGACATTATTTAAGTCATTATTTCTTGTTGCTTCTGGTTTCCAGAGGCTTATTCTGTTTGCATTTTTTCCCATTCCTGAAACTGTCATATAAGGAATTTGATAATTTTGCTTTATATGTTGTTTTTTACATATTGCAAGATGTCTCAGTCTGACCCTGTATCAGAATCTACTTCTGGAATGCTGCTGCCTGATGTCGGTTCTACCAAAGCTAAGTGCATTTGTTGTAAACTTGTGGTAACTGTTCCTCCAGCTGTAGTTTGTGTTAGTTGTCATGATAAACTTTCAAAAGCAGACAATATTTCCATTAGTAGTAATCCATTACCTGTTGTTTTTCCTTCAACATCTAATGCTCAGGATATTCCTGTTAATGTGAGAGAATTTGTTTTCTTATTTGGACGATATCTTGGTACTTGCTCAGTCTTTACATTCTGCAGAATCTCACACGAATCAACTAGTGTTGTTTCTTCAAAATCATGGTTGGAGGATCAATTTACCAAAGAGTTCCTTGATTCCTCGGACAAGGGTAACCTTTTTAGGATTCCAAATAGATTCAGTATCCATGACTTTGTCTCTAACAGACAAAAGACGTCTGAAATTGATTTTGTCAGAACCTTCAGTTTCAGTCATTCCCTTCAGTAGCTATGTGCATGGAGGTTTTAGGTCTCATGACTGCAGCATCGGACGCAATCCCTTTTGCTCGTTTTCACATGAGACCTCTTCAGCTTTGTATGCTGAACCAATGGTGCAGGGATTATACAAAGATATCACAATTAATATCCTTAAATACCAATACTCGACTATCTCTGACTTGGTGGTTAGATCACCACCGTTTGATTCAGGGGGCTTCTTTTCTTCGTCCAACCTGGACTGTGATTTCAACAGATGCGAGTCTTTCAGGTTGGGGAGCTGTCTGGGGATCTCTGACAGTGCAGGGAGTTTGGAAATCTTAAGAGGCGAGATTACCAATCAATATTTTGGAAATCCGTGCGATTCTCAGAGCTCTTCAGTTCTGGCCTCTTCTGAAGAGAGAACCGTTTATTTGTTTTCAGACAGACAATGTCACAACCGTGGCGTATGTCAATCATCAAGGTGGGACTCACAGTCCTCAAGCTATGAAAGAAGTATCTTGGATACTTGCATGGGCGGAATCCAGCTCCTGTCTAATCTCTGCGGTCCATATCCCAGGTGTAGACAATTGGGAAGCGGATTTTCTCAGCCGCCAGACTTTACATCCGGGAGAATGGTCTCTTCACCCAGATGTGTTTCTTCAGATTGTTCAGATGTGGGGGCTTCCAGAAATAGATCTGATGGCTTCTCATCTAAACAGGAAGCTTCCCAGGTACCTGTCCAGGTCCAGGGATTCTCAGGCGGAAGCAGTGGATGCATTGTCACTTCCTTGGAATTATCAGCCTGCTTATATCTTTCCGCCTCTAGTTCTTCTTCCAAGAGTGATTTCAAAAATCGCGGTGGAGCGTTCATTTGTTCTGCTGGTGGCTCCAGCATGGCCACACAGGTTTTGGTATGCGGATCTTGTTCGGATGTCCAGTTGCCAACCTTGGCCACTTCCGTTAAGGCTAGACCTTTTATCTCAAGGTCCGTTTTTCCATCAGGATCTCAAATCATTAAATTTGAAGGTATGGAGATTGAACGCTTAGTGCTTAGTCATAGAGGTTTCTCTGACTCAGTGATTAATACTATGTTGCAGGCTCTCAAATATGTGTCTAGAAAGATTTACTACCGAGTTTGGAAGACTTACATTTCATGTTGTTCTTCTCATAAATTCTCTTGGCATTCTTTTAGAATTCCTAGAATTTTACAGTTTCTTCAGGATGGTTTGTCTGCAAGTTCCTTGAAAGGACAAATCTCTGCTCTTTCTATTCTGTTTCACAGAAAGATTGCTAATCTTCCTGAGATTCGTGAGGTAGCTCAGTTGGTAAATGCCCTGACTACAAAGAAAGCCTGTTTAAAAGATCCAAGGTCACAGGTTCAAATCCCTGCAGGGCCAACTCAGCCCTTCATCCTTCCGAGGTCAATAAAATTAGTACCATTAAATTGGGTAATAATAACACTTATTACTATTCAGCTGCGGATTTGGTTAATTCCGAGAACAAGTTCTTGTGAACTGCTGGTGCAATACCGCCCCTGCAGATTTGGCTGCTAGCAGGGGTTGCCAATCAACTCGATCGGGTTGATTTTTGTCCACCACCTCAGAGCGGGCAGACAGTTTATAGAGCAGCGGTCTTTAGGCTCGCCGGAAACACAGGGCATCAAGCTCCATGTATAAAAATTGTGTGAATACATTTACAGAGAGGTCAGTTTGTCCTTCTGACTATTTTAACACTTCATGTGATGTAATACTGACCTAGTCAGTAAGCATATGTATAGTTTAGAACAAAAATGGATATTTGGGAGTGACTGAGTTGCAGAGGCTTACAATAACTCACAATACTATGTTTGGGATGTTGCCAAGATTGTTTTGTTACCAGTTCTAATGGTATATAACTTAGTATAAGCATAGGGGATATTTGAGCTGCCTCTCCAGAGAAGGGTAACATCAGGTTATATCCATAACTCCATAACTTCAGGCCTTCCACAGATGAACAAACAGGGTAATATAAATTTATTGTATATTTCTCTGGTTATTTTGTTCTTTGTGTTTTAACTTTGTAAAGCAATAATAAGTTAATTTGTCATTTATTTTTCCTTAACAAATATGTGATTGATTATTTATGAAAGTAAGTATTGTCATTTGTTCTTGTAGGGTTTTATCAATATATACGAAGATGTATAAATCTGTTTGCACAAGGCTCATTATTAATATAATTATTAATTTTGTGTTGTGGATAGCATATTACAATAGGATCAGGTTGCGTTTAAGTGTATTTTGTAACACTTCTCTGTCTGACATCTTGATTTATGATATTTTAATTTTATAACTATTTGTTGATATAGACGTATGCTCTATAATTGAAGTCAATGAAAGACTGGTAGTTTAAAAAAAAAAAAAGTATTTTCATTTTGGGGATGGTGTAGTTGTCTTTGTATTAAAGGTAATCATTTTTCATAGTCTTTTTGTCATCATGTGGGGTGAGCGCTATATTTAAAGGGCCATGATATCCAAATGTTGAAACACTTGAAAGTGATGCAGCATAGCTGTAAAAAGCTGACTAGAAAATATCACCTGAACATCTCTATGTAAAAAAGAAAGATATTGTACCTCAAAAGTTCCTCAGTAGCCACATCCCATTGTAAATGACTTCTAAGCAGCAAATCAGTATGTCTGTCCCGGGACATCTCATCTTATTTCCCTATTCAGTTTAAGAAAGTTTACTATAAAATCTCATGATATCACAGTAAAACAGTTCATGACCTCAGCACTGCTGATGCTGATTGGCTGCTGTTCATTTCTTCATTTTTTTTTTTATTTTTTTTTTACCTGCAGCTGAGCAACAGCTGAAGTATATATTTTTTTTACACAGAACTTACTCTGCTGAGGTGAGGAAATTGTGAGGTCAAATATCTTCCTTTTTTACATAGGTGGCAGGTAAGTCCTCCGGAGAGCGGGATCCCCTGCAGCCTTTTCTGACACCACTCACAATCAGTCAACTTGGTATATGGCAACAGAAGGGACAATCAATTGTTGAGCCCAAAAGTTTTTGATGAAGGCTAAAAAGGTTTCAAACAGCCTCAGAAGGTAGTGAGAGATCAAATTTTAGCCACAAAGTTGGGTACAAATAAACTAACACATTAACACTTTTAGAGTGGAGCTATTCACATACACGTCCTCTCAGAATGGCGGTTAGCTCCACCCCCCTAGACTTGGCTTTTATGTTAGGGTGTTAGGTTTAAACATAACATTTTCTTTCCCCATAGACATCAATAGGGCTGCGTTACAAAGCATTTATTGATGTCTATGGGGAAATCGTGCACGAGCACATCAAAGCAGCGTTTGTATTTGGGTGAAGCATGGAGCTCATCGCCACCATATCGCCTGCGCAAGCCTGCTTTTAGCAAACTTTTAGCAAACTTGTAATAGCAGCACTATAGGGAGGTGAGCGGTGAGAATAACGTACACGAAATTAACGAGCAGCCATAACGCCATAACTTGTAATCTAGCCGACTGTTTACAATAGTTCTCAAATTGCTTTTGTTGTTTTAATTATTATTATAATAATAATAATTATTATTATTATTAATAATAATAATAATAATGTTATCATTATTTTTGTAATGCACATCCAAATTTCATGATTGTGATGAGTTAACTCATAGTTGGCACTACTGAAGCAGAAAAAACTGCCAATATTGTAGACAACTATTTTATGATGGATTTTTTAGATAGTTATTGTTAGACAATTGGACAAAATACATATGGCATTCTATTTACCTTATCTTAAATGTATCTCCATTCCTTCTATTTACAGTATGTGTGAGATGTATCTACCTCTCACTTCATGTGCAAGAGGAGGCCCTTAGTCATTTCAGTGCTAATCTAGCAAGCTGTACTGGAATAAGCATGACTATGAGAAGACAAGCTATGCCAAAAGACTTGCATAATTCTATTTACCTTTAAATAGCTTCTATTTATGTATGAGATTTAATTACCTCTCACTTGATTTGGAAGAGGAGGCTCCCTATCATCTCAGTGTTAATCTAGCAAGCTTTACAGGAATAAGCAAGACTATGAGAAGCCAAGCTAAGCCTAAAGACTTTGCATTTTTCTATTTACCTTTTTCAGAGGATCCTACTCTTACAAAAATCTGTATGACATTTTTATTTTCCTTATCTTGAATTTATCTTCCTAGGTTCTATTTATGTGTGAGATGTATCTACCTCTCACTTTATCTGCTGAAAGAGGCCACCAAACATCTCAGTGTTAATCTAGCAAGCTGTACTGGAATAAGCAAGACTATGAGAAGTCAAACTATGCCAAGACTTGCATATTTGTATCTAACGTTTCTTGACTTTATCTCCATACTTTCCATTTATGTGTAAGTTGTATCTACCTCTCATTTGATGATGAACAAGAGGAGGCCACCAACCATCTCAGTGTTAATCTAGCAATATTTACAGGAATAAGCAAGACTATAAGAAGACAAACTAAGCCAAGACTTGTTTATTTCTATTAACCTTTAAATAGCCTATATTTGTGTATGAGATATATTTACCTCTCACTTGATGTGCAAGAGGAGGCTCTCTATCATCTCAGTGTTAATCTAGCAAGCTGTGCTGGAATAAGCAAGACTATGAGAAGCCCAGCTATGCCAAAACTTGAATATTTCTGTTTCCCTTTTTCATAGAAAACATTTCCAAACCACTGTTTCCAACATATCTGTGTAACATATAAATAACTAACATACACCTAGATTACGAGTTTTGCGTTAGGAGGAGTGCGGTGCTAACGAGCAGTTTAAGCTCACCGCTCACTTACAGAAAATGCTGGTATTACGGGTTTTTAGAAACCCGGCGTTAACCACAAAAAAGTGAGCGAAGAGCAAAATTTAGCTCCACATCTCACCTCAATACCAGCGCTGCTTACATTAGCGGTAAGCAGGTAAAACGTGCTTGTGCACGATTTCCCCATAGGGATCAATGGGGGAGAGCCGGCTGAAAAAAAACCTAACACCTGCAAAAAAGCAGCGTAAAGCTCTTAACGCAGCAGCCCCATTGATTCCTATGGGGAAATAAAATTTATGTCTACACCTAACACCCTAACATGAACCCTGAGTCTAAACACCCCTAATCTTACACTTATTAACCCATAATCTGCCGCCCCCAACATCACCGACACCTGCATTATATTATTAACCCCTAATCTGATGCTCCGAACATCGCCGATACCTACATTTTATTTATTAACCCCTAATCTACCGCCCCCAAAGTCGCCGCCACTATAGTAAAGTTATTAACCCCTAAATCTAAGTCTAACCCTAACAATAACACCCCCTAACTTAAATATAATTTAAATAAATCTAAATAAAATTAATACAATTAACTAAATAATTCCTATTTATAATCTGCCGCCCCCGACATCACCGACACCTGCATTATATTATTAACCCCTAATCTGATGCTCCGAACATCGCCAATACCTACATTTTATTTATTAACCCCTAATCTACCGCCCCCAAAGTCGCCGCCACTATAGTAAAGTTATTAACCCCTAAATCTAAGTCTAACCCTAACAATAACACCCCCCTAACTTAAATATAATTTAAATAAATCTAAATAAAATTAATACAATTAACTAAATAATTCCTATTTAAAACTAAATACTTACCTATAAAATAAACCATAAGCTAGCTACAATATAACTAATAGTTACATTGTAGCTATTTTAGGGTTTATTTTTAATTTACAGGCAAATTTTATTTATTTTAACTAGGTACAATAGTTATTAAATAGTTATTAACTTTTAGGGCTGGGGAAACTGACCCAATCAGGAAAAATATTGTGTATTGTCATACTCCTAGCCACAAAACTAGCAATAGCAAGGTGTTGGCTGGGAACTACCCAGGTTACATTCAATATGGTCAGAGATATCATTACATATATTCGTTCAATGGAAGAGTTCTCTTTGAGTTGCATGAGCAAACTGGGCTTGCATGGGCAGGTTTGGGTACCTTGGGAAAACTGGGAGAAAATTACTGCATAAGTAGGATTATTTGACAAATGACAAGAAAGTGCTGACGGATTGAACTTGAACAGTCTTTTGCCCCCCCAAGAAAACTCCCCCTGCCCCCCCCCACTTCCCTCCCATATTTGTTTTTTTCCCTCTCTTCTTTCTTCTCTATGCCCTGTCACCTTGGGGACAATACATTTTCTCAACATTTAGCAACATTATTAATTCACCTGGATAGGGTTAGTATATATATATGCAACATAATCCCTCGTACCAGTTATAGTTTGAGGAGTAAATTCATTCCAGGTGGTATCTAATCAGATACATTTTTGAATATTCTTCATGTGTCATTTTATTCAACTATAAGTTATGTTGTATATATTATGGACAAGTATAAGCCTACATATATTAAGACATTTCTACCGAAACTAGGCCTAACAATGGTTGTTTTTTATACTACATGTTAAATGTCCATTTGAAAATGCACTTATGTAAAATTAGGTATTATTCATGGCTAGATATTGTACCTTCGGGTCTAGATTTAAATAGGGTATACAGTCTAGAGGACATGCCTGTTTTCTTCGACGCATGAATACTGATATATGTCAAATAGGTGTGTTGCCATGATGTTTTTCTAAGAGTCTGTTTATGTATGATGCATTACCTCAATAAATATTACTATATACTTTACTGATAAAGCAGAAATCTGACCCTTCAGGGTACTGACTGGCAATCCCTTCTCCAGGCCTTCCTGAAGAAAAGATAAAATTCTAGGAATTCTAATTCTACTCCAAGAGTAGCCCTCAGATTCACACCAATAAAGATATTTACGCCATATCTTATGGTAAATCTTTCTAGTAACAGACTTGCGAGCCTGAATCATGGTCTCAATGACCGACTCAGAAAAACCACGCTTAGACAGAATTAGGCGTTCAATCTCCAAGCAGTCAGCTTCAGAGAAACAAGATTTGTATGAAGAAAGGGACCCTGAATCAGGTGGTCTTTCCTTAGAAGTAGTCTCCAAGGTGGGATAGATGACATCTCCACTAGGTCTGCAAACCAGATCCTGCGAGGCTACGCAGGGGCTATTAGAATCCCTGATGCCTTCTCCTGTTTGAGACAAGCAATGACTCGTGGAAGAAGAGCAAACTGAGGAAACAGGTATGCCAACCTGAAAACCCAAGGAACCGCCAGAGCATCTTTCAGAATGGCCTCTGACCTTGAACCCAACCTTGGAAGCTTGCCGTTCTGACGGGATGCCATCAGATCTAACTCTGGCACACCCCATTTGAGGACTAAGCTGGAAAATACCTCCAGATGGAGTTCCCACTCCCCGGGATGAAAAGTCTGCCCAGTTGTCTACTCCTGGAATGTGGATGGCAGATAGACAGCAATTGTGGGTCTCTGCCCACTGAAGAATCTGAGTAACCTCCTTCATGGCTAAGGAACTCTGAGTTCCTCCCTGGTGATTGATGTAAGCCACAGAGGTTATGTTGTCTGATTGGAACCTGATAAACTGGGCTGAGGACAACTGAGGCCAAGTCAAAAGAGCATTGTAAATCATCCTCAACTCCAAGATTTTGATGGGAAGAGCAGACTCCTCCTGAGTCCAAAGGCCCTGAGCTTTTAACAAGTTCCAGACTGCTCCCAAGCCCAGCAGACTGGTGTCCATGGTCACGATCACCCAGGAAAATCTCCGAAAGCATGTGCCCTAAGACAGAAGTTCCTGATAAATCCACCACGGGAGAGAATTCCTTGACGACTGATCTAACTCTGTTCTCTGAGATAGATCTGTATGATCGCCATTCCATTGTTTGAGCATGCACAACTGGAGAGCTCTAAAATGGAATTGAACTAAAGGAATGATGTCTATGGAAGACACCATAAGACCGATTACCTCCATACATTGAGCCACTGAATGATGAGCAGTAGCATAAAGATCGAGGCAAGAGGAAATGATTTTGTTTTTCCTGACCTCTGTCAGAAAAATCTTCATCAATAGAGAATGTATTATGGTCCCTAAGAAAAATACTCTTGTAGTAAGGGAAAGGGAGCTTATTTCCAGATTCACATTCCATCCATGGGAACGAAGAAAAGACAACAATATCTCTGTGTTAGATTTTGCTTGTTAAAAAGATGACGCCCGAACCAATATGTCGTCCAGGTAGGGTGCCACAGCAATTCTATGCAAATGGATCACTGCCAGAAGAGTCCCCAGAACCTTTGAAAAAATTCTGGGAGCCGTGGCTAGACCAAATGGAAGTGCTACGAATTGGAAATATTTGTCCAGAAAGACAAATCTTAGGAATCTGTGATGGTCCCTGTGAATAGGAACATGAAGATATGCATCCTTTAGGTCTATGGTTGTAATGACCCTCTTGTACTAAAGGAAGAATGGAGCGTGTAGTCTCCATCTTGAAGAATGGAACTTTGAGAAACTTGTTGAAACACTTCAAGTCTAGAATGGGATGGAAAGTTCCCTAGGTGGGAGTAGAACCAGAGACCCTGTTCCTGCACTGGTACTGGAGCTATCCCTTCCAGGGAGGAAAGATGTTGCATACATTTCAAGAACACCTCTCTCTTTATCTGGTCTGCAAATAATCTTGAGAGAAGGAATCTGTCTCTGGGAGGAAAAGTCTTGAATTTCTATTTGTAACACTGGGATACTACGTCCACAGTCCAGGGATCTGGGACATCTCATATCTAGGCTTTAGAGAACTGAGAAAGTCTGCCCCCCACCTGATCCGATCCCGGATCGGGGGCAAACCCTTCATGCTGATTTGGAATCAGTTGCGTGTTTCATTGATTGCTTCTCCTTGTTCCAAGACTGATTGGGTTTCCAAGAAGACATGGATTGTTCCTGCTTGGAAGAAGAAGGGGAAGGCTTTCCTCTGAAGTTATGAAAGGATCGAAAATTACTCTGACGTCCTTTAGGCCTATTGTTCTTATCTTGAGGTAGAAAATACCCTTTCCACTTGTAATATCAGAGATAATTTCTGCCAAAACAGGTTCAAACAAGGTTTTGCCCTTCTAAGGAATCGCTAGAGGCTTGACTTTAGAGGAAACGTCCACAGACCAGGATTTCAACCATAATGCCCTGCGGGCTAGGACAGCGAAGCTAGAAGTTTTAGCTCCTAGTCTAACAACCTGTAAAATGGCATCTGCAATAAAGGAATTGGCCAACTTAAGAGCTTTAATCCTATCCTGAATTTCATCCAAGGAAGTCTCGCCTTGAAGAGAATTAGACAAGGCGTTGAACCAATAAGATGCCGCACTAGTCACAGTGGCAATACACACCGCAGGTTGCCATTGGAGACCTTGATTACATAAATCTTTTTCAAATAAGCCTCCAGCTTCTTGTCCATTGGATCCTTAAAAGAACAGCTATCCTCAATAATAATAGTGGTTCTATTAGCCAGAGTTGAAATGGACCCTTCAACTTTGGGTATAGTATACCAAGGGTCTTTAATGGAGTCCTCAACAGGAAATATTTTCTTAAAAATGGGAGATGGGGAAAAGACACCCCTGGTTCCCCCATTCCTGTGAGATAATCTCCCTAGCACGGTCCGGCACAGGAAAAACCTCAGAAGTGGAAGGCTCATAAAAGAAACTATTAAGTTTACTAGATCTCTTAGGAGTATTGGAGTCATATAAAGTAGCTAAAACCTCCTTTAACAAAACACAAAAGTGTTCAAGCTTAAATCTGAAGGATACCACCTCAGTCTCAGAAGAATGAATTATACTTTCCAAATCTGAGATTTCACCCTCAGAAAGTCCCAATGTATCTTCCTCATCAGACTTATGAAAAAAGGGCAACTTGGGAAGCAGAACTAAGGTCAGGCACCTTACTTTCTGAATTTCTAGATTTCCTCTTGCATTTTCCCTGTAATCTGGAATGGCAGCTAATGCCACAGATACAGCTGAAGATACCTGGGCAGCAATTTCTGCTTTTAAATAAACTCCACTAGGATTTATAGAGGATCCAAAGGGCACTGCATGTGATGCCAATTAGGCTTGGGACATAGCAGGAGAAAGCTGAGGTATTATTTTAATAGCATCATCCTGAGAGACATTAGGTTTAAACATTTTACCTTTATTTTGCAAAGTTTCTTGACACATGAAGAACAAAATTGCATAGGAGCTGCAATTTGTGCATCTAAACATAAGAAGCATGAATTCATGAGAGCATGCCTTACCACTACCAATTAAGACCGAATCACCCAGAAATGGAGAAAAAGGACTTTTTCCTTGGAAATGTTATGAAGTAAAGCCGGTCATGTAATGGCAACTGCCAAGCTCAAATTACTGCTGCGATACAGAGAGGCACTACAAATAGCTTCCTGGTACACTGAGTACCAGAAATAACCGTTTTTTTTTAAACCGGACAGTTTAACACGTTGCATTGTTTTATTTTAAAGCAAAGGGGAAATGAATAAACTGCTGAAATGAAAATTCAGCCTTACTTTCAGTTTAAACTTGAATTGTTTTATCAAGTAAATATGTGTCAGAAAATAAGCTTAATAAAAACATTTTACCCTTTCTTTTTAAAAGAGTTTAAATGTTATTCTTACACATGCTACAGTGTCTGCTTCATGCCTCAGTGTAACCCATACAACAGGATTATCTATGTCCAAATAAAAAGCAGTGTCTTTTAATTTGTTAAGTGCATGATCTCCCCAACTGGAAGAAAAAGCTCCTACCTGCTCCGCTATCTGGCATGTAGACAGCTACAAAGTATGAGAAGACACAGTTCTTCACAGAGACCTTTGAAAAAGAAAGAACAGAGTAGCCAACTCTGGCTTTCTAAACTAGGGCAGCAATTGTTAGGAAAACGCAGTAAGTACATCTTTACAAGTTCCTAACTGCTTTAAAGCCACAACTACCCGACTGCAAGGAATGACGTTTAATACTGCTATACCCAAATCTTGCTTCTAGATGAATTCAAACATTTTCTTCAGACACCTAAACTTCACCTCCTCCATGTACCGAAGGCAAAGAGAATGACTGGGGTAAGGAGGTTGTGGGTAAGGGAGTGATACTTGGCAGTTTGGCCGTGGTGCTCTTTGCCTTCACCTGCTGGCCAGGAGTGATATTCCCAACAGTAATTACTCAAGCCATGGACTCACCATATCTTACAAAAGAAATGTATTTAGTGTTTAGTGCCCCTTTAACATGAATTTATCTCCATAGCTTCTATATATGTGTGATATTTCTCTTACGTCCCCCTTGATGTGCAAGAACGGTTGCCTTAAACCATCTCATTGTTGACCTAAAACCTCTACAGGAAGTAACAAGACAATGAGAAGTCCAGTCATGTTGAAAAACTTGTATGTTGCTATTAACATTTTCATAATATACTCTTATTTTGATTTTGAAGATTTTAGAGTTTTACAAAAATAAAGTGTGTGGCTGCAATTTAGAACCTTTAAAAATTTAAAAACTGCTATTTCCAATACAACATAGTGCAAAACGTGGAGCTCAAACAACCATTCTCCTCTCCCACCAAGCATGACTGCAGCACAAGCACAGTAACTCTGCAGGGGGTGTGTAAACTATTGCTGGAAACAGCGTTTCCACCCAACACAAACATATCCAAATTTATAAATTTCCTCTACATGAACAGTAAACATTCACATCACAGGACAATATCTAGGGGTATTAAAACATCTCATAATTTATTAGACCCATTTAAAAACATCATAAAACATTGAGTGCATATGAGCTATGGTCCTCTGCTGTTTGCACCTTCCTTTTAGCACCTAAGAGTGATGTTTTTAAATAGGTCTAATAAACTTTGGGGTGAGGATGTGTACTGTTGATGTAGAGGCAATTTGTCTGTTTGATACTATTTCCGACACATCATTCTAATATTTAAATAAGTAACACAGAGTTCCCAATTAATTTACTGCTAAAAAGTATATAAATCAAAATGAAGATTAAGAGTAAATGTAGCTGTATGAGATACAGAGCGACAAGGTTATTTTTTTATCCCTTATATGTCATTTTCTAACATATTCAGCAGACTTAAATAAGGTATGGTTGCCATATTGCCGATTTAACGGAGGGCATATATGAAAAATACATCTGTCAGGTTTCTTATAATGGAACATTATACAAAACATTTCTTTAAATAGACCCTGACATACAATATGTATTTTTAATAAGTTTAAAGCGGCAATGTGACAACCCTAAAATAAGGTACAATTAACAAATTATACATTTCAAAATTAACTGTGGACCATGTTCCCTGATACCATATGCACGATTTTTGCATATGATCCAGATGTTTAGCCTTTAAAAGGGGGTTTGTATAAGGATACAGAATCACCCTGGACATCAACTGCCCCGTTAGCATTAGCAATAGCCATATTATCCATATTCTATCGGTTAGTAATGTCATTGTTTTGACAAAAATGCATGCTTCATATACTAGATGTATAAAAAAGGATAAATAAAAATAATTCATATTACAGATGCTGACCTTAGGTAGTGATAGTTTATGAAAAAACAGATATTTCTTTAAGTTTTCTCAATGAAGGATGAATGACTTGATAAAAGACGTTTTTGTAATCAGAAGTGATGTAAACAGATATAAAAAGTGTAATGCAAAGGAAAGTAGCAATAAGGTAAAGGTAAGGAACACAATAAAAGGGTAAATGTTTGCAGTACAAATGATCAAATTCGTCAAATTGAACAGGGAGTTAGCGGGATTCAGCACTAAGTACTTCACATACCTAAAGTTCATATCCATCTAATAGTGGCAACGTTTTAGGTTTATTATAATATTTAGTTGTGGTGGGAAACAGTAATTTATCTTTTATAAAACATGTACGTTTACAACAGTACTGCAGCTATGAGAACAATCCTGCAAGCATTGGTAGGGGGCTGTTGGAAAGGCAAGTTTATTTGGTATTGCAATATACATATTTTTTAGAATTAGTGAAGAAAATATCTATCAAAGGTCCTTTATGTTTTACACAATGGGATTATTCTGTGTTTGATGTTTGTTTAACTGGGTGTCCCTTGATGTTGATTAATAAACAAATCTGCTAGATAGAACAGATTAAATGTAAGGTATATACTTAATCAAAGGGATAGTAAACACCCTGAGATTTTCATATAATTTCATTATAGTAAAACAAATTTTCAATATACTTTATTGGCTCTGAAAATTGAGGATTTTCTAATTCTCAGAACTTGAAATACACACTTCAGGCATCTCAAGACTAACCCCTGCTAGATATAATTGGTTTTAACATATAACAACAAGTGCAAGACAAACAATTAATTTTATACTAAATTAATGATCTTGGCTAGCCTTTGTTGTCTGGAATTTGGCTATTAAAAACAACTGCAGCATACAAGATGTTAATTTGTTTTTAAAAAATGGACTTGGCTGATATGTTATTCTAAAACAAGACAAAATATATGTCTTGTAATTGCAAGGTGTTTACTCTCCCTTTACCTTAATTAACTATTTCAATCTTATCTGTTTGTTGAAAAAATCCTCTATGTCACTTGTTTTCGAGAGTTCTGTGTCCCACAATCTGTAGTAGGAGGTCATCACATGTTCTACCTTGCAGCTTTTGCTTCTTATGCCTTGCAGCTTCTGCTTCTTCTGTCTTATACAGACAGGCACAGCATCATCTGCTCTGTATGACATCATAATGGCCAAGCTATCTGTTGCCTAGAGACAGGTCTACCTGTTTTGCTTTAGCCTTTAGGATGACATCACAATGATGATGAATCTATCTGTATCTACATCAAGTTAGGTTCAAGGACCAAATGGAGACATGGAATAAAGAGAGAAAAAAAATATATGAAGAAAACAAAAAAAGACAGGAATAAAAATAATGTAAAATAAATCTATGGAAAATGGGTTAGATGAAGGGCAACTTTAAGATTTAAATACAAGTGTGTGCACAAGTTTTCACATTAAGGCTTTTTCTTATTGCCTGCAAGCAATTTTTCCTGTTTGGTTGCCAAAAAGATGATTAATTGGCCAATAGCTGCATAGTATGAGTCATATGAAAAAGGCTCATTGGACAGCTGAAACGTTTTGGGCAAAGTAGCCTTTTAGAGGTTTTGAGTACTCATTTTTACCTCAGAATAAGCCAGAATGCTGCCTTCAACACTGATGTCTAAGTCCATCAAGAAACATTAAAAACTATTAAACCCTAATATAAAGATTACAGGACACACAAGACATCCTTCATTTGAAGTGGGATTTCTCATATTTCTTTATATAACAGATGATTGCTACAGCAATATTGATTTCCTCTCTCCTTCTTTGGACCCTAACTGTGATCCCTGCCACACTTAACGCACTCATCACTGGAACTCGCACTTCACCTAACCCCACCAACTGCAACCCTCTACCACAATTAACACTAAATCAACTAAATCCTTACCACACCTAATTTCTCCTAACTGCAACACATCCACCACACTTAACCCCCTTATGGGCAGACACCCTCTGCATATAACCTCCTAACCACAACCTCCTCATTGCGATTATCCCCCATCAAAAGGGACAACCTCACTAACTAAAATCCCACTCTAAGTTTCCATTAAAGCACTGCCCACCCTAAGGGCCTTTCATTAAACCGGTTCCCCACTCCAAGGGATCCTCCCACTCACGTCCCTTATTAAAGCAGTCTCCGTTTTATAAAGGAAACCCCACTTTAAGGGAACCCCACCAAAACCCCTTACACTAACTGAAAGTACCAGTTATAAAAAAAAAGAATAATTTTGGAACCCCTTCAAAAAAAAAACCCAATTGTATTCACCATTTGATGTCCACTTTTCTGCAGTTATCTTCTTCCACAGGGAAATCCACCACCACCTTTTTTTTTAACTGTATATCAGTAATGATATTAGGATAACTTCTAGTACAGTTTTACTAATTTCCTGAAAAGTTTAACAAAATCATCAAAACATAAATTTATAGTATTGACACTAGTTAGTCTGGGACAAGCACCATTTTTACAAAAAAGGAAAATGAAATCCAACAGTTTTCTTTCATGATTCAGATAAAGCATTCAATTATAAACAACTTTCCAATTTACTTCCCTTTTTAAAAAGCATACTTAGGTTCAGTAGCAGCAGTGCATTACTGTAAGCTACTTGTTGACCGAAGGCTGCACATATATGCCTTTTGTCACTGGTTCACCCAATATGCCCATCTAGCTCCCAGTAGTGCAAAGCTGCTTCTTTAACATGATACCAAGAGAACAAAGCACTTTTTGAGTGTGAGACCTAAGACTGCCAGAGTATATATGAGTCTGAGAGACAGATAGCTACTGTTAGTGAGTGATTCAACCAGTGTGTGTGAAATAGAGACAGTGTCAGAATGAAAGACAGCCTGCTTGATTATGTGAGACAGAAACACTTCATGTATATGTGTGTGAGTATGTGTGTGTGTATATGAGTGTATGCATTTGTGTATCTGTCTCTCTAATCAGTTTATAAGTCTTGCACTAGTCTTACAAACATGTAAATATTGTTTATTCCATTGTACTTGCTACTAACTGTATTTATATAATACATGCACTTGCTTAAATTATTTTAATTTCTAAAAGACCAGAGAGTGTGTACTATAGGGTGGTTTGTTTTAATTTCAGAATTTTCATGCATTTAGGGCCAGATTAAGAGTGGTGTGCTAACATTTGCGCGCATGCAATTTTGGGTTTTCGTGTTTGCTAGCAAGTTAAATTGCGCTCATATTACAAGTTGAAAGTAAATGCAAATGAATGAGCGCAAAGTAGAATTACACTACTAATAACACCATCTAATAAAAAGTATTAAAAAAATATACACAGAAAAGTAATAAAGGCTCAAAGATATGAGTCTCTATATGTTTACAAATGTATTTATGTATTTATATGTGTATTTATGTATTTACAGACACATATAAGCATTTAAACACATACAGTACATACACATATAGACATATATATAAGTGCATATATATATATATATATATATATATATATATATATAAGCTGCCCTGGAGCCCTTTGCAGTTAAGTACATGATAACAATGTAAAAAATCATATTTATGCAATATTCATATTTAATATGAGCTAGATTACAAGTGGAACGCTAAATTATATATATATTATAATTAAAATGAAAAGACAAGAGGGCTAGAGTATATGGTCTGAAAGACCAAAAAACTTGTGGACTGCGCTAGGGTTTGCCCAATTCAATGGGTAGTCATTAAGTGGGATTTCCTAACCTAAAACAACTTAGGGCATGAAATCTAAACTGTATATGCCAGTTAGAAATAATGGTACTAATAAAAAGCAAATAAGCTATAGTGGGTTCGTGCAGCTGATCCACGAAAAGGAAGTATCCCTATTAAACTCCTATTTTAAAAATGTGAAAGACCAAGAATATCGTGAGTAAAGCGCAAAAAACCCACTATTATGTATCTCTAGTAAGGTCAGAATACACTACATAAGCAGTACCATAAATGAAAATAAAATGGAAACACAGACTATTCAGACTAAATGTAATATTAAATTAAAACCATTACACTACAATTATGATTAGTCCAAAAGACATTGGTGTGAAGATAGTATTCTGATAGGGTATAGTTTAGGTGTATATATGCACGAAAACCATATATATAAGAGAAGAAAAAGTTCCCCAAGTGACTATAAACATGTAATACAGATACTAATAAACATCCAAATGCTATCACGTTAAAATGTATGATGAACTGTAGGAATGGTACTGCTTATGTAGTGTATTCTGACCTTACTAGAGATACATAATAGTAGGTTTCTTTCATGTAATTGGCAAGAGTCCATGAGCTAGTGACGTATGGGATATACATTCCTACCAGCAGGGGCAAAGTTTCCCAAACCTCAAAATGCCTATAAATACACCCCCACCACACCCACAATTCAGTTTTACAAACTTTGCCTCCTATGGAGGTGGTGAAGTAAGTTTGTGCTAGATTTCTACGTTGATATGCGCTTCGCAGCATGCTGAAGCCCGTTTTCCTCTCAGAGTGCAGTGAATGACAGAGGGATGTGAAGGGAGTATTACCTTTTGAATGCAATGGTCAACCTAACGGGGATCTATTTCATAGGTTCTCTGTTTTAGGTCGTAGAGATTCATCTCCTACCTCCCTTTTCAGATATCGACGATATACTCTTATATACCATTACTTCTGCTGATTCTCGTTTCAGTACTGGTTTGGCTATCTACCTTGTGTAGATGAGTGTCTTTTGGTAAGTAGGTTTTATCTTATTTATGACACTCTCAGCTATGGTTTGGCACTTTATATGTAAAGTTCTAAATATATGTTTTATACTATTTGCCATGATTCAGGTTAATCAGTATATTTCCTTCTTACAGACTGTCAGTTTCATTTTAAGAAATGCATATGAATAAAAAAATTTCTTACCTGAAAATTTTTTCAATTTGACTCCTCTTTCCAAATTGCGGGCTGTTAGGCTCACAGGAGCACAAAATGCTATAATTTATTGCATCATTTTTGGCGGCGAGACTTTTTTGGTGTGAAAATTTACGTTTGTTGACGTTATGACGTAATTTCCGGCGTCTTAGTTGGCGCCGAGAGTTTTCGCGTAGTTGCATCATCGATGACGCTCGTGTTTGTTGCAGATGTTATTGGGCCAAATAATATTTTGTCAATTGTGGGCGTCATACTTGGCGCCAGTTTTTTTGACATTATTTAAGTCATTATTTCTTGTTGCTTCTGGTTTCCAGAGGCTTATTCTGTTTGCATTTTTTCCCATTCCTGAAACTGTCATATAAGGAATTTGATCATTTTGCTTTATATGTTGTTTTTTCTATTACATATTGCAAGATGTCTCAGTCTGACCCTGTATCAGAATCTACTTCTGGAATGCTACTTCCTGATGTCGGTTCTACCAAAGCTAAGTGCATTTGTTGTAAACTTGTGGTAACTGTTCCTCCGGCTGTAGTTTGTGTTAGTTGTTATGATAAACTTTCAAAAGCAGACAATATTTCCATTAGTAGTAATCCATTACCTGTTGTTTTTCCTTCAACATCTAATGCTCAGGATATTCCTGTTAATGTGAGAGAATTTGTTTTCTTATTTGGACGATATCTTGGTACTTGCTCAGTCTTTACATTCTGCAGAATCTCACACGAATCAACTAGTGTTGTTTCTTCAAAATCATGGTTGGAGGATCAATTTACCAAAGAGTTCCTTGATTCCTCGGACAACCTTTTTAGGATTCCAAATAGATTCAGTATCCATGACTTTGTCTCTAACAGACAAAAGACGTCTGAAATTGATTTTGTCGGAACCTTCAGTTTCAGTCATTCCCTTCAGTAGCTATGTGCATGGAGGTTTTAGGTCTCATGACTGCAGCATCGGATGCAATCCCTTTTGCTCGTTTTCACATGAGACCTCTTCAGCTTTGTATGCTGAACCAATGGTGCAGGGATTATACAAAGATATCACAATTAATATCCTTAAATACCAATACTCGACTATCTCTGACTTGGTGGTTAGATCACCACCGTTTGATTCAGGGGGCTTCTTTTCTTCGTCCAACCTGGACTGTGATTTAAACAGATGCAAGTCTTTCAGGTTGGGGAGCTGTCTGGGGATCTCTGACAGCGCAGGGGGTTTGGAAATCTTAAGAGGCGAGATTACCAATCAATATTTTGGAACTCTGTGCGATTCTCAGAGCTCTTCAGTTCTGGCCTCTTCTGAAGAGAGAACCGTTTATTTGTTTTCAGACAGACAATGTCACAACCGTGGCGTATGTCAATCATCAAGGTGGGACTCACAGTCCTCAAGCTATGAAAGAAGTATCTCGGATACTTGCATGGGCGGAATCCAGCTCCTGTCTAAACTCTGCGGTCCATATCCCAGGTGTAGACAATTGGGAAGTGGATTTTCTCAGCCGCCAGACTTTACATCCGGGAGAATGGTCTCTTCACCCAGATGTGTTTCTTAAGATTGTTCAGATTTGGGGGCTTCCAGAAATAGATCTGATGGCTTCTCATCTAAACAGGAAGCTTCCCAGGTACCTGTCCAGGTCCAGGGATTCTCAGGCGGAAGCAGTGGATGCGTTGTCACTTCCTTGGAATTATCAACCTGCTTATATCTTTCCGCCTCTAGTTCTTCTTCCAAGAGTGATTTCAAAAATCATGATGTAGCGTTCATTTGTACTGCTGGTGGCTCCAGCATAGCCACACAGGTTTTGGTATGCGGATCTTGTTCGGATGTCCAGTTGCCAACCTTGGCCACTTCCGTTAAGGCTAGACCTTCTATCTCAAGGTCCGTTTTTCCATCAGGATCTCAAATCGTTAAATTTGAAGGTATGGAGATTGAACGCTTAGTGCTTAGTCATAGAGGTTTCTCTGACTCAGTGATTAATACTATGTTGCAGGCTCGCAAATCTGTGTCTAGAAAGATTTACTACCGAGTTTGGAAGACTTACATTTCATGGTGTTCTTCTCATAATTTCTCTTGGCATTCTTTTAGAATTCCTAGAATTTTACAGTTTCTTCAGGATGGTTTGTCTGCAAGTTCCTTGAAAGGACAAATCTCTGCTCTTTCTATTCTGTTTTACAGAAAGATTGCTAATCTTCCTGACATTCGTGAGGTAGCTCAGTTGGTAAATGCCCTAACTACAAAGCAAGCCTGTTTAAAAGATCCAAGATCACAGGTTCAAATCCTGGCAGGGCTGACTCAGCCCTTCATCCTTCCGAGGTCGATAAAATGAGTACCATTAAATTGGGTAATAATAACAACTATTACTATTCAGCTGCCGATTTGGTTAATTCCGAGAGTGAGTTCTTGTGAACTGCTGGTGCAATACCGCCCCCTGCAGATTTGGCTGCTAGCAGGGGGTGCCAATCAACTCGATCGGGTTGATTTTTGTCCACCACCTCAGAGCGGGCGGATAGTTTATAGAGCAGCGGTCTTTAGGCTCGCTGGAAACACAGGGCATCAAGCTCCATACGGAGCTTGATAAATTGACCCCTTGTTGTTAATGTTTGTGGAACTGATTTTGCCTGGATTTGACTGCCTCCTCAGCTTTGTGATTTGGCTTCTGACTTTACATTGTGATTTAAGCTTGGTCTTGCACCTGATTTGTCCTTCCTTTACACCCACCTACTTCTATAGTACTTATTACTTTCTACTGTCCTGAAAACACTAAAAACTGTAGGCTATGTTTACAGCTTTATCTAAAAGGCTGGCATAGTATTTATAAAGTAATTCCTCTGAACTTGGGTACTTCATCTTGACTGACATTTGCTTCCTTAAGCTTTTAATATGTATAAAAATTGTGTGAATACATTTACAGAGAGGTCAGTTTGTCCTTCTGACTATTTTAACACTTCATGTGATGTAATACTGACCTAGTCAGTAAGCATAAGTATAGTTTAGAACATATATGGATATTTGGGAGTGACTGAGTTGCAGAGGCTTACAATAACTCACAATACTATGTTTGGGATGTTGCCAAGATTGTTTTGTTACCAGTTCTAATGGTATATAACTTAGTATATGCATAGGGGATATTTGAGCTGCCTCTCCAGAGAAGGGTAACATCAGGTTATGTCCATAACTCCATAACTTCAGGCCTTCCACAGATGAACAAACAGGGTAATATAAATTTAATGTATATTTCTCTTGTTATTTTGTTCTCTGTGTTTTAACTTTGTAAAGCAATAATAAGTTAATTTGTTATTTATTTTTCCTTAACAAATATGTGACTGATTATTTATGAAAGTAAGTATTGTCATTTGTTCTTGTAGGGTTTTATCAATATATACGAAGATGTATAAATCTGTTTGCACAAGGCTCATTATTAATATAATTATTAATTTTGTGTTGTGGATAGCATATTACAATAGGATCAGGTTGCGTTTAAGTGTATTTTGTAACACTTCTCTGTCTGACATCTTGATTTATGATATTTTAATTTTATAACTATTTGTTGATATAGACGTATGCTCTATAATTGAAGTCAATGAAAGACTGGTAGTTTAAAAAAAAAAAGTATTTTCATTTTGGGGATGGTGTAGTTGTCTTTGTATTAAAGGTAATCATTTTTTCATAGTCTTAGATTGTGCTTTTTGTCATCATGTGGGGGTGAGCGCTATATTTATAGGGCCATGATATCCAAATGCTGAAACACTTGAAAGTGATGCAGCATAGCTGTAAAAAGCTGACTAGAAAATATCACCTGAACATCTCTATGTAAAAAAGAAAGATATTTTACCTCAAAAGTTCCTCAGTAGCCACATCCCATTGTAAATGACTTCTAAGCAGCAAATCAGTATGTCTGTCCCAGGACAGCTAAGGGAGTGAGCTTACGTGCACACTCATCTTATTTCCCTATTCAGTTTACGGAAGTTTACTATGAAATCTCATGATATCACAGTAAAAGAGTTCATGACCTCAGCACTGCTGATGCTGATTGGCTGCTGTTCATTTCTTCATTTTTTTTTTTTATTTTTTTTTTACCAGCAGTTGAGCAACAGCTGAAGTATATTTTTTTTACACAGAACTTACTCTGCTGAGCTGAGGAAATTGTGAGGTCAAATATCTACCTTTTTACATAGAGAAGCTCAGGTGATATTTTCCTGTCAGCTTTTTACAGCTATACTGCATCAGTTTCAAGTGAATTAGCATATGAGTATTATGTTCCTTTAAGGGACAGTAAATGTTGACTACAATATTACCTATTTCTGCACTATGTAACATACAGATAGCCTTTCCTATAGAAAAGAAAATCTAAATTCATTATTTGCAGGCAATGGGGTAGATTTTTTTTTTTTTTTTAATTTATAAATTTTTTATTGAGGTTATAGATATAGTACAACATATATGAGATACCATAAAACATAGATATCAGATTATATAACAAACAGATATATATTGGATAAGTTAGGTGTGATATACATTAAAGCTGTATGGTTAGTCTTCTTAAACCTCTTTTATAAAATATGTGTTGGGATGAGTTGAGATGAAGTCCTCCATGAAAACAAAGGTTACTTTTGAACCCGACTAAGCTGATGAGCACTGAGGGAGGAAATTAGTATTAAGAATGGTCACTTTTGGACCTGGTATTGGTGAAAAAGAAGATGGGAAGAATCAGCTGACCAGAGCTGCTTAAAAGAGGTGAAAAAGGGGGAGAGAAGAAAAAGTGAGGAGGAAAGAGCAGAGGAAGTGGGGGGGGGGGAGGGGGGGAAGGAGATTTGGCCCCTGTTAGAAACGTATATTATCTGGGGTTGAGTGACAAGGAAGACAGGGGGTTATTAGGACTCAGTAAATATAGGTAGTCTGCAGGGTGATGGGTCAAACTGAGGCTAGGTCTAGAAATATCCGAGACATATGCTCCAAGCTAAATTAGTGGCTATACAGAACGTAAATTAAATATATAATGCAAAAAAATACATCTACATAGATTATGCAGCTAAAAGCTAATAGACACACAGAACAATTAAGATTTTCTGAGAAGACACTTGCTCATGTCAGTATTTGAAGACAAAAATTTATCTATGTAATTACAGTACTATACTATGAGGAGATTAAATGGTGTATCTGTGGAATCTGCTACTAAATACATAGGACATCCCAAGATTGGGAACCAGGTATATATACTAGTAGTTCTTTCAAGTGGTTGATATGTATCTCATGGCCATAAGTAAATGCGGCGAAGCTATTGTAAATATGGGACTTTGTAATACTCTTATATGTGAATGGGAGACCTGTATGCTATGAAACCAATTACTGGGCTGAAAAGAGTGTGGGGCCCCATGTTATGTAATATATTACTTTATCCCTTTGTGGAACATAATAGAGGTCAATACCTCAGGGGGGACTGAATATACTCTACCATTAGGAGTTACTGTTGCGGTGTCTGCAACTGTATAATAGCTACTGTGCCAGGGACCTTCCCTTGTTTCAGATTTACTAAGACCCCACGTAGGTGAGAGAATGTTAAAACCTATCTAAAAAAGACAAACAGTTATAAATAAGTATATATGAGTAAATGGAGTTAGTGTCATTCAGTTCGCTATCACAATGAAGTAAACTAACACCTAGATATATTAGAAGTATGAGGCAAACACTTGAAAACAGATGCAAATCATATTAGGCTCCTAAAAGTAATAAAGCAAAAGTTAGGGATGAGAGTATGAGCGGGTACTGTGGATGCTCCCCGGTCTCTAGGGCAGAAGTTGTTGACAGAGACTTATGGGGGCAAGAAGAGTGTCTCCGTCTAACCTGCATCCCGCTCTATAGTTCTTATAGGGATGTGGAGTGGAGAGGTCTCTGATATAGGGTGTTCCGAAGGCTTGTAATAAGGTGTCACTAGAATCCATAGTCCCGGACACGCTGATAGCTGCTTCTGATCAAGAGTGCTAGATATATACAGAAAGCAGGCTATGTTTTGTGGGAGATCAGCCGATGCCACTTCTGAAGCTAGGCAACATAGGGCCAGCAGCGCAAATGAGGAGGCAAGGCAAGTTGCGGCGTCGGGAGTGAGGTGCGGGAGTAAGGCGACCAAAGTCTCCAGTCACCGGCCGGTAGTTGCAGGAGATCTTGATAGTCGGGGGGTAAAGCTTGCCTTCCACCATCCGCCCAGCTGTTGGTCGGTCCGACTTGAGCAGGCCATCGTTTTCCAGCGTGTCATGTATGTCCTCAGGCAGAGGCGGTGCCTCATTTAAAGCTGCGGTGGGAACGACCGTATGAACAAGCTGAGTCGGGACCTGAAGGGAAGAGTAAGGAACACAGCAAGGTAATACTGTCTCGGGATCTTCTTGGCTAGCGTCGCTGCATGTAGGCTCTGTGTGTAACGAACAAAGTAAGTCCCCAAAACATACATCCATTTTGCGTTCGAAAGCCTTAAGCTTATCCCCAATGAGTGTATGGAAGGGGTGTTCTGCCATGTTAAAGGAGATATCAGGGCTTTAGTACACTACTTTCATAGAGGTGATAGCAGCGTGGCTGAGTTGTCAAGATGGCGCCTTCCTCTCTTGCTGGGGCGATCTTTGCGAACCTGAGGTGTACCGCTGAGCCAAAGCTTTAATCCATCCTGGGTGCAGAGGGTACTCTACTGCTTAATCCATTACTGGCCAATGAAGAAGTTGCCTGCTCCGAGCGGTCAAAATAGAAGATAAATCCAGGGAAAATAGCCGGAGCTCATGTATAGTGCGACCGCTCAGAAGCAGGGCTAGCTCCTCCCCCCGGCAATGGGGTAGATTTAACAAGCAACAGATGCTGCTTTCTACGCCCATCGTTTCTGGCTCGTCAGAAACGGAAGTTAAGAAGCTCCTTAACTTCTCTAACACCTTTTATCCCGATACGATCAAGATGATTGACACCCCCTTCTAGCGGCATTGTACAAGCATTTCATTAGAAATGCTTGTGCTATGTTAAATGCCGACTGCGTATGCTGTCAGCATTTAGCAACGTCAGGCGGACATGATTCGGCAATTGTTAAATTGACCCTAAAATCAGTACTCACCTTGTAAGCAAAGGCATCCTCTTCAGTGCATTTTTTTTAAAAACCGCATTACAGGCTCACTGTCTAATCACAGCACACTCTATCGCACCATTCAACTACATGTAGTGAGCTCTTGCACTAGGTAAATTTGTCAGCTGCTTTACCAAGCGCACTTACAAGGTAAGTATAGTTTTAGCCTGAAAATTATGTATTTTTACATTTTTTTTGCCACTGATGCTATGTGGCCTTCAGGGTAGGGCTGCCAGAGGCGTAATATGTGGCACTAGCAGCTGTTCATGAAATCAGCCCTCCATATGATGCAACCAAATGGGCTCCTCCTTGTTCTCACGCATCCAAGTGATACCTGTTACATTATGAGGTAAATTATTGAATAATCAGATTTCCAATTGAAGATTTAACTTTCTTTTTGCTACCATAGTAGCCCTTAATGTTTTGTTTGAATTGACAAATCTCCTTTACATTAGATAGTAAAGAGTTTTGATGTTCCTGTTTCTTTTAATTTGTGGGGCTGCAGTTTGAAGGAGTGTCTTTAACTCACCTTTGCTGCTCCTTCAACAAAGGATACCAAGAGAATGAAGGAAAGTTGCTAATAGACGTAAACTGGAAAGCTGTTAAAATTGTATGCACTATCTGAATTATGAGAGAAAATATTTGTGTTTTCTTGTCCTTTGAAATAAATTGTTTATTTATTTAGCACAGATTTAGTGAAACTTTTGCAATACCTCTTGATGTGTCAGCCTCAAGTTGTCTGTACTCCTTCAGCACTAAAAGAACACAAGACTCAAAATTTTTCTTTCATAACTCAGATAGAGTATACTATTTTAAACAACTTTCCAATTAACAGATTTGCTTCATTCTATTGGTATCCTTTGTTGAAGGAGAAGCAATGCACTACTAGGAGCTAGCTGAATACAGTGTGTGAGCCAATAATAGTTGTGTGTGTGTTAGAACCCTGCACTTTCATTACTACTAGCATAAACTCTGACATCCTTATGTTGTATTTTTTAAGGGGACCATGATTAAACACCCTAATAAAACCCACTAGAATGTGCAATTTCAAAGGGACAGTAAACATCTTGAGTTGTTAATATTAAATATTATTTAGCTATATGTAGTAAAAAAAACTTTGCAATTTACTTACATTTTTGGTAATTTAGCTCTGAAAATTACCAGTGCAGTTAATGCACTCTGCTGACTTCTTAAGGGTAGCCCTGCTACATGCAATTCCCTAATTGGCTTTAAAAAACAAACAAACAACTTAAAAACAATGTACTTTACACTAACAGTATGATTATGGCTAGCCTTGTTGTCTGCAAACTCTATCTTGGATTGGCCCCTACAAATAAGGCAAGTGGTAGGAGTGTTGGGTTGAGTTTGGCTATTGAAAAACAATTATAGCAAGCACAATATTACAAATTTTCATTTTTAGAAATCTTAGAAAATTAAGGGAATAATTAGAGTCTTCAGAAAATGTAAATATATCTCAGATATTTAATGAGGTTCTTAAACCTGACTTATTTGTAGACAGTGTATGTAACAAATATAACATAAATGTAGTTCTGGTTTTGCAGAATTAGTGCCATCTTTAGGTCTCTCATGGTATTGCAGATTTTTAGGGCACATTTCTTCATTTTTTCTAGCATTTCTTCAGTCCATGGTTGCCCTGTTTGCCTTGCACAATGATTTGAGAGATTGTAAAATAACAAAAAAATAAACAATAAACCAGAAATACGAAAAGTGAAAAAAGCTGACTTAATAAATAATGTTTTATATTATCTTACAACTAGTTCAAATAAAAAACAAACATGAAACAATATGCATTTGCTTTAATACGAATCCTACATAGTCTAACAAGATGTGAAATAATACATTGCTTTAATAGTACTAAAATTCCAGCACCAAAACCCATTGTCCTAAAACCAGTTAATACCTTCATTGCTGAGTTAATTTGTGTGGCAAAATAATAGTAGTAACCCTTGTCTATTACAGTAAGGGCTTGATTGGCTCAGACAAATAAGGTAAATGTGTTCAAATAGTTTTTACACCTTGCTGATATGTTTTTTTAATACAAGACAACAACAAAAATCTGGTAATTAAAAGGCGTTTCATATCTCTTCTTTGCAGTTAGAAGAAAACACTGTAGACTCCGGCACTTTAACCTCCTCACGTAGATCAGTCCTCTTTATGTTTGAATCAGGAGTGATGGATGGATTATTCAACAAGCTTTTTTATATTGTCCGAAAAAATGTCTAGTAGATTTTGATTACTGTTAAAAAAGAAAGAAAAAAAAAGTCACATGACAATGCATTAAAGGGACAGTCTAGTCAAAATTAAACGTTCATGATTCAGATAGGGCATGTAATTTTAAACAACTTTCCTATTCACTTTTATCATCAAATGTGCTTTGTTCTCTTGGTATTCTTAGTTGAAAGCTAAACCTAGGTAGGCTCATATACTAATTTGTAAGCCCTTGAATGCCGCCTCTTATATAAGTGCATTTTACAGTTGTTCACAGCTAGAGGGCATTAGTACATGTGTGCCATATAGATAACATTGTGCTCATGTCCGTGAAAAAAGAAATGGACCCATCAGATTTACCCCAGGTGGTTTACAACCTATCTCAGCGAGTGGACCAGATGGGCCTGGCTTTGAGAGACCTGGAATTAGAAAACCAATCGTTAAGGAAAATAATCAGGGATTCTATGACACAGAAATCACAAATCCCTGAATCTACACCTGAACCTACAGTTTGTCTGCCAGAATCTTTCACCGGCAACAGGAAAATGTATCGCCATTTTAAGAATGCCTGTTTGCTTCTATTTCATTTAAAGCCAAAAACTTACAGCACTGAGAGGCTTAAAGTTTTAACTCTTATATCCTTTTTAAAAGGTGAACCCAGGGTCTGGGCAGACTCTTTTTTGAGCATGATGACCCTATTCTAGGGTCTCTGACTGAATTTTTGAATGCCATGGATGAATTGTACTCAGACACCAACTTACAGGCTACTGCTGAGTCCACCATGCGTAGCCTTAAACAAGGCAAGCGTGCTGTCGAAGATTATATCACTGACTTTATGCAACCGACTCTCAGTGGAATCAGATCGCTCTCAAAAATCAGTTCAGATTAGGTCTATCTGACCAAGTTAAGGACGAGCTGGCGAGAGCTGAACTTCCAAAGACTTTAGAATCTCTAATGATGCCAGAGGGTGCTGCTATTGGAATGACCCCACCACCAACTAAATTCTTTGGACAGGCTTCTAACATAGAAGCACTTGGAGGGGCAACCAACCGACCCACATTCCCATGTGGTGCCTCAGGTGGTGATTTTGGCCCTAACAAACATCGAAGATACTGATTTTTTAATTTTTTTATTTTTCCTTTGTTGTCTGTCCAGGAGTGTCTGAGCTGGCCAGGGCTAGTGAGGTGTTTTGTTTTTTTTTGCTCATCAGTAGTGTTTAAATTGTGGGCAGTCTCTACAAATGGAGACCCATTCCACATTTATTTTTATTCTTTTGTTTGGGAGGGGGCAACTTAGTGCACAAAATGTGAAAGTTTCCAAAGCAGAGATGGCAACATCTATGTTTGGATTTCATAGTTGAACTTCCTAACTCACATAATAACAACACCATAATGGTTGTTATTGATCTATTAACGAAGATGGGGCATTTTATCCCGTTCCACAAGCTCCCAACCTCATCTGAAACAGCTGACCTGTTTCTCCACCATGTTGTGAAGTACCATGGTTTACCATCTATTCTAACATCTGACTGGGGAACTCAATTCCCCTCTGGTTTTTGGAGAGCTTTATGTTCAAGTCTACATATAGATCATCGCTACACAACATCTTTTCATCCCCAAACAAATGGCCAGGCAGAGAGACTTAACCAGTGGCTGGAACAATATCTTCGTTGCTATTGTTCTTATCAACAAGAGGATTGGTCAACACATTTAACCATGGCGGAATTCAACTATAATAATTCACTCAACTCTTCAACACACATGACTCCATTCTATGCTAATTTTGGTTTCCATTCTACATCTTTCCCAACTTTACTTGCTAGAACGGATTCTCCACAGGTAAATGATTACACTAACTCCTTGTTAAATACTTTCAGAACATTAAAACAAAATATCGAAGCCTCTCAACTCACACAAAAGAAGTATTATTATCTTAGAAGGCGGCCATCACCCCAGTATGCCATTGGAGACCTTGTGTGGTTATCTACAAAAAATCTAAGAATACAGATTCCAAGTAAAAAGATGGGTGGGCTTTTCATTGGTCCGTTTCCCATCCAAAGGATCATAAATGCTAATACAGTGTTGTTGACATTACCGCCAACATTTAAGATACATTCCACGTTTCACGTTTCACTGCTTAAACCTTATCGTACTATTAGAGACACTAAACTTATGCTTCCCCCAACCTCTAGTCTTAAAGATTCTGATGAATACGAAGTGGAATCATTATTGGATTCCAGGAACTTTATAGGTCAAATCGCCCTTGTATCAGCTCCTTGTAATGGTTCAGCCCCAGTCTCCACCTCCTTTCTCTTTAAAACACCTGAACACCTTTCTACAGGTGCTTAGTAATTTAATTGTACTCTGGTTCCCTCTGAAGTCATTTTCCTAAGTTCCTGAAATTTTGTCCTGTGGAATCTTTTCCTGTGAAGATTGCGAACCACTCTACAAGAGAATTGGATTTTCGTTTCTCTCATCTCATCCTCCCTGCAGCTCCTGTCATTTTACACTGCAACTGGATCTGAGTGAGTCATCAGTGTGTTTATTCTTACTACTCAGACAGGACTCTAACTATCTTGCTGTTCAGCTGTAAGCACTTTCCAGTGTGCTGTGATAAAGGTACTGTCAGTGGCGGCTGGTGAATTATGAAGATGGAGATGTACTTGGCCCCGCCCCTAGCCACACCCCTTGAAATAAAGCCCCGCCCCTCAGATGGCTATATATATATATATATATATATATATATATACACACACACACACACACACACACACACAAACACACACACAAACACACATATACAAAGTAATGTGGCTACAGAGGGATACACACATGCCCAGGAGAAAAATAGGCCACCCAGGCACCCTCTGCCCACCACTCATGCCTGCAGCCTGCTCCAGAGTCCATACATATACATACAGCTGAGATTCATTACCCTAGTTATAAGCATATATACATTTTTACTGCAGCATATGAAGTTGGCTAGCAAGGTACCACATGGCATGAAGAAATACCTTTTTAAGTCTCATCATCACTATAAAGAAAATAAAGTCACTCAAATTTGATAGGGAAACAACCTTTAGTAATCAGGTAGGAATGTAGTAAAAATACATCACAGCTGGGGAACTTCCGGGAGGCGGCCATGATAGGTCGCACATCAACACTCTGCTCCAGCCTTTTCATCATTTTTACCTAATATAACATTCTAGATAGCTCATCGATCTGCCACATAGACTGATTTCTACAAAACTAAAGATCCTGCTTTAGATGAGCCTATTATCTCTCAGAGGATTGTGACTTGGAGCACCCGGAGCACATTTTAAGGCTAAGGCCTTTCCTTCACCCCCCGGCGAGGCGCACTTTGGCCTTGTCGTTAGGCAGCACGTAGTGCTGAACTTAAAGCATACCACATCTAATCTGCCTGTCTACAGATTCATCAGTAGTGCCGGATGGATCCCATGGAAAGTACCTTACTAAATAAGATTGCTGCCCTGCTGAGTGAACACTTTGTGCGGCTTGAGCATGAACTTGCCACAACCTGGGGTAATCGAGTCGGCACGACTACACAGCATCACGCAGACCCAGACAAAAACCCAGAGCCTAAGCTGGTTCCCTCCGTAGAGAGTGAGAGGTCCGGTAGTGTATCGTGGGGAGTGCTGCCTCAAGCAGACCATCGTACGTCTGAGAAAGCCCTTACACTAATTATCTCTGAACGCAGAACGCATACAATTGCAGCAAGCTTAACCGCACCAACTCAGATGCTTACCACTTTATCCTCATCTCCCATGAAGATCCCTAGCCTGTCTGCCCAGGGGAGCCAAACATATCTATCTGACACCCCACGCTCGGCTACTGCGATACTGCAGATCGCCATGCCGAATCTGGGAGGTTTATTTACCATTTCACCCTGTGCTGGAAAACTGTCATGGAGCGGCTCCTGTTTGTGGTGGCTCTACATGGAGGATTCCGCTGCGTTGTACAGGCAAGCATACTTGGGTTCTCATTGCTGCCCTCAGTATCAGTATTTTCAACCCTACATTGCTGAGTGGAGGTCTGGTGTGGGTTAACAGTTATCGGATACAAGGATTGCGGTGGTAAACCCCCCACAGCTCACTTTTTGTTTAGACACTCAGTTACATTAACTCTCATGCATGTATTGGGGGACATTTTCATATTTCATCTGCTTAAACAATCAACACGTGATCGGACTGTGTGGAGGAACTGTATATCTCTCTCACATATCTGGACACTTAAAAGTATACAGACTCTCAACCCCACAACTGAAAGCTTCTTAAGAAAAGAAAAAAAAAGATTGACTTGTATTTAGTTATTGTCTGTTTTGATGCACAACCCTAACAGTATCTACCCTTTTTTACTGCTTTCTCTAGCCAACAATACAAATCAGCAGTTTTTTTTTTTTTTTTTAAAAAAGGAAGGGGAAAACCAAAAAGAAAAAAAGCAAACTACAGATCTTTCTCATGAGCGCAGTTAATTGAGGACTGTATTTACTTTTGGCATATGCTTATTATAAGAGTTAAATGTTAGCACATTTTGGATGCATGCAGGGCAAAAATATGTGTTTTTCCTTACCTAGCAATAACAATTTTACCCCGATATCTCTCATTAGTGCAGTTCATTGAGTTTTATATCTACTCCTGGTATATGTTTAATATAATAATTGAATGTCAACTTATTGAGTATTTATACAGGGCAAACATACTGGATTTATTTTCACTCATTTAGAAACAACAATGTTACTTTAGTAACTAATCATTTTGTTTCCTCTAGCTCTCCTCAGGGAGGCTTACTTATTTTCAAGTATGGCTCTTTGGGGTCTTGCTGTATGCGGCCGATATGGCGAGACCCAGTGAACTTAGAGGAATTAGAAAATGTTTTTGTGCCCTTGACTGTGATAGCTGCCCTATTAATAATTTTAATATTGAAACTTCAATCTGTTCCTAGAACAGGTGGCGAAGTTTATGTTTAGGGCCTTCCTATTACATTTTAGCCAGATATGCTCTTTTAGTGGGTATATCCCTACTATACAACACACAAATCATAATAGATATATTGACCTTTACTTAGGCCTGCATGACTAATAAAAAAAAAAAAAAAAAAATACTCTCCAGGGACTAACCTATGTTTGATGCTGAATATTTGCATATATCTACTGGTCCATATAACCATTGTAGAATCAGACCATTACCCGCATCCAGATATAAAGATATGCTCCCACTAGTTGGATTCATCCGGTGTAATAACACGGTTTAATAGATAACTTTCATCTCCCCCACCATTCTAATTTTAAATGTACAGCAAAATAATGAAAAATCTGAGGTTTCATTAATGAGATCCATAAGTGGTCTCCTCTAAACCAGATAGCCCTCTGTAAATATCTTTATTAAGGTGTGGGGTCCAAGAGAGGCCTCTTGAATGGAATAGAGGGCTTAGTTCTTATTACTGGCATGTCTTTTCTTGAACTGTTTTATCTTTTACAGCAAACTTTTATCTTGCTAACTTCATACCATATAGTCAGAAGATATTGCTCATTATATATGGATTTATATTATGCCACCTGAGATTTGCATTTCTGTTATCACAGTTATTGTTCATTATATATGTTGTTGTTTTTTTAATATGTATGTAATTCATAGGGTGTACCTTGTCATAAGCAGTTTTTGAATGCAATCGTATAATGCTGTAAAACCTTGTACATGCCAAAAAAAATTACCTCAATAAAAAATAAATAAATAAAAAAAAAAAATACATCACAGCTAAACAATACTGATTAACTAGACCCACATTTAAAACCAGCAATTTCATTACACAGACTACTACAGATATTATTGCTCAAAGTTTATATAAGAAATGTCAGCTTGTGACAACAGAGAAGCTTCAGTCTCCTGCTTAACCTCCTCCCCTCCTTACATGCCTAGACCATATTGTGAGCATAATTTAACCCCTTGGCTGTCAAAAAGAGCTGCAGTGCAATGTATTAGAATGTACTGAAATTCTCTATGATAGCCAAGGGGTTAAATAATGCTCTGCATCTTTTTTTTCTTCTTTTTTTTTTTTTTTAAATTTTTATTTATAACCAACAAAGGGTACAAGATTACAAGTTATATCTTCAGCCCATCTCGCAGGGTGAGCAAATAAGGCAGATAAAAAACAATACAGGTAACTTATTGTAACATACATGAGGCTGTGATTTTCGATAAGGCAACCATTGTCTTGATAGATATGGGCTTGTACCACTATATTGGGTTTTTTAACCTTTTTAACAAATAAACAAACAAACAAACAAACAAACATATAACAGGGGAAGCTTGAGGGGAGGGGAACAAAGGGTAGGGAAGGATGGAATGGTAAGGAAAGGGGGGTCACAACAAGCATATGCAGTCTTATAAGTGACTTATCTGCTTTTCTATTAGAATAATTCATGTTATGACAGAATAGCATTAGTGCAACAATAGGTCAGTGATGGTGTTCATATGGTGTATCAACTTTTTGCACATGAGAGATGTTAAAAGAGAGGTGCTTGTACCTCAAGAGGTTAGATGCTGACAAAGGGTACAAGGTAACATGTTGTATAGTAAGACAGATAAAACAGTACAGGTCTTTAACATTTTTAACAAATGAACGAGCAAACATATAGCAAGGGAGGCCTGAGAGGGAGGGGAGCAGGGGAAAGGGGAGAGCGGAATAATAAGGAAGAGGGAAACACAGCAAGTATATGCAATCCTGTGAGCTACTTTCCTGTCTGTCTCTTAGGATAATTCATGATATGACAGATTAACATTAGTGCAACAAGTCAGTGACGGTGCTCATATGACATCCAAGCACATAACTCATAAGCACACACCTTGAGAGGGTATATCTTCCGCAGTATAGCGTACATTTGTGTTATTCTCAGACAATAAAGTAAATTTCTCGGATAAACTATGTGGGGTCCAGGAGAGCAGGGGGGTCTGCAATGGAAGCTACAGGGGAAACTGCGGGTACATAGCAAGGGAACTTAATAAATTTGTCGCTACTTTTGGACATAGTATAGGTTAGGCGCTTATAATTAATATAGAGGCACGGGCCAAACTCACATTAGAGGTAGTAGCAGAATAAGGCCAAGCCCAGTGGTTGTCTCCCAGGAAGAAATCTGAGCTGCGTGTTTAGGACATGGGGGCATATTATCATATAGCTGTGACAAGTGTGCAACACATGGAAACAGTATTATGAGCCTCGCGTATTATGTTGTTAAGTTGGGCAGTACATCAGATTAGGGTTAAAAAGAAAAAAAAAAAAAAAAAAAAAAAAAAAAACATATTATGTAGGTGCTGCATAGGTATCACACATGTAGGAAGTTTTCCCCTTTTTTCTCTTTTTTAGGAGATTGTAATAAATGGGTATGCTCAAAATGGGGTGGCGACGATCTAACTAGCCCTTGTTATTGTTGTCAGTAAAATGGCTGCTGCAGAAATAGAGTATATGACACCTAAACAATTACATAAAAAGCGTGAAGTTATACCAGATCTAAATTACAACAGAAATTACAGTGAATCATGTGGTAGATGGTAAGTGAGAGTGTAAGACAGTGATTTCAAAAATATGATCAGTGTTGGCCACTTCCCAGTTATATTGCCAAGGATTTTTCACTATTTGCCCCCTAGACCTTCTAATTTTAAACTTAATTAAATTAAACAAAGCCCAAATCGGACCAACAAAGAAAAGAACAAAACATTAGACAGTTTTACACAGAGATAGACAATTCTTTCTGCAAAGAAGGGGTCAGAGCATGATACCTCTAACTGTCGCCTGAGTGAGGTGCTCTGCAATATTAACAGTGTCAGTATCAAGCTGTATGGAAATCACACAGTGAGCTCAAAAGCAAAGAGCTAGCAAGGCTGACGGAGTATAATTAAATCATGATTATCAGATATTTATGCCTTAATTGAGCAGACAAAATAGTCAGGTGGATATACTAGCCGGTATGCAAGACAGTCAATCAGTCAGTCAGCCAATGCCCCTTGCTCTGCAATCATATTCGGCACCGTCTTGAACATGGATTCTCAGTGTGAACTCATGTGTCGATACAGGGCGTCTTGCAGTAGCGTTGCAGAAACCTCTCCATGCTGCTTCAGGTTTATTGGTAAGTGTTGTGGATGTAGGATTAGTCGTACCTTGATGGTAGTTTTGCCATCCTCCACGCTGAACCTTGGACCAACGTTGCAGAGTAAGGGAATTCTTAGTGCGATTTATAGGGCTATGGGTGTAATAGGCAGCGCTTCCCTTATTGCTCAGGTCCTTATGAATATGCACCAAAGAGGGTAAGGGGGGTGATGGTAAGCCCCAACACAATTCACAGTAAGGCTCCGCAGAAGATTCCAGTAGCTGCAGGCGCAGGGGAGCTATGGGTATTGTTGGTGTCTCTGTCACTGCTCTCGGCTGCGCAAGAGCCAGGTCTGGAAGATCGCTCGTTATCACATATGGGTAGGGTACAATATCATGCATTGCAGAATGCTGGACAAGGCCAGTGTGGCTTGAAGTGTCTCTCTCCAGCTGAGGGGCTTGTTCCGCGATATTCAGTGCTGTGCAGAGATTTGCGCAAGAGGATATAAGCAGGTCCAGTCTAGGCATGAAAAAGGCTTTTATTTCAGCCAATACTTGGAGGGCTGTATCCGCTTCACCTGCAGTGAGGGTTTCCACTGTGCCTGTACACCACATGGTAGTAGATTGCCTGTCACTATGTTAACAAAAGTATGTACAGCGTGGCAGCAGAGCACACGCCACGGCGCCAAGTGGCCTTCTTAGTTTTATGCTGCGACCGGGGGCCAGGGCTGATGGAGTGCCCTACACAATTAAAATATCGACTGGCGATGCCCAGAACAGGGTCTCCCAGTAAGATGTATGATGTGGGGGTCTGGATGGTCTGGAAATACTTCGAAAAAGACCACTTATTTGGTCGATGGTAGCGGAGCTCTTGTAGCTTGCTTCCATCCAGAAGTCCCGCCCACCGGAAGTCCTTTTCTTCTTTTTTTTAAAAGAATGCTGGATTAGAAAATAGAAAAAAAAAGCTGGTATTGCTAGAATAAGTAGTGTGTGCACTGTTTTCATGACCCTGCATGGGTGTTTAATAAATCTCTAACTTTCAGCTGTCACAAACTGAAACATACGGGTCATTTTTAATCACATGTGAGGAAGATCTCCAGCACTCACCTAGGCTGCTTCTAGTGTATGGAGGAGGGGGGCAGCACTTTAATCTTTTCACTGGAAGTTTATTGCCTGCTGTTCTCCGTGTTTAATTTCTCCCGGTCTTACTCTCTGACAGAGCTGTGTGATTTACGCACACAACTCAGTCAGCTTAGGTCATTCCCCCTCAGTGTAGCACAGAAAAAAGATCAAGCTGTGCTACACCGGAGGGATGTGAAAAGTGATTTATTTTTTTATTTTATTTTAACAGTGCTCTCTCACGGTGTCTTGCAGCTTAGTTTTCCAGGAGTCCAGCACTGTTGAAATCTAATAAAAAAAATCACATTCCACATCCCTCCTGTTACAGAAGTTCTGAGTTGCGCTGCTTGCAATACACAGAGAGGGCTTTGAGGGAACATTGGAAATGAGGCATCATTATTACCTAGAATTTTACATACATACTCACTCAGATACATAATGCTGAGTCGCAGCCTCTCCTCACTCAGCCCTGCTCAGTAGCCCTGGGCCCTCCCCTGAGCCTCACTGAATGGACCCGATCCTGGTGGCAGCATCGTTCTGGTCTCCCCGCGCACTGACACACACTAATCTGTCTAACAGCCTGTGTCATCCATGTGGCCGGGTGTGTCGTCACTCACAGTGCGCGCCTCTCAGTCAGTAGGTTAATTCCCCGCCAGAAACCATGCGCCTGCATGGCCGATTTAGGAATTGGGAAGGCCCAGGGATTAGGGATATGATTGGCTGAACTTCTGTTACGCCCCTGCCTCCTCTCCTCCCACACACATAGTCAGCTCAGCTCTTAGTGTGCGAGTGTCACGTGACAGCTGGCTCCCGCACACTAAGAGCTGTGCGAACAGGAAGGCTATGGGCTGGCCTGTAGGTGGCGCTGCAGTCAATGCAGTTTTAAAGTGGAAAGTGCTTTTGCTTATACTTCTATGTATCGCACGTGCGATACATAGAAGTATAGGCAAAACAGCACTTTCCACTTTCAGCCTAATATGCATGATGTCATGATGATAGTTACACTGCACAGTCTCACAGAAGACAGCACACAGGAAAATAATACATTTATTCATAAATATAATATAAATAAAAATAAAAATTTTCATAATTTTTTTTTTCTCATTTTTTTTTTCTCATTTTTTTTTCTTAAGTTCTGCTAATTTTTTCCCCCTCTCCTCTGCCCCCTGGGGGTTCACGTGCGACAGTGCACCTATGGAGGAGCCTCCACTGGGTACTGTGTTATTGGGATCTGTTTACTGCACTGCAGTGATCAAGTGCATAACTGCACGAAACATGTCTGCATGTGGTTCAGATCACTGACACTGTGTTTTTACTTTAAGTGCTTTATTACAGTCGTGTGTAGGCTGTCATGTTTTTACTTTTGATACTACAATAAAGGAAGTTTTACTTTTCTTTGGAGAGAGATTTTTTTGCGCTACAAGTGGGGACAATCCATTGGAACATATTCTATTTACTCAGACGCTGACTACAGACCGGCTCAGTCTCCACAGCTGCAGATCTCCATACACTCTGAGCCAATTGCTCCCCAGCATGTTACCGGACAGTGAGTGGTATACAGGTACTTTTTGAAATTATATTGCTAAAGTCTATGTGTGCGCTACTTACTTACAAAGTGTTCTTTTTATATATATATATATATATACACAGTATATATATATATATATATATATATATATATATATATATATATATACAGTCGTGGCCAAAAATATTTGCACCCCTGCATTTCTGTCATATAATGCACAACTTCGCCCAGAAAATTGTTGCAATTACAAATGTTTAGGCATTCTCATGTTTATTTATTTTTTTGTATTAGTATGACGCAAAAAAGTGGAGAATAAAAAAACAAATCTGACACATTCCATGCAAAACTCCAAAAATCGACTGGACAAAATTATTGGCACCTTCTCAGAATTGTAAGAAATAATTGTTTTCCAAGTTTGTGATGCTCCTGTAATTTGTAATTAAACTCACCTGTACAAATTAACAGGTGCTGACAATATAGAAATCCCACAGACAACCAGTTAAAATGGTGAAAAATTTACTCAACCTTTCTGTTGTGTGTCTCTGTGTGCCACACTGAGCATGGAGAAGAGAAAGAGTAGCAAATAATTCTCAGAGGATTTGAGAACAAAAATTGTGGAAACGCATAGACAATCTCAAGGTTACAAGTCCATCTCCAGAGATCTTAATGTTCCTGTGTCCACTGTGCGCAACATTGTCAAGAAGTTTACAGCCCATGGAACTGTACTTAATCTCCCTGGACGTGGACGAAAGAGAAAAATTGATCAAAGATTGCAACAAAGGATTGTTCTTATGGTGGATAAAAAACCATGATCAACTTCCAGACAAATTCAAACTGACCTTCAGGCACAGGGTACAAATGTGTCAGCTCACACTTTACATCGCCATCTGAATGAAAAGGGACACTATGGTAGGAGACCCAGGAGGACCCAAATGCTGACACAGAAATATAAAAAAGCAAGATTGCAGTTTGCCAAAACTTACCTGAGGAAGCCAAAATCCTTTTGGGAGAATGTGCTGTGGACAGATGAAACTAAATTACAGCTTTTTGGTAAAGCCCATCATTCTACTGTTTTCAGAAAATGAAATGAGGCTTTTAAAGAAAAGAATACAGTCCCTACAATCAAACATGGTGGAGGTTCACTGATGTTTTGAGGTTGATTTGCTGCTTCAGGCACTGGATGTATTCACTGTGTGCATGGCATTATGACATCTGAAGACTACCAAAGAATTCTGTGGTGCAATGTAGGGCCCAGTGTCAGAAAGTTTAGTCTCCGTCAGAGGTCATGGGTCTTACAGCAGGACAATGACCCAAAGCACACGTCAAAAAGCACCCAGAAATGGTTTAAGACAAAGTGTTGAAGAGTACTGAACTGGCCAGCAATGAGTCCAGGGGGTCAATTTATTATTGTGCGGACGGACATGATACAATATAGCGTATCATGTCCCCCACACATCGATAAATACTGACAGCATATGCTGTCGGCATTTATCATTGCACCAGCAGTTCTTGTGAACTGCTGGTGCAATACCGCTACCTGTCGATTCGCTGTACTTAATCTCCCTGGACGTGGACGAAAGAGAAAAATTTATCAAAGATTGCAGCAAAGGATTGTTCGTATGGTGGAAAAAGAACCATGATCAACTTCCAGACAAATTCAAACTGACCTTCAGGCACAGGGTACAAATGTGTCAGCTCACACTTTACGTCGCCATCTGAATGAAAAGGGACACTATGGTAGGAGACCCAGGAGCACCCAACTGCTGACACAGAAATATAAAAAAGCAAGATTACAGTTTGCCAAAACTTACCTGAGGAAGCCAAAATCATTTTGGGAGAATGTGCTGTGAACAGATGAAACTAAATTACAGCTTTTTGGTAAAGCCCATCATTCTACTGTTTTCAGAAAATGAAATGAGGCTTTTAAAGAAAAGAATACAGTACCTACAATCAAACATGGTGGAGGTTCACTAATATTTTGGGGTTGCTCTGCTGCTTCAGGCACTGGATGTTCTGACTGTGTGCATGGCATTATGAAATCTGAAGACTACCAAAGTGTCAGAAAGTTTAGTCTCTGTCAGAGGTCATGGGTCTTACAGCAGGACAATGACCCAAAGCACACGTCAAAAAGCACCGAGAAATGGTTTAAGACAAAGTGTTGAAGAGTACTGAACTGGCCAGCAATGAGTCCAGGGGGTCAATTTATTATTGTGCGGATGGACATGATACGATGTAGCGTATCATGTCCGCCACACAACGATAAATGCCGACAGCATATGCTGTCGGCATTTATCATTGCACCAGCAGTTCTTGTGAACTGCTGGTGCAATACCGCTCCCTGCAGATTTGCTGCCAATCGGCTGCTAGCAGGGGGTGTCAATCAGCCAGATCGTATTCGATCGGGCTGATTGCTGTCCACCTCCTCAGAGGTGGTGGACGAGTTAAGGAGCAGTCATCTTAGGACCGCTGCTTCTTAATTTCCGCTTCAGGCGGAACTGAAGCGAAGTGGATCGGAAGCAGCATCCGCTGCTTCATTAATCGACCACGATATCTCAATTCCATACAGCAGCTGTGGAGTGATCTCAAAACAGCAATTGGGAAAAGGAATCCTTCCAATCTGATAGACCTGGAGCAGTTGGCGAAAGAAGAGTGGTCCAAAAATTCTAGTAGAGAGGTGTAAGAAACTCCATGATGGTTACAGGAAGCAATTGATTTCAGTTATTTTTTCCAAGGGGTGTGCTACCAAATATTAAATTGAGGGTGCCAATAATTTTGTCCAGTCCATTTTTGGAGTTTTGCATGGAATGTGTCATATTTGGGGGGATTTTTCGACACTTTTTTTGCATCATACTAATGCAAACAAAAGAAATAAACATGAGAATGCCTAAATATATTTAATTCCAACTATTTTCTAGGCGGAGTGGTGCATTATCTGACAGAAATTCAGTGGTTTCAATATTTTTGGCCATGACTATATGTATGTACAGTATATACAGTATATATATATATATATATATATATATATATATATATATATATAGTAAGAGCATTTCTGTTGCATCTCCTCGATTTCTCATCCTAACCAAAATAATTCTTGAACTGCCTGACTCACTGCTGCAACTATAATCCATGTAAAAAGCTACCCCAAACTTTATGTCTCTGCACCTTTAACCTGTAGACTGTACCGTGCTTCCTGTTTGATATCTTGTGTGTTTGTGAGCTCTAAAGTTCTGTCACCTGAGTCCTGGGACCTGGATTGCAGCATAGCATAGGGGTGTCTCTTGAAGGAAATTATTTTTATACCTAGCAAGTGACGGTAACGCTAGGAATCTAAGCTACAGAAGTTGCTGACAAGTGCTGGATAGTGAAGGATATCCTGCAGTCATAATACCAGGCACTATTTGTTGATATATCACTTGCCATTTGGATTGCTGGACTCAAGTCACATTTTTTATCGTTTTAGCTATCAGAGTATGGATGCAATACACTGCTTATATACATTGCTTGAGAATCTGAAGGACAAGGAGAGTTATTTTTCTTGCCTACAATGTCTCAGTTTGGACAGCCTGATGAAACCGCATTTGTTGCTGAGAATGCGTTGCTGAATGATTGTGTATTACAATAAAGTTTACATACTGGATTTTATCTACTTGCTCCAAGTTTCAAGTTTATACTTCTGTCCACCGGTTGTGCCATTTATACTGTGATGCACAGCCAGTTGTCTGATATCCCGAGCTGTATTGGCGTCTGGTCTACTATACTACACCTCTGATTGGACTGTCCGGTCACATGACCACGTTTGACACACCGGATGCCTGTGTGAGTCTTACGGGCGACTCTGTGGGTCCTGTATCGTCCTCCTCGGCACTCCAGTTGTGCTGCCACCTTTGTGAGTAGCCACCCTTAGGGGCTCCATTACACGCTTTTTGTTTGGTGTCCCAGACAATATTACCCTATTTGGCGCCTCTCTTTTTCTCCTCATTAGGTTCGATTTTTGCTGTTTGAAGTGTATTTATTCAATTTGTAAGGGTGTATTAGGGTGACACCACCATTTTATTCATATTTGTCATAAGTTTTGAGGTAAACTTGCTATGTAGCACTTTTTTTGCTAATAAATCTTATTCTATTTTTTTTATTTTTTTTTAAGAGTGCTGAATTCCCTCTCTTTGTTACGGCTTGGCTTACGTGTCATTTTCATTTATTTCTTCTTGTTTTGTAATGATAATTTAGGGGTTCTGCACCACTACAAAAATATATATTTTATTTACTGGATACATTTTGAAAGGGATTGTCTCTCTCCTGTTTTTGTATTTTTAAGTAATACAATATAACATCTATATTACTTTTAAATAACATTTCAAACACTTAAATTTGATATTGTTCTATGTTTGTTAGTGTTAAAGTGAAGGTAAAGTTAGCATGTTTAGATGTTTGCAAATGTAATTAGCCTAAAAAATAATGGTAGTTTAATTCATCAATTTCGTTAAATATCTATATTTACCGATTTATCCGCGTTTTCAAACTCTATTCTCCTCGTTCTGTAATCTGCCCGTTGTTTTTTTTTTTTTTTTGGTAGCCAGGTCACGTTCTTCGAGTCCCCAATCATCTGTCTGGCCGTTAGGCGGCCGTCATTTGACGTCACTGCATGAATCCATGGATGGCAGGCTTTTGAGTCTCCTTGCAAAGAAAGGTGGCTATATTGGTCACTGATTTGTTTTTGTTTTGTTTTTGAATGTCAGAAATGTATATTTGTGAATGTTGAGATGTTATATTGGTTTCACTGGTAAAAATAAATAATTGAAATGGGTATATATTTGTTTTTTGTTAAGTTGCCTAATAATTATGCACAGTAATAGTCACCTGCACACAGAGATATCCCCCTAAAATAGCTAAAACTAAAAACAAACTAAAAACTACTTCCAAAAATATTCAGCTTTGATATTAATGAGTTTTTTGGGTTCATTGAGAACATGGTTGTTGTTCAATAATAAAATTAATCCTAAAAAATACAACTTGCCTAATAATTCTGCACTCCCTGTATTGTTTTTGATCATTAGAAATATAATTGGAAATGTCATAAATTATAAACACAATTAATAACAATTTTGTATAAAGGCTAAAATCTCCTTGCTCTTGTAATGTTTTTTTTTGGCTTATCTTGTGGCTTAAGCAGTTGTCCCTTTTCTTGCTGTCCTTTTCCTTCTTCTCTTGGCATCTTTATTTGAAAAAGCAAGAATCTAAGCTTCGGAGTCTGCCCATTTTCGGTTTAGCACCTGAGTAATGCTTGCTGATTGGTGTCTAAATGTATACACATATTTAGACATATATATATGTATATATGTATATATACATATATACAGTATATATATATATATATATATATATATATATATATATTTATATATACTAGCTGTTTCTCACGGCTTCGCTCGGGTGGATTTTGTGATTAGTTAAAAAATAGCAGAAAATACGACCACTCTCAATGACGTGTGCCCTCACGTGTGCGCTTCGCATTGTACACTCTGACATGAACTTCATGAGTTTTTGTTAATTCTTTGTGTTTATCGTACATAGGCACCAATCAACTAAGTTTTTCGCGGGTGTCAGTCCGGCACTTCAAAAATATGTTATTATTGTTCTGTTGTTTAGTGATATCCATATCTTGAGAACTCCTGATGTTAGGAGCAAGACATTTGGCATGTAAATTTATTTTATGATGATTTTAAATAAAATTTTTTACTTTTCTAACATCTTTGGTTTTTGAGATATAGGTATACTCATAAATAACCCCTCCCCTTTTCACCCCCTTTAAGTGGATTCTCGGGAAATGGTAAAACAAGTTTTTCTTTATTTTTAATGGAGAATCTAAATACCAATTTTCACATCTAACATCTTTGATTTTTGAGATATATAGATCCTCTTAAGTAACCCCTCCCCTTTTCACCCCCTTTAAGTGGATTCTCGGGAAATGGTAAAACACATGTTCCTTTTTTTTTTTAAAAAGGAAAATCTAAATACCAATTTTCACGTCTGAAGCATCATTGGTTTTTGAGGGATATAGGGATCCTTATAAATAACCACTCCCTTTTTTACCCCCTTTAAGTGGATTCTTGGAAAATGGTAAAACACATGTTTCTTTATTTTTAATGGAGAATCTAAATACCAATTTTCACGTCTGTAACATCTTTGGTTTTTGAGATATAGGTATCCTCATAAATAACCCCTCCCCTTTTCACTCCCCCTTAAAAGGACCATAGAATTGTTATTGTTTTAAAAGATAGATAATCCCTTTATAAACCAATCCCCAGTTTTGCATAACCAACACAGTTATATTAATATTCTTTTTACCTCTGTGATTACCTTGTATCTAGGAACCTTCTTCCAGCCCCCTGATCACATGACTGTGACTGTTTATTATCTATTGTCTTAAATTTAGCATTGTTTTGTGCTAAATCTTAAATAACCCCCTGTGCCTGAACACAGTGTAATCTATATGGCCCACGTGTACTTTCTGGAAGTGGAGGGCCCTCTAGTGGGCCTGTAGCAAAATTAAGGGGCAAGGGACTTGAAGTCTGGATGGTTCTAGGTGAAACAATGTTGCAATGAGGGGGGCGGGGGTTGTCTACTCACCTTTAAAGGTTCTTGTTGCAGTAGATCCGGCCTCTTTGTTCCAGTGCACAGACTTCAAGAAGAACTTTTGTTGCTGTAGCAAGATGAGGCGAGCAAAGAGAAGAGCTGTTCCTCCAAGGAGATATGCCGAAGTGGTGAAGGAGGTCCCAGGGATGAGAGGCCCTGCAAGAGCAAGAGAAGAATCAGGTTCTGAGGGAGTTATACCTCCCACCCCCAGGGCTCAGTCAGTTAGTAAAAAAGGGGCCGGAGCTAGGCCAGGGGCTAGGAGAAGCCTGGGGTTACAGGGAGGAGTTGTTAGGCAAGAGGCCCAGCAGGGAACCGGGGCTCAGGAGCTGAATGCCCCGGGTTTGGTAAGGGCCCTCTCTGGAACTACAGAACCGGAAGGGCCGGCAGGTAGTGGGGCAGCTGGGAGGCCCACAGCTAGTAGCGGGCAGCATGGACAGCGGCCTGCAGTGGACTCTGCGGCCGCTCCCATGCTCCCGGTCATTCAGGATGGCACGGCGGTGCCCCAGGAGCCGAGGACGGACTCGGCGGTTGAGGCATGGCTGGCGACATGCCAGCAATTGCGGGGCTTACCCTCGGAGGCCTTGGCTTCCGTGGCCTCCTTGGCCCAGTCCCTAGCGGCGTACATCGCCCCTGGTGCGGCTGGGGCGGGCGGCGACGGTGAGGTCCCGGGTGGCAGCGGTGCGGCCTACAGGCCTCAGAGGGCTACTAGGCCGCGTCGCGCGTCCCCGGCTGGCTCCGCCTCCTTGTTTACGTCACGCGCGTCCTCCCCATGTGACTCATCGAGCGGGGAGGAGCGCGGGCGTTCAAGGAGGAAACGCGGTGCTGGCAGCAGGAGCGGATCCTCTTCCGGAGAAGCCCCCAGTAAGTTGGGGAGACTCCGGGCGGAGGATGCGGCCCCTGATGGGAGGGGGAGCAGGCGGCCTGGGGGAAAGGCAGCATTTAAGACCCCGGGAGGGGGTAGAAGCAGAATGCCCGATGTTGGTGCTCAGGCAAGAGGAGAGGACGTTGCAGTGGTCGGGTCTGCTGAGGGAATGAATGCAGGGGATATGCCTGACAGGGGTTCGTTGCATGAGCGGTCCAGACAGGGCATAGTACGCGACAGGCCTAATGCACCGGCTATGCATGAGACCGGAAGGCCTTCAGAACAGGGCAGACAAGGGGTGTTGGGAGACATGCCTGATGCAGTGATTATGCAGACAGTAAGGTGTAATGCGCAGGGCAGACAAGGTGCCTCTGGGGTTAGGTCTGGAGCTGAAAGGGTGGTTGCTGGTCACAGTGAGGAGACTTTGGTGGCGGCTATTGCACAAACAGGGTGTGTGAATGAAGAAGTTATAAGGAAGGCTGTGGCTGCTGCGCTTGGGATGTCTGTTGTGGATGGTAGTAAGGAACATAGGCGTGTGGGGGAGGAGGCTGGGGGCCCCTTGGGGGTCTCATCCTACGCACAGAGTACTCCCCATATTCCTTTGTTTTCCCAGGTTAGCAGTGATTCGGCAGCAGTGCGGATAGAATCCTCAGCTGGTCAACCCCTTTCTGGATCTCAACCTGTCCCTCCAATGGCAGCAGCGGCGGCTGCACAAAGCGGAACTGGAGCGGCTCCTCCTTTGGCCCCGAGTGGTGAGTACTTGCTTGGCACTTCCACACACACTGAACACATGGTACCCTCTAGTGAGTCAGGTTCAGATAGCGATGGGGACCTGGGGTTAGTGGGTAAGGGCCAGAAGGAGATGTTTAGAATGATCAAGAAACTGGTAGCAGCGCAGGTGAAGAGCCAGGCAGCGCAAGCGTCGGGCTCGGCGTTGGTTCCGTTTGTCCCCGGGGTGGGTGCAGTTTTACAGCCCCCCTTGGGGGTGCCAGTGACAAGGAGAGTGGCCTCGCAAGGTGATACTTACCCGTGCTTGGTTCACTCCCTTTATGGGCACCTCAAGGCGAAGGTGGTGAAAAAGATTCAAGATGGTCGCTATGTGAACATCTTTGAACTCTCACCTGAAGCATGTCGCGCGAAGGAGCGGGCAGCAGATGGCACGGGCCCTAAGAAGGTCCAAAGGCCGGAAACATATGAAGAATGGCAGAGGTGCTTCAGAGTCCTCGCAACCTGCTATTTGGATAAGTGGCAGACGCAAGGTCATAACCTCTTTAAATATGAAGACACTATCGATGATGTCCATGCCAGGTTCAGGGAAGGGGCGTGGCGCGAATATGACATGGCCTTTCGTAGAAAGATGGTAGGGAACCCTATGCTCCACTTTGGGACGCAGGATTTATACCTGTGGTCCAAATTGGGGTTGGAAGGGCAAGCGGGCCAGACACCGGGCCTGCGGACCGGCCCTGGGCGGCCTGGCACCCCGCGTCCGAAGAGACGCGGACGGGAATGCTGGAAGTTTCAGGACAAGCAGTGTGACAGGGGGGCAAATTGCTCCTTTCGTCACATCTGCAAGTTCTGCAGCGGCCCACACCCAGGAATTGATTGCAACAAGAAGAGAGAGGTTGGCGGAGACAAACAGTCCCAAAGAGGGGCCTCTGGTAACAAGGGCCCCAACGCCTCTTAGGCTTGAGGCCATGACAGTGTGGCTGGCACAGTACCCGGACAGGGGAGTAGCCGAACTAATCCGCCGGGGTTTGGCGGATGGGTTTAGGATACCTGTGTCGGGCCGGGTGGTGGGTTCCTCGTTACACAGGAACCTGAAATCAGCCTACGAGTTTCCAGGTGTGGTTAGGGATAAGTTAGCTAAAGAATTGGCCTTGGGGAGAGTTGTGGGCCCCTTCAAGGCTAACCCCCTCTCGGAACTGGTGGTGTCTCCTTTGGGGGTTGTACCAAAGAAGGATTCAGGCAAGTTTCGGCTGATACACCACTTGTCTTACCCCAAAGGGGCATCAGTGAATGATGCCATTGACACCGAGCTTAGTTCGGTGCACTACCAGTCCTTTGATGAGGCACTGGCATTGGTCAGAGATAAGGGTCATGCGGCTTTGATGGCTAAGCTGGACATTGAGTCAGCGTTTAGGCTTCTCCCTTTGCACCCGTCGGCCTTCGTGCTAATGGGCATGAAATTTGAAGGGGAATTTTATGTGGACCGTTGCTTGCCCATGGGTTGCTCTTTGTCATGTGCCCTATTTGAAAGTTTCAGTACGTTTCTTCACTGGGTGATATGGAAGGCGTCGGGTGGTGGGGCCGTGGCCCACTACTTGGATGACTTTCTTCTGGTAGGACGTGCGGACACCTCAGAATGTAGGGTCCTAATGGAGGTCATGCATGACATGATGGGCAGGTTTGGTGTCCCTTTGGCGTCAGATAAGACGCAGGGCCCGTGCACTTGTCTCACATTTCTAGGTATAGAAATTGATACAGTGGCTGAGGTATGTCGGCTTCCAGGCGACAAAGTGGCGCGCTTGTTGGGGGCCGTTGAAACAGTAAAAAGGGCAAATTGGGTGTCCAAAAGAGATCTGCAATCCCTACTGGGTATGCTGAATTTTGCCGGTAGGGTTATCCCCATGGGTAGGGTTTTCAACAGACGGTTGGAAGAGCAATTACGGGGTCCTCGCGTCGGGGCGCGGCGTTTTAAAGTGTCGCAGGACATGAGGGATGACTTAGCAGTTTGGGAAGAATTTTTAAGTCGGTTTAATGGTGTCTGTATTTGGCAGGAAGAGCCAAAGTCTAACCAGGCGTTGCATCTGTTTACAGACGCAGCAGGCAGCCATGGATATGGGGCTTACTTGAACGGGGCGTGGAGCGCCGCTCCTTGGCCTAGTGAGTGGGTTTCAGCTGGCCTTAACAGGAACTTGACGCTTTTGGAGCTGTTTCCCATTGTAGTAGCAATTGAGCTGTGGGGTCCAGCGCTGGCCAACAAATCTGTAGTTTTTTGGTCAGATAATATGAGCGTTGTCTACGCCATCAACAGGTTATCGGCTTCTTCCCCGAGGGTAGTCACTTACCTTCGGCACTTGGTGCTGCGCTGCTTGCAGCTTAACATTTGCTTTGTGGCACGTCATGTCCCGGGCGTCCACAATGTGGTTGCAGATGCGTTGTCTAGGTTTAATTGGGATTTATTTAGGCAGGCTGCCCCTCAGGCTGAGCAGAATGGCTTCACATGCCCTCCTTTTCTTTGGCAGATGGCAGAGGCTGGGAAACTGTTATCCCTTTGATTCGGGCTTCAGTGGCGCCTAAGACATGGACAACCTATGTGAGTCACTGGAGGGTGTGGGAACGTTTTGCTGATAATCAAGGGTTTGAGGTGCACAAGGCATCACAGGTACAGGTCTTAGAGTGGCTGGCTAGTTTGCGGAAAGAGGGGATCTCTAGATTGGCTGCACAAAGTAGGCTGGCTGCAATGGCGTTCTTTAATAGAACGTTTGGCATTCAGGATTTTTCGGGGTCATTCCTTGTTAGGCAGGTACTGAAGGGATGGGGTCGCGTTGACCCTCGCCCTCCTGACCACAGGGAGCCCATCACACCTTCTCGTTTGCGGGCGTTGATGGGATGCTTGGGGGAGGTATGCTCCTCTGAGTATGAAGTTTTGTTGTTCCGCGCGGCATTTGCGTTGGCGTTTGCAGGGGCACTTAGGATTGGGGAGCTAGTGGCGTCATCGTGTTCCGGGGGCGCTGGCGGTATCCTCTGGAAAAATGTACGGCCGGCGGAGAATGGCCTTATGTTGCTCATTCCTAGGTCTAAAATGGACCAAGCGGGAAAAGGAGCATGGTTATGCTTGGGCAAGGCAGAGGAGGAGGTGTGTTGCCCAGTATGGAACTTCGATAAGTTCTGCGCAGTGCGCCCGGTGGGTCCGCTGCAGCTTCTCGTACATGAGGATGGGTCATCCTTATCTGCCTTCCAGTTCCGCAGGGTTCTGGCGAGAACAGCGAAGATGGCTGGGTTGGACCCTGCTAATATAGGGTCTCACTCATTTCGAATTGGGGCTGCGACGTCGGCTGCCGCGTGTGGGTCTTCAGGCAAGGAAATTCAGCGGCTGGGTCGCTGGAGGTCGGGCAGATATAAGTTGTATATTCGGCCGGTGAAGAATTCACGGGGGCCGGAACAAACAACAGGACAGGTCACTCAACGCTAGTCAGATGGGCTTTTAGGACGTGGGGGGGGTGAGAAGGGAGCTCTCTCGGGCTTCTTAGCTCTGAAGGGGTGGGCGATTTGTATGAGTGTTGCTCAGCATTTATGTCATGTCCTTTCAGGCAGGAATACCCCTTCATCACGTGTTTGGATAGTGGGCCACTCATTTATTCATTGGGCGGCCATCAGGGCGTTGAGGTTACCAGAAGGGCAGCAGCTGGGAATTCCGTGGTCAAGGGCCAATGTGCGTTGGTTGGGCCGCAGGGGATTGGCTTGGGATGATTTGCCAGCACTCCTTCAGGATGCTCACAGGAGGTGGGGGAAGCCTCAGATTGTAATTTTGCATGTGGGAGGCAATGACTTGGGTGCTGTCCCGGTGTTGGATCTGATCAGAAAGATGGTGTCTGATTTGCGATGGGTGTATGCTTGGCTCCAAGGTGTGCAAGTAGGGTGGTCCAACGTGGTTGCACGGCTGCGATGGAGACATATTGTGACACAAAGGGCGGCATATAATGTCAAGAAAAAAGTCAACCGGGAAGTAGGGAGAGCGGTCACGGCATTGGGCGGCTTTGTGATTCGGCATGACTCAATTACAGCCGACAAGAAGGAATTATACCATTCAGACGGTGTTCACCTGGCGGACGCTGGGATTGACATTTTTCTAGCAGACATTAGACGGAGTTTGCTATCAGTTTTATAAAAGTTGAGACAGTTGTGTTTTATGTCAGTTACATGTTAAGTAAGTTATTGAGTTAATGCTGGTTATGTGTGTATGTGGTGGCGGCAAGAGGGCAGGGAGCTGTTCTCTTGTGGCGGTCGGCTCGGTCCCCCGAAGCGGGTAGAGAGAGATTTGAGTGACACCCTTAGATGGGGGAGGGACGCCTGCCGGGTGCCGGCCTGGGGGGTCCTCCTCCTTACTAATCTTTGGTTGAAGATCTCTACAGTTCTGCAACTATCTCTCTCTGCCATTTTGGGCGCAAGCAACCCGTGCTGCGCTGCAGTCCCCCGATTGGGGGGTCCGGGCCGGCTGTCAGTAGGGGTTAGGATAAGGAGTAGATGCCGCCACCAATTTTTTGCTGAACTTGTTACAAGTTATAAAATTGAAAGTTGCCTGATGCGGCATTTAGCCGTGATAAAGGTTAGGTTAATAAATGCGACCGTGACCGGTCTTTTCCCACATACATATGTGTTGTGTATTTATTTTGAGTAAGTCTAGATTAATTTAAGACGGAATAGGAGGTTTGCCCCTTATGGAAGTGGAGGGCCCTCTAGTGGGCCTGTAGCAAAATTAAGGGGCAAGGGACTTGAAGTCTGGATGGTTCTAGGTGAAACAATGTTGCAATGAGGGGGGCGGGGGTTGTCTACTCACCTTTAAAGGTTCTTGTTGCAGTAGATCCGGCCTCTTTGTTCCAGTGCACAGACTTCAAGAAGAACTTCCCACCCGCCCAGCCCAGAGAGAGGAGATGCGGCATATTAGTGTAATTTAGGGCTTAGTCAGACGCGGCCCGGGTAGGTTTATGTGAGCCAGCCCGGTAAGTCCAAGTCTTGTAATTTTTAGTTTCCACCACGGATTGGCGTGTTTTTACGACTCGTCAGGCGTGGGTGCCTTCTCGGGCTGGAATTGTGTGCCCCAGCTGGCGGTCGGCTCGGTCCCCCGAAGCGGGTAGAGAGAGATTTGAGTGACACCCTTAGATGGGGGAGGGACGCCTGCCGGGTGCCGGCCTGGGGGGTCCTCCTCCTTACTAATCTTTGGTTGAAGATCTCTACAGTTCTGCAACTATCTCTCTCTGCCATTTTGGGCGCAAGCAACCCGTGCTGCGCTGCAGTCCCCCGATTGGGGGGTCCGGGCCGGCTGTCAGTAGGGGTTAGGATAAGGAGTAGATGCCGCCACCAATTTTTTGCTGAACTTGTTACAAGTTATAAAATTGAAAGTTGCCTGATGCGGCATTTAGCCGTGATAAAGGTTAGGTTAATAAATGCGACCGTGACCGGTCTTTTCCCACATACATATGTGTTGTGTATTTATTTTGAGTAAGTCTAGATTAATTTAAGACGGAATAGGAGGTTTGCCCCTTATGTCTCTTTGTGTTGAAAAGAGATTTAAAAAGCATGTGATAAGAGGCAGCCCTCAAAGGCTTAGAAATTAGCATATGAGCCTACCTATGTTTAGTTTAAACTAAGAATACCAAGAGAAAAAAACAAATTTGATGATAAAAGTAAATTGGAAAGTTAATTAATTATGAAAGTTTAATTTATACTAGACTGTCCCTTTAAGTAGATTTTCGGGAAATGGTAAAACATGTTTTTCTTTATTTTTAAAGGAGAATCTAAATACCAATTTTCACATCTGTAACATCTTTGATTTTTGAGGTATAGGTATCTTCATAAATAACACCTCCCCTTTTTACCCCCCTTAAGTGAATTTTCGGGAAATGGTTAAACACGTTTCTTTATTTTTAAAGGAGAATCAAAATCGCAGTTTTCACGTCTGTAATATCTTTTGTTTTTTGAGAGATAGGTATCCTCATAAATAAACCCTTCCCTTCCCCCCTTAAGTGGATCATCAGGAAAAGGTAAAGCATGTGTTTCTTGAGATAAAGGCATCCTCATAAAAAAAAATCACCCCCCTTTTTTGCCCTCTAAGAGACATAATTTCCATTACATAGTCATAAAAACAACGTACCTTCCAAATTTCACGTTCCTAGGTTAAATGGTTTGAGCTGGGTGTTGATGAGTCATTCAGGACTTCTTAAATATATATATATATATATATATATATATATATATATATATATATATATATATATATATATATATATATATATCTAATAGCCCTTTTCATTTAAATATCTTGTCATGTAACATACACCTTTCAACCCCAATATTTTTATTAATATTTATCTGAAATATTTTTTATCAGAAAGTGTATATTTCAGTTTAATAGTTTATTTTAAAGTGTTTAATCCTTATAGTTTACACTAGGTCATCAGACGCACTAATCCATTGAGTGCAAATTTTGTTTGTGTTTAAGTGCAACCGATTACTTTCAATTTGTAATATGTGTGATAAATAGCTAACATTAGCACGCTACTGGTAATCTAGCCCTATATTGGATGAAATTAGGAAGCAACTTCATCAAACAGACACAAGCATTACCTGTTCAATCAATAAAAGTAAAATAATGAATAAGTTCTTCTACATAAATAAAATAAGTGAATTCCATAATCTAACAAACACACATGCAGATTATGCTGATAAGGTCCTTGTTCAAATCCCTTATAATTATATACACACATATGATTTTGGGGAGCAACAGATTAATGGAACACATGTCACATACTATTATATGTTAAAGCCCTTTCAAAAAAAGGAGGGTTAAAGACCCCCCAGAACAGAATACACTAAATAGCACTCAAGAGTCAGTTAAAGGGCCAACAAACCCAAAATCTTTCTTTCATAATTCAGATAGAGAATACAAATTTAAACAAAATTACAATTTACTTCTATTATTTATTTTGCTTCATTTTTTAGATATCCTTATTTGAAGAAAAAGCAATGCACATGGGTGAGCCAATCACACAAGGTTTCTATGTGCAGCAACCAATCAGCAGCTACTGAGCATATCTAGATATGCTTTTCAGCAAAGAATATCAAGAGAATAAAACAAATTAGATAATAGAAGTAAATTATAAAGATGTTTAAAAATGCATTCTCTTTCTAAATCATGAAAGAAAAAATGTGGGTTTCATGTCCCTTTAACTATGATTCGTATATAACTGTATATTTAATCAACTCAGTATATGGGAGAATGTTTGGCAAAAAAATGGTTGTAAAACAACTTTTATTGGATAGCCATTATAAAATTAAATTAACAAGGGAAAACATTTAAAAACACACATGGGAGAGACTGCTTGTGTATCATTACTTGCTGAGTATACCACTATATAAATTAAATGATGATATATTGTACAGAGTAATAGTGTTGCACATATGGCCAACTACTTGGTAAATGACAAATAGAAGGCACAATATAATATTCGTACTTTAAAGGGACATAATACTCATATGCTAAATCACTTGAAACTGATGCAGTATAACTGTAAAAAACTGACAGGAAAATATCACCTGAGCATCTCTATGTAAAAAAGGAAGATATTTTACCTCACAATCTCCTCAGCTCAGCAGAGTAAGTTTTGTGTAAAAAGTTATACTCAGCTGCTGCCCAGCTGCAGGTAAAAAAAATAAAAAAATGAAGAAATGAACAGCAGTAGATCAGCATCAGCAGTGCTGAGGTCATGAACTCTTACTGTGATCTCATGAGATTTGACTTAACACTCATGAGATTTCATAGTAAGCTTCCTTTACCTGATTGGTGAAATAGCATGAGAGTGCATGATGCTCATCCTTTCAGCTGTCCCAGGACAGACACACTAAAATGCTGCTTAGAAATCCTTTACAATGGGAGGTGGCTACTGAGGAACTTTTGAGGTAAAATATCTTTCTTTTTTACATAGAGATGTTCAGGAGATATTTTATAGTCAGCTTTTTACAGCTATGCTGCATCACTTTCAAGTGTTTCAACATTTGGGTATTATGGCCCTTTAATAGACAATGGGTTGTAGGTAGGGATTGGTGAATGTTTCGCAACATTTGAAAAATGAAAGAATTTTAGCACACTCGTTTGTTTGTTTCAAATTTTGAATGTTTGTACAACATTCTAACATTCGTTTGATGTATTCGAATTATGCAATATTCAAATTAGAAAAATTTAAATTTATATATTTGTAATAGTATTTCTAATGCTTTCTTTGAATGTAATCAAATTATGCAATATTTGAATTCGAATAATTCAAATTTATATATTTGTAATACTATGTCTAATGCTTTCTCCAAATGTGATATTCGAATTATACAATATTCGAATTCGAAAAATTCTTATTTATATATTTCCAATAGTATTTCTAATGCTTTCCTTAAATGTAATATTCGAATAAAAAAAAATTGAATTTATATATTTGTAATAGTATTTCTAAAGCGTTCTTTAAATGTAATATTCAAATTAGGTAATATTTGAAATATAAACATTCTAATTGATATATTTGTATCTATTATATTTCCATTGACTAAATTCCCTACCACATGAACTATTGAACTTCTGAATAGTATTTGTTAAATCGAATGGTACATTTGAAATTTCGAATGTGGACATTTGATCTAATTATGAACATTCAAATTCAAAAGTGACATTTGAAAACTGTAAATAGCATTCGATTATAGAATTTTTAAGAATATTCGTTCTTATCAACATTCTATTATGTAAATCAAATTTCTACAATAACATTCGTTCTTAGGGTAAGTACCAAATAGATGCAAGCTTACAGACAATCACTGCTCTGTTTTTTTCTAAGTTCCCGAATTATGTGACTCAAAAATACTAGCTTCTTAGCATTGTAAATTCAGTATGTAGATATTGTCATTATATACCCGGTAGTCGCTAGTTGCTGAATCTGATTAAGGTAGCAAAAACAGCTATATAGGACATTGCAGCATTGGTAACTATAAATCTTATGTTGCATTAATGTATCTGCTTCTCATCTTTACCTATATATGTGTCCCAACTGACTATATTACTTAGCCTATACAGCACTGTCTCAGCCAGCAACTGCAGATATTTACATTCCAGTCGCGGTTATCTTTTAAGATAGCAAATTGTCCGTAAAGTTTTGAAAGTAAAAGGGCCCCAAAGTAAGTAATATCTAATAACCAATCATTGTATCATTCTCAAAACAGTTAATCAGAGCACTGAAGTCACGCTAACCAGACGCACGTTAACTTCAATTGTGCTCAAGCAACTGTGCTTACTTTCAACTTACGAGCGGAAAAAAACGATGCGCACAAACGGGGACGATAAACCTAATTTTCGCTTGCGCGCAACTGTCAGCACGCCACTCGTAACCTAGCCATTTGTAAGAAAACAAGTAAATTGTAATTGCTGTTATTTACACAAACTGTTACTTTTATGCTTACTTTGATTAAACATATTTGTTTTTACTTAAGGAGTACTATTTCATATCCCTTTTATAGGGATGATTCAACATGCAGGTCCTTTAACCCCGTGATATAATTACTAAATACACAAAATAACCATTTTGTTAGTCATAAATCATGATTTTTGTATTACTAAATCAAGTGATTAGCCATGCAGATAATGATTTTGTGTTGTTTACTGTAGGTAACAATTCTAAGCTTCAATGCAATTGGTGGCAAAAGCATTTTTGGATTCTGATCATTGGAAAAACTCATTGACAATACTGGCTGAGGTTTAGAAGTTGTTAACTACTGAATACAAGCCCAATATTGTGATCAACCCCATAATATGAACGTTCACTGGAAAATCAGAGACCATATAATTGGCCTGATTACAAGTGGCATGCTATTTTTTTTTTTTTTCACTTGCAGGCTTACTGTGCCGGATTAGCATGCATTATCATAAAGTTGAAAATAAAGTAGCGCACCAGCAAAAGACTTATGTACGCTATCTTCAGGACTTTGAATATTACGACTGCGCTAACTCCTTTTTATAGACTTCTATGGGGCACTCTACTAAAAGCCTTACTAGTTAGCGCTTGATAACCGCGCTCAATTGCGCTAAACTCGACAGGGCATTAGCAAAGCTTTACATTCCTATGTTATTCACTTAAAAGAAAATCTTTTTATTTTTAAATATATATTTTTATATATATATATATACATATATATATATACAGATATATATATATATATATATATCCTATAATATAAAAGGCCAAGTGTGTTTGTCCGAAGCTGCCATGTGCAGTAGAGACAGCACGAGGACAAACACACCTCGCCTTATCCGACATGCTGTTTGTGGCGGTGGGGCGAAAGTGGGCATGGCCGGGCGAGAGCATGGACATGGCCGGACGGGAGCATGGGCGTGGTCAGGCATGACTGGGCGTGGCCCGGACATTGTTGGGCATGGTGGGTAGGGATGGGCGAATGTTTCGCAACATTTGAAAAATTAAACGAATTTTAACACATTCGTTCAGAAAAATTCGAATTTAAATGTTTGTAATAGTATTTCTAATGCTTTCTTTAAATGTAATATTCAAATTATGCAATATTCTATATAGAAACATTCAAAATTATATATTTATATCTATTATGTATCAATTTACTAGATTCCCTCCCTACCACATGAACTATTGAACTTCTGAATAGTATTTGTTAAATAGAATATTAAATTCGAAATTTCGAATGTGGACATTCAATATAATTATAAACATTCAAATTCGAAAGTGACATTCGAAAACTGTAAATAGCATTTGATTATAGAATTTTTAAGAATATTTGTTCTTATCAACATTTGGATTTATAATTCGAATTTCGGTAATAACATTCGTTCTAACATTCGAATTCGGAAATTTACACATTCGCCCATCCCTAGTGGCGGGGCGTGGTGAGGGCATGGTCGGGTGCGGTCGGCATGAGAGAGAGGGGAGAGAAATAGAAAGAGAGGGGGAGAGACAAAAAGAGATAGGAAAGATCTTAAGAGAGGGGGAAGAGCAGACGAGATGGGAAAGAGCAGAAGAGAGGGGAGAGAGAGAAAAATAGAGGGGAAAGAGCAAAAGATAGGGGAAAGAGCAAAATAGAGGGAAGAGAGAGAAAAAGAGAGGGGGGAGAGAGATAGTAAAAGAGAGGAGGAGAGAGAAAATAACAGGAGGAAAGACAGAGAGCAAAAGAGAGGGGAAGAGAGAGAGCAAAAGAGAGCGGGGAGAGAGAGCAAAAGAAGAGAGGGGGTGAGAGAGGGGGAGAGAGAGCAAAAGAGAGGGGGGAGAAAGTAATAGAGAGGGGAAGAGAAAGAGCAAAAGAGAGGGATGGGGAGAGAGCAAAAGAGAGGGGGAAAGCAAAAGAGAGGGGGGAGAGAGAGCAAAAGAGAGGGGAAAGAGCAAAATAGAGGGAAGAGAGAGAAAAAGAGAGGAGGGAGAGAGAGCAAAAGAGAGGGGGAGAGAGAGCAATAGAGAGGGGGAGAGAGAGAAAAAGAGAGGGGGATAGAGAGAGAGCAAAAGAGAGGGGAGAGAGACAGAGCAAAAGAGAGGGGTGAGAGAGGGGGGAGAGAGCAAAAGAGAGGGGGGAGAGAGAGAGCAAAAGAGAGGGATGGAGAGAAAGAGCAAAAGAAAGGGATGGAGAGAGAGAGCAAAAAAAGGGGAGAGAGACAGAGCAAAAGAGAGGTGAAAAGAGAGAGCGCAAAAGAGAGGGGGTAGAGAGAGCACAAAAGAGAGGGGGGAGAGAGAGAGAGTGCAAAAGAGAGGGGGAGAGAGAGAGCGCAAAAGAGAGGGGGAGAGAGATAGCGCAAAAGAGAGGGAGAGGGAGAGAGCACAAAAGAGAGGGGAAGAGAGAGAGTGCAAAAGAGAGAGGGAGAGAGAATGTGCAAAAGAGGGGGGGAGAGAGAGTGCAAAAGAGAGAAGGAATGCAAAAGAGAGGGGGGAGAGAGAGAGCATAAAAGAGAGGGGGAGAGAGAGCGCAAAAGAGAGGGGGAGAGAGAGAAAAAGATAGGGGGAGAGAGGGAGCAAAAGAGAGAGGGGAGAGAGAGAGCAAAAGATAGGTGGAGCGAGAGAGAGCGCAAAAGAGAGGGGGAGAGACAAAAAGAGATAGGAAAGATCTTAAGAGAGGGGGAAGAGCAGACGAGAGGGGAAAGAGCAGAAGAGAGGGGAGAGAGAGCAAAATAGAGGGGAAAGAGCAAAAGATAGGGGAAAGAGCAAAAGAGAGGGAAGAGAGAGAAAAAGAGAGGGGAGAGAGAGATAGTAAAAGAGAGGAGGAGAGAGAAAATAACAGGGGGAAAGATAGAGAGAAAAAGAGAGGGGAAGAGAGAGAGCAAAAGAGAGCGGGGAGAGAGAGCAAAAGAAGAGAGGGGGTGAGATAGGGGGAGAGAGAGCAAAAGAGAGGGGGGAGAGAGCAATAGAGAGGGGAAGAGAAAGAGCAAAAGAGAGGGATGGGGAGAGAGCAAAAGAGAGGGGGAAAGCAAAAGAGAGGGGGTAGAGAGAGCACAAAAGAGAGGGGGGAGAGAGAGAGAGTGCAAAAGAGAGGGGGAGAGAGAGAGCGCAAAAGAGAGGGGGAGAGAGATATCGCAAAAGAGAGGGAGAGGGAGAGAGCACAAAAGAGAGGGGAAGAGAGAGAGTGCAAAAGAGAGGGGGAGGGAGAATGTGCAAAAGAGGGGGGGAGAGAGAGTGCAAAAGAGAGAGAGAACGCAAAAGAGAGGGGGAGAGAGAGAGCATAAAAGAGAGGGGGAGAGAGAGCGCAAAAGAGAGGGGGAGAGAGAGAAAAAGAGAGGGGGAGAGAGGGAGCAAAAGAGAGAGGGGAGAGAGAGAGCAAAAGATAGGTGGAGCGAGAGAGAGCGCAAAAGAGAGGGGGAGAGAGCGCAAAAGAGAGGAGAGAGCACAAAAGAGAGGGGGAGAGAGAGCAAAAGAGAGGGGGAGAGAGAGTGCAAAAGAGAAGGGGGAGAGAGAGAACGAAAGAGAGGGGGAGAGAGAGAGCAAAAGAGAGGTGGAGCAAGAGAGAGCGCAAAAGAGAAGGGGAGAGAGCGCAAAAGAGAGGGGGAGAGAGCACAAAAGAGAGGGGGAGAGAGAGAGCAAGGGGTGGGACCGCTATACTGCAAAAAATGGCCTATGTGAACGGGCTTTAGGACTACTATATATAAATTGTATATAAAGATATATACTGTATATAGAAATATATAATAAGTGAAGAACATAGGAATTTAAAGCGTTTTGATTAAAAAACATTCATATATTAAAAATGATATTGAATGTTTCAATTATTTGATTGGGAAGGGCTCAAAAGTGTAAATAGATGTCTATATATGTGTATACATGTGTTTTATGTATGTATGTGTGCACATACATATTTAGAAACAGTTCAAGTGGAAACTATAGAGTTAGGGAAATCCTTCAAATTAATAATTGTAATGAAGGGTCAATATTCAAGTAATAAAATATACATATATATGTATGTATGTGAGGACGGCCCAGATAAGCCTAGTCCAATAAAGGAGAAATACATTAAATGATCTCTTGTTAGGCAATATCAGATCAGTGAGTGACCTCTGGGTGGGAACATGCGTGTGAAATACAAGTGTATAAAGTGCAAAAGGGCTTTACACAAAACCTGCGTCCATTGTAATGCACTTGTTGCGAACACCCCACAAAGAAACCCCAGGTCAGTCTCACCTCTTCAGATGCCAGAAGTGCAGGTCCTTCACTGTGACAGGAGGCTTCTCCGTTATGTGCAGTGACAAATATCTTCTTCCAGGAGGTTAGCGTGTAGCGTCACAGAGGGACTTGTCATAAACACCAAACATACTGCAGTAACAGAGTTCTAGCCTCCAGATGCCAAAGTGTGGGCGTGTTCCGGGTGTGTGCTATGCCAGCCAATCCACTGCGACCTTCTCCAATCAGTATAGTTGCGGTAAGGCAAAACTTGGCCAATGAGGCGGCTTGCACCCCCAAAGTAGATCTTTAGAAGTTACACTTTACTTTAGGTTTCAAGTCTCGCTAAATATTCTAGCGCAGTTTCAGCTTTTGCTCGATCGCAACCTATAACTTTAAACTCGTAATATGTGTGCTATTTAGTGCGGTCACCATATCCATTGAAAGCATACATTGCGCTAGAGCGATTTTGGTCTAACTAACCTTTCTCTTGTAAATGGAATTTACCATGGACTTGTAATATTAAGTTGTCCGATAATGTTAGCGCAATCAAATAATATTGCTTATCGCGTCCCACAATATCATTACTTGTAATATTATTATTATCATTTATTTGTATAGTGCCGCAAAATTCCGTAGCGCTGGGTACAATATGGTACAATCAGTGGCATAGCGAAGGGGGGCCACAGGGGCGGTTGCCCCAGGCGCATAATTCTTAGGGGCGCAAAATTTCAAAATAAATTTGCGTCCCAAAGGAATATATATATATATTATATATATATATTATATATTGAAATGTATTTGTATTATGGCTGGCTTGGTTCTTGGCTGTAATTTTCTGGGATATGGCGCTCAAGATTGTGCGGTGGATGGCTAGGGGTGTGAGCAGTGGACTGTGTCACTGTGGACAGTGTAAGCAGGAGGTAAATCCTGGAATGGCTGGCAGAGGTAGCTGATACAATGGAAATGCAGCTCCTGCAATATGTGGATCGGGTGTGAATGACTCCAGTCCACATATTAATACCTCTAAGCTTGCTTCAGCTCCATCCACAGCATCCAGTCTTTACATGCAGTGTACCGAAATCAGAGGAGGCAGGGTAGCGTGTGGTCGCGTGGTGAGGCAAAAGCAGCATCATCATCTGCATCTCTGACTCCCAGACGACTCCCATTTAGGTAAGTACTCAGTGTTGTGCTTGTTGTTTCAATTTCCTAGTGAAAGGGCCATTTTTAGCGCAACCGACTGTAATGCCATAAAATTGGTATTGAGGCATCGTGCAATACCATTTTTTTACAAACCGATGTAGAGAGAGCCACTGGATCTGGGAGGGGGAGAGGGAGGGGGTTTTGAGGGGGGGGGCAGCTACACTACAGAAAAATTATATATTTTTTTTAAAAAATAAAAAAACTTTTTTTGAGGGGCAAAATGGGTGGGATCCCAGAGAAGCATTTACAACCATTTCTGCCATAATTGCACAAGCTGTTTGTAAATAATTTCAGTGAGAAACCTAAAGTTTGTGAAAAAGTTTGTGAAAAAGTGAACATTTTTTTTTATTTGATCGCATTTGGCGGTGAAATGGTCTCATGAAATATACCAAAATGGGCCTAGATCAATAATTTGGGTTGTCTACTAAAAAAAAATATATACATGTGGAGGGTTATTCAGGGATTCCAATGTAACTATTGCTAATTTTGAAAAAAAAAATGGTTTGGAAATAACAAAGTGTTACTTGTATTTATTGCCCTATAACTTACAAAAAAAAAAGCAACGAACATGTAAACATTGTGTATTTCTAAACTCAGGACAAAATTTAGAAACTATTTAGCATAGGAGTTTTCTTGGTGTTTGTAGATGTGTAACAGAATTTGGGGGTTAAAAGTTAGAAAAAGTGTGTTTTTTTCCATTTTTTCATCAAATTGTATATATTTTTTATAGTAAGTTATAAGATATGATAAAAATAATGGTATCTTTAGAAATTCCATTTAATAGCGACAAAAACGGTTTATAATATGTGTGGTTACAGTAAATAAGTAATAGAAAAATTACAGCTAAACACAAACACTGCACACATGCAAAAATAGCTTTGGTCCCTGACGGTCAACAAATAGAAAAGTGGTCTGGTCACAAAGGGATTAAAAAGGGACATCACACTTTATTTTGGGTGAAATTGGAGGACATCAATTTTTTGAGGACTAGCTTGTGATTGCAATAACCAGCAGCTTGTAATGGCTGGTTATTTATTGCGCCCGTAAATGGACAAATTTGTCTGTTTGTGAGTGTGCGATAAATTAGCGCTCCACTTGTAATCTAGCCCTAAATATTAGATTAATTTATTGCATTTGTTCCTGTAACTTCCATGGCTTACAACTTACAAATAGAGGTAGGAAAGAATGATCAGAGGATAACTATCATGGACCTTGGGAGGCAGAAAACAAATACAGAACTCCCAAAGGTCCCATATTTTGCAGGATTTTCTCAGGTTATGTGTTCTGACATGCCTCTTATATAAGACACCAGGACCAGCCATACATGACTCAATCAGGTATCCATACCCATGAATGGAACCTCCACCTGAAGACCACCCAACTCAACTTCTGGGCCACCAACTCTGCCCCTAAAACAGCTCAACTTTACCTTTAAACCATAAATCTACACTTCTGGGACCAATCATATGTTACAACTTTTTTTGTTTTAGCTGTTGAATGTGTTTTTATAGTTTATGTAAGCTTCAGCAATGTAATATTTATAAACAAACAAAACATTCATTTTGTGCATCCTTCCATATGCAATTTGAATTATTGTCCACTGGAGGGAGTGACATACACACTTTAAACGGACATCAAAAATACATTACAATTTACAGTTACACTTGTAATACAAATTATTCACAGAAAATATTGCACAAGAAAGTTATAAGGGTTCAAAGATATGAGATCTCAGTTGTTGGAAAAAAAAAAGACAGGCAAAGGGCTTTAACAAAGAGATACATTCATATACATGTCTAAATATGTACATATATATGTGTATATGTATATATATATATATATATATATATATATATATATATATATATATATACACTGTATATATATATATATATATATATATATATATATATATATATATATATATATGTACATACAGTATGTATTTATGTATTTATATGTGTATTTATGTATTTACAGAAATATATATTCATATAAACACATAAATACATACAGTATGTACACATATATAGACATATATAGGCAAGTGCACCTCTTGGGCCTTATTCTATATACATATATGTGTGTGTGTGTGTGTGTGTACATATGTATTTATGTATTTATATGTGTATTTATATATTTACAGAAATATATACTCATATAAACACATAAATACATACAGTAAGTACACATATATAGACATATATATGTGTGTGTGTGATTGCGCACATTGGAGCCTTTGGCAGTTGAGTAGATGAAAACATAAAGATATTTATGCAATATTCATTTTTAATAAAAGTTTTAAATATGTATTTACTGTAAATACATCACATGCCCATGTTCTGCACATAGCAGAATATGTTCTAATTATTTTTAAATATATATTTATATATGTATATATATATATATATACATATATATATATATGTGTATATATATATATCTATACCTTTATATAATCATGTATATATTGCGGTATAGATATATATTGTACCAAAATACCATCAGATATATGTAGAAATATGTATTTATGAATAAATAGAACATAATGTTTTATGTGAAGAACATTGGAATATGTAATATTCATATTTTCGTGTTGGCTAGCACACTTGAGAAGTTGAGAATATGAGATCGGGTTTGCGTGAGAGTGGGGTATTAGGTTTTTTCCAACTTTTTTTCCTCTATTGACTTCTTTGGGGGAATACGTGAATCTGCACACGATAGTTTGCCTTTTTGCGCTTGTCAGGTTAGCATGTGAGCGAAAACAGTTTACTTTCAACTCATAATATGAGCGCAACCGAACGCGCGCAAAAAGCTTACTTGTAGTGCAATTGACGCTCGAGCAGGAGGGATAATTATAGCTTCACTTTTAATTTGGCCCATTGTGTTTAACCCCTGCAAAGGGAATAAAGCCTATTTAAAGAAGAAATACACTGCTAGTCCTGTGCTGAATACATTTGGTGACTGTTGTCATATTTTACAACCCCTGAGTGGCTCACCGACCCTGTTCCCTTCTAGATGAGTGGTGCATTACCAGCCCAGAGCTGACTTTAACTACGTGATAAAACTCCTGGTGGAAGTTAAATACATAGGCCATGTTCTATTGGTGGTGTTAATCGTTAGCCATTACAATTGCTGTAAATAAAAAAACACTATCTTGCAGTTTACAAAGCAGGCATATTTCATTCTGTGCTCCCAAAAATATGACAAGGGAAGGCTATTTTTAGCTCCCATTAAATTCTAGGGGAGTTGAAAAACTACAATTTGTGTACAGCTGCCATAAAATTAATTAACTACTTTAACCCCTTTACATGTGGTCGGTCGCCATCCATACAAGGAGTTAAATGCGGATAACAACCACGTGTCTTTATCTGGGGAGCAAGGTTTTGGATCTTATTGTGGCTCCTCCCTGTACTTACCACCAAATCCCTGGTGATCCAGTGGACTGGCAATGCTGGGGAAATCCGTGGATGCAGGTGACAGCAACACGCCCATGTATAGTGATGTCACTAAGCTCCGGAAACCAGGAAGTTAAAAGAAGCCCCATAGTACTTAAAGGAGCTGGATGGGGTAAGTATTTAGACCCCCTCAATCTCATTTCCCTCGAAACCCCCAAGACCCAGCATTTAAAAGGCAGTCCCTTTGGGAGTAAAGCACCAATATGTAAGATAAAATTAATTAAAAATAACATACTTCCACACACTGTTTGCAGGCTGGGGGCCTCTAGGAACTAGAGACCCCCATGACCCCTTGTTTTAACAACCAGAAGTTCCTCTTGTAAATAAAGCCCTATACAGATTTTTATAGCCAGGTGATCGCTGTGGTAATAATGATCACCTGGTATGTACAAATACACATGTATTTGAGTAGAGGCTCATGGGAGCCCCTATGTGCACAACAAAGTTATACACATATACCTAAAGGGCCTTTTTTATAAATGGATAAACCTTCTTTTTTTTTCAACAGACAGAGAAAAAACTCACACAATGAAAATACTGTATATATTTTATACAGATTGTGCTGTTGAGTTCTGATGTGATAAATACAGAAAATAATGGTATAGAGGTCATTTATCAAGCTCCTGGTGCAATGCTGAATGCGGAGAGCGTATAGCTCTCCGCATTCAGTGAGGTATGTCGGACCTGATCCGCACTGTCGGCTCAGGTCCGACATACCTTTGATAAATATGCCCCATAGTGTTGCTGGGTCTACTGAAAAACAAAATATAATATGTGTAGGTGAAAAATGACCTACAGTGAGGCTTAAATGTGAACATCTAAAAACTCAAAAATAGCTCAGGAAATGGGTGGAAAAGGTAATCACAGAGGTAAAAAGTATATTAATATAAATAGAACCCCAGATAGGAAATAAATTGAGTGGAGGGGTTAGTGACCACACTGTAGGCCACAGAGTAGGTTGCTAAGAAAAGGTAGTAGTCAAGGGGAGGTGTTAGGGAGTATTCAAATAGGTGGGAGCAGCGGAAGCTGTCATTCAGTTTAGTTTGGAGCGGGAAGAAGCTCCCTCCCTCCCTCCCTGTACTAAAGGATGAGGTTGTCGCAGTTGTGGAGGGTGCTGACCTTATGAGGCAAGTTTAAGATTAAGTGGTACCTCCCTTGAAGATGGGGGAGAGTTTAAAGATTGAGATTGGGGGCATGCCTGGCAGTAGCCAGTGGAAGGCACGTGTGGCTATTTGGTAGGCGGCACTCTAGGTTACGAACACAATGTTACTGTGGTTTTATGATTGTTAACTATTCATTATGAGTTAATAAATGCGGGCTGCGGCCTTTTCCCCCCACCATATTGTAGTTGTGTCAATTATTGCTATGTACGGAGAGTGCCAAGTGTTTGAGTTACCATGTTGGTTATGCAAAATTGTGGAATGGGCATCTATCTTTTTAAACAATACAAATTCTAGAGTAGACTGTCCCTTTAATCATATGAGACAACATACCAGTTTAATAGCTAATTTTTAAAGGTTTTTAAAGAGTTTATTGGGGCTCTATATATCTTTCTATCATGTAACCTTCAGCACACCAACATATGTGTAACTTAATATTCCCTCATTGCTATACCTATTCAGATTACCTAGGTCCTCCTTTCTCCTTTAGGGAATTTTAAATATTCCTAAAAATTAAATGAGGTAGCACATACAATGCACAAGGGTGTTACGCTTGATGTGATTTATGTTATTTCTCTAAACTATATAGTTATATACACAGTAGTATATGCTTGCATTGTTAAACATATACATATTGTAAATTATTTATGCTTACATGTAATGTGCATTCTCTTTTTGATTAAACTGTCTCAATAAAAAAATAAAAATTATATTTATAAATATATATACAGTGGATATAAAAAGTCTACACACCCCTGTTAAAATGTCAGGTTTCTGTGATGTAAAAAAATTAGACAAAGATAAATCATTTCAGAACTTTTTCCACCTTTAATCTGACCTATAAACTACACAACTCAATTGAAAAACACGCTGAAATCTTTAAGGTGGAGGGAAGTAAACAGAAAAAAAACCTAAAATAATGTGGTTGCATAAGTGTGCACACCCTCTTATAACTTGGGATGTAGCTGTGTTCAGAATTAAGCGATCACATTCAAAACCATGTTAAATAAGAGTAATCACACACCTGCCATAATTTATAGTCCCTCTGATTAACCCTGAATAAAGTTCAGCTGTTCTAGTAGGTCTTTCCTGACATTTTCTTAGTCGCGTCCTACACAAAAGCCATGGTCCGCAGAGAGCTTCCAAAGCATCAGAGGGATCTCATTGTTAAAAGGTATCAGTCAGGAGAAGGGTACAAAAGAATTTCCAAGGCATTAGATATACCATGGAACACAGTTAAGAAAGTCATCATCAAGTGGAGAAAATATGGCACAACAATGACATTACCAAGAAATGAATGTCCCTCCAAAATTGATGAATAGACAAGAAGAAAATTGGTCTGGGAGGCTACCAAGTAGTACATGTGACAACAATCTCCTGTATTCTTCATATGTTTGGGCTTTGGGGTAGATGGCAAGATGGAAGCCTTTTCTTATGAAGAAAAACATCCAAGCCCAGCTAAATTTAGCAAAAACACATCTGAAGTCTCCCAAAAGAATGTGGGAAAAGGTGTTATGGTCTGATGAAACTAAGGTTGAACTTTTTGGCAATAATTCTAAAAGATATGTTTGGAGCAAAACCAACACTGCATATCACCAAAAGAACACCATTACCCACAATGAAGAATGGTGGTGGCAGCATCATGCGTTGGGTTTGTTTTTCTTCAGCTGGAACTGGGGCCTTAGTCAATGTAGAGGGAATTATGAACAGTTCCAAATACCAGTCAATATTGGCACAAAACCTTCAGGCTTCTGCTAGAAAGCTGAACATGAAGAGGAACTTCATCTTTCAGCATGACAACGACCCAAAGCATACCTCCAAGTCAACAAAGGAATGGCTTCACCAGAAGAAAATTAAAGTTTTGGAATGGCCCAGCCAGAGCCCAGACCTGAATCCAATTGAAAATCTGTGGGGTGATCTGAAGAGAACTGTGCACAGGAGATGCCCTCGCAATCTGACAGATTTGGAGTGTTTTTCAAAGAAGAGTGGGCAAATCTTGCTAAGTCAAGATGTGCCATGCTGATAGACTCATACCCAAAAAGACTGAGTGCTGTAATAAAATCAAAAGGTGCTTCAACAAAGTATTAGTTTAAGGGTGTGCACACTTATGCAACCATATTATTTTATTTTTACATTTTTACTTCCCTTCGCCTAAAAGATTTCAGTTTGTTTTTCAATTGAGTTGCACAGTTTATAGGTCACATTAAAGGTGGAAAAAGTTCTGAAATTATTTATTTTTGTCTCAGTTTTTTTACATCACAGAAACCTGTCATTTTAACAGGGGTGTGTAGACTTTTTATATCCACTGTATATATATATATATATATATATATATATATATATATATATATATATATATAATAGCAGGACATGTCTGTCCTGGCTTATATTTACCATTGACAAAAGCCCATGTGAGGGCTGAAACGTTTGGTTATTTACACATTAAACGGATTATATATTCCTGCTGTGCCTGCAGTGTGAAGTTTTTGCTGGATACGGAACCCATCCGTTTGGATCCTTCACCACTTGCTATTGTTTGTTTATTTAGCAGTGCACCAGGTTGTTGCTGTTCTGAGGAGTGCCGTTTCCACTACTATATATATATTTTTACTACACATAGGAAAAAGACATATATGTAAATAAGTTAGTTAAGTAAATATTTAAAAACATATGTGCATATCTAATAATAATATTTTTAAATATTTTATATTTAATATTTACATAACACGCCTTAAGATAACTACTTCTTAATATGTGCAAACCCGACACCGCGTTAGACCTATAGCGCAAAACCCAATACGCATATTTTACATTCCTATGTTCTTCACAAAGAAGAAAATGTTCTTTTTATTTTAAAAATAAATTTCTGATTATGTTAATGTAAAATATATATCTATAGCTATATATCTATATGAATATCTACATGTATAGGTATATATAGATATGAGAAATATTAATAAATCCTGTTGGGTATAGTGCTGTGGATTTAATATGGTGTTGAGTTGGCACGCAAGCGATAAGTGTAACGTTTTTTTTAAAGCATGTTCCATTGACGTCTATGGGGAGAAGAAGTTAACCTGCTTGTAATATCCGAAGTCTCTTAGTTAAAGGGCGTAAGGTTTCACTCAACCACACAAAATTTTTACTTTCAACTTGTAATATAAGCGCTAATCCCCACATGCAAAAACTTTACTTCTGGTGGTGTTAGCGCTCAAGCGAATTTGTCTTTTCACCTCTAATGGAAGTTTATTCCATTAATCAATCATCTTTTCTGTTCAGGTCTTTTACTTTCTGTTTTTGTTTTTATCTGTTTTGCAGGTTTCCTCTATAACTGCCACCTCCTAACATTCATAAAAAAGTATCTTAAAGGGATAGTCTAGTCAAAATTAAACTTTCATAATTCATGCAATTCATGCAATTTTAATCAACTTTCTAATTTACTTCTATTATCATTTTTTTCTTTGTTCTCTAGGTATCTTTTTAAAAAAAAGCAAGAATGTAAGCTTAGGAGCCGGCCTATTTTTGGTTCAGACCTGGGTAGCCCTTGCTGATTGTGTCTATATGTAGCCAACAATCAGCAAGCACTACCCAGGTGCTAAAAATGGTAGCCCTAGCTGATTGTGTCTATATGTAGCCAACAATCAGCAAGCACTACCCAGGTGCTAAACCAAAAATGGGCCGACTCCTAAGCTTACATTCTTATTTTTTTCAAATAAAGATACCAAGAGAACAAAGAAAAATTGAAAATAGGAGTAAATTAGAAAGTTGATTAAAATTGCATGCTCTATCTGAATCATGAAAGTTTAATTTTGACTAGACTATCCCTTTAAAGGTATACTAAACATTAGATGTTTTGGAATTGTAAATTTTACATTTTAGTGCAAATATTACATATGTACATGAGCCTCTCAGTATAAATCCTTTGAAAGTGGCATTTTTAACCTCTACTGTATCCTAACTTCCCCTTAATGACTGCCCATAGTCTGAGGCTTTTTTCTTTTAGTTTAGTGCTAGCCAATTGGAATGGAGAGAAGCATTAGTAAGTAGTAAATAATCAGCAGTCTTTAAAACAAGCCGATTTGATCAGTAACAGCTCTATTTATCACAATACTATGAGTTGCAAAAGCAAACAACAAGGAAAAGAGTGCTGGCCCCTTAAAAAATAATGGGATATACTTGTGTATACAAATTGATATTTAAGATAGGTTGAATAGAATTAAAAAAATCAAGGTCTCACTTTATTGAACAAAATTAGGACACAGAGAGGTAGATTTAACAAGGGCCGAATGGCCCTTGGTTCCTTTGTTTCCGCGCGAGCCTTCAGGCTGCTGCTCCATAACTTGTCCACTGCTTCTGAGGCTGCGGTCTTTAATCTGCCTGATCCTATACAGTCGGGCTGATTGATACCCCTGCTAGTGGCCGACAGGCCGCAAATCTGCAGGGGGCAGCATTGCACAAGCAGTTCTGGTGAACTGCTTGTGCAATGATAAATTCAGCGATGTCTGTCAGACATGATACGCTACAGCATAACATGTCGGACAGACATTGGTTAATCCACCCCAAAGACACAAACAATTAAAAACACACAAACTGATCCACCTGTATTATAAGTGGAGTGGATACAGGTTAAATGCACGTAATCCTGGAATGGGTACAGGCTTACTTAAAGCAGTAGGTAGGGAAATAATATTTTGGTAAATATCAATAGCTATATCTTGAGTTCGTGAGAGGGATCAGTATCTGGGATGTGAATTATAGGTAATAGAGTGTTACAGTTTGGAAGGTATAATTCTCACTGTGTGTTTCAACTTTCACACTAAAGAGAGATAATGTTCTAACGTTGTAATAGCATGAGTTAATCTCCTTGTTTTATGGATCTAGATTAGGTATAGCTCGCTTGCTCTGACAGTTCAATTACCCCAAAAAAGAATAAAATATTTTGGTTTATATCACAAATTACTGAAAGAGTTAATTACCCACTAAATAGTGTGAGCATGCTGAAGTACCATAAAATGGTAGCCACTATGTTTAAAGTATGTTACTTGTAAGATTGTTAGTATATATCTCTCATAGAAATGTGTGTTGTGGACAAAAACCAAACACAACTTAATCACTCATACATTCCTATAGTGAAATCCTCTACTAAACTCCTTCTATAGCGGGAGTTAAATTAAAGTATATCTTTCCATTCAACTCTGCAATGGCACAGTAACCATTCGCAAGTATTATCCACACACTTCAGTTGCACATTGGCGGATCTGGTAAGCAAATTAAAATTGGAGAGACGGAGCTCTCAGTATCCGGTCCGCCAATGTTGTGTTAGTTCATGTGTTTCATATAGATAACACTGTGTTGCATATAGATAACGCTGTGCTCACGCACGTGGAATTCCTAGGAGTCAGCACTGATTAGCTAAAATGCATGTCTGTCAAAAGAACTAAAATAACGGGCAGTTTGCAGAGGCTTAGATACAAGATAATGACAGAGGTAAAAAGTGTATAAATATAACTGTGTTGGTTATGCAAAATTAGGGAATGGGTAATAAAGGGATTATCTATCTTTTAAAACAATAAATATTCTGGTGTAGACTGTCCCTTTACGTTATTGGTACATCACAGTATTACACTATGCAGTAAATATAACAAGGGCCGAATAGCCCTTGTTCCCCTTGTTTCCACACGAGCCTTCCGCTGCTCCATAAGTGGTGCCGCAGTTGCATTTAAATTTCAGCATAAACAAAGGTGAGGCCGCACAACGGATCCAATTAAAAAAACCAAAGGTTTATTATTAAAATTCAACCTGGACAGACATGGATAGGTAGGTAGTCTGACGTGTTTCACGCCCCCTAGTGGCACTTCATCAGAGACTCTGATGAAGTGCCACTAGGGGGCGTGAAATGCATCAGACTACCTAGCTATCCATGTCTGTCCATGTTGAATTTTAATAATAAACCTTTGTTTTTTCTATTGGATCCGTTGTGCTGCCTCACCTTTGTTTATGCCGACACTTGCGACTGGTTCTAACATTTTCAGGCCTTGTACCTTGCATGGATGTAATACTGTATATCAAGGACTGTGGCACACGTTGTTAGTTGGTGGGTGACGTCATCAATCCCCGACACCGCTAGTTCCTAGGTCTCCGCTGGCTGTTGCGCCTGTATTCTCACCTTACTGCATTTAAATTTCATATTGAATGTTTTGGTCTCACCAGAGTTCATTAAGGTATTGCTCTTATCTACATATTTGCACATCCCACATCTTGCTACTCCACACTTGTATGTGCCTGGCTTTTGTTCCAACCAATGGGTGGCTGTGATTTCTCTTTGTTGTTGTGATAGATCCCGTAACTAAGTGGGTGCTAATATATTTTTAAAATCTTTATTCCTAAATGTCACTAATGGTTTGTCAGGTAGAGTGCTTCCTAGAATGGGATCTGCCTTTAAGACTCCCCAATGTTTCTTTAAGATATTCTGAATCATCCACTATTTCATGCCTGAGGAAACGACCAGTTGTGGTCGAGAAACGCGTAGCGGTACTTGTATGGAATAAATATTTTTTTACTTTTACGGAAGTTGTACTTTGCTTTTATCTTCAATCTACAAGGGTCAAGGTCCGACACATTGTTTGCAGTGTGTATCTAACACAGCAATATTACGTTGGTAAAGAAAGTGATTGACCAAACACGGAGTCAGACAGAATCACTCGACCTTCATCAAGACGCTGCAGACCACAGACACCAGTGTACTAACCACTGTGAGTGTTAGCCGGCTTGTCAGCACCGGTCAAAGTACGGTGCATATCTATTTGGTAAGCATTTTTGATTCATTTCAACTTGCATTCTGTTCAAACTTTATTACGCTATGTGGCGCCCTCTTTTTCAACTTTAATCCTACAGAATCCACACACCGAGGATCAGAGGAGCTGCCATCACGGAATAGCAGCCACTACGGAACTGCATTCACTCCACTCTTTTCGTCTCACAGGAGCCATTAGGCAATATCGATTCAATCATCTTATTGACGGTTTGTGCAGTGACTGATTCACATCTTTTTTAGCGCACCCCAATTGTTTGGATCCCTTCCTGGATTCCGAATTTGTTTATCTTTTGAATCCTGATTGTAAGTTGTTGTAAATCTAATGTTGTTAACATTGGTTACAGCAAGGGGTTTCTTCTTTTCTCAGGGTTTAAGAAGTGTTTTTATATTCATATTATGAACCCTTTCTTTGGCTAATTTAATAATAGATTCATCATAGCCTTTTTCTAAAAATCTAGCATCTAAAATGGCTGCTTCATTATTATAATCAATTTCCCTGGTGCAATTTCTCTTGATACGTTGGTACTGTCCTAGGGGAATGTTGGTTTTCCACCTGGACAGATGACCACTTTTAACGTTCAGGAAACCATTTTTATCAGTGGGTTTCTGATAGTTTTTAACAGACACTTTATTGTTGTCCTCGACAAAAAGCACCAGGTCAAGGAAATCACAACCACCCATTGGTTGGAACAAAAGCCAGGCACAAACAAGTGTGGAGTAGCAAGATGTGAGATGTGCAAATATGTAGATAAGAGCAATATCTTTATGAACTCTGGGGAGACCAAAACATTCAATATGAAATTTAAATGCAATTGTGGCACCACTTATATAGTGTATAGCCTTAAACTTATATAGTGTATAACCTGGATGTAAGAGCCAGGAGGAAACTGGTCAGAGAGGTTACCAAGAGGCCCACAGCAACTCTGAAGCAGTTGCAGGAATTTATGACAAAGAGTGGTCATTGTGGGCATGTGACAACAATATCAGAAATTCTCCACAAATGTGGCTTGTATGGGAGTGTTGCAAGAAAAAAGACATTCCTCAAGAAAGGCCACTTGCAGTCACAACTGAGCTTTGTCATAACACACCTAGAAGATTCTGAGGCCAAATGGAAAAAGGTGTTATTGTCAGATGAGATTAAAATTAATTTATTTGGCCTCAACACCAAACGATATGTCTGGAGGAAATCCTATACAGCTCACCATCCAAATAACACCATACCTACAGTAAAGCATGGAGGTGGTAATATTCTGTTATGGCATGCTTCTTTGCAGCAGGCGCTGGAGCACTTGTCAGGATAGAAGGAATAATGGATTGGGCAAAATACCCTCAAATTCTTGAGGAAAATCTACGTCCCTCTGCCAGGAAGTTGTCAATGGGAAGAAGGTTAACCTTCCAACATGACAAAGACCCAAAGCACACAGCAAAAATGACCACACAGTGGTTGAAGGAGAAAAAAGGTGAATGTCCTTGCATGGCCTAGTCAGAGCCCAGACTTAAACCCCATTGAATATCTGTGGCATGACTTGAAGACTGTAGTCCACCATCAAATGTAATGGAACTGGAGCAGTTCTGCAAAGAAGAGTGTACAAATATTGCACAGTCTAGATGTGCAAAGTTAGTAGAGACATAACCCAACAGACTAAAGGCTGTAATTAAAGCAAAATGTGGTTCAACAAAATGCTGACACAAGGGGGTGATCCTTTTTCCAACTCAGTTATTTTGTTTTTTAATTGCCTTTATTTTGCCTGACATGTTGGTGTTATATCTTTAACTTGGATGTTATAAGTTGCACTGAGTAATTACAACTGGATAAACAAAAACTGTGTCTGTCTTTATTTCAGGCTGCAAAACAACAAAATGTGGTTATTTTCAAGAGGGTGATTCTTTTCAATACCCACTGTATGAACAGTAAGGGGAAAAAATATTTGATCCCCTGCTGAGTTGTATGTTTACACACTGACAAAGAAATGATCAGTCTATAATTTTATATATTTGAACAGTGAGAGAAAGAATAACAACAAAGTTTATAGAAAAACGCATTTCAAAAAAGTTATAAATTGATTTGCATTTTAATGAGTGAAATAAGTGTTTGACCTCTTTGCAAAACAGGACTTAGTACTTGGTGGCAAAACCCTTGTTGGTAATCTCAGAGGTCAGACATTTCTTGTATTTGGCCACCAGGTTTGCACACATCTCAGGAGGGATTTTGTCCCACTGCTCTTTGCAGATCCTCTCCAAGTCATTAAGGTTTTGAGGTGGATGTTTGGCAAGTTGAACCTTCAGCTCCCTCCACAGATGTTCTATGGGATTAAGGCCTGGAGACTGGCTAGGCCACTCCAGGACCTTAAAGTGCTTCTTCTTGAGCCACTCCTTTGTTGCCTTGGCCGTGTGTTTTGGGTCATTTTCATGCTGTAATACCCACCCACAACCCATTTTCAATGCCCTGGCTAAGGGAAGGAGGTTCTCATCCAAGATTTGATGGAACATGACACCGTCCATCGTCCCTTTGATGCGGTGAAGTTGCCCTGTCCCTTTAGCAGAAAAAACCCCCCAAAGCATAATGTTTACACCTCCATGTTTGACAGTGGGGATGGTGTTCTTGGGGTCAAGGGCAGCATTCCTCTTCCTCCAAACACGGCAAGTTGAGTTGATGCCAAAGTGTTCGATTTTGGTCTCATCTGACCACAGCACTTTCACCCATTTCTCCTCTGAATCATTCAGATGTCCATTGGCAAACTTCAGGCGGGCCTGTAAGTAAGTGACCTTGCGGGCACTGCAGGATTTCAGTGCTTCACAGGGTAGTGTGATACCAATTGTTTTCTTGGTGACAATGGTCCCAGCTGCCTTGAGATCATTGACACGATCCTCCCATGTAGTTATGGGCTGATTCCTCACAGTTCTCATGATCATTTAAACTCCACAAGGTGAGATCTTTCATGGAGCCCCGGACCGAGGGAGATTGACAGTTATTTTGTGTTTCTTCCATTTGCAGATAATCGCACCAATTATTGTCACCTTCTCACCAAGCTGCTTGGCAATGCTCTTGTAGCCCATTCCAGCCTTGTGTAGGTCTACAATCTTGTCCCTGACTGACTTCCTTGGACAGCTCTTTGGTCTTGGCCATGGTGGAGAGTTTGGAATCTGATTAATTGATTGCTTCTGTGGACAGGTGTCTTTTATACAGGTAAGAAACTGAGATTAGGAGCACTCCCTTTAAGAGAGTGCTGCTAATCTCAGCTTGTTACCTGTATAAAATACAACTGGGAGCTAGAAATCTTGCTTATTCGTAGGGAATCAAATACTTATTTCACTCATTAAAATGCAAATCAATTTATAACTTTTTTTGAAATTAGTTTATCTTGAATATTTTGTTGTTATTCTGTCTCTCACTGTTCAAATAAACCTACCATTAAAATTATAGACTGATCATTTGTCAGTGGACAAAAATCAGCAGGGGATCAAATAATGTTTCCCCTCACTGTATGTATATGACTATATACATATATATATATATATATATATATATATATATATAAAATTATATATATTTATATATATATGTATATAAGCATATAGATATATATTTACTGGGAACACACAGTTCCCATAGACCGCAATGTAAAAGCACTTTTCAGTGACTTTTTTTCTAACACCCCATACCTACCAACTATAAACCCTCATAACGGTTTATTGCAGTTATTTTCTTAAAAAATAAAGATACTACTATTACACTTGAATTTGGAGGCATTTGGTGGACATTTATAAAATTTACCAGAGATCTGTTCTCTGGTTAATTTTATAAGCGCTAATTGCTACCGTGATCTCATGGTAGCAATAACCAGCCACTTGTAATAGCTGGTTATTTATTGTGTACCTGCAAAAGGGCAAATTTGCTCATTTGCAGGCACGCGATAAATTATCGCTTAACTTGTTATCTGGCCCTTATTTTTCAGTGGGACTCTCAAGCTGTCAGCTGCAAATACGCCGGAATTCCACAGCGTAATTGTTGCAAGATTGATCCGACCTAATTATCAAAGCCTACAGACCGGCAAATGTTGAAATTTGTGACGTAACATACGATCCGCTGGTCTCAATCCGACACAGATCGATGCTTACGTTATTACAGATGTTCCGAATGCACATTCGGCTCTATCTGACACTTTTTCAAAGTTATCAAACTTTTAACAGGTATGCTCCCGGCTATTCCGGCCCAGCATACCTGGTTTTCAATCCTCCATCCTGGAGGCTGCGGATACCATAGAAATCAATTGGAGTTTGAAAGCACCGAAAGCTTATGTTCGATGCTGCCAGATATCCCATTGATTTCTAGGTTGAAAACATGTAACGTTTACACCTAACACCCTAACATAAACCCTGAGTCTAAACACCCCTAATCTGCTGCTTCGACATCGCCGACACAAATAAAATGTATTAACCCCTATCCCGCCGCTCCCCGACACCACCACAACCTAAATAAAGTTATTAACCCCTATTCTGCCACTCCCCGACACCGCCGCCACTAAATAAATGTATCAACCCCTAAACCTCTGGCCTTCCACATCACTACCACTAACTAAGCCTATTAACCCCTAAACCGACAGTCCCCCACATCGCCAAAAAATAAATTAAGCTATTAACTCCTAAACCTAACAACCCGCTAACTTTAAATTAAAATTACAACATCCCTATCTTCAAATAAATTAAAACTTACCTGTAGAATTAAAATAAACTATTTTAAAATATTAATTAACCTACCCTAATTATTATACTACAATTAAATTAAACTACCAATTAAATTAACTAAATTGCATATTAAAAAACCTAACCCTACTCAAATTATTTAAATATACTATTAAACCTTATTAAAACAACTAAATTACAAAAAAATCCCACTAAATTACAAAAAATAAAAACCCACATTATCAAAAATAAAAAAGAATTACACCTAATCTAATAGCCCTATCAAAATAAAAAACCCAGCCTACAATAAACTACCAATGGCCCTTAAAAGGGCCTTTTGTGGGGCATCGCCACAAAAAAATCAGCTCTTTTACCTGTAAAAAAAAATACAAACACTCTAAACAGATGGCATCTTCTATCTTCATCCATCCGGCGCAGAGCGGATCCATCCTGAAGACATCCGGCGTGGAGCATCCTCTTCATATGGTGGCTGCCGTAAACTAGAACTTCAATGCAAGTGGCGTCATCCAAAATGGTGTCCCTTGCATTCATATTGGCTCATCAGCCAATAGGATTAGAGCTGCTAAAATCATATTGGCTGTTGAGAGCTGCTCAAATCCTATTGGCTGATTGGAACAGCCAATAGGATTTTAGGAGCTCTAATCATATTGGCTGATTGAAATCTTTCAGCCAATAGGAATGCAAGGGACGTCATCTTGGATGATGTCACTTGCATTAAAGTTCCAGTTTATGGCGGAGACCGTATGAAGAGGATGCTCCGTGCTGGATGTCTTCAGGATGGACCCGCTCCACGCCGGATGGATAAAGATAGAAGATGCCATCTGGATGAAGACTTCTTGCCGGCTGGATGGATCCTTCAAGCAAGACTTCAATAACTGTAAGTGGATCGTCGGGGGTTAGTGTTAGGTTTATTTTAGGTTTTTTTGGGTGGGTTTTATTTTTAGATTAGGGTCTGGGCATGTAAAAGAGCTAAATGCCCTTTTAAGGGCAATTCCCATAAAAATGTCCTTTTCAGGGCAATGGGGAGCTTAGGTTATTTTAGATTTTTTTATTTGGGGGGGTTGGTTGGTTGGGTGGTGGGTTTTACTGTTGGGGGTGTTTGTATTTTTTTTACAGGTAAAAGAGCTGATTTCTTTGGGGCAATGCCCCACAAAAGGCCCTTTTAAGGGCCATTGGTAGTTTATTGTAGGCTAGGTTTTTTTTTATTTTGGGGGGCTTTTTATTTTGATAGGGCTATTAGATTAGGTGTAATTCTTTTTTATTTTTGATAATGTGGTTTTTTATTTTTCGTAATTTAGTGGGGGGTATTTTTGCAACTTAGTTTTTTTCTGTAATTTATTATTTTTAATAAGGTTTAATATTATATTTAAATAATTTGAGTAGGATTAGGGTTTTTTAATATGTAATTTAGTTAATTTAATTGGTATTTTAATTTAATTGTATTATAATAGTTAGGGTAGGTTAATTAATATTTTAAAATAGTTTATTTTAATTCTACAGGTAAGTTTCAATTTATTGGAAGATAGGGATGTTGTAATTTTAATTTAAAGTTAGCGGTTGTTAGGTTTAGGGGTTAATAGCTTAATTTAGTTTATGGCGATGTGGGGGGCTGACAGTTTAGGGGTTAATAGGTTTAGTGGTGGTGGTGATGTAATAGGCCAGAGGTTTAGGGGTTAATACATTTATTTAGTGGCGGCGGTGTCGGGGAGCAGCGGAATAGGGGTTTATAACTTTATTATGTTGTGGCTGGGTTGGGGAGCAACGAAATAGGGGTTAATACGTTTATTTATGTTGTGGCAGGGTCGGGGAGTGGCAGAATAGGGGTTAATAAGTTTATTTATGTTGCGGCGGGGTCGGGAAGTGGCGGGATAGGGGTTAAACATTTTAGTATAGTGGCGGCGTTTAGTGACAGGTTATATAAAAATTGGGTATAAAGCCGAATAGACGTGAGATCAATGACTGTTAGTTAACAGCAGTCCGATGCTTATCGCCCCGTACTTGGTGCGCGTCTTTTTGACGGCTTTTTTCATAACTAAGGAGAGCGTATTGAGATACTCGGCCGCGATGTTAGGCGAACGCATTGTGCCTGCGAATGTAGCATAGTTGACAGCTTGATAGATATCCCCCTCTGTCTCTAATCACTGAAAATAAATATTGTGATATTCAGAGAGACTTAATAAGATATAGCGGTATTCTTAATGAGTGAATCCACTGTGATGAGTAATATAGCAATTATTGATTAGTCAATAGTGTTTTTTGAGCAAACAGACAGTGAGGCCTACTTATCAAGCTGTCAACTTACTTGCATTCGACGGCACCAATACGCTCGCCTGACATCGCCTAACATTGCTGCCGCGGACCTGAATACGTTCTCCAAATTTAACAAAAAAGCTGTCAAAAAGCTGTGCACCAAGTACGGGGTGATGAGCAGAGGACTGTTGTTAACTAAAAAGTCATCGATCTCGCTGCTTTTCGGCTTTTTCCCAGCTTTATTTGTATACTGTCACTAAACACCGCCACTATACTAAACTGTTTAACCCCTAAACCGCTGCTCCCAGAGCCCACCGCAACTAAATAAAGTTATTAACCCCTAAACCGCCGCTCCCGGAGCCCACCTCAACTCTTATAAAGTTATTAACCCCTAAACCGCCAGTCCAGGACCCCGCCGCCACCTACATTATGTTCTTAACCCCTAATCTGCTGCCCCCTACACCGCCGCCAGCTACAGTATGTTATTAACCCCTTAAACTGCCAATCCCGGAGCACACGGCAACTCTAATAAAGTTATTAACCCCTAAACCGCAAGCCCCCCACATCGCCATAAACTAAATTAACCTATTAACCCCTAAACCTAACAACCTGCTAACTGTACATTAAATTTTAACTCATCCCTATCATAATAAATTTAAACTTATCTTTAGATTTAAATTAAACTATATTAAATTAATAATTAATCTACCCTAACTGTTATACTAAAATTACATTAAACTATATTAAACTAATAATTAATCTACCCTAACTATTAAACTAAAATGACATTAAACTATATTAAACTAATAATTAATCTACCCTAACTGTTATACTAAATTACATTAAACTATATTAAACTAATAATTAATCTACCCTAACTGTAATACTAAAATTACATTAAACTACAAATTAAATTAACTATATTATATATTTAAACACCTAACCCTACTCAAATAATTTAAATCTACAATAAAAAATTACTAAATTACAAAAAAACTAACAACTAAGTTACAAAAAAATAACAAACATTAAGTTACAAAAAAAAATAAACACTAAGTTACACAAAATAAAAAAGAAATTATCAAAGATTTAAACTAATTACACCTAATCTAAGGGCCCTATGAATAACCCCCCCCAAAATAAACCCCCCCCTAGCCTACAATAAACTACAAATAGCCCTCAAAAGGGCCTTTTGCGGGGCATTGCCCCAAAGAAATCAGCTCTTTTACCTGGAAATAAAAAGTACAAACTCCCCCCCAACAGTAAAACCCACCACCCACACAACCAACCCCCCACAAATAAAAACCTAACTAAAAAAACCTAAGCTCCCCATTGCCCTGAAAAGGGCATTTGTATGGGCATTGCCCTTACAAGGGCATTTAGCTCTATTGCAGCCCAAAACCTAATCTAAAACTAAAACCCACCCAATACACCCTTAAAAAAATTATAACACTAACCCCTGAAGATTCACTTACAGTTTTCAAGATCAGACATCCATCCTCCAAGAAGCCGGGAGAAGTCCTCATCAAAGCCGGTAGAAGTCTTCATCCAAGCGGCCGAAGTCTTCATCCAAGCCCGCAGAAGTCTTTACCCAGATGGCATCTTCTATCTTCATCCATCCGGCGCAGAGCGGCTCCATCTTTAAGACATCCGACGCAGAGCATCCTCTTCCAAATGAAGGTTCCTTTGAATGACGTCATCCAAGATGGCGTCCCTTAGATTCCGATTGGCTGATAGAAATCTATCAGCCAATCGGAATTAAAGGGACAGTCTAGGCCAAAATAAACTTTCATGATTCAGATAGAGCATGTCATTTTAAACAATTTTCCAATTTACTTTTAACACCAATTTTGCTTTGTTCTCTTGGTATTTTTAGTTGAAAGCTTAACCTAGGAGGTTCATATGCTAATTTCTTAGACCTTGAAGCCCACCTCTTTCAGATTGCATTTTAACAGTTTTTCACCACTAGAGGGTGTTAGTTCACATATTTCATATAGATAACACTGTGCTCGTGCACGTGAAGTTATCTGGGAGCTGGCACTGATTGGCTAGACTGCAAGTCTGTCAAAAGAACTGAAAAAAGGGGCAGTTTGCAGAGGCTTAGATACAAGATAATCACAGAGGTTAAAAGTATATTATTAGAACTGTGTTGGTAATGCAAAACTGGGAAATGGGTAATAAAGGGATTATCTATATTTTAAAACAATAAAAATTCTGGTGTAGACTGTCCCTTTAAGGTTGAAAAAATCCTATTGGCTGTTGCAATCAGCCAATAGGATTGAGCTTGCATTCTATTGGCTGTTCCAATCATTTGGAACATCTGTAGTGATGTAAGCATCGATCTGTGTCAGACTGAGACCGGCAGATCGTATGTTACGTTACAGATTTCTACTTTTGCCGGTCTGTAGGGTTTGATAACTAAGGGGAATCAAGCTTGCCACAATTACACTGCGGAATTCCAGCGTATTTGCGGTTGACAGCTTGATAAATATCCCTCAGTGTTTTTACTAAATGAGAGGACAGAGAGACTGTCATCCCCGGTCATCCCTTCATTATGTGCTCCACTATTAACCTTTAGCTCTGTGTTGTAACTGGCGTTGTATCAGGCCAAAGGTTAAAGGATATCCAGACAATGCTATTTAATTCAGCACTTTAAATGTAAAATCGCAACATTCCGTGCTATGTAACAAAGATCAGTGGTTACTAAGTACACTCTTCAATTCGAGTAACTCTCAGCTGGTACTTTGCTGTACAAACTACGAATCCCCTGTGGGACAAAAACATTCAAATTTTACTGAGTTACGTGACAACAGATTTCGGGAGGAGCAGCAATGCAATACTGGGAGATACCTGAACACATTTATTGAGCCAATAACAAGAGGTATATATATATATATATATATATATATATATATATATATATATATATATGCAGCCACCAATCAGCTAGCTCCCCCTAGTGAATTGCTGCTTCTGAGCCTACCTTGGAATGCTTTTCAACAAAGGAAAACAAAACAAATTATGTAATAAAATAAATTGGAAAGTTGGTTAAGCCCTTTTCTACCGGGAATTTTAGATAAAAACTTGACCAAAGTACCAGAGAATTTTAAGCATTTTGGCTATCATTCTACTTAAACTGAAATAGAGCCTTTTGTTTTTTTAAATCACCTATAAAAAAATGCCCATTTTGGTATTTTTGATGCCACTATTTGGCTGGCAAATATGATCAAATAAATTTTTTTTTTAACTTTTTTCACAAACTTTTTGTTTCCCACTGATAATGTTTACACACAATTAAAGCAGTTATAAGATAAATGGTAAAAGGGTCTCTAGGGTCCCCCTTGTTCAAAAACAGCAGACTTGCACGGCTTTGCCATTGGCTTTTAGCAATCATAATGCTGCTAATTGCAGCTGCGCATCACACTTGTGAAATTCCTAGCATTAAAAGGGGTAAATCAACTTGAAAGGTTTATATTTGCTGTAGTGCTGTGATTACCCTCCCACCTGACACCTCCCACACCCTGATCCCTACCTAATCCCTCCCAAACAGCTCTCTTCCCTATCCCCCCCGCACACTGGTCACCACCATTTTAGATACTGGCAAACAATCTGCCAGTATGCAGTTTAGGGCTTTTATTTATTTATATATATTTTTTTAATTTCTGTAGTGTAGGGATCCCTTTCACCTCCTTGATTTTCCCCAAACAGCTCTTAAACCCTCCCCCTCCCCACTGCTCTCCACTATATTTGTTACTGGTAGCTAGTCTCTCCTATCAAAATAATTTTCCGTAGTATAGGGAACCTCACCCCTCCCTACCACCTCCGCTGGCACGCCCACCCTCAGCCCTCATTCTCTCTGACCACTCCCAATTTGCACCAATGGATGATCAGTAAAGAGAGTTAAACAGACAGTGTCACTCCCTGTAATGGTCGGGCTTTGTATAGTAAGGGAGCCGATACCTTCTGCCCCCTGGTAGCAGCGCTCACTGTCTAAGCTGAAAGCGGGGACTGCAACATGCACTTCTGTATTGGACTTAGGTACTACATAAATAATAGGCAAAGTATTGTGTGATGTAGCACATTCGTACAAGGAGTTAAAGGGATAGAAAGGTCAAAATTAAAATGTGCATGGGTGCATTTCAATTTGAAATATAAGCATTTTTGCAATATAATGCCATTAGCAAAAATGTTTCTAGTAAAAGTATGTTTTTTCTGCGGCATACGCACATATCCTGTAAAGGCCCGTGCACCAGTATCCAAACACCACTCCTTCTCAGAATGCTGGCAGTGGTGTGTATTGCTTCTGAAATTTGTGTCATACAAGCCACTGCCTGAGAAAGTGTTTTGTTTGAATACTGGTGCACAAACCTCACAGGATATGTGCGTATGCTGCAGAAAAAACAGTAATAACTTTTACTAGAAGCAATTTTGCTAATGGATCCATATTGCAAACATGCTTCTATTTCAAATTGAAATGCACCCATGCACTTATAAAAATTTGACCTTTCTATCCCTTTAAAACTGCAAGCACTATCTCAGTGTTTCCCAAACCCAGTCCTCAGGACCCTTTTCAGGTCAGATATTCATTATATCTTAACTAGAGCACAGGGGAAATAATTAGCACACCCATCAGTTGATTATTTCACCTGTGCTCTAGATAAGATATAATGAATATCTGGCCTGTTAAGGGTCCTGTGGAATGGTGTTGTGAAACACTGCTATATCTGAATCATGAAAGTATAAGTTTGGCTTCACTGTCTCTTTAAATGAGTCATTCTGTAAAAAAAAAAAAAATTGGTTTATATATTGTTTTCAATACTTTACAATAAATTGTTTTGCACAATTAACCATAATTTTGAAAAATTATTTACTATACATAGGCAAACTGTATATGCATTTTACTGTTCATACAAATCAATTATGCTGGTTGTCTGTTTAGGGGTGTATAACCCTTAAAGGGACAGTAAAGTCATAATTAGATATTGATGATTTAGACGGAGCATACAATTTTAAACAACTTTTATTTTACTTCTATTATTTAATTTGCTTCTTACTCTTGTTATCCTTTGCTGAAAAATTTATCTAGGTACGCCAAGGAGCACCAAAGAACCTAGGTTCTAGCTGCTGATTGGTGGCTGCATATATATACCGATTGTCATTGGCTCACCTATGTGTTCATTTAGAAACCAGTAGTGCATTGCTGCTCCTTCAACAAATGATACCAAGATAATGAAACAAATTAGATAATAGAAGGGAATTAGAATGTTGCTCAAAATTGTATTCTCTATCTTAATTATGAAAGAAAAAATGTTGGGTTTCATTTCCCTTTAAGTGCAACCCTGGCCTTTGTTTGTAAGAAATATATGAGACCATTATCAGCTAACATTTGTGAAGGTTGGGGCTGTAGGTTTCTTGGTGCCTATTAGAACAGCACTAAAGCAAAATACACCAATGCTTCCCTTTTAAAGGGGGAGGGGCATAAAACAACCAATACCAGGCCAAACCATTAGGTTAGTGAAAACCTTTAGTGGTATTTTTTAAGCGTCCTCTTTAAATGGGACAGACTGTACATTCCCTCTGAATAGTGTGAGAATTATGTTTTGGGTACTGCACCACAGGTTAAAAAAATACTGAGAAAATGTTGTTTACACCCGTAAAGTAGCATTTACAGCCTCATCTCAGGATATGCTCACGACATTTCAAAGTGTGTCAGTCATATTCTTACAGAGGAAATTAAAAATGTGGTCAGTGATATTTTAGTACAAAATATATTGGTAAAAAAAAAGACTTAAAAGAAAAAAGAAAACAACACACCTTGGGGTCGATCCGATATAAATCGTCGCCCGCAAAAGCCGGCGACGCCAATATTTGCGCGGGTTTGGTATCACATATACGGCATAACCTAGAAGTTACGCCCGTATATTTCTGCCGTCGCCCGTAGTTTTTTGGGCTATAGGCAGGTATACCAAACCCGCGCAGTTTGGTATCCAATATGCAGCGTAAGGACTTACGTGGCGAAAATGGAGAAAACTTACTCCATTTTCACCTCGCCACAAAAAGCAGCCGTAAGAAGCCTTACGCTGACTATTGGAGCCCCGTAACTTCCTAAACTGGCTGCTAAAATAAACCTAACACCTAACGCATGCGCAATGTCTATCTCCCTGTCAACCGCGATCTTCTAAAATAAACCTAACACCTAACGCATGCGCAATGTCTATCTACCTGTCAACCGCGATCCCCCCCCCCGAAATCCCTAATAAAGTTATTAACCCCTAAAACCGCAGCCATCTACCTTATCTATCCCCTAATCTGACCCCTTACACCGCCGCCACCTATATAAAAATTATTAACCCCTAATCTAATCCCCCTATACCGCCGCCAGCTATATTAATATTATTAACCCCTAATGTAAGCCACTTACACCGCCGCCATCTCTATTAAAATGATTAATCCCTTATTTAATCTACCTACCCCGCCGCCAGCTATATTATCTATATTAACCCTAAGTATATTATAGTTAATATAGGTATTACATTATATATATTAACTATATTAACCCTAATTATATTAGGGTTAATATAGTTACTATAGTATTTATATTAACTATATTAACTCTATCTAACCCTAACACCCCTAACTAAATTTATATTAAATTAATCTAATTCATTTATAAACTAAAATATTCCTATTTAAATCTAAATACTTACCTATAAAATAAACCCTAAGATAGCTACAATATAATTAATAATTACATTGTAGCTATGTTAGGGTTAATATTTATTTTACAGGTAAATTGTTAATTATTTTAACTAGGTATAATAGATATTAAATAGTTATTAACTACTTAATATCTACCTAGTTAAAATAATTACCCAATTACCTGTAAAATAAATCCTAACCTAAGTTACAAATACACCTACACTATCAATAAATTTAATAAACTACAAACATCTATCTAAAAATACAATTACATTAACTAAACTAAATTACAAAAAAAAAAAAACACTAAATTACAAAAAATAAAAAAAAGATTACAAGATTTTTAAGCTAATTACACCTATTCTAAGCCCCCTAATAAAATAATAAACCCCCAAAATAAAAAAAATTCCCTGCCCTATTCTAAATTAAACAAATTTCAAAGCTCTTTACCTTACCAGCCCTTAAAAGGGCCTTTTGTGGGGCATGCCCCAAAGAATTCAGCTCTTTTGCATACAACAAATACAACCCCCCCCCCCCCCCCCATTCCAACCCACCACCCACATACCCCTATTCTAAAACCACCCAAACCCCCCTTAAAAAAGCCTAACACTACCCCCCTGAAGATCTCCCTACCTTGTCTTCACCACACCGGGCCGAACTCCTGATCCGATCCGGGCGATGTCTTCCTCCAAGCGGCAAAGAAGAATTCTTCCTCCGGCGACGTCTTCCTCCAAGCGGCAGCAAAGTCTTCATTCTTCCGGCGGCATCTTCAATCTTCTTTCTTCGCTCCACCGCCGCGGAGCATCCATCCAGGCCGACGACTGAACGACGAATGAGGTACCTTTAAATGACGTCATCCAAGATGGCGTCCGCCGAATTCCGATTGGCTGATAGGATTCTATCAGCCAATCGGAATTAAGTTAAAAAAATCTGATTGGCTGATTGAATCAGCCAATCAGATTCAAGTTCAATCCGATTGGCTGATCCAATCAGCCAATCAGATTGAGCTTGCATTCTATTGGCTGTTCCGATCGCTTGCGCCGCAAACTGCGATCTATATCGGATCGCGCCCCTTGTTCTCAAGCAAATTTAAGGAGTAACTACTAACAAGTGTTAGAAGTTCCCACTTCTTTGTCATAGCTGTGGTGGGGTGCTTGCCCTGGGTATTTGTGAGAACATTGTGTACCTCCTGGTAGGTTAGCAGGAGAGGATTGATTATGTGGGGGTGTGAGAGGATTGATTATGGGGGGGGGGCTGGAGGTTTGAGAAAGGCATGTTTTTGTGGTTAAATAAAGCAAAGCACTATTGATGGGTTTTAATAATTTGTAAAAGGGATACTAAACCAACATTTTATTCTTTTATAATTTTGCTATCTTTATTTAAAGGGTCAGTCAAGTCCAAAAAAAAAACCGTTCATGATTTAAATAGGGAATGTAATTTTAACCCACTTTCCAATTTACTTTTATCACCAATTTTGCTTTGTTCTCTTGGTATTGATTCTTAGTTGAAAGCTAAACCTAGGAGGTTCATATGCTAATTTTTTATAGCTTGAAGACTGCCTCTAATCTGAATGCATTTCGACCACTAGAGGGCATTAGTTCATGTGTTTCATATAGATAACAATGAGCTCATGTACGTGAAGTTACCCTGGAGTGAGCACTGATTGGCTAAAATGCAAGTCTGTCAAAAGAACTGAAAAAAGGGGGCAGTTTGAAGAGGCATAGATACAAGGTAGTCACAGAGGTAAAACGTGTATTTCTATAACAGTGTTGGTTATGCAAAACTGGGAAATTGGTAATAAAGGGATAATCTTTCTTTTTAAACAACAAAAAATCTGGTGTTGACTGTCCTGTTAAAAAGCAGGAATGTAAAACTTAGGAGCCGGAAATTTTTAGGTTCCTGACCCTGGATAGCACTTGCTTATTGATAGTTACATTTAGCCACTAATAAGCAAGCATAACCCAGGTTCTGAACCCAAAATGGCCGGCTCCTAAACATACATTCCTGCTTTTTAAATAAAGATAGCAAGAGAACAAAGAAAAATTGATAATACAAATAAATTAGAAAGTTGTTTAAAGGGACAGTCAAGTCCAAAAAAAACTTTAATTTTTCAAATAGTGCATGTAATTTTAAACAACTTTCCAATTTACTTTTATCAACAATTTTGCTTTGTTCTCTTGGTATTCTAGTTGAAAGCAAACCTAGGAAGGCTCATATGATAATTTTTAAGCCCTTGATGGCCGCCTCTTTTTTATTAGCTTTTCACAACAGGGGAGAGCTAGCTCATAAAGGCCATATAGATAAAATTGTAATCACGCCCGTGGCTAGTGGCAGACACTGCACTAAAATGCAAGTCAATAGATAATAACTAAAAGTCATGTGATTAGGGGCAGTCAGAAGATGCTTAGATACCAGTTAGTCACAGAAGTAAAAAGTGTATTAATATAACAGTGTTGGTTCTGGAAAACTGGGGAATGGGTAATAAAGGGATTATCTATCTTTTTAAACAACAATAATTCTGGTGTTGACTGTTCCTTTAAAATTGCCTGCTCTATCTGAATCAGCAAAAAAAATAAAATGGGTTTAGTATCCCTTTAAGGTATTATTAAAATGTTAATAAAAGTAGCTACAGCATTTTCATACCCAGGGGCGGACTGATCAGCCGGGAAAATAGGACCTGGACCGAGGGCCCAGCACAAATTGCACTTTCATGGCTCCTGGTGTGCTGCTTAAGCTGGGGCTGACAGCTGGACTATCAGTAACTAAGCAGTTAAGTGTGACTTTAGTGGAGCCCCTGGCCCCAGTGTGGAGGGGACCCTGTTGGGGGTTCTGTCGCTGTGAGGGCTGTGGAGTGTGGGGTCTGCCTCTGGGGGTTGGGGGCCCTGCCCTGTCTCTGGCCCTTGACATTGGGGGTCCTAGCCCTGGAGTTTGGGGGCTGATAGGAGCAGGGCAGAGAAGCTACCACATTCATTTGCATAAATTTGAATACATTTGGGTCAGTGTGAGACAGTGGGGGCCCTTCCCTAATTTTTGCCCAGGAGACCCTGATTGGTCTCAGTCCGCCCCTGTTCTTACCCATATTTGAGTAGTCTGTTTTTATTTAAGGTGGTTGTGTATAGAGAATGGCCTAGGTGCAACAAAACCCATTATCAAAAAATTAGTCTCGTCCCATTTTTGGTTCAGAACCTGGGTTCTTGAAAAAGGATGGGATTCCTTTGTAACTGCCCCTCATCATAGTGGGAAGTTGTAAATTTTGCTCCATTAAAAAAAAGTAACTATTGACTTCTCACTACACAGGATGAGTTTTATTGTGCAGAATATTAGCATCACAAGAATTAGTTACAAATGTTAGAAAATAAACAAATTACAACAGAAAAAAAAGATCCTCTATTAAAGTACATTTTCAAGATCCTCTATTAAAGTACATTTTCAAGATATAGTTATTTATTTACGGATATTTTGAGTCCACGGCTTGAGTAATTACTGTTGGAAATATCACTCCTGACCAGCAGGAGGAGGCAAAGAGCACCACAGTTAAACTGCTAAGTATCACTCCCTTACCCACAACCCCCAGTCATTCTGTTTGCCTTCGGTGCATGGGAGAGGTGAAGTTTAGGTGTCTGAAGAAAATTTTGGATTTAATCTACAAGCAAATTTTGGGCTATAGCCGTATTCCACATCATTCCTTGCAGTCCGGTAGTGGTGGCTTTAATGAAGTTAGGAACTTGTAAAGAGGTACGTACTGCGTTTTCCTAACAATTGCTGCTCTAGTTTAAAAAGCCAGAGTTGGCTACTCTGTTCTTTTTTTTATCAAAGGCCTCTGTGAGGAACTGTGTCTTCTCATACCTTGTAACTGTCTACATGCCTGACAGCGGAGCAGGTAAGTGCTTTTTCTTCCAGATGGGGAGACCATGCATTTAACAAATTAAAAGACACTGCTTTTTTATTGGGACATAGATAATCCTGTCATATGGGTTACACTGGGGCATGAAGCAGGCACTGCAGAATGTGTGAGACTTTTTGAACATTTGAACTCTTTTAAAAAGAATGGGTAAAATGTTTTTATTAGGCTTTATTTTCTGACATATATTTACTTGATAAAACAATACAAGTTTAAACTGAAAGTAAGGCTATATTTTCTATTTCAGCAGCTTATTCATTTCCCCTTTGCTTTAAAATAAAATGATGCAACATTTTAAACTGTCTGGTTTAAACTCAGTACTCAGTGTACCAGGAAGCTATTTTTAGTTCCTCTCTGTGTCGCAGCAGTAATTTGAACTCGGGAGTTGCGGTCACATTACCGGCTTTACTTCATAATGTTTCTGAGGAAAAAAAATTTTTTCTCTCCATTTCTGGGTGATCCGGTCTTAATTGGTAGTGGTAAGGCACCTCAGTAATTGAAGTGTGGGGTTGCCTGAGGGGTATTTTAGAAGTTTATTTGATGTTGCAGCAGTAATTTGAACTCGGCAGTTGCGGTCACATTACCGGCTTTACTTCATAATGTTTCTGAGGAAAAAGTTTTTTTTCTCTCCATTTCTGGGTGATCCGGTCTTAATTGGTAGTGGTAAGGCACCTCAGTAATTGAAGTGTGGGGTTGCCTGAGGAGTATTTTAGAAGTTTATTTGATGTTTATTAAAAGTTTTTCTTAACTTTTCTCACATAATTTTAGCTGGGGATCGATCCTAATTTGGGATAAAATTTAAAGTATTTTTTCCTTTGCTTATTTTAATTGAATATTAAAATCTTTGAAACTGATCTGTACAAGTTTATTTACTGTTTCCCAACATGTCTGATATGGAGCAAGAGCCTGCTCTCATGAATTCATGCTTATTATTTTTAGATGCACAAATTGCAGCTCCTATGCAATTTTGTTCTTCATGTGTCAAGAAAACCTTGCAAAATAAAGGTAACATTTTAGAGCCTAATGTGTCTCAGGATGATGCTGTTAAAATAATACCTCAGCTTTCTCCTGCTACGTCCCAAGCCTCAATGGCATCACATGCAGTGCCCTGCGGTTCCTCTATAACTCCTAGGGGAGTTTATTTAAAAGCAGAAATTGCTGCCCAGGTATCTTCAGCGGTATCTGCGGCATTAGCTGCCATTCCCAGATTACAGGGAAAACGCAAGAGGAAATCTAGAAATTCAGAAAGTTAGGTGTCTGTCCTCAGTTCTGCTTCCCATGTTTCCCTTTCTCATAAGTCTGATGAGGAAGATACATCGGGACTTTCTAAAGGTGAAACCTCAGATTCGGACAGTATAATTCCTTTTTCTGGGACTGAGGTGGTATCCTTCAGATTTAAGCTTGAACACCTTTGTGTATTGTTAAAGGAGGTTTTAGCTACTTTAGATGACTCTGATACTCCTGTTGTTGTCACTCCTAAGAAATCTGCGGTAGACAACTTAATTTAGAACACCGGACCATGCTAGGAAGATTATCTCATAGGAACGGGAGAAACCAGGGGTGTCTTTTTCCCCGTCTCCCATTTTTAAAAAATGTTTCCTATCGAGGACTCCTTGGTATACTGTACCTAAAGTTGAAGGGGCCATTTCCACTCTGGCTAAGAGAACCACTATTCCTATTGAGGATATCTGCTCTTTTAAGGATCCGATGGACAAGAAGCTGGAGGCTTATTTGAAAATATTTATGTTCATCAAGGTCCCCAATGGCAACCTGCGGTGTGTATTGCCATCGTGACTAGTGCGGCATCTTATTGGTTTGATGCCTTGTCTGATTCTCTTCAAGTAGAGACTTCCTTGGATGAAATTCAAGATAGGATTAAAGCTCTTAAGTTGGCCAATTCCTTTATTGCAGATGCCATTTTACAGGTTGTTAGACTAGGAGCTAAAACTTCTAGTTTCACTGTCCTAGCCCGCAGGCCGTTACAGTTGAAATCCTGGTGTAAGAAATTCGCTAGGGAAAAGGTGGCAAAGTCAAACACAGACACAAAAGTGATAAATAAAAAAGATCTTGTATTGTGTTCATAAATACTGAAATTAAAACACTGTTACATGAGTTGTGTAGAAGAAAAACAACAACATACAAACATACACAAAGTGCAAAAATACAACAAATAGTAACCTATACTAAAACCAATAGATCTTGGAGTCTCACTCTGTTATGGGTCAGTGTTTCCAGACTTCCTGCTTGTGGGTCCCCAGTCTTTAGGTACTGCTCCAAGGCTGGTCTCTGGGCTCCCAAAGTTCAATGCTGCACTTTCCAAAACTGCAGCCTCTCTCCCAAGTTCCAGTCATAATAGACCCCAGAACCTCTGCTACTTCCACTCTCAGCAGTCTATATCCCACTACATTGAGATTTCTCTCGTTTTCAAGTATGTCCTGGGTCCACAAAACATTGCATTGATACAATAGGGTACGATAAAATACAAAAACAATATTAATACATAATATATGCAAACTTTAACATAGAACAGGTTGGAAATATATAATCAACCATGACAGGTGCATTCTGTTTTGAGATATGCAGAGAGGGATCTCTTAAAGGATTTTAGACTTGGGGAAGGTTTTAAAGTGTGCGGGAGGTCGTTCCATAATTGTGGTGCTCTGTAGGAAAAGGAGGATCGAGCTGCTTTCTTTTTGTATGGAGGCAGACTAAATAATGTGCTTGTACTGGATTGGAGATTATGGGAGGTGGGAACGGCCGGGGAGAGCATTCTGCTCAGGTAGGGTATGTATATGTTAACATAACTTGCTATGCCAGTCCCTCCTTTCGCCTACTCAGGATGTCTCTTTGGGGGTGGGGAGTTTCTGGCACCTCACTGTCTACCAGCTGGCCATATACCTTTTAGATTTAAATGCTTACAGGATTTGGAGACAAACTGTCAATTAACATATCTATGGTAAGGAAGACCCTATTGTTTGTCTTCCTTTCTAGCATACATGCACAGTAAATAAATACATGATCAAAACCTATGTATGTAATTTTGCAAAACAATACAAATAAATGATGATGATTTTAATAATAATAATAATAATAATAATAATAATTTTAAATCTTGTGAACCATTTCTTACACTGATCTGCGGACGTTTTCTCTAAAGTCAAGCTTCTGGCGATTCCTTACAAGGGCAAAATCTTGTTTGGACCCGGTTTGGCAAAAATGATCTCTGATATTACAGGTGGAAAAGGGTCTTTTCTACCTCAAGATAAGAAGAATAGGCTTAAAGGACGTCAGAGTAATTTTTGTTCCTTTCGTAACTTCAGAGGAAAGCCTTCCTCTTATTTTTCCAAGCAGGAACAATCCAAGTCTTCTTGGAAACCCAATCAGTCTTGGAACAAGGGGAAACAATCAAAGAAACCCACAGCTGATTCCAAAACAGCATGAAGGGTTTGCCCCCGATCCGGGATCGGATCAGGTGGGGGGCAGACTTTCTCAGTTCTTTCAAGCCTGGATACAAGATGTCCCAGATCCCTGGACTGTGGACATAGTATCCCAGGGGTACAAATTGGAATTCAAGACTTTTCCTCCCAGAGGCAGATTCCTTCTCTCAAGATTATCTTCAGACCAGATAAAGAGAGAGGCATTCTTGAAATGTATGCAACATCTTTCCTCCCTGTGAGTGATAGTTCCAGTTCCAGTGCAGGAGCAGGGTCTCGGGTTCTACTCCAACCTATTTGTGGTTCCCAAAAAAAAGGGTAGTTTCCGTCCCATTCTAGACTTGAAGTGTCTAAACAGTTTTTAAAAATTCCATCCTTCAAGATGGAGACTATACAGTCCATTTTTCTTTTAGTACAAGAGGGTCAGTTCATGACAACCATATACCTAAATGATGCATATCTTCATGTTCCTATTCACAGGGATCATCACAGATTCCTGAGATTTGCCTTTCTGGACAAACATTTCCAGTTCGTGACCCTTCCATTTGGTCTAGCCATGGCTCCTAGAATTTTTTCATAGGTTCTGGGGGCTCTTTTGGCAGTGATCTGCTCTTGTGGAATTGCTGTGGCACCCTACCTGGATGACATATTGGTTCAGGCGCCATCTTTTCAACAAGCAAAATCTCACACAAAGATATTGTTGTCTTTTCTTCGTTCCCATGGATGGAATGTGAATCTGGAAAAAAGCTCCCTTTCCCCTGCTACAAGATTAGTGTTCTTAGGGACTATAATAGAGGTTATGAAAAACACAATCATTTCCTCTTGCCTCTCTCTTCAGGCTACTGCTCATCCTTCAGTGGCTCAATGTATGGAGGTAATCGGTCTGATGGTGGCTTCCATGGACATCATTCCTTTTGCTTGATTCCATTTGAGAGCTCTCCAGTTGTGCATGCTCAGAAAATGGAATGGCGACCATGCGGATATATCTCAGAGAATAGAGTTAGATCAGTCGTCAAGGGATTCTCTCCCATGGTGGACTTCTCAGGAATATCTGTCTCAGGGCACATGCTTTCGGAGACCTTCCTGGGTGATCGTGACCACAGACACCAGCCTGCTGGGTTGGGGAGCAGTCTGGAACTCGTTAAAAGCTCAGGGCCTTTGGACTCGGGAGGAGTCTACTCTTCCCATTAACATCTTGGAGTTGAGGGCGATTTACAGTGCTCTATTGGCTTGGCCTCAGTTGTCCTCAGCCCAGTTTATCAGTTTCCAGTCAGACAACATAACCTCTGTGGCTTACATCAATAACCAGGGAGGAACTCAGAGTTCCTTAGCCATTAAGGAGGTTACTCGGATTCTTCAGTGGGCAGAGACCCACAATTGCTGTCTATCTGCTATCCACATTCCAGGAGTAGACAACTGGGAAACAGATTTTCTGAGAAGACCAACTTTTCATCCTGGGGAGTGGGAACTCCATTCGGAGGTGTTTTCCAGCTTAGTCCTCAAATGGGGGATGCCGGAGTTAGATCTGATGGTGTCCCATCAAAATGCCAAGCTTCCAAGGTACGGTTCAAGGTCAAGAGATCCGCAGGCTGTTCTGATAGATGCTCTGGCAGTTTTCAGGTTGGCATACCTGTTTCCTCCGTTTGCTCTTCTTCCACGAGTCATTGCTCGTATCAAACAGAAGAGGGTGTTGGTGATTCTAATAGCCCCTGCGTGGCCTTGCAGGATCTGGTTTGCATACCTAGTGGAGATGTCATCTCTCCCACCTTGGATACTACTTCTGATGAAGGACCTCCTGATTCAGGGTCCCTTTCTTCATCCAAATCTCGTTCCTCTTAAGCAGACTGCTTGGAGATTGATCGCTTAATTCTGTCTAAGCATGGTTTTTCTGAGTCGGTCATTGAGACCATGATTCAGGCTTGCAAGCCTGTTACTAGAAAGATTTACCATAAGATATGGTGTAAATATCTTTATTGATGTGAATCCAAGGGCTACTCTTGGAGTAGAATTAGAACTCCTAAAATGTTATCTTTTCTTCAGAATGGCCTGGAGAAGGGATTGGTAGTCAGTACCCTGAAGGGTCCGATTTCTGCTTTGTCAGTTTAACTACATAAACGTTTGGCAGATGTGCCAGATGTGCAATATTTTTGTCAGGACTTTGTCAAAATCAGGCCTGTCTTTAAGTCTGGTGCTCCTCCTTGGACTTTAACCTTGTTCTTAAAGTTTTACAGCTGGCTCCGTTTGAACTGTTGCATTCCATAGACATTAAAGGGACAGTAAACCATAAAAATAATGTTATATAATTCTGCACATAGTGCAGAATTATATAACATTATATTAGCTCAATCTTTATAAAACATAATTTCCCCTTTGAATTTTAAATAAAAAACTGCTGTTTTACAGACCCGCTCTCTGTGATCTTCTGAGCGGGTCTGTTTTTTTCAAACAGCGCATCGGGCCAGCTGTATAGTCACAGCCCGGCCCGACCGCGCCATAGCACTAAGTGCAGCTCGCTCCTGCTGTCTGACAGAGCAGGAGCGAGCTGCACTTAGTGCTATGGCGCACTAAAAAATGAAACTTCTGTGGAACAAATTTACAAGGCTGCAACTTGGTCTTCTCTACATACTTTGTCCACATTTTACAAATGTAATACTTTTGCCTTGGCTGAGGCTTCTTTTGGGAGAAAAGTTCTTCAAGCGGTGGTGCCTTCTGTTTAGGACTGCCTGTCTTGTCCCTCCCTATTTACCCGTGTCCTCTAGCTTGGGTATTGGTTCCCAATAGTAATTACTCAAGCCGTGGACTCACCATATCTTGGGAAAGAAAAACAAAATTTATGCTTACCTGATAAATTTCTTTATTTTAAGACAGTTGTTCTTTTGACAATAACCTCAGGCATCTCTACACCTTGTGTTACTCCTTTTTCTCCATTTACCATTGGTCGAATGACTGGGGGTTGTGGGTAAGGGAGTGATACTTAGCAGTTTAACTGTGGTGCTCTTTGCTTCCTCCTGCTGGCCAGGAGTGATATTCCCAACAGTAATTACTCAAGCCGTGGACTCAAAATATCCGAAAATAAATAAATTTATCAGGTAAGCATACATTTTGTTTTTAATAGAAAATAAAATGAAAAACAAGACAACCTTGTCAGCTTTGCAATAGGGAGACATGACTATGAGAAGAAATACTTGTGCATGTATCTCTTTTTAAATCCTGCATGTTAAATGGTCACTGTTCTGTGATTTTTTTCTCTCTCTCCTTTAATGTTTTTCCTATAACCCGCTTTACATGTTGGAGTGTGTTAAATTGTTTTAAAATACATCTTTTACCTTGATTTTGTTATTTTAAATAGTAGCTTTTGCCCATTTTGCCCCTTCCTATACAGAAAATATCAATACTCAAGTACCTGTTATAGGTAAACTTGAAGGTTTAGAAGAAATAATGATCTCAGTGGGATGTGGGACAGAGATATAATAAAATGTTAATTTTCCATTGCTTTCTCTAAATATTGGTCACATTGTGTATAGAGAGATAAGATAAGTATGATTTTGTGTAAATCTAGAGAAATAAGCAAAGGTCTTCTGTCCCTAAAAGCTCAGTCTATCTAATTGGGTTATGGTTTCAATTTACAGAAAGAGCAATTTCATATGCAAAAATATTCATAAAGAACAATTTCTCATACATTTTATACCCTGCAGCTGGTATTACAAGTCATTGGAAACACATTAAGGGAGATACCAATTGTATAGTACAATTTCCCTTAATGTTAGGTTTTTGGCAAACAAAATTCAGACCACGTCTCAAACATCTACAGTTGACACCTCATTTGCTGAGTGACCTTGGCAGGACTTAAAGCGATATGAAACCCAAAATTTTTCTTTCATGATTCAGATAGAACATACAATGTTCAACAACTTTTCAGTTTACTTTTATCATCACAATTGCTTCATTCCTATGGTATCCTTTGTTTAAGGAGTAGCATTGCACTAAAGGAAGCTAGCTAAACACAATGGGGCCCATTTATCAAAGGGCTTGCGGACCTGATCCGACACTGCGGATCAGGTCCGCAAGACCTCGCTAAATGCGGAGAGCAATACGCTCTCCACATTTAACATTGCACCAGCAGCTCACAAGAGCTGCTGGTGCAACGCCGCCCCCTGCTGACTCGCGGCCAATCGGCCGCCAGTAGGGAGCTGTCAATCAACCCGATCGTATTCGATCGGGTTGATTTCCGGCGGTTCCTGTCCGCCTGCTCAGAGCAGGCGGACAGGGTTATGAAGCAGCGGTCTTTAGACCGCTGCTTCATAACTTGTGTTTCTGGCGAGTCTGAAGACTCGCCAGAAACACGGCCCTTCAAGCTCCATACGGAGCTTGATAAATGGGCCTGAATGAGTAAGCCAATGACAAGAGGCATATATGTGCAGCCACCAAACAGCAGATACATCCTAGTAGTGCATTGCTGCTCCTGAGTCTACCTAGGTATGCTTTTCAACAAAGGATACTAAGAAAACAAAGATATTTAAATCGTAGAAGTACATTGGAAAGTTGTTTAAAATTGCATGATCTATCTGAACCATTACTGCTTAATTTTGACGTTTCTGTCCTTTTAAATGAATTTTTAAAAATAGCATTGTTGTAAACTTCATGAACTTTCTTTCTGATCATCTGAGTCAGCTGGACTACCCAAACCTGTCAATCTAGCGTACTATATTAAAGGAGCATTGCACTTAAAGGAACACAGAACATTAATAATAATATGCTCTAATGCAATATTTACCTATTAGCCAGTAAACTTTAATACAGCAGTATTAGTAGTGAACAAACATGAATTTTCTGTCAGTTTCAAATTGAGTGTAAATGAACATTATTTATTTATGTATAACATATACCTTAAAGGGACATAAAACAGGTTGAGATGTGTGCATATCTTAAAAGGGCTAGTTGATTAAAAATAGTTTGCATAAAAAACATTGTTTAAAAATTGCTGGCAAGTATTTTAAAATAATTTTCAAAAATAAGCAAAATTAATTACATAGCTAAGCTGCCTGGAGCAGCCAACTCCACCCCCCTTATCAGTGTTTAGACACATAGAGATACACCCCATTCTATAAAAACATATTAATACAGATATAATACCAAACAATTTTAATAACAAATCAAATTGCTTCAAGAATACCTCTTCTCTAAAGACATCAATAAAAACAAAGAAGTCACCACATGTGAATGTCAATCAGACTGGTAACTCAGGGTACTCAAATCTCACGAAAGCACCTAAATGTGCTATTAGGAACATGGTGAAAATTCACAGTGTCCCAGCTCACTTGTCCCTTGCTGCTGGAACATTCGATACTGCTTCATGAATCCACAGGCATGGTGCAGAAGACAGACTGCTACTCTGGAATAGTGTCATGCACAACACTTATAGTAGAGAGTTATATCAAATGTATTAAAACAAAATCAATTAAAAACAAGTGTAGACACAATAGGGGTGGAAATAGTGTGTAATCCCTCAAAATGCAACGCGTTTCTCTGCATTCAAAACATTTCATCAGGCAGCTGTTATGATTTTGAGAAAGTTTACTCGATACGTAAGCTAAATGCGTAGAAGTCTATTCCTCTGTCACAAGTGACCTTTGGTGACCTCGGAGGATGGTAGGAAGACGGAACCCTATAGCAGGAGTAGTAGATGTCCATAGAAGTGGAAGGAATTTGGATACACAGTTTCTCATAAGCCGATCCAGAGATGTTTTTGTGCCTTTATACTTTGATCCAGTGTGTAGTAACTTATATTGCGCTCACATATTGGGAAGCGAGATCTATTGAACAGAACTGAGTTGCAAAGATTTTAACATATTTCTCTCTGTGTGGGGCATAACTTATGGAGCTGGGTTTATCTTGTGGACTGCTAGCTAGGAATGGGCAAGTGTGTTTATATTTGAATTTGAATGTTAGAACAAATGCGATTGTAGAAATTTGATTTACATGCTCGAAAGTTGATAAGAACGAATATTCTTAAAAGTTCTATAATTGAATGCAATTTACAGTTTTCGAATGTCACTTTCATATTCTTATGTTTATAATGAGATTGAATGTCCACATTCAAAATTTCGAATGTAACATTCGATTTAATAAATTTTATTTAGAAGTTCAATAGTTCATGTGGTAAATAATTTAGTAAATTGATACATACAAATATATCAATTTTAATGTTTCTATTTTGAATATTGTATAATTTGAATATTACATTTAGAGAACATTCAAAATCTATCACAAATATATAAATTATAATTTTTCGAATTTGAATATTGCATAATTTGAATCAAATTATTATAACATTCAAATCAAATTTTACATTTAAAGAAAGCATTAGAAATACTATTACATTAAACGAATGTTAGAATGTTGTAGAAACATTTGAAATTCGAAACAAACGAATGAATGTGTCAATTTTTTTTTATTTTTTTTTTAAAAGTTGCGAAACATTCGCTCGTCCCTACTGCTAGCATTACTGCCTGACAGACAGAAGGAAATAGTGCAGCCTTTTTTACACAATGGATGGATTTTAAATAAAGTAATGTAACCACCAGGCATTAGCCATGTTTGCCTGATGCCTGGTCTGATGATCAAAAATGTAATACATGATTCACCTGCATTTCATCAAATTGCTTATTTATGTACATATAGCACATGAAAATAAGGATTTGTCATTAACCACTGCAGAAACAAAGAGTTTAGTCACCAACCAGCGACAAATTACTATATAAGGGTGAAAGGGAATTCTTAATATCTGCTTAGTAATAAAAATGCTTGCCTTCTTGCTCAGGATTAATGAGTAAATTAAGGTTTTCCCTTACGTAATTAAGGATGACCCCAGCACATTTTAAAAACAATTAAAAAATGACGTGGAATATTCTATCTAGTATATCTATGTGACAATCGCTATCTTTAATATTTCTTGTACCATCATCTCAGGCATTTCCCCCAGTTTGACTTTGTTTAAGTTCATTCACTATAAACAGCAGATTTAAAAAAATATATTTGTAATCTTTCCAGTTCCTCTTTTATGTGGTCCTGCTGTTTCCTCTTTTTGTTTATGAAGAATAAGCTGTGAATGCATGTTTATGTTGGAAATGTGGTATCGGATAGATTAGTGCTTCCAATCATTTTATATTTATCCATTACCTGGATAAACCCACACAGTTGACTATTTGGTCTATAAAAAATACATGAACCATTAACTTCTAAATATATTTATATATATATATATATATATATATATATATATATATATATATATATATATATATATATATATATATATAAACTCTTATGGAGTAGGAGAGAAGGCATAATCTACAAATCTAAGAGACTCTCTATCAATAACACATAGGGTAGATTTACCAAGCAGCGAATGCTGCTTTCTACCCCTGTATTTTCAGGCTCACCGAAATTGTAAGTTAAGAAGCAGAGGTCAAAAGACCACTGCTCCTTAACTCGTCCACCACGTCTGAGGTGGCGGACAGCAATCAGCCTTATTGGATACGATCATGTTGATTGACACCCCCTGCTAGCGGCCGCAAATATGCAGGGGGCGGCGTTGCTGACGGCATTTATCGATGTGCGGCTGACATGATCAGCTACAGCAGATAATGTCCACCCACACATTGTTAAATCTACCCCATAAGGCCTACTTTTCCTGTAATCATTAAGGATAAGATTACAAGTGAGGCGCAAAAGTTTTTATATAATTTCTAGACATATTTCAATATGTACTATATTATCTCTGTGTCTTTTCAACTGCTTGTTAAAAAAAACATGAACATTTAAATATAATTTCATTATTCATATTGGGGGTATAATTAAAAAAAATTTTTTACTTAAATAATCAAATTTATCTCTTTCTCTTATATCATATCTTCTTAGTTACTTTCCATGAGATATATACAGCGTTAGGCTCAGGAACACACATGTATCTTAAGTCCTCTCTCTTTCTATTTCTCTCTCTCTCTCTCTCTCTCTCTCTCTCTCTCTCTCTCTCTCTCTCTCTAGCAAATGCGCTAAACATTACTTTTTTAGTCTATGGATGGGTTTCCATAGCAACAAACTTGTTATGGCCCTATTTTCGAGAAATCCAACGCCGAATGGAAGCGTTAACACAATGTTAACTTACATATACATGAAAAGACTGACTGCACGCACTGCAAACATATTTCAATGGAAACCTCTTAATAAAAAGGAGCCCTAAACTACTTTTAGCTGTTGGAAACTGTCAGAGCTAAGTTTTAACAAAGAGGTAGATTTAATTATATCAGAGAAAATTAGAAAAAATAAATCCTATGTTTATCTAATTCATGAACATTTTATTTTGACTTCTATGTGTTACTATAACAACAGCAACGGGTTTCTTTCCCTCATGACCTTTAATAACCCGCTACACGAAGATAGTCTCATAGTTCACTGTCATCTCCAAAGTTTCTTCTCTCCTATTGACAGAGCAAATCCATAAGAGTTGCTGTTTTGTATAGTTTAAGCTCCTTGTGATGCTTTAGTTCAGTGATGGACAATTTCCTCACACATGGGGTATGCAGATTTGTATTTTAGAAGCCTCAAGACCTCTTTGTTTACCCATCAGTAGAACTCCCCAAAGCCCACATTTTTATTTTGTCCTGGAGCCACTATGAGTGGCGTCACTAGGGTTGGTGTCACCCGGTGCGGTAAGTTATGGTGTCACCCCCCCCTCCCCCCAGAAAGCAGACACACACAAACACAAAAACACAGGCACACACACATACAAACACTCAGACACACTTAAAAACACACTCAGATGCACATACAGACACTCGGAAACACACAGACACACACACAAAAACACTCAGACACACACACAAAAACACTCTGACACACACACAAACATACTGAGGAACACACACAAAACACTCAGGCACACACACAAAAACACTCAGACACACACACAAAAACACTCAAGCTCACACACAGAAACACTCAGGCACACACACAGAAACACTCAGGCACACACACAGAAACACTCAGGCACACACACAAAAACACTCAGACACACAAACAAAAACTCAGACACACACACATACAAAATATGTAAACTGCACTGCATTAATTATAAAGCTCATGCCTAGAGCTGCTCCCTGACTCAGCAGAGCATCAAATGAAAGATAAACAGAGCACTCTAAAAATAAATCACTAAAGAAAAGGTTTAAGTGTGCAAACTATGAAAATTCTGCTCTCTGACTCTGTTCCAAGTCTGTCAGTGCACAGCCCCGGGTCACGTGCCTACCGCTTCTTATGGCCAATCACCTCTGCACTCTGTCCACCCCCAGACCCTCGCACGCCCTCCCCTCCTACCTATTCAGTGTGCACTTAGTGTACCGAAACCGTACTGTTCCGATCAGCCAATAGAATGTGAGCTCAATCTGATTGGCTGATTGGATCAGCCAATCGGATTGAACTTGAATCTGATTGGCTGATTCCATCAGCCAATCAGAATTTTCCTACCTTAATTCTGATTGGCTGATAGAATCCTATCAGCCAATCGGAATTCGAGGGACGCCATCTTGGATGACGTCCCTTAAAGGAACCTTCATTCGTCGTCTAGTCGTCGGAAGAAGAGGATGGATCCGCGCCGGAGGTCTTCAAGATCAGCCGCTCGTCATCGGATGGAACAACATAGAAGATGCGGCTTGGATGAAGATGTTTGCCGGTCCGGATGTCCTCTTCTGCCCGGATAGGATGAAGATTTCTGCCCGAAGATGGACTTCTTCATTTGCCGCTTGGATCAAGACTTCAGCCGGAGGATGGACGTTACTCTTCAGCGCCCGCTTGGGCTTGGATGAAGACTTCGGAGGCTCTTCTGGATCGATCGATGAACCCGGTGTGGTGAAGACAAGGTAGGGAGATCTTCATGGGCTTAGTGTTAGGTTTATTTAAGGGGGGTTTGGGTTAGATTAGGGGTATGTGGGTGGTGGGTTGTAATGTTGGGGGGGGGTATTGTATGTTTTTTTTTTCCAGGCAAAAGAGCTGAATTCTTTGGGGCATGCCCCGCAAATGGCCCTTTTAAGGGCTGGTAAGGTAAAAGAGCTTTTCTATTTTAATTTTAGAATAGGGTAGGGCATTTTTTTATTTTGGGGGGCTTTGTTATTTTATTAGGGGGCTTAGAGTAGGTGTAATTAGTTTAAAATTGTTGTAATATTTTTCTAATGTTTGTAAATATTTTTTTAATTTTTTGTAACTTAGTTCTTTTTTATTTTTTGTACTTTAGTTAGTTTATTTAATTGTATTTATTTGTAGGTATTTTATGTAATTAATTTATTGATAGTGTAGTGTTAGGTTTAATTGTAACTTAGGTTAGGATTTATTTTGCAGGTAATTTTGTAATTATTTTAACTATTTTAGCTATTAAATAGTTATTAACTATTTTACCTGGTTAAAATAAAATAGTTAAAATAGTTAATAACTATTAAATAGTTATTAACTATTTTAACTATTGTACCTGGTTAAAATAAATACAAAGTTGCCTGTAAAATAAATATTAATCCTAAAATAGCTACAATGTAATTATTATTTATATTGTAGCTATATTAGGGTTTATTTTACAGGTAAGTATTTAGCTTTAAATAGGAATAATTTATTTAATAAGAATTATTTTATTTCGTTAGAATAAAATTATATTTAATTTTGGGGGGTGTTAGGGTTAGGGTTAGACTTAGCTTTAGGGGTTAATACATTTATTAGAGTAGCGGCGAGGTCCGGTCGGCAGATTAGGGGTTAATAATTGAAGTTAGGTGTCAGCGATGTTAGGGAGGGCAGATTAGGGGTTAATTCTATTTCTTATAGGGTTATTGAGGCGGGAGTGAGGCGGATTAGGGGTTAATAACTTTATTATAGTAGCGGTGAGGTCCGGTCTGCAGATTAGGGGTTAATTATTGTAGGTAGCTGGCGGCGACGTTGTGGGGGGCAGATTAGGGGTTAATAAATATAATATAGGGGTCGGCGGGGGTTAGGGGCAGCAGATTAGGGGTACATAGCTATAACGTAGGTTGCGGCGGTGTACGGAGCGGCAGATTAGGGGTTAATAATAATATGCAGGGGTCAGCGATAGCGGGAGCGGCAGATTAGGGGTTAATAAGTGTAAGGTTAGGGGTGTTTAGACTCGGGGTACATGTTAGGGTGTTAGGTGCAGACTTAGGAAGTGTTTCCCCATAGGAAACAATGGGGCTGCGTTAGGAGCTGAACGCTGCTTTTTTGCAGGTGTTAGGTTTTTTTTCAGCTCAAACTGTCCCATTGTTTCCTATGGGGGAATCGTGCACGAGCACATTTTTGAAGCTGGCCGCGTCCGTAAGCACCGCTGGTATTGAGAGTTGCAGTGGCGGTAAATATGCTATACGCTCCTTTTTTGGAGCCTAACGCAGCCCTTCTGTGAACTCTAAATACCAGTGGTATTTAAAAGGTGCGGCCAGAAAAAAGCATGCGTAGCTAACGCACCCCTTTGGCCGCAGAACTCTAAATCTAGCCGTATGAAAATTCTGCTCTCTGACTCTGTTCCAAGTCTGTCAGTGCACAGCCCCGGATCACGTGCCTACCGCTTCTTATGGCCAATCACCTCTGCACTCTGCCCACCCCAGACCCCCGCACGCCCTCCCCTCCTACCTATTCAGTGTGCACTTAGTGTACCGTAACCGTACTGGTCTGGTGGGCATCATACGTGGTTCCTTCACTTTGGAGACAGTGTCAGACAGTCATGCGGTCAGGTGCCAGGCATCCCCCTCATGATTTCCCGTTTAGAGAGACAGCACAGCAGTGAGTGACTCCACTGCTCCACACGTCACTGAGCAGTGAGCACAGATAGGCAGGCAGGTTTAGGCTAGCAGCGCAACTTTCGCAAGCCCCACGGCACTCCCACAACATTCATAGTGAAATTGGGCAGGGGAGGAGCAAAGTACAAACAAGCAAAAGCAGCCGGGAAAACTATTTGTGGAAATTGCAGCGCTGACTCAAAGGGCAAATTTTGATTAAGCCACATTCGCCCATTGCTATTCAGGAGCAGCAGTGCACTACTGGGAGCTAGCTGCTGATTGGTGGCTGCACTTATATCCCTCTTACAATTGGCTTAACTGATGTGTCCAGCTATTAGTGTGTTGCAATTCCTTCAACAAAGGCTAATAAGAGAATGAAACACATTAGATAATATAAGTAAATAATATAAGTACATTAGAAAGTTGTTTAAAATTATATGCTCTATCTGAATCATGAAATAATTTTTTGGGGTTTTATGTCCTTTTAAATTTGAAAAGACCAGGGCCGGCTTAACCATGGGACCAAGTGGGTCATACAGACCCAGGCAGCACTTGACAAAGTGCAGTATTCAGTGACTGAGTCAGTCACTGTCAGACCCAGACCACTCCTGTCCTCTGTATCCAATCAGATTGATCTCGCATTCTATTGGCTGATCGGAACAGCCAATAGAATGCAAGCTCAATCTGATTGGCCGATTGGTCAGCCAATCCGATTGAACTTGAATCTGATTGGCTGATTCAATCAGCCAATCAGATTTTTCCTACCTTAATTTCCGATTGGCTGATAGAATCCTATCAGCCAATCGGAATTTGAGGGACGCCATCTTGGATGATGTCATTTAAAGGAACCTTCATTCGGCAAGTGAAGAAGGATGGATCCGCGTCAGCTGGAAGAAGATGGCTCCGCTCCGCTCCGGATGGATGAAGATAGAAGATGCCGCTTGGATGAAGATGTCTGCCGGTCCGGATATCCTCCTCTGCCCGGATAGGATGAAGACTTCTGCCGCTCCGGATGTCCTCTTTTGGTCCATCGGTGCCCGGCTGGGTGAACACGACTCAAGGTAGGGAGATCTTCAGGGGGGTAGTGTTAGGTTTATTTAAGGGGGGTTTGGGTTAGAGTAGGGGTATGTGGGTGGAGGGTTGTAATGTTGGGGGGTGGTATTGTGGTTTTTTTTTACAGGCAAAAGAGCTGATTACTTTGGGGAATGCCCCGCAAAAAGCCCTTTTAAGGGCTGGTAAAAGAGCTGGTTACTTTTTAATTTAGAATAGGGTAGGGACCTTTATTATTTTGGGGGGCTTTTTTATTTTATTAGGGGGCTTAGAGTAGGTGTAATTAGACTAATATTCTTGTAATCTTTTTTTATTTTTTGTAATTTAGTGTTTGTATTTTTTTGTAATTTAGTTTAGTTTATTTAATTATAGGTACTTGTAGTTAATTTATTTAATTTATTTATTGATAGTGTAGTGTTAGGTTTAATTGTAACTTAGGTTAGGATTTATTTTACAGGTAATTTGGTAATTATTTTAACTAGGTAGCTATTAAATAGTTAATAACTATTTAATAGCTATTGTACCTAGTTAAAATAAATACAAAGTTGCCTGTAAAATAAAAAATAAACCCTAAAATAGCTACAATATAATTATTCTTTATATTGTAGCTATATTAGGGTTTTTATTTTACAGGTAAGTATTTAGCTTTAAATAGGAATACTTTAGTTAATAATCTTTAATTTATTTCATTAGATTAAAATTATATTTAACTTAGGGGGGTGTTAGGGTTAGACTTAGCTTTAGGGGTTAATACATTTATTATAGTAGTGGCGAGGTCCGGTCTGCAGATTAGGGGTTAATAAATGTAGGTAGGTAGCGGCGACGTTGGGGGGGGCAGATTAGGGGTTAATAAATATTATGTAGGTGTCGGCGATGTTAGGGGCAGCAGATTAGGGGTTCATAGGGATAATGTAGGTGGCGGCGGTGTGTGGTCGGCAGATTAGGGGTTAAAAATATTTATTATAGTGGCGGCGATGTGGGGGGACCTCAGTTTAGGGGTACATAGGTAGTTTATGGGTGTTAGTGTACTTTAGAGCACAGTAGTTAAGAGCTTTATAAACCGGCGTTAGCCCAGAAAGCTCTTAACTACTGACTTTTTTCTGCGGCTGGAGTCTTGTCGGTAGAGGGTCTACTGCTCACTTCAGCCAAGACTCTAAATACCGGAGTTAGGAAGATCCCATTGAAAAGATAGGATACGCAATTGGCGTAAGGGGATCTGCGGTATGGAAAAGTCGCGGCTTGAAAGTGAGTGTTAGACCCTTTCCTGCCTGACTCTAAATACCAGCAGGCGGCCAAAAGCAGCATTAGGACCCCTTAACGCTGCTTTTGACGGCTACCGCAGAACTCTAAATCTAGGCGTATGTGAGTTACAATTTCAAGGAGGAATCTACAATATGTGCTTAAGGTTCCAGAAATATACAAACTCTTAAAAAAAGGGAAAAGGAAAAATGTCTGTGGTACATGTGTGGTTGGCAAACTTATTATATTTACTGTTAACACAGAGAAAATAAATCAATAAATGGAAGCACGTAATTATGAAGGACCTAAGTATCATTATTATTTAGTGAGAGATGGGTGGGTGGATAAAGGGAAAAGACTCAGATGAAAGACTGTTGTTATTAAAAGGAAGATGCAGAGAGAGGAAGTGTACACATAGACAGGCCTTAAACCATACTTGCTTAATATTGTTTATTGTGTATGGAAAGTGAGGGGGAGGGAAACCATAGCACATTTAATTTAATAATTTTGTTTATTCCATTTCCTGTGCATTACAAGGTGAATATGAGCTATCCTATACCATGACACTAATAAAACAAACAAACAAAACTATGCTGGTTGAGGCACGTTCCTTGGGTTCCGTTTATGGTTTATTTTTGTCAGGCAACAACTTTCTGACTTAAAAAAACCCATTTTCCATACATTATTTATATAGAAAATTATGACAGTACATTTAAACCAAAAAAAAAAAAAAAAAATCAGTCTGTTAAATGTCGGACAACAATTTCTCTTACAAAAAAATGCTCTTTTTACAGTGTTAATTTAAAGGGACATAAAGCTGCAATGAGAAAATGTTCTAAATTGGGTTACCAACCAGCTGCTATTTTACCGACACAGGGCTAGTTTCCATTGAGGTGGTAAAGTTTGGAAACTGGTGTTAACATAAAAAAATCACCAAAGACTTTAATGGAGATAAATTATTTTACCACCCAACATTCAAACTTTACCACCTCAATGGAAACTAGTCCACAGCCGGTATTTTTAAAGCTCAGGTCAAAATTGAAAATAAATAAAAAAAATAAAATGAAAAAATATAGAAGCCTCTCTTTCTCCAAGTTTTCGTGCCCTGTCCTCCCCTCTTTTCTGTAGGAGCACCCTTTCTATTATGGTCCATGTAAAGAACCTTGTGTCTTTCTGATAAAGAACTGAAAAATGATTAATTAGGGGGGTAGTCAATACCCCTGCTCTAATGTCTGTTAGGTGTTCTTTTATCCTTACCCTGACCTCCCTAGTCGTGAGGCCAATGTACTAAATAAGATACACCACATAAGTGGAGCGACAATTCAAGCACAGACTCTTCTGGAAACTCTCTCCTGTGACCATGGAGTTGAAGACTTCTCCAATTGTCACTCTCTCACATGCTATGTATGCTTGGTAATGGCACTGATAGGTGCCATTAAATCTCAACCAGGAGGAACTTGTTACCTGTTCCTTATGTAGCCTTGTGGGGGCTACCTGATTGCCTATTGTCCTATTTCTCTTGTAGGTAAATCCGACCCCCCTTGTCACCGTCTCCTTTAGATCATTATCAGATGACAATAAATTGAAATGATTCCTTATGATCTGACAGATCTGGGTATACTGTTGTGAACATTCTGTTATAAATGTGACCTTACTGTCTGTGTTCTTTCCTGGTTTCTTTTTACCTGTACTCAAAAGACTCTCTCTGGTTACCCTGGCTACTGAATCTCTGGCCTTAGTGATGATCAAATTTTTATACCCTCTTTCGCGCAGTCTATTAGACAGTTCATCCGCTTGTCGCTCATACATTTGTAAACTAGTTTAATTTCTTTTCAAGCGAATGAACTGGCCTCTCACTACACCTTTGAAAACTCTCCTTGGGTGGCAACTTGAGGCATGCAGGAGGAAATTCATCACATTCATTCTCTGTAGTTCCCCCTCCTTTGGCCCCTCCTCTGGGGATAGCTTCTCGGTTCCCTCTGTTGGTATGGTGGTTCTGGGTTTCCTCTCCGCCCCCTTCGAGTGCTTTTGGGGGGACCTGAAAAAGCTGTTCCAGCTGGGCTCTCTCCGTTTCACTTTGTCCTCCTCCTGCTGATATAGTGTCTTCTCTGCAATGGGACGTTGTGGGTATGGGATCCACTGTTTTGTTCTTTAATATGGGGGGGTAATCTGTTAGGTCCCTCCTTAGGTCTTACTGTCTGGTCTTGGGGTGCTTGTTCTTCTCCTCCAGATGCTGATCCCTCATCCCATGATTCTCCCTAACTCTCATAAAAAATAACCTTTCTCCCTTTGTTCCTTCTGTGCCTGTAGCCTCCCCTTTGTTTTCCAGAACAGAGTACATTCTTGTTTTGTTCTTTTCTCAGGGCAAATCTGTCCTTTCTATTCCAAATGTATACTCTGTTGAGATCATAATCTTGCTGATCTCTAAAATATTTAGTATGTTTGGCCTCCAATAATAGTGCTTTGGCTTCTGCCAGCACCTTCTGCAGAGTGGTATCAAATTTCAGGTAGTTTGGTTCATTTCTCCTCTTATTAAGCTCATCCTGAATCTTCTTTATTTGAATGGCTTTGTCCTCCAGTGCTTTCAATTTAAATTCACAGATTAATTTAATAAATTTGAGAGAGCACTCTGTGAGGTTATTGTTCCACAGCTCAATTAAAGTTTTGTCCTCAGTAACAAATGTTGGGAATTTGTTTAATCTTAGTCCTCTTGGGACCATGTCAGTGTTTTTATATCCCACTTTAACTTATCTTCCTTTAGCAGTAGGAATTCCATTTCTTCAAAGAGATTTATTAGACTGTAGTTGGTTTTGTCCAAAGAAAATATCTTGTTACAGTCCCAAATTGCTAAGACCCTCTCCTTAGCTGTCCATAGGTAAAATAGTACTAGAACTGTTTCTGTTGTACCCTCATTATTCATAATGCTGTGGAGGATGGCTGTTGAGTGCCCACACCCAAGCTACTTTCTAGGGAAAACGTATGATGCAGATCATAAATACATTTGTTGAGTTTGTTACTAGAGTAACTGAATTCTTGCTTACCCACAACTATTTCGAGTTTGGGGGTGAGTTCTTTCTCCAGAGATGTGGGAAGGCCATGGGGGCCAAGTTTGCCCCCTCCTATGCCAACCTATTTATGGGTTGGTGGGAGTTGTCCCACGTCTATGGAGGAGGGAATCCCTTCAGACAAGAGATAATATGGTACAGTTGCTTCAATGATGACCTTCTATCGGTGCCATTACCAAAGCATGCATAACATGTGAGACAGTGACAACTGGAGAAGTCTTCAACTCCATGGTCACAGGAGAGAGTTTCAAGAAGAGTATGTGCTTGAATTGTCGCTCCGCTTATGTGGTGTATCTTATTTCTTGGACACAATGTGCCCTTCAGTACGTTGGCCTCACGACTAGGGAGGCAAGGGTAAGGATAAAGAACACCTAACAAACATCAGAGCAGGGGAATTGACTACCTCCCTATTTAATAATTTTTCAGTTCTTCATCAGAAAGACACAAGGTTCTTTACATGGACCATTATAGAAAGGGTGCTCCCACAGAAAAGAGGGGAGGACAGAGCACAAAAACTTGGAGAAAGAGAGGCCTTCTGGATCTTTAGGCTAAAGACCAGGGTCCTAGAAGGTCTAAACTCGGAATTCGATCTCATTAACTTCTGGTAGTTCCGTTCTCAATGGGCATAGTATAACCATTATCTGCGTTATCTGTATCTGAGTTACTTTGTCAGAATCTATAAACATCTGTAGTGTATTATTAATCTAGCTTACTAACTCCCACTCTGATATTATATAGTAGAAAGGACACATTGATACAATTCATTATAATTAATTTTAAGCCATTTTAGGAGTGTGCTAGCTGTGAAGTCGCAACAATGTTGCATTAGTGTAGGTGATGATTTGACTTACCTATAAGAAGTTAGGTTACAGGCCCCAGACCCTCTTTCCAGCTCGTCTTCACAGCTCGTAGGATCTTTACAGTCCGGTATAGCAGTCTGCTGCCGCATGGATCATTCCAAGAGATCTTCAAAAGTGCCTGTAAGGAGTGAGGAGTTGGTGAGTCGTGCTCTGATTGGTGGCTCTTCCCTTTACTCTAAAGTCAATATTGTGGTGGGTCCCCTTCCCCCAGTAGTGTTGGGTTTGTTGTAGTGGGTCCCCCTGAGATAGGCCCATCTTCCCTCCCCTCACCCAGTCAGCCGGCAGTTGGGCCTGGGGTCGGCGCTCCCCCCACTCAAAGTTCATCCCCTTCTATTCGGGATGCGTGTCCCGAGAGTGTTTGGTTGGCTGGGGCGAGTGTGAGCACTTCATACATACCTCCACCATCGATCACGCTGTCCGGCAAGGCCATGACGGCCCTCTTACAGTCCCTTGCATCGGTCCTGGTGGGTAGTGGTCCTTTCTCTTTGGTTGCGTCTTCCGGGATTGGTACCCCTTAGCCATCTCTGGGTCTTCGGATCGCCGCGAGTGAATCTATGGCCATGCGGTCAGCAGAGTTAACTTCTTATGACGTACCTTCCGGTTGGTCACTTTCGGTAATGTCACTTCCGGAACCACCTTTCGTGAGCCGGCCATCAAGAGGGAAGCATCGTCTTCTCCTCCAGGGTCCGCAGGTAAGAGAGGAGTAACCCGGGGGGGGGGGTGAGGCCTTCAGGGGGGGCGCAGTGAGGCACAGGCACTCAGCGCTCATGTGCAGCAAAAGGGGTTCCCATGCCTAGGGGGGCAGAGTATGAGTGTACAGGTTAGTGCTTCACAGGGCAGAGGCCTTGCAATATGCAAGCAGGATGGTGCTTATGAGCAGGCAGCATGCCTGACTGGGGGTACGCCAGCCAATCAGGCGGATGTCCTAAAGAAGCAGCCTTCTACATGGCAGGCAGTTAGTGACGATCGGGCACTAGGACCTAACATTAGTGGAACTTTGAGGCCTAGTAGGAGTCACACTAACTTCACGCCGCGATGCATGAGAAGCGCATCGAATGGTGCACATGGGCGTGTTCCTGGGGTATCTCCCAATGGGACTAACATTGGGGTTACCACAAGGGCTTCGGCCAAGAGAGGCTCAGGCCCTCAGCCTAGTTTATGCCAAGCAATGAAGGTAGATACAGAACAGGGCCCTTCCAGATAAGTACAGTTTGCAAATGCAGTGCTTGATGTGCAAGAGGGTGGTGTGTCACAGAACGCATGTTCAGCAGTCAGGAGGGCTTAGATTCTGCTTCAACTGGGGCAGTGGGGGCTTTGAATTCTCCCCATGGTACTCCTCTCTCCCAATTCTCATTCCAGGGAATCATGGAATCACAGGGAGCTAGTACTACCAAACCCTCTGATCCGGGTTATCATGCTGAAGGAGGAGCAGAGCAGTGAGGAGCAGCCCTCGACTTCTGCTGGTCCCCAGCCAGTGCAGCGTCCATAGGGAACTGGTAAAATATCTTTGATTTCTGGGCTCAAGGGGCTTAGCTCATCTTCGGATGATTCTGGGTCAGAGAGTGATAGGTCACTGGGGTTGCAGGCAAAGGGTCAGAAAAGAATGTATAGGATGATGAAATGGTTGGTAGAGGAAATGAAGGCCATGGGACTGCCCCTCCCCCCTGATTCATCCCACATGGAACCCCATGTTCCATTGCCCACACCTCTCCGCTGAAGCCTTCTGACAAAAAGAAATGGTGGAGGATGGCACAGGCCTCAAAAAGTTTAAAAGGCCAGATACGTTCGACGAATGGCGAAAATGCTTTTGTGTGAACGTTTCTTGCTATGTCACAAAACTTCCCGACCAGGCATTGGATATTCTGAAATATCAAGATGCCAAAGAAACTATTCAAGAACGATATAGAGAAGTGGGCGATATTGCCTTTTGCAGAAAGAAAGTCGATAACCCTCGCATGACTTTTGGGGACGTGGACATGCGCCTCTGGGCGCAATTGGGTGCCGAGAAACCAGCCGGGCCTGGGCAGCCTCCTGCTGAGCCCTCTGGAGGCAGAGCTCCACAACAGTCTCAACGGCATCCTGCAGGGGTCTGCTGGCACTTCCAGGATAAGCTCTGAGTTAAGGGAGCAGGGTGCTCATTCCAACATGCTTGCAGGTATTCCGAGTGCACAAGGTCGGGTGCTCCCAGGAGAGACAGGGCACCTGGTCTAGACCCAACACTGGTGGAAAGGGTGGCCACCCCGTTGAGTGTAGCCACAATTGAAAAATACCAGATAGGGAGGCTGCTGATTTACTCAGCGCGGGCCTCCGATGGGGATTTGTTATCCCCGTCAATTTTAAGGTTTGCGGGTCCTTGGTTCGCAGGAACCTAAAATCAGCATATCAATTCCCAAGCGTGGTAAGGGAAAAATTGGGCAAGGAGATTGCATTGGGCTGTATGGCTGGCCCCTTTAGGGAGATACCTATTCCGGGGTTGGTTATCTCTCCCTTGGGGGTTGTTCCTAAGAAGGAACCCAGAAAATTCAGGCTAATTATACACCTATCTTTTCCAAAGGGGTGGTCCGTTAATGATGCTATCTCCACTAAACTTACGGCTAGATTACGAGTTTTGCGTTAACAGTGGTGCGGTGCTAACAAGCAGTTTATGGTCACCACTCACTTACAGACAGCGCTGGTATTACGGGTTTTTACAAATCCGGCGTTAACTGCAAAAAAGTGAGCGTAGAGCAAAATTTTGCTCCACATCTCACCTCAATACCAGCGCTGCTTATGTTAGCGGTGAGCTGGCTGAACGTGCTCATGCATGATTTCCCCATAGGAATCAATGGGGAGAGCCGGCTGAAAAAAAAACCTAACACCTGCAAAAAAGCAGCGTTCAGCTCTTAACGCAGCCCCATTGATTCCTATGGGGAAATAACATTTATGTCTACACCTAACACCCTAACATGAACCCTGAGTCTAAACACCCCTAATCTTAAACTTATAAACCCCTAATCTGACACCCCCGACATCACCGACACCTACATTATATTATTAACCCCTATTCTGCCGCTCCGGACACCGCCACCACTATAATAAACATATTAACCCCTAAACCGCCGCACTCCAACATCGCAAACATTAGTTAAATATTATTAACCCCTAATCTGCCATCCCTAACATTGCCGACACCTACCTACATTTATTAACCCCTAATAGGATTGAACTGGCATTATATTGGCTGATTGGAACAGCAAATAGAATGCCAGCTCAATCCTATTGGCTGATTGCATCAGCCAATAGGATTTTTTCTACCTTAATTCCGATTGGCTGATAGAATTCTATCAGCCAATCGGAATTGAAGGGACGCCATCTTGGATGACGTCACTTAAAGGAACTGCCATTTAGTAAGAAGACTTCTCCCGGCTTCGTTGAGGACTTCGGCCCGGTTGGGTGAAGACGTCTCCCAGTAAGGTGATTTTCAAGGGGTTAGTGTTAGGTTTTTTAAGGGGGGATTGGGTGGGTTTTAGAGTAGGGTTGGTTGTGTGGGTGGTGGGTTTTAATGTTGGGGGGGATTTGTAATTTTTTTTACAGGTAAAAGAGCTGATTACTTTGGGGCAATGCCCCGCAAAAAGCCCTTTTAAGGGCTATTTGTAATTTAGTGTAGGGTAGGGCTTTTTTATTTTGGGGGGCTTTTTTATTTTGTTAGGGGGATTAGATTAGGTGTAATTAGTTTCAAAATCTTGTAATTTGTTTATTATTTTCTGTAATTTAGTGTTTGTTTGTTTTTGTACTTTAGATAATTGTATTTAATTGTATTTAATTGTATTTAGGGAATTAATTTAATTATAGTGTAGTGTTAGGTGTAGTAACTTAGGTTAGGTTTTATTTTACAGGTACTTTTGTATTTATTTTAACTAGGTAGTTAATTAAATAGTTAATAACTATTTAGTAACTATTCTACCTAGTTAAAATAAATACAAATTTGCCTGTAAAATAAAAATAAACCCTAAGATAGCTACAATGTAACTATTAGTTGTATTGTAGCTAGCTTAGGGTTTATTTTATAGGTAAGTATTTAGTTTTAAATAGGAATAATTTAGTTAATGATAGTTATATTTATTTAGATTTATTTTAATTATATTTAAGTTAGAGGGTGTTAGGGTTAGGGTTAGACTTAGATTTAGGGGTTAATAACTTTAATATAGTGGCGGCGACGTTGGGGGCGGCAGATTAGGGTTTAATAAATGTAGGTAGGTGTCGGCGATGTTAGGGACGGAGATTAGGGGTTAATAATATTTAACTAATGTTTGCGATGCGGGAGTGCGGCGGTTAATATATTTATTATAGTGGCGGTGATGTCCGGTTCGGCAGATTAGGGGTTAAAAATTAAATTTTAGTGTTTGCGATGTGGGAGGGCCTCGGTTTAGGGGTTAATAGGTAGTTTATGGGTGTTAGTGTACTTTTTAGCACTTTAGTTAAGAGTTTTATGCTACGGCGTTGTAGTGTAAAACTCTTAACTACTGACTTTAAAATGCGGTATCAGGCTTGACAGGAGATGGTCTACCGCTCACTTTTTGGAAGACTCGTAATACCGGCGCTATGCAAGTCCCATTGAAAAAATAGGATACGCAATTGACGTAAGTGGATTTGCAGTATTTCCGAGTCTGGCCAAAAAAGTGAGCGGTATACCTGTACCTGCAAGACTCGTAATACCAGTGGGCGTTAAAAAGCAGCGTTGGGACCAGCCAACGCTGCTTTTTAAGCCTAATGCAAAACTCGTAATCTAGTCGTTTGTTCAGTGCACTACCATTCCTTTGACAATGCTCTTTCTCTAGTCAGGAGGAGAGGTAAAAAGGCACTACTGGCAAAGCTGGACGTGGAATCTGCCTTTCGGCTCCTCCCCATCCACCCCTCATCCTTTCACCTCATGGGTTGTTGGTTTGAGGGTGAGTACTTCATAGACAGGTGCCTGCCCATGTGTTGCTCCATTTGTTTTGCCTATTTTGAGGCTTTCAGTAGTTTCCTGCACTGGACCATTGCTGCGGATGCTGGCCTTGATAGTCTGGAGCAGTACCTGGATGACTTCCTGTTGGTAGGCCGCTCTGGGACATCCAAATGTGCCTTCTTGATGAAGGTCACCAGACTCATGATGGGCAGGTTGGGCGTTCCCCTGGCAGAGGACAGGAAGCAAGGTCCTTGTACCTGCCTTACTTTCTTGCGCATCAAAATTCACTCTGAGGCAATGCAATGCCGTTTACTTGAGGACAACATTGACCGCATGCTGGGGGCGGTCAGGTCCATGAAGTCAGAACCATAAAGGTCCACCAACGCCACAGGCTCTCACGGGTATGGTGCTTTTTTGTACGGGCAATGGAGTGCCGGCCCATGGCCTCAGTCATGGATTTACAGGAGGCTTGTAAAAAAACCTCTGTCTATTGGAACTTTTCTCCATCATAGTGGCCCTCGAGATATGGGGTGATCAGCTTCGCAACCATGAGGTAGTTTTTTGGACAGACAACATGAGCATTGTCTTTGCAATTAACAAACTTACGTCTGGGTCTCCGGCGGTAGTAAGGTACTTGAGGCTGCTGGTGCTGAGGTGTTTGCACCTGAACATTGTGTTCTGTGCATGACATGTCCCTGGAGTGTGAAATAGGATTGCTGATGCGCTCTCCTGTTTTCAGTGGAAAGCCTTCTATAGTTTAGTCCCCGAAGCGGATCCTGACGGTTGTCCTGATTACTCATGGCAGGTTGGCTCCCTCTACCTGGAACACCAACGTAAGACACTGGTCTGAATGGATTGCCTTCTGTGACGCCAAGGGACGGCTGTTCTGCGATGGCGACCAATGGGGTCTCCTTGATTGGATCGCTGAGCTACAAGGTAATGGTGTGTCTAAAGGGGCGGTCAGTTCTCGACTGACCGCCGTTTCCTTCTTCTGTAAACTATACGGTCTCATAGACTCTTCCAAGACCTTCTTGGTGAGAAAGGTACTGAGGGGTTGGGGACATATGGTGCCAAGAACGAGGGACATTAAGGAACCCATTACTATTGATTTCCTGGTGAGCCTTTGTCAAGCCTTACCTGACGTGTGTTCCTCTGCTTACGAGGCTACCCTGTTCACGGCCACCTTTGTGCTGGCTTTTCACGGGGCACTCAGGGTGGGTGAATTAGTACCCCCTTCGAGGAACATGCCCCTGAGGCCTCTTGGCCTCTCATGTATGGGACGATGAGTAGGCCGTACTCGTTTTCCTGCCCAGAGATGGTCTACCGCTCACTTTTTGGAAGACTCGTAATACCGGCGCTATGCAAGTCCCATTGAAAAAATAGGATACGCAATTGACGTAAGTGGATTTGCAGTATTTCCGAGTCTGGCCAAAAAAGTGAGCGGTACACCTGTACCTGCAAGACTCGTAATACCAGTGGGCGTTAAAAAGCAGCGTTGGGACCGGCCAACGCTGCTTTTTAAGCCTAATGCAAAACTCGTAATCTAGCCGTTTGTTCAGTGCACTACCATTCCTTTGACAATGCTCTTTCTCTAGTCAGGAGGAGAGGTAAAAGGGCACTACTGGCAAAGCTGGACGTGGAATCTGCCTTTCGGCTCCTCCCCATCCACCCCTCATCCTTTCACCTCATGGGTTGTTGGTTTGAGGGTGAGTACTTCATAGACAGGTGCCTGCCCATGTGTTGCTCCATTTGTTTTGCCTATTTTGAGGCTTTCAGTAGTTTCCTGCACTGGACCATTGCTGCGGATGCTGGCCTTGATAGTCTGGAGCAGTACCTGGATGACTTCCTGTTGGTAGGCCGCTCTGGGACATCCAAATGCGCCTTCTTGATGAAGGTCACCAGACTCATGATGGGCAGGTTGGGCGTTCCCCTGGCAGAGGACAGGAAGCAAGGTCCTTGTACCTGCCTTACTTTCTTGCGCATCAAAATTCACTCTGAGGCAATGCAATGCCATTTACTTGAGGACAACATTGACCGCATGCTGGGGGCGGTCAGGTCCATGAAGTCAGAACCATACAGGTCCACCAACGCCACAGGGTCTCACGGGTACGGTGCTTTTTTGTACGGGCAATGGAGTGCCGGCCCATGGCCTCAGTCATGGATTTACAGGAGGCTTGTAAAAAAACCTCTGTCTATTGGAACTTTTCTCCATCATAGTGGCCCTCGAGATATGGGGTGATCAGCTTCGCAACCATGAGGTAGTTTTTTGGACAGACAACATGAGCATTGTCTTTGCAATTAACAAACTTACGTCTGGGTCTCCTGCGGTAGTAAGGTACTTGAGGCTGCTGGTGCTGAGGTGTTTGCACCTGAACATTGTGTTCTGTGCATGACATGTCCCTGGAGTGTGAAATAGGATTGCTGATGCGCTCTCCTGTTTTCAGTGGAAAGCCTTCTATAGTTTAGTCCCTGAAGCGGATCCTGACGGTTGTCCTGATTACTCATGGCAGGTTGGCTCCCTCTACCTGGAACACCAACGTAAGACACTGGTCTGAATGGATTGCCTTCTGTGACGCCAAGGGACGGCTGTTCTGCGATGGTGACCAATGGGGTCTCCTTGATTGGATCGCTGAGCTACAAGGTAATGGTGTGTCTAAAGGGGCGGTCAGTTCTCGACTGACCGCCGTTTCCTTCTTCTGTAAACTATACGGTCTCATCGACTCTTCCAAGACCTTCTTGGTGAGAAAGGTACTGAGGGGTTGGGGACATATGGTGCCAAGAATGAGGGACATTAAGGAACCCATTACTATTGATTTCCTGGTGAGCCTTTGTCAAGCCTTACCTGACGTGTGTTCCTCTGCTTACGAGGCTACCCTGTTCACGGCCACCTTTGTGCTGGCTTTTCACGGGGCACTCAGGGTGGGTGAATTAGTACCCCCTTCGAGGAACAAGCCCCTGAGGCCTCTTGGCCTCTCATGTATGGGACGATGAGTAGGCCGTACTCGTTTTCCTGCCCAGAGATGGTCTACCGCTCACTTTTTGGAAGACTCGTAATACCGGCGCTATGCAAGTCCCATTGAAAAAATAGGATACGCAATTGACGTAAGTGGATTTGCAGTATTTCCGAGTCTGGCCAAAAAAGTGAGCGGTACACCTGTACCTGCAAGACTCGTAATACCAGTGGGCGTTAAAAAGCAGCGTTGGGACCGGCCAACGCTGCTTTTTAAGCCTAATGCAAAACTCGTAATCTAGCCGTTTGTTCAGTGCACTACCATTCCTTTGACAATGCTCTTTCTCTAGTCAGGAGGAGAGGTAAAGGGCACTACTGGCAAAGCTGGACGTGGAATCTGCCTTTCAGCTCCTCCCCATCCACCCCTCATCCTTTCACCTCATGGGTTGTTGGTTTGAGGGTGAGTACTTCATAGAAAGGTGCCTGCCCATGTGTTGCTCCATTTGTTTTGCCTATTTTGAGGCTTTCAGTAGTTTCCTGCACTGGACCATTGCTGCGGATGCTGGCCTTGATAGTCTGGAGCAGTACCTGGATGACTTCCTGTTGGTAGGCCGCTCTGGGACATCCAAATGTGCCTACTTGATGAAGGTCACCAGACTCATGATGGGCAGGTTGGGCGTTCCCCTGGCAGAGGACAGGAAGCAAGGTCCTTGTACCTGCCTTACTTTCTTGCGCATCAAAATTCACTCTGAGGCAATGCAATGCCGTTTACTTGAGGACAACATTGACCGCATGCTGGGGGCGGTCAGGTCCATGAAGTCAGAACCATACAGGTCCACCAACGCCACAGGGTCTCACGGGTACGGTGCTTTTTTGTACGGGCAATGGAGTGCCGGCCCATGGCCTCAGTCATGGATTTACAGGAGGCTTGTAAAAAAACCTCTGTCTATTGGAACTTTTCTCCATCATAGTGGCCCTCGAGATATGGGGTGATCAGCTTCGCAACCATGAGGTAGTTTTTTGGACAGACAACATGGGCATTGTCTTTGCAATTAACAAACTTACGTCTGGGTCTCCGGCGGTAGTAAGGTACTTGAGGCTGCTGGTGCTGAGGTGTTTGCACCTGAACATTGTGTTCTGTGCATTACATGTCCCTGGAGTGTGAAATAGGATTGCTGATGCGCTCTCCTGTTTTCAGTGGAAAGCCTTCTATAGTTTAGTCCCCAAAGCGGATCCTGACGGTTGTCCTGATTACTCATGGCAGGTTGGCTCCCTCTACCTGGAACACCAACGTAAGACACTGGTCTGAATGGATTGCCTTCTGTGACGCCAAGGGACGACTGTTCTGCGATGGCGACCAATGGGGTCTCCTTGATTGGATCGCTGAGCTACAAGGTAATGGTGTGTCTAAAGGGGCGGTCAGTTCTCGACTGACCGCCGTTTCCTTCTTCTGTAAACTATACGGTCTCATCGACTCTTCCAAGACCTTCTTGGTGAGAAAGGTACTGAGGGGTTGGGGACATATGGTGCCAAGAACGAGGGACATTAAGGAACCCATTACTATTGATTTCCTGGTGAGCCTTTGTCAAGCCTTACCTGACGTGTGTTCCTCTGCTTACGAGGCTACCCTGTTCACGGCCACCTTTGTGCTGGCTTTTCATGGGGGAATCAGGGTGGGTGAATTAGTACCCCCTTCGAGGAACAAGCCCCTGAGGCCTCTTAGCCTCTCATGTATGGGACGATGAGTAGGCCGTACTCGTTTTCCTGCCCAGATCGAGGACCGACCAGGAAGCCAGAGGTACTTGGGTCTCATTACCTGCCCACACGGGCTCCACCTGTTGCCCAGTTAGACTAATTGGGACCATTATGGACGTGCATCCGGAGGGTCCCGTACAATTTCTAGTTCACGCGGATGGTTCCCCGTTGACTAGATTTCAGTTCCGGAAAGTCCTGAACTGGGCAGTGGCTAGAGTAGGCCTTGACCCTAGGGTCATCATTCCTCATTCATTTAGGGTTGGAGCAGCTACCACCGCCGCAGGATTGGGTTGGTCTGCTGACCATATTAGATCATTGGGGCGGAAGGGGTCACAAAGACACCTGTTGTATGTTAGGCCATTGACTGAATAAGTGTTTTGTTTTGCCTAGCGATGTTCCTGACCAAGAGAGGGTCAGCTGAGAGTGTGGATTACAGGTCACTCCTACATCCATTGGGTGGAACTGAGAGCGATTGCTAGACCAGATAGACACCAGTTGGGATTGCCTTCCTCCAGTGTTACTGTAAGATTGTTGGGCAGCAGGGGGTTGACTTGGTCAGTTCTTCCTGAGTTACTGCAGGGAGCTATGCATCGGGGGGAGAGACCTCACATTCTGATCATTCACGCCGGGGGGAATGATATGGGGCTCCTGCTCAGTGCAGTGATTCAAGTGAGAATTTTCTTGTCCCAGATTGGAGGTTTTGTTGTAAAACATGGGAACATCACAACAGCTGAGAGGAGCCTGTACAGGAGGGTCGGGGTGCACCTCACTGAGCGGGGCATTGACCTGTTCCTATGTAATTTGAGGCATGCTATTTTGTTACATCTATGAGGGTGGCAACAAGAGCTGTGCATGTTTGGCTTTTTCTTGTGGCAATTGCCATCAGAGGTAGAGTGACGGCTGCCCCAGGGGGAGGGTGGTGTCCGAAGGCTCGCGCCTGGGGTCCCTCCCCCATTTGACATTGCCGAGTGCTCCCTTAGCCCTTCTGCATGCAGCTAAGTTCCGCTTGTTTCAGCATTCATGGGCACGGCCCATCTTCCTAGCAGGGGGTTGCTTACTCTACTAGCTAGATTGCCACCACCTGGTGTAGGTTTGCTTTGTTGATTTCATCCGGTTCTCATGTTTCATAATAAACATGACCCACTGGTCTTTTCCCACTTTTATAAATTGTAAGTTATTGTTATGGTTCAGTCAGTTCTATGACTGTTATGTTATAATACAGCGAGCCAGGAGGATAGGGCATTTAGTTACTTAAGGCAGTGGAGGGCAGAATAGCCCATAACAAACATAAGAATTAAGGCCCTTAAGAGTATACTAGCTGTGAAGTGGCAGCAATGTTGCATTAGTGTGGGTGGGAATTTGGCTTACCTATAAGAAGTCAGGTTACAGGCCCCAGACCCTCTATCCAGCTCATCTATACACCTTTCCTCCCTCCCTTGAATCTTGTAAGGCGGCAATCTTTTGGTTGGGCATCACTATGGTATTCAGCAGGGGTCTGAGGCCGGATGAGAGCTATGCGGCTCCTTTCCTTAAGTCCAAGGACGGTAGTTTTGACACCCCAGGTAGTGGCATGCACGTGCGCCTAGTCACACCTGGTCCTACTAGTCTGGAGTTTTTAATTTACACCCTGGTTAGGCAGTTGGCCCGCGCCCCGGTTTGCCATCAGAGGTAGAGTGACAGCTCCCCCAAGGGGATTGTGGTGTCCGCAGGCACGCGCCTGGGGTCCCTCCCCCATTCAACGTTGCTGAGAACTCCCTAAAATGTGTCCATTTTATTGATAATATTTAGTCAATAACTCATGTTTAAGTGGCTTGTCATTGCAAAGGTTGATGCTGTTTATGCATTGTATGGGTGACTTTCTCTGATATCTTATCCAATATTTTTCAAATACGGAAATGGTGTAATTGTTTGCATTGTTATCGTTCCAATGTTGAAAAAGACAGATCAGGAGCCTAGAACCAGCAGATAAGCACGGTCAGCAAGATTTAAGTTCATCTCCATAGTTAAAGTCAGCTCCAGACTGGTAAAGCGCTACTGCTCTGTGTGATGACATAGTTTTTATCCCTGTAATATTCACATAGCCACTGTTTAAAGCAAACTGTTCAAAACACCAGACCTATTTCATGTAAGGAATCCCTGCCCCCAAGATACACCTTTGTAGCATAGACAAGGCTTTTGGCCTAGTCAAAGGATACTCCCATATATCATTTGAATTGTATATAATAGGCCACACCCTTGTGAATTGGGCATAAAGGGGTAAACAAGTAATTAATCATCTCTCATCTCTTCTCCTCCTGCTGAAGCTTAAGATGGCTGACCTTGGACACAGAGACAAAGCACACATTACAGAATTTGGTATTCTAAACCTCTTTCCTTGGGATAAATTCTCTGTGATTCTTATATTTAGTTATTGGTGCATAATTGGGGTTATGATAGTTAGGGATGCCCTGTAGAAAATTGACTAATTTGTTGTAAACATATGTGTATATACTTGTATATATTAATCTTAACCCAAAATTTATTTTTTGGTTTCTAATAAACTCTTTGCAATGATGGGGGACCTTTCACTGTTTATTTCACTTAGTTAGCATCACTTATTTATGAAGGTTTAGTGTTTTAACCACAGAATTATAGATTAGTTTATTTAAAAAAAAAAAATACATCACATTTAAAACAACACTCTGGAGCTAAACAGGGCTCATCAAAATCATCAGCATATACTCTGCTTCAGAGCTGATTTTAAATAGTTATAAGCAAAGAATAGAGCAATATAAAAATGTGCTAATACAATAAAGCATTTCCTTATTGCTGATGTATGTCCTTTTAAGTTTATATGAAAAGAAATCATCACTTTGTTTTTAAACCCTGCATATAATATTGGAGCATATAATAAGGACTTTTTTTTAATTCAAATGAAATCACTCACGGCTAGATTTAGAGTTTTGTCGGTAAGGACCCGCGTAGCTAACGCCGGCTTTTTTCTGGCCGCACCATAAAAATAACTCTGGTATTGAGAGTTCGAATAATGTCAGCGTTAGGCTCCAAAAAAGGAGCGTAGAGCATTTTTAACGCAACTTCAACTCTCGATACCAGAGTTGCTTACGGACGCGGCCAGCCTCAAAAACGTGCTCGAGCACGATTCCCCCATAGGAAACAATGGGGCTGTTTGAGCTGAAAAAAAACCTAACACCTGCAAAAAAGCCGCGTTCAGCTCCTAACGCAGCCCCATTGTTTGCTATGCGTAAACACTTCCTACGTCTGCACCTAACACTCTAACATGTACCCCGAGTCTAAACACCCCTAACCTTACATTTATTAACCCCTAATCTGCCGCCCCCGCTATCGCTGACCCCTGCATATTATTTTTAACCCCTAATCTGCGGCTCCGTAAACCGCCGCTACTTACATTATCCCTATGTACCCCTAATCTGCTGCCCCTAACACTGCCGACCCCTATATTATATTTATTAACCCCTAATCTGCTCCCCAAAACGTCGCCTCCACCTGCCTACACTTATTAACCCCTAATCTGCCGAGCGGACCGCACCGCTATTATAATAAAGTTATTAACCCCTAATCCGCCTCACTAACCCTATAATAAATAGTATTAACCCCTAATCTGCCCTCCCTAACATCGCCGACACCTAACTTCAATTATTAACCCCTAATCTGCCGACCGGAGCTCACCACTATTCTAATAAATGTATTAACCCCTAAAGCTAAGTCTAACCCTAACACTAACACCCCCCTAAGTTAAATATAATTTTAATCTAACGAAATTAATTAACTCTTATTAAATAAATTATTCCTATTTAAAGCTAAATACTTACCTGTAAAATAAATCCTAATATAGCTACAATATAAATTATAATTACATTGTAGCTATTTTAGGATTAATATTTATTTTACAGGCAACTTTGTAATTATTTTAACCATGTACAATAGCTATTAAATAGTTAAGAACTATTTAATAGTTACCTAGTTAAAATAATAACAAAATTACCTGTAAAATAAATCCTAACCTAAGTTACAATTAAACCTAACACTATACTATCATTAAATTAATTAAATAAAATACCTACAATTACCTACAATTAAACCTAACACTACACTATCAATAAATTAATTAAATACAATATGTACAAATAACTACAATAAAATAAACTAACTAAAGTACAAAAAATAGAAAAGAACTAAGTTACAAAAAATAAAAAAATATTTACAAACATAAGAAAAATATTACAACAATTTTAAACTAATTACACCTACTCTAAGCCCCCTAATAAAATAACAAAGACCCCCAAAATAAAAAATGCCCTACCCTATTCTAAATTACTAAAGTTCAAAGCTCTTTTACCTTACCAGCCCTGAACAGGGCCCTTTGCGGGGCATGCCCCAAGAAGTTCAGCTCTTTTTCCTGTAAAAAAAAACATACAATACCCCCCCCCAACATTACAACCCACCACCCACATACCCCTAATCTAACCCAAACCCCCCTTAAATAAACCTAACACTAAGCCCCTGAAGATCATCCTACCTTGTCTTCACCTCACCAGGTATCACCGATCCGTCCTGGCTCCAAAATCTTCATCCAACCCAAGCGGGGGCTAGACATCCATCATCCGGTGGCTGAAGAGGTCCAGAAGAGGCTCCAAAGTCTTCATCCTATCCGGGAAGAAGAGTAGATCCGGACCGGCAACCATCATCTTCCAAGCGGCATCTTCTATCTTCATCCGATGAGGACCGGCTCCATCCTGAAGACCTCCGAAGCGGACCCATCTTCATCCGGCGACGTCCAACTGAAGAATGACGGTTCCTTTAAGGGACATCATCCAAGATGGCGTCCTTCGAATTCCGATTGGCTGATAGGATTCTATCAGCCAATCGGAATTAAGGTAGGAATATTCTGATTGGCTTAAGGTAGGAATATTCTGATTGGCTGATGGAATCAGCCAATCAGAATCAAGATCAATCTGATTGGCTGATCCAATCAGCCAATCAGATTGAGCTCGCATTCTATTGGATGATCGGAACAGCCAATAGAATGCGAGCTCAATCTGATTGGCTGATTGGATCAGCCAATCGGATTGAACTTGATTCTGATTGGCTGATTCCATCAGCCAATCAGAATATTCCTACCTTAATTCCGATTGGCTGATAGAATCCTAGATTAGGGGTATGTGGGTGGTGGGTTGTAATGTTGGGGGGGGGTATTGTATGTTTTTTTTTACAGGAAAAAGAGCTGAACTTCTTGGGGCATGCCCCGCAAAGGGCAATGTTCAGGGCTGGTAAGGTAAAAGAGCTTTGAACTTTAGTAATTTAGAATAGGGTAGGGCATTTTTTATTTTGGGGGTCTTTGTTATTTTATTAGGGGGCTTAGAGTAGGTGTAATTAGTTTAAAATTGTTGCAATATTTTTCTTATGTTTGAAAATATTTTTTTATTTTTTGTAACTTAGTTCTTTTTTATTTTTTGTACTTTAGTTAGTTTATTTCATTGTAGTTATTTGTACATATTGTATTTAATTAATTTATTGATAGTGTAGTGTTAGGTTTAATTGTAGGTAATTGTAGGTATTTTATTTAATTTATTTATTGCTAGTGTAGTGTTAGGTTTAATTGTAACTTAGGTTAGGATTTATTTTACAGGTAAATTTGTAATTATTTTATCTAGGTAGCTATTAAATAGTTCTTAACTATTTAATAGCTATTGTACCTGGTTAAAATAATTACAAAGTTGCCTGTAAAATAAATATTAATCCTAAAATAGCTACAATGTAATGATAATTTATATTGTAGCTATATTAGGATTTATTTTACAGGTAAGTATTTAGCTTTAAATAGGAATAATTTATTTAATAAGAGTTAATTAATTTCGTTAGATTTAAATTATATTTAACTTAGGGGGGTGTTAGTGTTAGGGTTAGACTTAGCTTTAGGGGTTAATACATTTATTAGAATAGCGGTGAGCTCCGGTCGGCAGATTAGGGGTTAATGTTTGAAGTTAGGTGTCGGCGATGTTAGGGAGAGCAGATTAGGGGTTAATACTATTTATTATAGGGTTAGTGAGGCGGATTAGGGGTTAATAACTTTATTATAATAGCGGTGCGGTCCGCTTGGCAGATTAGGGGTTAATAAGTGTAGGCAGGTGGAGGCGACGTTGAGGGCGGCAGATTAGGGGTTAATAAATATAATATAGGCGTCGGCGGTGTTAGGGGCAGCAGATTAGGGGTACATAGCTATAATGTAGGTGGCGGCGCTTTGCGGTCGGCAGATTAGGGGTTAATTATTGTAGGTAGCTGGCGGCGACGTTGTGGGGGGCAGGTTAGGGGTTAATAAATATAATACAGGGGTCGGCGGTGTTAGGGGCAGCAGATTAGGGGTACATAGGGATAACTTAGCTGGCGGCGCTTTGTGGTCGGCAGATTAGGGGTTAAAAAAATAAATCGAGTGGCGGCGATGTGGGGGGACCTCAGTTTAGGGGTACATAGGTAGTTTATGGGTGTTAGTGTACTTTAGAGTACAGTAGTTAAGAGCTTTATGAACCGGCGTTAGCCCAGAAAGCTCTTAACTACTGACTTTTTTCTGCGGCTGGAGTTTTGTCGTTAGATTTCTAACGCTCACTTCAGACACGACTCTAAATACCGGAGTTAGAAAGATCCCATTGAAAAGATAGGATAAGCAAATGACGTAAGGGGATCTGCGGTATGGAAAAGTCGCGGCTGAAAAGTGAGCGTTAGACCCTTTTTTGAGTGACTCCAAATACCGGAGTTAGCCTAAAACCAGCGTTAGGAGCCTCTAACGCTGGTTTTCACGGCTAACGCCAAACTCCAAATCTAGGCCTCAGTCATCCTAATTCCTGGATCACTGTAACATTATAAAACTTTACCAAAATGTTACTGTGTATTTAACCATTTTTAGCTAGATGTACGATATTCATGTAAATAAGTTGCCAGGAGTTATTGGAAGTACTAAAATAGTTCCCAAAGCTACAAATCAAGAGTTTGATAAGAAGGGCCTTAATTTTCCATTACTAATTGATTATTTTAGAGAGAGAGAGAGAGAGAGAGAGAGAATACACATAACAATATAAATACAAATCCACACATATATACTGCTTTGAGCAGTATCCATAGAATATAGCTATATATTTTACACTGTTTAATCATTATCAATATTTTTTATTATTATTTTAATATTTTAAATGTAATATTTCAATAATGCGCCTTAAGAATACTATGATTTCATGTGCGTTAAACCGACCGTGTTAAATTGCGAAACACGATACGCAAAACGCATATTTTACATTCGTATGTTCTTCACATAGAAAATAATGTACTTTTTTATTATTAAATACATATACAGTACATATATATATATATATATATATATATATATATATATATATATATATATATATATACATGTATATATATGATACTGTTTATGTAAAATACATATCTATACCTATAGGAATAGATATTCAGGTATAGGTAGAAACACATAAATATAGAAATATGTATTTAAAAATAACAAGGATATTTTCCTGTAAGTTAAGAACATCAGAATGTGAAATATTCATATTTTCTTGTTGGGTTAGGGAACTTGTGAAAATGCGATCAGGTTTGCGTGCGAGTAGGGTGTTTTTTTCCACTTTTCGCGCTACATTGACTTCTATGGGGAATATATTAACGCGGTTGCAATATTGTGACTTCGGCACGCAAGTGAACATTTTTTACTTTCAAATTGTAATTCATGTGCGGTATCCAAAGCATACTTCTACCGGAGTTAACGCTCGAGCGCGAGCAATAGATAGCACTCCACTCATAACATGGCCCCCATTGTCTAAAAGAAATATAAAAAATCCCAAAAACTTATTTTGTGATTCAGACAGTGCGTATGATTTAAAAAAAGGTTCCAATTTTTTTTTGTTCTTATGGTATTCTTTATTGAAACGATGCCTAGGTAAGTGTCTGGAGCACTACATGAAAGGAAATAGTGCTGCCATCTAATGATCTTGCAAATAGATACATTTCTTGAAAAACTACTGCCATTTAGTGCTCCAGACACGAGCACACTCTTGAGCATACATCACTGCTTTATAAAAAATAATACAAAGAGAACAAAGAAAAGCTGATTCAGATAGAGCATGTGATTTTAAACAAATTTCCAATTTACTTCTATTATCTAATTTGTTTTGTTCTCTTGATAGCCTTTATTGAAAATGATACCTAGGTAGATTCAGGAGTTGCTGATTATTGGTTCACACAGTGGCCTCTATTTATCAAGGTCTGTCGGACCTGATCCGACAGTGCGGATCAGGTCTGATAGACCTCGCTGAATACGGCGGGCAATACGCTCGCCGTATTCAGCATTGCACCAGCAGCTCACAAGAGCTGCTGGTGCAACGCCGACCCCTGCAGACTCGCGGCCAATGGGCCGCCAGCAGGGGGGTGTCAATTAACCCGATCATACTTGATCTGGTTTATTTCCGGCGATGTCTGTCCGCCTGCTCAGAGCAGGCGGACAGGTTATGGAGCAGCGGTCTTTGTGACCACTGCTTCATAACTGCTGTTTCAGGCGAGCCTGCAGGCTCGCCAGAAACACGGGGCATCAAGCTCCATTCAGAGCTTGATAAATATGCCCCAGTGCATTCAGCTGTTTCCCAGTAGTGCACTGCTGCTGCTTCAACAAAGGATACCCAGAGAATGAAGCAAATTATATAGAAGTAAATTGGAAAGTTGCTTGAAATTGTAGTCTATGGTGCCAATTTATGAAAGTGCGAGCGGACATGATATGATGTAGCGTATCATGTCCGCCGCAAATTGATAAATGCCGACAGCATACGCTGCTGGCATTTATCATTGCGCAAGCAGTTCTTGTGAACTGCTTGTGCAATGCCGCCCCCTGTAGATTCGCTGCCAATCGACCGCTAGCAGGGGTTGTCAATCTGCCCGATCATATAGGATTGGGCGGATTGATGTCCACAGCCTCAGAGCAGGTGGACAAGTTATGGAGCAGCGGTCTTTAGACCGCTGCTTCATAACTGCTGTTTCCGGTGAGTCCATTCGGAGCTTGATAATTTGGCCCCTTTATCTGAATCATGAAATATATATTTTGGGTTTCATGTCCCTTTAAGCAGTCTGCAAGTGTTAAACCTAAGGGGCATATTTATCAAGCCCTGTATTCAGCCATATGCAACAGGAGTTAAGAAGCAGCGGTCTTAAGACCACTGCTCTTTAACTCGTCCGCCGCCTCTAAATCAGCGGACAGCAATCCGCCCGATCAGATACAATCGGGTTGATTGACACCCCCTGCTAGCGGCTGATTGGCCGCAAATCTGGAGGGGGCGGCAATGCACAAGCATTTCAATTGAAATGCTTGTGCAATGATAAATGCAGACAGCGTATGCATCTATCGATGTGCCCGCAAAAGAGTAAATCGGCCCATAAGAGTGAACTAAGAGTGATACAGTATAGTATGTGCAATTTCTTACCCAATCCTGACTTCCCATTTGCCTGGCTAAAATACACATCTCTTCTTGCATCCTTGAGCATAGTGCTAAAATATTAACACGATGGTACCTCACCCCTGCAAGACTTAAGAATACCTTCCCATAAGCCAGCAGCCATTGTTGGAGCGGATGCAAAAAACTGGGCTCTATGTATCATATATGGGGGAGTGGTCCAAAGATTTAGGGCTAACAATCAACAGTCACTGCGATCATCCACAGCATTTTGAAGTCCCCAGTACAACTGGACAGCTTTACTGCAGCATTTAATAAACCATTGAAACATGCGTGCCCACTCTGTGCTTGGTTCAGTTTATACTTATGGTGTAAAATCTGTACTTTCTAGATGTTGGTGATTGTTCCTATGGTGGAAACCTGGATCTCTAGAACTACTTAGATGTTGTCCCCTGAAGAATAGTCTTAATTCAACACAGCTGATTAGAGGTTTCTAACTCTATCATATACTTTTGGGATGAGTTCTTAAACCAGAATTATTCATCTGCTTCCTGGTGTTAGCTTTTGACATTTATTTTTGCCCGTGGAGGACTGTCTCTACCTATCTAATTCTAACTGGAGATCTGTTCTGATCTTCCTTACAGATTTCTATGTTATTGATTTTACATAGAGTTATGATTTTTCTAATCCAATGTATGTCATGTGCTTAAGAAAGAAAAGAAGAGGGAAAAAAAAGAAGTATTCTTTATTATCTTACTCGTTCTCACTTTTTTCATGGACACTTTGAGTAAAGAATTGACATCTACTTCAACAGGCATGTATTTCAGCTTGTGCTTAGTTCTCAAAACAACTTATCATTTTATGCCTGTATATATCTCTTGTTGACATTTCATATGTAAACTATGTATACCTTGGATTGAATTTGTTTGTTTATTTTGGTTATTTGAAAAACTCAATAAAAGATTAATAAATTCAAGACTTTGTAAAGAACTCCACTATTTCTTCTTTGTTTTAGTGCACGTTCAGCTTAGTGCACCTTTGGGTTAGTGCTTGAGTGAAAGCCATACCTACGTTTTTCAGCACGTCCCCTCAAAGTCTATTATGTAAGGGATTTAGTGGACCATGCTATCCAACCTCCAGATGTATTAGCGCCCCCTAGACTTTCGCTTGAATGCTAACATATTACTCTGCACTTATAATATGGAAGTAAAAATGTAAGCAGTGTAGATTGAGCTGTAGCAATGTTGTTAGCACAACATAGCGCCACTATTTTTCGCTCCATTTGTAATCTAGGCCAATGATTTTTTTTTGTGCCTGAAGGAAATTTGCGGTATAGGATGTTTAAACTTAACGTGGGTTTCACAACTGTATCAGTGGCTGATAGGTAATTCCTTCTATGCTGTATTTGTTTTTTAGTGTTTACTTAACCTATTTTAGGAAAACAAAAATAATTTATTACAATTTAAAGGGACAATGAACAGCTTGAGATTTTTATATAAAGTGATTAATTATGCATAATGAAAGCTGTGAATTTTCTGATTATCAGAACTTGAAATGCACACTGCAGATGTATCAAGGCTAACCCTACTACATTTCCCCCTAATTGAATAACATATGACAACTGCAAAACAATTCCTAATATACTAGCAAAATGACAGTGTTTAACCTTGCTGTCTGCAGAGTCAAGCCCAGATTGACTTCTCAGAATAAGGCAAATTGTGAGTTGAGTTTGGCTACTCACAAACAGTTCAAGCAAACACAATGTTAATTTATTTTAAAGATATGTAGCCTTGGGTGTTATGTTTTTATATAGCAATACAACAGAAATGTGTTGTAATTACAAAATGTTTACTGTGCTTTTATTGCTGCTTTTTATTAGAAAGAAAATGTTGAGTACATTGTCCCTTTAATATGATATATGCAAATATTTCCACATCAGGAAGTGTGAACAGATCTGTTGCCAGTGACTAATGCTCTCAAAAATTATATTTAGACATTCTTCCTCTCTGTTTTATGATGTCACTGGGAGCTCTTAAGTACAAACTATTATCACCTAAATTTAAAAAGGATAGTAGAACTTGTTGAATGAAAATCAATTTTCAAATTCAAGCCCATTACAATGCACAAGAATAACATCTTTTCTTATGGTCAAGTCATGTGATACCATGTAATTTATTTTACATTTTGACATCTCATCATGTTCCACTAAAAAAAATAAAAAAATACAACTTAAAGGGAAAGTCTACTCCTGTATTTTTATTGTTTAAAATGATAATCTCTTTATTACCCATAAATAAGTAATATGCGCCTATGTGAATCCCACTCCACCACAAGGCAATAGGACACAAATATTTATACCATAAAAAGGACAATGATAAGCACACAGACAATAATCAAGGACCAGTAACAGTACAGATGAGATCTACAACTTAAAGACCACCACATGGTATTCAGCATTATCAGCTGATTATGGATCAGTTCAATTCTGTCACGTAGTAAGTCCCTCCTTAAATGCTGTGTCCAAAACAGGTAAAACCTCTGACGTACGTTTCCCCCATAAGGGCTTTTTCAAGGAGTAATATCTTCATCCATTTACGTTCCTTATATGGATCCATGTTGGCTGTGATTGGTTCTGTCAGTTAACTCATTTATAGCCGTATTTCTGGCTTATACAGATAAGGTAAACAATCCTCAAACGATATATATATATTTCAATATAGTAATGAAGAAGATGCGGTTCACTCCTTTAAAAATTTCAATATTTATTTAAACATTTAAAACAGCTTAAACAGCTTCTAAAGGAAGTTTCCAAAACATGTGTAAAGCTCAGCACACAGGCTTACGCGTTTCGGCAGATTGCTGTAATCATAGCCTAAGGTGCAATGCTCAAACTCGCTTTAAAAAGGCAATAAGAAATACTCATTGGCTAATACCTTAATTATAAAATTGAAGATCGCCTTACACATTTTACCCATTGTATGATATGCTACGACATTATGAATGTATATACTTGCATTTATTATGCTTGCAAGAGTATGTTATCATTCAAATAACTTGCTATTAGCATTGAATGAACAAAAGGTGAACTATACAAATACTAATGTCAATGCCTTTAAATCATAGAAGTTATTTGCATAAACTAACTATTCACTTCACTCTCAAAGGAAAGCGCAATCTGTGAAAAATAGGGCTCCAAATAGTGCAATACTGTTTGTAATATGCAATATTTATTGACACAATAATTTACCAAATACTCACAATATATGGCAAATGAAAATTCACATAAAGGTATCTTTAAAAATCCAAGTTAAAACGAGTCCACATGTAGCAAGCACAAGCTCACAGGAAACAGGCTATCGATGTACTCGGTCGGCGTGTGACGTCAACACCCAAAAACAGCTGATTCTGCTCCAGCTATGCTTGCACACATGGGCTCACAAGATCACTGCCTCAACGCGTTTCTCGCTCCCTACTGGGCGCTTTCTCAAGAGGATGATTGACCTCAACCTCTTTAGTGACACAGATCAGTGAAATAGGACTCATAGGAAACTGCTTTCCTCAGGGTGAATCACAGGTGAGCCAGTGTGGGCAAGCATAGCTGGAGCAGAATCAGCTGTTTTCGGTTGTCACATGCCGACCGGGTACATCGATAGCCTGTTTCCTGTGAGCGTGTGCTGGCTACATGTGGACTTGTTTTAACTTGGATTCTTAAAGATACCTTTATGTGAATTTTCATTTGCCATATATTGTGAGTATTTGGTAAATTATTGTGTCAATAAATATTGCATATTACAAACAGTATTGCACTATTTGGAGCCCTATTTGTTTCACAGATTGCGCTTTCCTTTGGGAGTGAAGTGTTTGGTGTTATAGCTGCAAAACAAGCAGTGTTTTTGGAGTAGCTGCATCTGAGTTTTTGAAGGAGTTTCCTGGGATTGCATCTATCAACAGTAAGACTGTTCACATTTTTTCTATTAAGACTGTTCACATTTTTTCCATCAGGGCTATTTGTGCATCAATCACATTGCCATATATTTGTAAATGGTTGCATTTTCAATTGTTCATTTGTGGATATAGCAACAATAGTAGTATAATCAATTATTCTGATACATATTCCAATTGTATTATATATTCTAATTAGCATCTGATATATTATACATATATATATATATATATATATATATATATATATATATATATATATATATATATATATATATATATATACAGTATATACTTATCATTCATTATATCTAGGATTAATCAGATTACTGAGTGAGTTTTGCGCTGATTTTTTAGTTCAGTGTGTGTGTAATAAATTAACTATTCACTATTAACATATGTATGGCACAATAGCTCCATTTTCATCCCTAGGGATTAATGTAGGGGGAACTATGGTACATGAATAAACAAATCAACATGGTAAATCTACATACCATTGCAGAATCTGCATATACTATTAACATATGTTAGTTCTAACTCTTATAACTCATTAAATAACATTAGATCATCAAAGAATAGATTCAATTTTTAATTTTAATTCATTACATCAGGGATAACATGAACGTTACTGGTAATCAAATACTTTAATTCCCAATAATTTATCATATCATATCTGGCATACAAACCATTTGGACGTATAGATTAAGTTTGAAAATCCAGTAAATTTCATGTTTCGCTAGTATCTGATCCAAGTCTCCACCTTTCTAGGGTAAAATTACCTTTTCTATGGCACACAACCTTAAAGACTCTAGGCTGCCCTTGTGCTTGATTGCAAAATGCTGTACAAATGGCGTGGATGACTTTCCTACATTAATGGTGGATAAGTGTTCCCTTATTCTGGATCTCATGTCCCTGGTCGTTAGACCTACATAATGCAGCTTACACAGTGTGCAATCAATGACATATATAACATAAGTAGTGGTACGTTTAAGGCATGATTTTATGTTAAAAGTGTCCCCACTGAAAGCATATTCAAAACTTTGTGTCACCCGTACTTATTCACAGGGTCTGCACCTACTGTGTCCACACCTGTACATTCCTGCATGCCTAAACCAAGAATTGGTTATATCATGTTTGTTCTTTAATTTTGTAGGAGCTAGGATGGACCCCAGAGAGCGACATTTCTTGTATGAACAACGTATACCCTTGTTTACTGCCGCCAGTATGGAGAAATGCTTTTTAACGCTATTACAGACTTTATGATACTGAGCACTATATTCAGTGACAAAGTGAACTGCCTCAAATTTTTTATTTACTAGAGTCACAGACCTATCCTGTAGTAGTTGTTCTCTGGGGGTTCCTTCGACTGCTGATCTAGCCCTAGTTATATCATGTATGGGATACCTCCTTTCTTTGAGTCTTCTAGTCAAATCATCACTTTCCTGAATAAAGTCCTCCCTTCTAGTACAATTGTGTTTCAATCTCGCATATTGTCCTTTGGCAACAGTATGTCTAACGTCTTTGGGATGGCAACTGGTAGCGTGCAAATGTGTATTACCCAATATTATTTTACGGGACACCTTAGAGATAAAATTTTGTCCACTCACTCCCATCAATGTTACATCAAGTAAATTTATTTGGAGTGGATTGCTCTCATGTGTGAATCAGAGAACAACATTGTTTAAATTAAGCCCATCAACAAATTCTTGCATCCATGATTCTGATCCTTCCCATACCAACAACAGATCATCTATAAACCTTTTATACAGTTTTATACATTTCCTGTGAGGATTTCCATCTCCAAAGATGTGGCACAGCTCCCACCAGCCAAGATATAAATTGGCGTAAGATGGGGCAAATTTAGCTCCTATCGCTGTACCAGACCACTGGAGATAGAAATCTTCCTCAAATTTAAAGAAATTGTAGGTAAGGAGGAACCTAGTAACCCTGAGAATATATTCCTGAAACTGTTGTGTGTAATCTGTAGAGTTGCAGAGAAAGAAGGCAATGGTCTCAACCCCTTTCTCATTGGGTATTGAGGAGTAGAGAGAGACTGCATCAATAGTGAGCCATATATATCCTACTCTCCCCTCAAAATGTTCCGTAATATTCAGTAGGTGTTTTGTGTCTCTCATGTATGATGCTAGTGTCGCTACCAAAGGTTGGAGAATTGAGTCAAGCCATTGTAAGAGGTGTTCCAGAAGTCAATCTATCCCACTCACAATGGGCCTACCCTGCACATTTATGATGGTCTTGTGTACCTTTGGAAGATGGTGGAACCAGGGTGTTTTGAAAATTTTACATCCAAATAATCAGCAGTATGCTTGTCAATAAAACCTGCTTCCAATACATCGTCCAAAATTTGTTTCAATTCAACCCCCCAATTAAAAAAAAAAACTAAGTAAAAAACACCTAATCTACCCATTGTCCAGAAAAGGGCATTTGTATGGGCATTGCCCTTAAAAGGGCATTCAGCTCTTTTACAGCCCATTAAAAATAAAAAAAGCCTTAATCTAAAAAAAACACCCCAAAAATAAAAAAAACTACCATTACAAAAAATAACAAACAAAATTGTCCAAAATAATAAAAATTATTCCTATTCTAATACCCCCGTTTAAAAAAAAAAAAAACGCACCCCAAAATAAAAAAACCCCCATCTATAATAAACTACTGATAGCCCTTATAAGGGCATTTTGTAGGGCATTGCCCTAAGTTAAACAGCTCTTTTACATTTAAAAAATACTAAGTCCCCTCCTAACAGTAAAACCTCCTCACCCACCAAACCCCCCAAAATAAAAAAGGTGACGGGGAGGTGACCACGGAACAGGACTAATTTGAACAGCCAATAGGATTCAGTAGCTCTAATCCTATTGGCTAATTTAAAAATGTCAGCCAAAAGGAATGCAAGGTATTCCATTTTTAAATGGGTATCTTGCATTCAATCCTCAGTGTGCGGCGGTGATCTATGAAGAGGATCCTCCAAGCTGGATGGCTCTGCAATCGACGTTCTTGCTCCACGGTCAACTCCGCTCCATGACACCTTGGTCCTAGATTAAGATAGAAGAGGTCCTCGAATGGAAGAAGATATCACCGCCTGGAAGTAGATCATCACCACCTGAAAGACCTTCTCCACTGGACTTCAGGAACGGTGAATACCTATTTGGGGCTTAGACTTAGGGGCTTAGTCAGTGGATAACTCCGCACATCCACTGACCGATCCGCCTCTGCTGGGATGAAGATAGAAGATGCCGGTCCCACGATGGAGCTGCCTGGATGAAGATGCTTCCCTGCTGGGATGAAAATCTTTTGCCGGACTTCAGGAACTGTGATTACCGATTTTGGGGTTAGTGGGTTTTTTTTTTACATTAGGGCTTTTTTTATTTTTAATGGGCTGTAAAAGAGCTGAATGCCCTTTTAAGGGCAATGCCAATACAAATGCCCTTTTCAGGGCAATGGGTAGATTAGGTTTTTTTTTTTTTTTGTTTGTTTTTTATTTGGGAGGTTTATGGGGGTGGGGTTTTGTAATGGTAGGGGTATTTGTTTAATTTTTACCAGCCACAGATCCAATTTATTTTACTTTTATTTTTAATCTCCTTATTGAGGCTTTATGGTTTATAAAACATCATACATACACAGTATATGGACAAAATGGAAAACAAATACAGGCATACCTCATTTTATTGTGCTTCACTTTATTGCACTTTGCAGATATTGCTCTTATTACAAATTGAAGGTTTGTGGCAACCCTGTGTTGAGCAAGCCTAATGCTGCCATTTTTCCAAAATATATACACATATAAACACATTCACATGAATACACATATATACACATAACTATATATATACACCTCCAGCAAAAAGCGTATGACTCACTGATGGCTCAGATGATGGTTAGCATTTTTTAGAACTAAAGTATTTTTTAATTAAGGTATGTGCATTTTTTTTAGACATAAGCCTATTGTACAGTTAATAGACTACATTACAGTACAGTGTTAATATAACTTTAATATGTACTGTGAAACAAAAAAATTAGTGTGACTCACTTTATTGCTATATTCGCTTGATTGCGGTGGTCTGGAACAGAACCTGCAATATCTCAGAAAGATTTGCATTTTACACAGGCAGTGGAAATTTACATCTCTTCTTTCCTCCCGCTAAATAAGTGGATGCCTGGATAGAAGGACTGATTGTCAGTTTTCTTTATTTTTTCTCATGCTGTTGATTTATAACAATTTGTATTACACTGTTTAAACTTGCTGCGCAATACCTATCTCTAAACACATAGATCCTATGTTTATATCATGACAGTCAGGGCCGGTGCTAGACTATTTTGCGCCCTAGGCAAAACCAGCTACTTGCCCCCCCCCCCCCCAAAAAAAAAACCAACTCCCCTGCATATGAAAAGACCCATTATACAAACAGAAGCAGTCTCAAGTCTGTATACATCTAAAACTTTGGGGCTTGGTTAGGAGTCTGAAAATCAGCACACTTATTTAAAAATAAGCAAAACTATAATTTTTTTCAAAAACACATTAAGATGGGCAATATAAATAGATCATCTACAAAACATTTATGCAAATAAAAATCTAGTGTATAATGTCCCTTTAACATAATGATTAATCATGTGGAGTAAATACATATTTATATACATGGTTTTGTTCAGGCTTGTATTGGACAATAACAATCTATATACTGTACATAAAGAGGCAAATGAGCCACCATTGCCTGCCTAATAACACAATTTCATACAGTCACCCTAATAACACATTGTCATACAGAGGGGGGAGAGAGACAGATGGGGAGAGAGACAGAGACAGATAGGGAGGGAGAGAGACACAGAGACAGAGAGGGAGAGAGAGAGAGACAGAGAGAGAGAGAGAGAGAGAGAGAGAGAGAGAGAAAGAGACAGAGACAGAGAGACAGAGAGAGACAAAGAGAGAGAGACAGAGAGAGAGACAGAGAGAGAGAGAGAGAAGAGGGGGAAGAGAGAAGGAGAGGGGAGAGAGAGACAGAGGGGGGGAGACAGAGAGGGAGAGAGACAGAGAGGGAAAGAGACAGAGAGGGGGAAGACAGACATTGAGAGAGAGAGACACACAGACAGAGAAAGAAAGAGAGAGAAAGAGGGGGGCAGAGAGGGGGAGAGACAGACAGACGGAGGTTGGGAGAGGGAGAGAGAGACACAGTCAGACAGACAGACAGACAGAGAGAGAGAGTATAGCTTTATACAGAGGGCACCACATAGTGAGGTACAAATAGACAGCTATATACAGAGGGCAGCCTAAAGTGAGGGACACATAGACAGCTATATACAGAGGGCAGCCTAAAGTGAGGGACACATAAACAGCTATATATAAGTGAGGACACATAGACAGCTATATACAGAGGGCACCATATAGTGAGTTACAAATAGACAGCTATATACAGAGGGCAGCCTAAAGTGAGGGACACAGACAGCTATATACAGAGGGCACCATATAGTGAGGTACAAATAGGTAGCCTAACATGAGGGCCACATAGAGAGCAATATACAGAGGGCACCATATAGTGAGGTAAAAATAGACAGCTATCTTTATACAGAGGGCAGCCTAAAGTGAGGGACACATAGATAGAGAGCAATATACAGAGGGCACCATATAGTGAGGTAAAAATAGACAGCTATCTTTATACAGAGGGCAGCCTAAAGTGAGGGACACATAGACAGCTATATACAGAGGGCAACCTAATGGAAGTGGAAGGCCCTCTAGTGGGTCTGTAGCAAAATTAAGGGATAGCTGACTTGAAGTCTGGAGGATTCTAGAAGTGTGTGTATGCTACAATGTTGCAAATGTGTGGGAGGGTGTACCTCTTGCCTTTATAGGGTCCTGTTCCAGTGGATTCGGCCTCTTCCTGCCTCCAGACTTCGAGGAGAACTTTCCCCGCCCGCCCGTCCCTGGATGAAGGTATGTGGCGGCAAGTTAGGTTAAGGGTAAGTCTGTCCTCGGCGGGGGTAGGTTTAGTTGAACCAGCCCCATAAGCCCGAGGTTGTAATTTAGTCATCCACCTCTCTCATTTGTGTTGGACGATTCGTTTGGAGAGGATGCCTTACTGGGTTGATGAAATTATGCCCTAGCTGGCGGTCGGGCAAGGCCCTGGGAGCGGGCGCAGTGTGAGCAGAGTGACGGCCCGAACACAGGGAGAGGTGTCGCCCACTAAGTGACGGCTTAGGGGTTCCTCTCCCCCTTTTAAAGAGCTGCAGGCCGAAGAGCTCTCCATAACAAAATCTCTCTCACTGTGCCAATGAGCGTGCGCAACCCCTGTGCCACGCTGCAGACATCGGAGGGGCCTTGTCCGTCAATAAGTAGGGGTTAGTTAGCTAGAAGAAGATGCCGCCACCAACTGGAATGAACTTGCTACAAGTTCAGTGATAGGTTGATTTGAGCTGCCTAATTATTGGCTAAGATTAGGCAGAATTAAATTTGTTTAATAAACGCGACCGTGACCGGTCTTTTTCCCAAGCAGTTGTGTTGTGTTTTTATTGAAAACGTAGGACGTAATAGGAGGTTTATCCCTTATGGAAGTGTAAGGCCCTCTAGTGGGTCTGTAGCAAAATTAAGGGATAGCTGACTTGAAGTCTGGAGGATTCTAGAAGTGTGTGTATGCTACAATGTTGCAAATGTGTGGGAGGGTGTACCTCTTGCCTTTATAGGGTCCTGTTCCAGTGGATTCGGCCTATTCCTGCCTCCAGACTTCGAGGAGAACTTTCTTCTGTGCTGGATATCTTGAACTCTAGGCCCCAGTGATCATGAAGCGTGCCAGGCGTACTTCTTTGCCTCCCAGGAGGTACAGGGATGCGGTGGTGGAGCCTTCAAGAAGGAAGAGACCTGCAGGAGGAAATGAGGAGTCAGACCTGGAAGATGTGGTACCCCCTACTCCCCAAGCTAGGGTTCCCAGTAGGCCCTCCATTGCTGCTAGACAGAGGGTTAGGAGGGAGCTCAGTTACACCCCTTCTAGCAGGGCGGGGGCCGGGGCAAGCACCAGGGCTAGGGGAAGAGGAGCAGGGAGAGCGGTTCCAAGTGTTAGCTCTGCCCAGGTTTCTGCTAGGGCTGGGCCTGATGTAGGGGGAGCCAGGGAGCATGGCGCAGACATAGGGGCCCTTATGCAGCAGCTGCCAGCGCTTCCGCCGGGTGCTCTGGCCACTGTCTTGGCCCTCGCCCAGTCTCTGGCCTCAGGCCGGGGGCCGGGCGGCATAGAGCAGGGCCTGGATGGTGCCAGAGGGTCCGGGGTTACTGCCGGTGGCTGCCGCGGCCGGGGCGGGCTTGAGGCCTTCTGGTAGCGCGGGGCATGGCCACGCCCCCGCACGTAACGTGCGTCGCGTCTCCTCCCCCTCTGACGGATCTTCTTCTGGGGAGGAGCGCGGTCGCACACGCGCACAACGCCGCCCTGCTGAACAACAGGAGGAGCCTTCCGGAGCAGCCCCTAGTAAGTTGGGGAGACTCCGGGTGGCGACGACGGCCGCAGGGGGCAGGGGGGCAGGCACCGGGCAGGTGGTGAGTGTGGCTGCAAGCGAGGAGCATAGGCGGCAGGTGAGAGGCTCATGTGTTAGAGGCGCAGATGACGCCATCACGGCAGCTGGGGACTCCCAGGCTCAGGGTCACAGGCAACAGGTTAGACCTCCAATAGAAGTGGAGGTTGTGGTGCTGAGGGGTAGTGGCTCGAATGGTGCTGTTACCGGTAGGAACAGGGATCTTATCATGAGAGATCAGCCACAGAGTCAGGGGCAATGTGTGAGAGTTTGCAGGGGACAAAGTTTAGGTACAAATGATGCCCCCAACTTTCAGGAAGCGGTACGTCCGCAACAGCCTCTTGAGCAGCAGAGGGAGCAGATGCTAGCTCCCGGCAGGGGCCAGCACACAGCTAATAGACAGGGCAATGAAAATGTGAATCATGGGTCAGGGGCTATAGGTAATGAAGATGCTTCTAGGCGGGGCCAGTTGAGGGGTGTGAATGCACGTGTGGACAGTGCGCAGATCACTGCTGAGGTACAGCGGGAGGTGAGAGAATGCGTTAGTCAGGCATTGGGTGTTCAGGAGGACTTGATTAGAAGGGCGGTGGCTGCAGCACTTGGGGTGCAAGAGAGGGCTAGGGGTGGCGAAAAGGTGGGTACGGCCCCAACTGGGGCCCTCTTCGTCACTCAGAGTACTCCCCAGTCTGTTTTGTCTCCTCAGGTGTCATCGGTTGCTGAACACAGAATGGAGGCTGGTACAAGCAGCCAGTGCATGGCAAATGGAGGAGCTGCGGGACTTGCTAGCACTTCAGCAGACGGACAACCACAGCCATCGGATGGCGTTTCGCAGCAGCTGTCTCAGGCTGGTGAGTGCACCATCACTGATATTACACACACTAACATGGGGTCTTCCTCTAGTGACTCAGGTTCTGATAGCGAGACAGGGCTGGGTTTAGTGGGCAAGGGCCAACAACAAATGTTTAGAATGATTAAAAAATTAGTGGCAGCGCAGGTGCAGGCGAAGGCAGGCACGCAGGGTGTCGTGGAGAACAATTCCTTAGCGCAAGCGGGGGTTGCGCCGGCAGGGCAGGTGGTGTCAAGGAAAGTGGCTGTGCACGGGGATTCCTACCCATGCCTAGTCCACTCACTTTATGGCCATTTGAAGGCTAAAGTGATTAAAAAGATCCAAGAGGGTAGATATGTGAATATCTACGAACTCACTCCGGGAGCCTGTAGAGCTAAGGAGAGGGCGGCCGAGGGCTCAGGCCCCAAAAAAGTTCGGCGCCAGGAAACTTATGATGAATGGCAGGCAGGATATAGGGTGTTGGCGTCCTGCTATGTTGATAGGTGGCCGACTCAGGGGCATAACCTTTTTAAATATCAAGACACTATTGGTGATATTTACAAAAGGTTCAGGGAAGGTGCTTGGCGGGACTACGATGTAGCGTTTCGCAAGAAAATGGTGGGTAACCCCATCTTACACTTCGGGACGCAAGATATGCACCTGTGGTCTAAGTTGGGGCGCGAGAGGTCTACTTCGCCAACCGGGGCGGCGAAGCCTGGGACGCAGCGGTCCTTTCTGCGCCCGAAGAGGCGGGGGAGGGAGTGCTGGAAATTCCAGGACAAGCAGTGTGACAGGGGAACAAATTGCTCCTTTCGGCACATCTGCAAGTTTTGCAGCGGACCCCACCCGGGTTCAGAATGCACGAATAGAAGGGGATCCGGTGCACCCTCCCCGATTAGTAGAGGGGGTCCTGGTGGCAAGGGCCCCAACTCCACTTAAGTACGAGAAAATGGCGCCGTGGCTGGCGCTGTACCCTGACGGCGAGGCAGCGGCAGTCCTGTCGTCAGGATTGAGGGTGGGGTTTAGGATACCGGTTACATCACAAGTAACTGGGTCCTCCGTCCACCGTAACCTGAAGTCAGCTTATGAGTTCCCGCACGTAGTGAGGGAGAAGCTGGATAAGGAACTGAGGCTGGGGAGGGTGGTCGGCCCATTTCGGGAACGACCAATCGCGGATCTAGTAGTCTCTCCACTGGGAGTAGTTCCCAAGCGGGAGAAGGGGAAGTACAGGCTCATTCATCACTTGTCTTATCCCAAGGGGGCGTCAGTGAACGATGCGATAGATCCGGACCTCAGTTCTGTGCATTATCAGTCCTTTGACGAGGCACTGGAGGTGGTTCGCTCTCGGGGTCGCGGGGCCTTGATGGCCAAGCTGGACATTGAGTCCGCCTTCCGCTTGCTCCCGCTTCATCCTTCCTCATTTCGGCTGATGGGGATGAAGTTCGAGGGTGAATTTTTTGTTGACAGGTGTTTGCCCATGGGCTGCTCCTTGTCATGTGCCCTTTTTGAATGCTTCAGCTCCTTCCTGCACTGGGTAGTGCAGAGGGCGTCTGGGGGCGGGGCCGTGGCTCACTACCTGGATGATTTCCTGCTGGTAGGGGGTCCAGATACTGACGAATGTGCGGCATTGATGCGTGTGATGCAGGATCTTACAGCAGAGTTTGGAGTTCCGCTCGCGCATGAAAAAACGCAGGGACCATGTACCTGCCTGACATTCCTAGGCATAGAGATCGACACTGTTGCATCCCTATACCGGCTCCCGAAAGATAAAGTCGACCGCCTACTTGGGGCGGTTCAATCAGCATGTCGCGCGGAGCATATCTCCATTACTGAGCTGCAATCTCTTCTGGGGTTGCTTAACTTTGCAGGGAGGGCGATCCCCATGGGGAGGGTCTTCAACCGCAGGTTAGAAGCTCAATTGAAGGGGCCTCGGACGCTTAGCCACAAGCGTCGGGTGACAGAGGAGATGAGGGACGACCTGAGAGTTTTGGAAAGGTTTCTTGTTCATTTTAACGGGGTCTGCCTTTGGAGAGACGGGCCCATTTCCAATCAAGCCCTGCATCTGTTCACGGATGCCGCGGGCGGGTTTGGCTATGGAGCCTATTTGGACGGGGACTGGAGTGCGGAGCCATGGCCAGAGGGCTGGATTGCCGTGGGTCTCACGCGTAACCTTGCACTGCTAGAACTCTTCCCTATTGTGGTAGCAGTAGAACTATGGGGAGAGAGGCTGTCGAATCGGTCAGTAATCTTCTGGTCAGACAATATGAGCGTGGTATATGCCATAAACAGGTTGTCAGCAGCCTCGCCGGTGGTGGTGACCTACCTCCGGCACCTCGTCTTGCGGTGTTTGCAGCTTAATGTTCGCTTCACAGCGCGGCACGTCCCAGGGGTGAGCAATGTGATAGCAGATGCCCTTTCAAGATTTCAATGGGATCAGTTTAGAAGGGTAGCCCCGAGGGCAGCAGCTGAGGGTCTAACGTGCCCTCTTTTCCTTTGGCAGCTGGCGGGGGTTGGGAGTCCATCCTCCCCCTGATCAGAGCATCGCTGGCTCCTAAGACGTGGGCTGCGTATTCGTCGCATTGGAGGGCATGGGAGCGTTTCAGCATGCAGAAGGGCTTCTTGTTGTGTCAGGCGTCTCAGGTACACGTTCTGGAATGGCTTGCGTGCTTGAAGCTTGAGGGTGTGTCCAGATTGTCAGCTTTGAGCAGGTTAGCGGCATTGTCCTTTTTCAACAAAGCCTTAGGTTTCAGGGATTATACAGGTACTTTCTTAGTAAGGCAGATCTTGAAGGGATGGGGCCGGTTGGCCCCACCCGCAAAGGATCGGAGGGAGCCGATCACGACAGAAAGATTGCGCTCGCTGGTAGTAAATCTGGGGGCAGTGTGCAGTTCAGCCTACGAGGCGGTCTTGTTTCGGGCTGCTTTCGCGCTGGCATTTGCGGGGGCGCTGAGGATAGGCGAAGTGGTCGCCTCCTCCACAAGAGGGGAGGTAGGCGGTATTAAAGTGGGGCACGTAAGGACCACGGATGATTGCGTGCTATTGCTCATTCCCAGATCCAAAACTGATCAGGATGGAAAGGGGGCCTGGTTGCCTTTAGCCAGACACGAATGCACAGAGTGCTGCCCGGTATCGAGCGTGGCGGATTATTGCCGTGTACGGCCGGGCGGAGGACTACAGTTTCTCGTGCATGAGGACGGCAGTTCTCTTTCAGCTTTCCAGTTCCGCAAAGTGCTAGCCAAAGTGGCAGCGGCAGCGGGATTGGATCCATCTAAGATTGCGCCGCATTCATTCCGTATCGGGGCAGCGACTAGTGCTGCGGCCTTGGGGTCGTCGCAGGCGGTCATTAAGAAAATGGGGCGCTGGAAGTCTGAGCGATATAGGGGCTATATTCGCCCGTTGCATGCTTAGTGATGAAGGCGTGTAAGGTGCGTAACCTCTTGATACCTTCCCGACTTTGTGGGGAGTGGGGGGGGTGAGAAGGGGTGTATTGCTAGTGGTTTGTCACCGTTTCATTGTCCCCATCCATGTTGTTATAGGTACAGGAAAGACCCCAGTGCGCGTGTGGATTATTGGGCACTCCTTTATCCACTGGGCGGCTATCAGGGCGCATCATTCCCCGGGAGGGCAACAGCTAGGATTGGCAGCATCCAGGGCTAACATTCGCTGGCTCGGGCGCAGGGGTCTTAATTGGAGGGAGCTTCCCGCTCTGTTACAGGATGCGCATAGGAGGTGGGGAAAGCCTCAAGTGATTGTTGTGCATCTGGGCGGAAATGACTTGGGATCCATTCCCGTGTTGGATTTAATTCGGATTATGGTTGCGGACATTAAGTGGGTGTGCACATGGCTTCAGGATGTGCGGATAGGTTCGTCTAACGTGGTTGCACGGCTGCGTTGGCGTCACATTGTGACACAGAGGGCAGCGTACAATGTCCGCAAGAAAGTTAATAGGGAAGTGGGGAGAGCGGTCACGGCCGTGGGAGGTTTCGTCATCAGGCATGACACGATTACGGCAGACAAGAAGGCCCTTTACTGACCGGATGGGGTTCACCTGGCGGACGTCGGGTTGGACATTTTCCTGGCTAACCTTAAGACAGCCATCTCATCGGTTGTTTAAAATGAACACTTAGTAGGGCATTAGTTAGTTTCAAAGTTCTGTGCTATGGTTGGCATCCGACCGTTGTTAACACAGCGTTATTTATATATATAAAAAAAAAAAAAAGTTGAATTTGGTTGTATGTTATATTGTTATGCTGTTCTTTAAGGGCTATGTTGGTTAAGTGTGGCGGCAAGAGGTCATCTTTTGTGGCGGTCGGGCAAGGCCCTGGGAGCGGGCGCAGTGTGAGCAGAGTGACGGCCCGAACACAGGGAGAGGTGTCGCCCACTAAGTGCCGGCTTAGGGGTTCCTCTCCCCCTTTTAAAGAGCTGCAGGCCGAAGAGCTCTCCATAACAAAATCTCTCTCACTGTGCCAATGAGCGTGCGCAACCCCTGTGCCACGCTGCAGACATCGGAGGGGCCTTGTCCGTCAATAAGTAGGGGTTAGTTAGCTAGAAGAAGATGCTGCCACCAACTGGAATGAACTTGCTACAAGTTCAGTGATAGGTTGATTTGAGCTGCCTAATTATTGGCTAAGATTAGGCAGAATTCAATTTGTTTAATAAACGCGACCGTGACCGGTCTCTTTCCCAAGCAGTTGTGTTGTGTTTTTATTGAAAACGTAGGACGTAATAGGAGGTTTATCCCTTATGGAAGTGGAAGGCCCTCTAGTGGGTCTGTAGCAAAATTAAGGGATAGCTGACTTGAAGTCTGGAGGATTCTAGAAGTGTGTGTATGCTACAATGTTGCAAATGTGTGGGAGGGTGTACCTCTTGCCTTTATAGGGTCCTGTTCCAGTGGATTCGGCCTCTTCCTGCCTCCAGACTTCGAGGAGAACTTTCCCCGCCGCCCGTCCCTGGATGAAGGTATGTGGCGGCAAGTTAGGTTAAGGGTAAGTCTGTCCTCGGCGGGGGTAGGTTTAGTTGAACCAGCCCCATAAGCCAGAGGTTGTAATTTAGTCATCCACCTCTCTCATTCGTGTTGGACGATTCGTTTGGAGAGGATGCCTTACTGGGTTGGTGAAATTATGCCCTAGCTGGCGGTCGGGCAAGGCCCTGGGAGCGGGCGCAGTGTGAGCAGAGTGACGGCCCGAACACAGGGAGAGGTGTCGCCCACTAAGTGCCGGCTTAGGGGTTCCTCTCCCCCTTTTAAAGAGCTGCAGGCCGAAGAGCTCTCCATAACAAAATCTCTCTCACTGTGCCAATGAGCGTGCGCAACCCCTGTGCCACGCTGCAGACATCGGAGGGGCCTTGTCCGTCAATAAGTAGGGGTTAGTTAGCTAGAAGAAGATGCCGCCACCAACTGGAATGAACTTGCTACAAGTTCAGTGATAGGTTGATTTGAGCTGCCTAATTATTGGCTAAGATTAGGCAGAATTCAATTTGTTTAATAAACGCGACCGTGACCGGTATTTTTCCCAAGCAGTTGTGTTGTGTTTTTATTGAAAACGTAGGACGTAATAGGAGGTTTATCCCTTAAGTGAGGGACACATAAACAGCTATATATAAGTGAGGGGCACATAGATAGAGAGCAATATACAGAGGGCACCATATAGTGAGGTAAAAATAGACAGCTATCTTTATACAGAGGGCAGCCTAAAGTAAGGGACACATAGACAGCTATATACAGAGGGCAGCCTAAAGTGAGGGACACATAAACAGCTATATATAAGTGAGGGACACATAGACAGCTATATACAGAGGGCACCATTATCCATATAGTGAGTTACAAATAGACAGCTATATACAGAGGGCAGCCTAAAGTGAGGGACACAGACAGCTATATACAGAGGGCACCATATAGTGAGGTACAAATACGCAGCCTAACATGAGGGCTACATAGAGAGCAATATACAGAGGGCACCAAATAGTGAGGTACAAATAGACAGCTATCTTTATACAGAGAGCAGCCTAGCGTGAGGGACACATAGATAGAGAGCAATACAGGAGACAGCATATAGTGAAGCACATTATGTGAGCTGTTTACAGTGAGTACTATATACATAGTGCCTGCCGTAACTCCGGTGAGCCGCCACATGTTGCTCCGACCCGGATATAGCATCGCAGCCCTGGACCCAGCATCCCTTCATAATCCCACACAGGCCGGCACGGGAGCTGTAAGTCTTGCACAGACTCTGGAGCAGCTCTCACTCTGCTCCTACATACAAGATCAACCCCTGCTTCCTGCACCGCCCGTTATCCTTGCTCACCTCAGTCAGCATCCAGTGTGGCCATGGCTGCAACCCTGCGACTAGCCCCGCCCTCCGTCTGTGACGTTTTAACCACACCCACGCAGACGCAGTCATAACGCATATTCATCCTCTTAGGGAGTTGAGGGAATCTAAGGATCCGGCGCATGAGTACCAGTATACTACGCGCAACTCGCAAGCATTCTTCAATAGTTACTTTGGACCAGCTCGGCTGCAAAATTAAGCTTTTTAGTAGACACTGGGGCTGTTGAAGTTGTAGCAGGCTGCAAGTTGGGGAACCGGGTTGTGGCCGGCTGCGCCCTTGGCGACAGTGCGCCCTATGCGGCTGCCTATTTGCCTAGTGGGAGCGCCGGCCCTGATGACAGTGTTAACCCTTTCATTTGGGACTATCCCCTGATTTTGGTGTTGTGTTTGAGACTTGGTATAGTGGATTGCTGCATATGTTATTGTTGTTTGTTCTACAACCATTATTCTCCTGCATGTCCCTTTTCGCATTATTACTTATTTGTGGTTTTATTTTGGCTTCATGTTTAAGTGAACTACATAGATCCTCAGTATATTATTATGACAACATAACCCTTATATAACAAACAATTTTGGGGTTGTCCTCTGATAGAGGTGTTGTAGGTTCACTATCATATTAAGCCATTTTATGTCATATTTATATTAATGACTAATATTCCCATGAGACGTCTCTCTTAGATATCAAGCTCTTATTTGAAGTTTTTTACTATTTTTTTGCTTTCTGTAAATAATAAACTTAAACTATTGGTGCTTTGAACACATGCAAGTTGTCAAGTTTCTATTCTTTGTACCCACCAGGCTCCACACTCAGCTCTACATATATTTAGGAATTTATTCATATAGATATATATCTTTTTCCTAATGTGTAGTGGAGAGTGCTGAATTCCCTATCTTTTCATAAGGACTACTTATCCTTATTTTATTTCTCCAAAAATTGTTTGACTGCAATATCTCAGAGGTAACCTTGTATATTACAAGCAAACATGGCAATTATTATTTGAGTTTCCATAATGATATCAGCTAATTTCTCACTTCTGTATTTTAAGGAAAATAGAAAAGAAGGGAAAAGAAAAGAGAAGGAAAGGATTAAAGAAATGAAAGATTGTCGGTATTCATATGAATCCCAAGTTACATGTCTCACCTGTAACACCACATAGATTAATATCTGAGCAAATATAAATTATGTTATATGTCTACACATTATTTTGTATATATATTTTTCCCAAATAAAGTGTAACTCATTAAAGAATTCTTTGCGCATTATTTTCATATAGTGATATTCCTCCAATTGTATGATTTTGTGTATGGTGTCTACCTATTGGACTACAGAATGGGTTTGATCTTGTTTCCAATATTAAATAATCTGATTTTAAGCGCTGTTACTTGCTATTTAGAGAATGGCTAATTGTACTGCTGGCAAATTTTTTAGGTGGTTTATTTCATAGCCATATTAATGGGTCTAACGGATATTTGTACCCAGTAGTGTTTTTTGTCTGGGAGACCACTCACTTCTAGAAAAAGCTTATATTAGTGCAATTCCACCAAATGTGTCCCATGCAGCTGATATCAGATCTCTGTGGATACAGGATTTTTAAGCGGGGGAGGGGGTGTAGTACCATCAATGTAAGATTTTGAAATTAAGTTCTAGAATCTGAGTTGAGGTGGAGGCCTTCATTGTTCTCTTAAATATTTTTCTTGCATCCCTTGGCGATATACCAAGTTTTAGTTCCTGTTCCCACCATTTTATGAATTGATGTTCTGTGCCTGGTGGGACCTGTTGTAGAATATTATATATTATAGAAAAATTATGTCTAATTGGAGAGTGTGACATACATCATTTTTCAAAATGTGTTGGGGTACGTAAACATATTATTTTTATCTTTATGACGTTGTATGAATTAATGTGTTTGTAAATAAAAATACCAATTAACAAAGATATTTAAATTCTTTTCTAGTAATTCTGATCTAGGGCATACCTTTCTAATCTTAGAAAGAGTAGATGGGGAGATTACATTGCCTGTCTAACAGGTCTAGTTTAATTGCTTCCCTTCCCGGAAGGAACTCTGTATTATCTAGGATCTGAGTTAGCGGTGGCGGTTTAGATTATAGTAATGGGTAGGTAACCATCAGTCTATCCCACATTTTATATGTTTCTTCTATTATATAGTTTTTGTGAATACCTGCCAATCTCCCAGCATCCTCTATCCAGCAAAACGAGCCTAGGTAATGGTTATGACATAGTTTGTGTGTTTTAAACCATAACTAATTTAACCCATAACTTTCCTTGATAGTTGGTACATCAGTCTACCGCCCTTTGTAGAAAGATTCCCTTTCTATATTTGTCCAAATCTGGTACACCCAATCCACCCATTGCTTTAGGAAGACATATTAATTTCTTATTAATCCTGGGGTGTTTTTTATCCCAGATATAATCATTAATATTTTTTTGTAGGGAGGGTATACATGATAATGGTAGGGGTATTGGCAAAATATGGAGGATATATAAAATTCTAGGTAGGATATTCATAGTCACCACCCCCATTCTCCCCAACCAACTGAGGTGTTTAGATCTCCAAGAGCTGATGTCGGCTATTATGTATTTTCTAATTGTGTTATAATTGAAAGCTAGTAGTCTGAAGGTTTGCGGGTTAATGAGAGTCCTAAGTATTTGAAAGATTTAGTCTGCAATATAAAAGTTTTTTTTTGTCTAAGATCTAGTTCTCTCAATCCCAGATTAAGGTTCATAAATTTTTACTTAGAAAAATTAATTAAAAAATTTGATATCTTTCTGAAATTGTGTATCTCTTTAATCAATTCCGGGATCGAAACAGTTCTGTTAAAGTGAGTAATATGTCGTCTGCGAAGAGAGATAGTTTGTATATGTCAGATTCGATTTGGAGACCCATGATATTATTATTTTCCCAAATGTTTTAGCTAGAATTTCTATGGAGCAGGCAAATAGAAGGGGAGATAGGGGACAGCCCTCTCTCGTGCCATTTTTTTATATAGAAGGGGTCAGATAATGTTCCATTTACTTGGATACATGCACTTGGGTCATGATATTGGCAAAAAAAATCCTAATATACCTTCTCAGAATCTGAATCTTTCCAATGCATGAAACAAAAATACCCATTCTACGGGATCGAATGCTTTTTCTGCATCCGTTGAAATTAGTACTGTCTGAGTATTAGTATTGAGAGCGTGTTGTAGTAGAAGTAATGTACGCACAGTGTTGTCTTTTGCTTCCCTATTCATGATAAAACTGATTCTGTTGGCCAATATCTTAGCAAAAATCTTTGAATCTGTATTGAGAAATGAGATGGGTCTATAATTCATTACCTGGTCAGTGGGTTTTCCTGGTTTAGGGAGTAAAACTATCATAGCTTCTAGTAATTGTCTAAGAAAAGGATTATTTTTATCTGTCCCGTTATAGAGATTATACAACTGAGGAGCTAACACTTTTTGGAATTTCTTAAAGTAGGAATTAGAGAATCCATCTGGACCAGGTGCTTTACTGTTAGCTAAATGTTTAATAACATTAATTATTTCTGTCATTTGAATTGGATGGTCCAGGTGGTCTTGTTATTCCTTTGAAAGTGATGGAATCGAAGATTAGCTAGATATCTTGATATATGATTCTGTATATTTTTAGTTTGGGAAGTGGCTATGGTGTCAGTGTCTTTCAAGTTATATAAGCCCTCAAAATAGTCCCTACAAGTTTTAGCCATTGAGGAGATATTATGGCATTGCAACCCTTTTGCATTTTTGACTGACATAACATATGTTTTGTTAGTTCGCTAATATAGTATCCTAGCTAAGAATTTTCCTTTTTTTGTTAGTCACTATCAAAATAAATGTGTCTAAGGTATAAAGGATTTTGTTTGTATACATGTAATAATTGTATGTATATATTTTGTTTTGTTTTTTTAGAAGTTTACTATTAATAAGATCATCTTCAGTTTTCTTTTTGTGTGGGGTTTCAAGACTATCTATTTAGGTATAGAGGCCTACTTATCAAGCCGTCAACTGTGCTGCATTCGACGGCACCAATACGCTCGCCTAACATCGCCTAACATCACGGCCGCGGACCTGAAAACGCTCTCCTTATTTATTAAAAAAGCTGTCAAAAAGCTGCGCACCAAGTATGGGGCGACAAGCAGCGGACTTTTGTTAACCAACAGTCATCGATCTCGCTGTTATTCGGCTTTTTCCCAACTTTATTTATACCCTATCACTAAACACCTCCACTATACTAAAATGTTTAACCCCTATCCCGTCGCTCCTGGACCCCGCTGCAATTAAATAAAGTTATTAACCCCATCCCGCTGCTCCCGGAGCCCACCGCAACTCTAATAAAGTTATTAACCCTTATTCCGCTGCTCCCAGAGCCCACCGCAACTAAATAAATGTATTAACCCCTAAACTGCCACTCCCAGAGCCCACCGCAACTCTAATAAAGTTATTAACCCCTATTCCGCCGCTCCCGAAGCCCACCGCAACTACATAAATATATTAACCCCTAAACCCCTGGCCTCCCACATCACTACCACTTACTAAATCTATTAACCCCTAAACCCCTGGCCTCCCACATCACTGCCACTTACCAAAACTACTAACCCCTAAACCGCCAGCCCCCCACATCGTCATAAACTAAATTAAACTATTAACCCCTTAACCTAACAACCCACTAACTTTACATTAAATATTAACTCATCCCTATCTTATAATAAATTTAAATTTACCTTTAGAATTAAAATAAACTATATTAAACTATTAATTAACCTATCCTAACTATTATACTAAAATTACATTAAACTAACAATTAAATTAAGTATATTACATATTTAAAATCCTAACCCTACTCAAGTTATTTAAATCTACAATAAAAAATTACTAAGTTACAAAAAATAAAAAACACTAAGGCCTAGATTTGGAGTTTGGCGGTAGCCGTGAAAACCAGCGTTAGAGGCTCCTAACGCCGGTATTTGGAGTCACTCAAAAAAGGGTCTAACGCTCACTTTTCAGCCGCGACTTTCCATACCGCAGATCCCCTTACATCAATTGCGTATCCTATCTTTTCAATGGGATTTTTCTAACTATTTAGAGTCGTGTCTGAAGTGAGCGTTAGAATTCTAACGACAAAACTCCAGCCGCAGAAAAAAGTCAGTAGTTAAGAGCTTTCTGGGCTAACGCCGGTTCATAAAGCTCTTAACTACTGTGCTCTAAAGTACACTAACACCCATAAACTACCTATGTACCCCTAAACCGAGGCCCCCCCACATCGCCGCCACTCAATTTAATTTTTTTAACCCCTAATCTGCCGACCGCCACCTATGTTATCCTTATGTACCCCTAATCTGCTGCCCCTAACACCGCCGACCCCTATATTATATTTATTAACCCCTAACCTGCCCCCCACAACGTCGCAGCCAGCTACCTACAATAATTAACCCCTAATCTTCCGACAGCAAAGAACCGCCACCTACATTATAGCTATGTACCCCTAATCTGCTGCCCCTAACACCGCCAACCCCTATATTATATTTATTAACCCCTAATCTGCCCCCCACAACGTCGCCTCCACCTGCCTACACTTATTAACCCCTAATCTGCCGAGCGGACTGCACCGCTATCATAATAAAGTTATTAACCCCTAATCCGCCTCACTAACCCTATAATAAATAGTATTAACCCCTAATCTGCCCTCCCTAACATCGCCGACACCTAACTTCAAACATTAACCCCTAATCTGCCGACTGGAGCTCACCGCTATTCTAATAAATGTATTAACCCCTAAAGCTAAGTCTAACCCTAACACTAACACCCCCCTAACTTAAATATAATTTAAATCTAACGAAATAAATTAACTCTTATTAAATAAATTATTCCTATTTAAAGCTAAATACTTACCTGTAAAATAAATCCTAATATAGCTACAATATAAATTATAATTATATTATAGCTATTTTAGGATTAATATTTATTTTACAGGTAACTTTGTATTTATTTTAACCAGGTACAATAGCTATTAAATAGTTAAGAACTATTTAATAGCTAAAATAGTTAAAATAATTACAAAATTACCTGTAAAATAAATCAAGTTACAATTAAACCTAACACTATACTATCATTAAATTAATTAAATAAAATACCTACAATTACCTACAATTAAACCTAACACTACACTATCAATACATTAATTAAAAACAATACCTAAAAATAACTACAATGAAATAAACTAACTAAAGTACAAAAATAAAAAAGAACTAAGTTACAAAAAAATAAAAAAATATTTACAAACATAAGAAAAATCTTACAACAATTTTAAACTAATTACACCTACTCTAAGCCCCCTAATAAAATAACAAAGACCCCAAAATAAAAAATGCCCTACCCTATTCTAAATTACTAAAGTTCAAAGCTCTTTTACCTTACCAGCCCTGAACAGGGCCCTTTGCGGGGCATGCCCCAAAGAATTCAGCTCTTTTGCCTGTAAAGAAAAACATACAATACCCCCCCCCCAACATTACAACCCACCACCCACATACCCCTAATCTAACCCAAACCCCCCTTAAATAAACCTAACACTAAGCCCCTGAAGATCTTCCTACCTTGTCTTCACCTCACCGGGTATCACACCGATCCGTCCTGGCTCCGATATCTTCATCCAACCCAAGAGGGGGCTAGACATCCATCATCCGATGGCTGAAGAAGTCCAGAAGAGGGTTCAAAGTCTTCATCCTATCCGGGAAGAAGAGTAGATCCGGACCGGCAACCATCTTCTTCCAAGCGGCATCTTCTATCTTCATCCGATGAGGACCGGCTCCATCCTGCAGACCTCCACCACGGACCCATCTTCATCCGGCGACGTCCAACTGAAGAATGACGGTTCCTTTAAGGGACGTCATCCAAGATGGAATCAGCCAATCAGAATCAAGTTCAATCCGATTGGCTGATCCAATCAGCCAATCAGATTGAGCTCGCATTCTATTGGCTCTTCCGTCATTCTTCAGTTGGACGTCGCCGGATGAAGATGGGTCCGTGGTGGAGGTCTGCAGGATGGAGCCGGTCCTCATCGGATGAAGATAGAAGATGCCGCTTGGAAGAAGATGGTTGCCGGTCCGGATCTACTCTTCTTCCCGGATAGGATGAAGACTTTGAACCCTCTTCTGGACTTCTTCAGCCATCGGATGATGGATGTCTAGCCCCCTCTTGGGTTGGATGAAGATATCGGAGCCAGGACGGATCGGTGTGATACCCGGTGAGGTGAAGACAAGGTAGGAAGATCTTCAGGGGCTTAGTGTTAGGTTTATTTAAGGGGGGTTTGGGTTAGATTAGGGGTATGTGGGTGGTGGGTTGTAATGTTGGGGGGGGTATTGTATGTTTTTCTTTACAGGCAAAAGAGCTGAATTCTTTGGGGCATGCCCCGCAAAGGGCCCTGTTCAGGGCTGGTAAGGTAAAAGAGCTTTGAACTTTAGTAATTTAGAATAGGGTAGGGCATTTTTTATTTTGGGGGGCTTTGTTATTTTATTAGGGGGCTTAGAGTAGGTGTAATTAGTTTAAAATTGTTGTAAGATTTTCCTTATGTTTGTAAATATTTTTTTATTTTTTGTAACTTAGTTTTTTTTTATTTTTTGTACTTTAGTTAGTTTATTTCATTGTAGTTATTTGTAGATATTGTATTTAATTAATGTATTGATAGTGTAGTGTTAGGTTTAATTGTAGGTAATTGTAGATATTTTATTTAATTAATTTAATGATAGTGTAGTGTTAGGTTTAATTGTAACTTAGGTTAGGATTTATTTTACAGGTAATTTTGTTATTATTTTAACTAGGTAACTATTAAATAGTTATTAACTATTTAATAGCTATTGTACCTGGTTAAAATAATTAAAAAGTTACCTGTAAAATAAATATTAATCCTAAAATAGCTATAATATAATTATAATTTATATTGTAGCTATATTAGGATTTATTTTACAGGTAAATATTTAGCTTTAAATAGGAATAATTTATTTAATAAGAGATAATTAATTTCGTTAGATTAAAATTATATTTAATTTAGGGGGGTGTTAGTGTTAGGGTTAGACTTAGCTTTAGGGGTTAATACATTTATTAGAATAGCGGTGAGCTCCAGTCGGCAGATTAGGGGTTAATAATTGAAGTTAGGTGTCGGTGATGTTAGGGAGGGCAGATTAGGGGTTAATACTATTTATTATAGGGTTAGTGAGGCGGATTAGGGGTTAATAACTTTATTATAGTAGCGCTCAGGTCCGGTCGGCAGATTAGGGGTTAATAAGTGTAGGCAGGTGGAGGCGATGAGGGGGGCAGATTAGGGGTTAATAAATATAATATAGGGGTCGGCGGTGTTAGGGGCAGCAGATTAGGGGTACATAGGGATAATGTAAGTAGCGGCGGTTTACGGAGCGGCAGATTAGGGGTTTATAATAATATGCAGGGGTCAGCAATAGCGGGGGCGGCAGAATAGGGGTTAATAAGTGTAAGGTTAGGGGTGTTTAGACTCGGGGTACATGTTAGAGTGTTAGGTGCAGACGTAGGAAGTGTTTCCCCATAGGAAACAATGGTGCTGCGTTAGGAGCTGAACGCGGCTTTTTTGCAGGTGTTAGGTTTTTTTTCAGCTCAAACAGCCCCATTGTTTTTGAGGCTGGCCGCGTCCGTAAACAACTCTGGTATCGAGAGTTGCAGTTGCGTTAAATATGCTCTACGCTCCTTTTTTGGAGCCTAACGCAGCCTTTATGTGGACTCTCAATACCAGAGTTATTTTTATGGTGCGGCCAGAAAAAAGCCAGCGTTAGCTACGCGGGTCCTTACCGACAAAACTCTAAATCTAGCCATAAGTTACACAAAATAAAAAATAAATTATCAAATATTTAAACTAATTTCACCTAATCTAATAGCCCTATAAAAATAAAAAAGCCCCCCTAAAATACCCCCCCCCTAGCCTACAATAAACTACCAATGGCCCTTAAAAGGGCCTTTTGCAGGGCATTGCCCCAAATAAATCAGCTCTTTTACCTGTAAATAAAAATAGAAATACCCCCCCCAACAGTAAAATCCACCACCCACACAACCAACCCCCCCTAAATAAAAACCTATCTAAAAAACCTAAGCTCCCCATTGCCCTGACATTTGGATGGGCATTGCCCTTAAAAGGGCATTTAGCTCTTTTTTCGCCCAAAGTCCCTAACCTATAATTAAAACCCACCCAATAAACCCTTAAAAAAACCTAACACTAACCCACGAAGATCCACTTACAGTTTTTGAAGACCAGACATACAACCAGACATACATCCTCAAAGAAGCACCAGAAGTCCTCAGAAGTCACAGATTTCAACTTTTGCCGTTCTGTAGGCTTTGATAAATAGGGCGAATCAGGCTCGCCACAATTACGCTGCAGAATTCCAGCGTATTTGCGGTGGTCGAGTTAGAGGAATAAAAGCTTTGACCAAATTTATATTTAAAAGTTTGGGGTTCTCTACCCTTTTTGAAGTGCATTTCCTGTAGCATTACAATGTAACTTTTGCTGTTTTTGAAATCTTGTAGGGCTGAGTGTCTCTTTAAAGGGGAGTTTAAACCTTTCACATTGATTGAAATTATCATGATATGATTTTTCTCTTTATCAGTCATATGTTAAATTATATGTTCAGTAATATAGTATCACTCTCACAGGTATGAGGTGAGAAGGGTTTTTTGGTTGACAGGTTGTAGAATTGGAATCTTTCATATATAGACAATCAGAGAGTGAGAAAAAGAGTAATAATATTAAAGCTTTAACTAACCATGAAAAAAAGAACATAAGTAGTCTCATAATGATGTAAAAGGATGAGGGGGGGTATGGGAATAAGGAGCTTGAAGTTAGCCATTCCTGGAAGAACATAGCATATGTGGAGAAGTTTAAATAACTTAGATCGCATAGTGTGAGAGATAAATGTGAAATTTAACAATATATCGTGAATTGAACATTTTAAAATTATATTAAGAGTCAAGTGTAAGGAGTTCAGGGCCAGCTTTCCTAGTATCTATGGCAAATATATATTCAGGCTATATACAGGTATTCCCTACATGAGTTACTCATTTAAAGGCTGGCCTTATTTTACCCACCTTGTGCAAGAGAAATATAACTATTTTTAACCATCTTGAACAAAATATCATAACCATCATGAGATACGTTTATCATAAAACTGTAAGTGAATAAATTACATTCCGTATATAGAACATTGTGAGGAGATGTGAATATCATAACAAGTTTTTGATTAAAGGATTCTTGCCGCCCTCTAGGTCAGCAGCTATAGATTAGTACTAGTTGTACTCGGCCTTATTTTACATTTTTATCTGACATTAAGACATTTTATACTGGGGCAATAGAGACTCAAGCAATCATATTACTATATACTGTAAGTGTTTGATATTTCCACCGTTTTTAAACATAGACAGATATAACTTTTGGAAGGTTGTCCAACCATGTATTTTTTATTTATTTATTATATTAGGACAGGTAGTACCTACGTTATAAAGTCTTGGGGCTTTATACCGTAGGTACTAAAGCAATGAATGGAGATGCGTAACAAACCCAAAACCCCTGTATAATAGCCACTTCTGCCACTATATTTACTGATCAAACACTGCAAAATAAAAGTTTAGGGCTACATTAAGAGTGGATCAGTAATTCCCGCTCATGCTTGAACGCTAACTCCACTCAACTTCTGCTCTTTGCGCTCATCAGGTAGCATGCGTATTACAAGTTTAAAGTAAATCTTTTTTGCTTGCACTCTAACCCAACACGCGCAAAGAGCAGAAGTTACAATATGATGACCAAGTTAACGTACTGTCCCATTGACTTCAATATAGAGAGAAAAGTGAAAAAAACAGCTGTACTTGCACTCTAACACAAATCATCATAATTCCCCTACTTTAATAACCCCTATACGCCGCATAGTCCACTGCAAAGTCCCCACTACACTATTAATCCTTAAACAGCCACATAGCACCCCACAAAATACCTGCAACACTGTTAACCCCTAAACTGACACAACTCCCATCGCAATGTAACCCACTACACTTTTAACCCCTAAACCGCCACAAACTCATCGCAAAGCAACCCACTACACTATTAACCCCTGAAACACCACAACTCCATCACAAAGTAACACACTAACATCTAAACCCCTTAACCTAACACCCCTAAAGATACCCCAAAACAGACTAACCTTACCTGTAAAAAAAACAAAAAACTTACCCAAAAAAATATTACCTTTAAAAATAAAAATATAACCTTACCTTAAAACTAACAAACGTACCAAAAATAGTAATTCCAATTCTCAAACCCCATTTTAAAAAAAAAACACCCCAAAATAAAAAACTATGCTAACACTAAACTACAGAAATTGACTCTAAAAGAGAGTTGTGTAGGGCATTTAGCTATTTTGCTACACAGAAAAGGAAAAAAAAACCTTACTAAAAAAATAAAAGAAAAAGAAACCTAAAACTAAACCCTGAAGATGGTGAGATGGTACATCTTCATCCTGGCGGTTGTCAATCTTCTTATCTTGATCTTCATCCATGTTCTTATCTTCATCCCGGCGGTGGTCTACATCCGTCCTATTATTTTACATCCCTGACCTAGTCTTCTTGAGGTCACCAGCCACACACTGAATTTTGAATGCAAAGTACCCCTTTATATAGGGGTACCCTAGCATTCGTATCGGGGACAGAAGATTAGAAGATGGATGAAGACCGCTGCCGGGATGAAGATAAAATGGATGAAGATAAGAAGATGGAACAACTTTGGTGAGCACCATCTTTGGGGTTTAGTGTTAGGTTTTTTTCAGGGCAATTGTTAGAGTATTTTTTTTTTGGGGGGGGGGTGTTAAATGTAGAGGTTTGTAGCCTTTTTTTAATTCTTTTTTTAGAAAAAAGAGCTGACACTTTAGGGCAATGTCTTTACAAAAGGACATTTTAATGGCTATTTCCTTAGTTTAGTGTTAGTTAAAGGACCAGTCAACACATTAGATTTGCATACTCAAAAAATGCAAGATAACAAGACAATGCAATAGCACTTAGTCTGAACTTCAAATGAGTAGTAGATTTTTTTTTTTAAAGCTTTATTGATAATAAAACTGACAATACAAGTAAGTTCCCAAACACAGTGGGAAATGTAAAACAGAGCATGTAAACTTCATGATACAACAAGAAAACATAGGATAAAACCAGGTTATTCACTTTGTCGAATGATACCGTAGTAGATACGGGTAATCCAAAAAGAAGAAGGGGTATCAGGCACATTATCGATGGAAAAGGGAGATAGAGTGAAAAAGGAAGGGAGGGAGATAGGAAAGAAAAAAGAAGAAGTGAGAGGAAGAGAAAAGAAGACGGTAGGAAGGCTCTTGTATAGTCCATATGCTAGCAGGGAGTGTCCGAAGGAACCATCTACATACCTGACCTAGGGAGCCAATGAGGCCTAAACACTTTAGTCCAGTCTTCCCAAATCAATTCAAAGAGTAGTAGATTTTTTTATAACAAATTTCAAAGTTATGTATATTTCCACTCCCCTTGTACCATGTGATAGCAATCAGCCAATCACAACTGCATATATGTATAGTCTGTGAATTCTTGCACATGCTCAGTAGGATCTGGTGACTCAAAAATTGTAAATATAAAAGACTGTGCACATTTTTTTTAATGGAAGTAAATTGGAAAGATGTTTAAAATTACATGCTGTATCTGAATCATGAAAATTTAATTTAACCTGAGTGTCCCTTTAAGGATTTTTATTTTGGGGTTGGTTTTAAAGCGAGGTTTTAGAATAGGCATAACTTTTTTTATTTTTCATAATTTGTTTGTTATTTTTTTGTAATGGTAGTTTTTTTTAGTAATGTTAGGTTTGTTAATTTGAAGGTAGTTTTTTATTCTTAAAGATCAGTGGTGCGATTACATATGTGGCGTCGCCCGCAAAAGTCGGCATCGCCAGTTTTTAGTCTGGTATTGCTATTACATATATGGTGCCGCATATAAGTGTGATGCGTATATTTCACCCATTGCCCACTAATTTTACTCCCATAAACTAACATAGAACTGCATCGCAAGTCGGTATCACATATTCAGAAAAAAATTGAGACATTTTACTACATTTTCACCTCGCCACACATTGGCAGGCACAGCAAGCCTTGCGCTGAATATATGAGCACCGTAACTCCCTGGAAGTTCTAACTAACACCTAACGCATGCGCAATATCTACCTGTCAACCGTCATCCCCCCACCGCAATAACTAATAAAATATATTAACCTCTAATCCGCCAACCTCCACATTGCAAACTACCTAATAAATGTATTAACCCCTAATCCGCCATTCACCCACATCGTAAATCTACCTAATAAATGTATTAACCCCTAATCCGCCATCCCCCGACATCGCAAAGCAAATAATTAAACTATTAACCCCTAAACTGCCATTCCCCCACAACACATTAAACATAATTACACGATTAACCCCTAAACCGCTACCCCCCCCGCATCGCAATAAACCTAATTAAGCTATTAACTCCTAAACCACCAACCCCCCAATGCAAATAACTAATTTAATTACTAAGCCCCTAACCTAACAAAATACTGTTTACAATTAAAATAAAAAAACTAACAATAACATTACTTAAAAAAAACTAAGATTAAATTGAATTAATCTAAAATTACAAAAAAAAGTCTAACATTACAGAAAAAAATAAACCAAATTATCAAAAATTAAAAAATTAAAAATAATCTAATACCCCTATGAAAATAAAAAAGCCCCCCAAAATAAAAACACCCCTAATCTAAACTAAACTACCAATAGCCCTTAAAAGGGCCTTTTTGTAGGGCATTGCCCTAAGTTTAACAGCTCTGTTACATTTAAAAAATACTAAGTCCCCCCTAACAGTAAAACCCCCCACCCACCAAACCCCCCAAAATAAAAAAGACGACGGGAAGGTGACCGCGGAACAGGACTCATTTGAACAGCCAATAGGATTTCAGTAGCTCTTATCCTATTGGCTGATTTAAAAATGTCAGCCATTAGGAATGCAAGGTACCCCATTTTCAAACGGGTACCTTGCATACAATCCTCAGTGTGCGGCGGTGATCGTACGAAGAGGATCCTCTAAGCTGGTAGGCTCCACGGTCGGGGTTCTTGCTCCGCGGTCACCTCCGCTCCGCGCCACCTTTGTCCTGGATAAAGATAGAAGAGGTCCCTGCGATGGCAGAAGATATCGCCGCCTGGAAGAAGATCATCACCGCCTGCTTCTCCGCCGGACTTCAGGAATGGTGAGTACCTATTTGGGGCTTAGATTTAGGATTTTTTGAAATTTTTTGGATTGGCTTTTTTTTTAGATTAGAGTTTTTGGGCTTTAAAAGAGCTGATTGCCCTTTTAAGGGCCATGCCCATACAAATACCCCTTTAGCCCTTTAGGGGCAACAGGTAGTTAAGGATTTTTTTAGTTTTAGTTTTTTTTTTTATTTAGGGGTTTCGGTGCGTGGGGGGGGTTTACTGTTAGTGGGGTTCTTAGTATTTTTTAAATGTAAATAAGCTGGTTAACTTAGGGCAATGCCCTACAAAAGGCCCTTTTAAGGGCTATTGGTAGTTTAGTTTAGATTAGAGGGTGTTTTTATTTTGTGGGGCTTTTTTATTTTCTTAGGGGTATTAGATTAGGTTTAATTTTTTTTAAATAAAAAAAGGTTTATTTTTTTCTGTAATGTTAGACTTTTATTTTTTTGTAATTTTAGGTTAATTTAATTTAATCTTAGTTTTTATTTTAAGTAATGTTAGGTTTTTAATTTTAATTGTAACATAGTATTTTTTAATTAATGTAATTGTGGTTATTTTGGGGGATTTTAGGTTAGGGAGCTTAGTAATTGTGGGTGAATGGCGGATTATTAGTTAATAGTTTAATAAGGTATATTGCGTTGTCGGGGGTTGGCAGTTTAGGGGTTAATAATTTTATTATTAATTGCAATGAGTGATGGCGGATATAGGGGTTTTGATGCGTCTGGTTTATTTTTGGGAGGCGGGTTAGACTTTTAACCAGTAGTTTCTAAACTGCTTAAAATCAGTGGCGACTCCAGAAATGTGTATTTACTCACATTTCTGAACATTGCTAGTTTATTCAACTTACGGCAGTTCATGAACTGCTGGCGGGGTTTATGTGATTCCCTGATGCCCGAGGGGAAATTACGGGCCAGGCGGGTTCCAGCAGTTACACTAAAGCTTGCGCCGCATATGTAATCTCGCCCAAGAATATTTTTTTTAATTTTAAAGACAAAGTTAATGTTTTTTATTTTTTCAGGTATTTTTTTTTTTTAAAGGTACTGTTATTTTTTTGTTTACAGGTAAGGTAAGTCTGTTTTTAACTTAGGAGGTGTTAGGTTAGGGGATTTAGATGTTAGGGTGTTACTTTGAGATGGGGGTGTGGTGATTTCAGGGTTAATAGTGTAGTGGGTTACTTTGCGATAGGGTTGTGGCAGTTTAGGGGTTAATATTGTTTTTGGTTACTTTGCGATGGGGTTGTGGCAGTTTAGGGGTTAATAGTGTAGTGGGTTACTTTGTGATGGGGGTGTGGCAGTTTAGGGGCCACTTCCAGTCTGCTATATTTTGTGTGAAATATTCAATTTGGTTGTTTTTTGACAAGATTTTCTAATGAATTGCGATTCATTAGAATTACATTGGTTTCATTAGTTAAGCTTCTTGTGTTATGTAGATGAAATATTAAGAACATCATGTTTTCCTACATTCATACTGGATAAAAATGTTAAAAAAAACCTATAAGAAACAGGCTTTTTTTTAGCATGTCACAGAGGTTTTTCAAAGGGGTTTTCTTAGACCTACACAAAAGTAAATTACACATGGCTAATGAAAAAGTAGAGCATGGCATTCAAATAATTCCATAGTGCAGATTGCTGCTTAATGTGTTTGAATGCAGTTTTTCTCACTTATCGAATCCTAAAAAAATATCAGAATGTCTTCAACTAATAACTGAAATGATATAGTACTATGTGTTACACATATTTTACATTCCTATGTTCTGCACATAGAAAAAATTTAATTTTTATTGTTTATATATATATATATATATATATATATATATATATATATATATATATATATATATATATATATATATATATATATAGTCTATATAAAATAGATATCTCTGTGAAGAACTATGTAATGTTAAATATGTACAGTAAAACACAAATACTAAATATTTCAACTTGTATGTGTAAGTATATATACAGTATAGCCCTTTGCTGTCAAACACCTTGTCATAAACCATATACATGTATGTAAATATATCCCTTTATTACCCATTCCCCAGTTTTGCATAATCAACACTTATATTAATACACTTTTTACCTCTTTGTTTACATTGCATCTCTGCAGACTGCCCCATTATCTCAGTCCTTTTACAGACATGCATTTTAGCAAATCACTGCTGACTCTTAAATAACTCCACGGGAGTGAGCACAATGTTATCTATATGGCACACATGAACTAACGCTGTCTACCTGTGAAAAACTGTCAAAATGCACTGAGATAGGAGGCAGTTTTTTAACAGTTTAGAAATCAGTTTGAGTCTACCTAGGTTTAGCTTACAGCAAAGCATACCAAAAGAACAAAGCAAATTAAAAGATAAAAGTAAATTGGAAAGTTGTTTAAAATTGCATGTCCTATCTGAATCATGAAAGTTAAATTTTGACTAGACTGTCCCCTTAATGTTGTGTTTAGTGCACTAACCTTTATGCGTGGGTTTCAGTCGCGCCACCCCAATGAGCGTAAGATATGATTGCGCTCTTGCAATCATGTTTGCTTTCAACTGTTAATACGCACTCTATTTACGACGCGTGCAAAAGGCCAACATTGCTTGTGCGTAACAGTTAGCATGCCACTTGTAATCTAGTCATTAATTGCAATCAGAAATTAAAGGCAAAGTAAAGTAAAAACTAAAATGTCATGATTCAGACGTTTACTTCTATTATCTAATTTGCTTAATTCTCTTTATTGAAAAGCATACTAAGTTATGTAGACTCAGGAGCATCAATCCATTGGGAACTAGCTGCTGATTGGTAGTTGCACAAATATGCCTCTTTTTGTTGGTTTGCCTAATATGTTCATCTAGCTCCCAGAAGTGCATTGCTGCTCTTTCAACAAAGGATACCATGAGAATTAAGCAAATTTGATAACAGAATAAAACAAATATCCAGTTAAAGGGACAATAAAGTAAAAAATAAGAAATCATGATCTATATAACATAGAATTTTAAATAACTTTGCAATTTATTTCAATTATTTAATTAGCAAATGTATGTTGGTATCATTTGTTGAAAAGCATACCAAAGTAGGCTCAAGAGCAGCAATGCACTACTGGTAGGTAGCTGCTGGTTGGTGGCTGCACATTTATGAGTCTTGTAATTGGCTGACCAATGTGTTCAGCTAGCTCCCAGTAGTTAATGGCTGCTCTTTCAACAAAGGATACCAAGGGAATTAAGCATATGTGTTAATAGAAGTAAATTGGCCAGATTACAAGTGGCACGCTATGTAGTGCTTTTGCTCTAGCGCTAACACAACAAGAATTGCGTATTACAAGTTGCGTATTACAAGTTGAAAGTAAAATATTTGGATGTGAGCAAAACCCAATGCGCGCTAACCAAGGGACTTCGGATATCAGGACTGCAGTATAACTTCTTCTTCCCATAGACTTTAATAGAGAGCTCAGAAGAAAAAACACATATCGCTAACCTGACAGGGGTTATTAACATTTAACATTCCAATGTTCTTCACATACAGAAAATGTTATTTTTATTTTAAATATATATATATATATATATATTCTTATAGATATATAGGTATAGATATATATTTTACATTAACATTATCAGATGTATATAGATGTTGAGTCATAGGCAAAGGGGAAAATATTGCATTTCTTAACATTATAGGCACAGGGAAAAATATTACATTTCTGATAACAGAAACACCATATTTTAAAATTGCAAAATATCCTATAAAGGTCTATTCAACGTGTAAAACCTTTTTTCAAAAGACTTCCTCCCCACCATTGTTAAAACTGCTGCTACACCATTTGTATTTGAGACCTTATTTTATAGACACCATTTAATGAAAACTAAAAATTTAATTAGGCCACACCAGGAAGAACCCTGCTGTTTGTGAACACAGAAGAGAAACCATTTGCAGTCCCATTGTCTAGAAACTATTATGAATAAACTTACAAACAAATGGGCCCTCACTCATATGTTAATGAGATGCCTGCTAGTCTACATGACACTCCCTAAAATGAACTGTGATAACCTTTTTAAGAAATTAAAGGTTAGAATGATGTGTAAAAGAATTGGCACATCAAATTGTGATAAATAATGTCCCACATATCTAAATACATGTAGATAAGTTAAATATGGAATTAAATATATGAAATAACCAGTATGAAATGAATATATATATATATGCCTTATGTATAAATAAGTGTATATCTAAGTCATAAGGATTTAATTTTAAACTGGTACAGTTTAGTTAAACGAAAATATTAAATGAATATATGGAGATGGAGATTGATATATATATATATATATTTATATATATTTATATATATATATATAATATCTCTCTATGTTAAAGCCTATGTATACCTCATTTTAAACAAAGTGACCATATGCACAAATGATAAGCCATAAAGACATGAATACTTATTTTAGTATATTGGGTAAATTTATGAAGTCTAGCTCACAGATTAGATACATTAATATATATATATGGAGATGGATAGATATGTATATAAAGATATACAAAAAAAAAAATCCTAAGAAAGTTACACAAGTTCACTTTTATGGCACAACTCACCATCACCATCTTGTGGTGAATTAGTGAAAGTACAACCAGCTATACTTAGCATTAAGTGAATTATTCCCAGGGGCTAATTAGCATTCATCCAATCAAAGCATTACAGATCCTCACACTCTGTGAATGACTGTGGAGATTGGGGTGGAGTTGTAGTTCAGGATAAATTGGGTCACTGAGCACTCACAAGGGACGCTGGGATGCATGAAAGAAGGGTTGATACGCTGTCCAATTTTCCTCTGAAACAGAATTTTGAATCCTGGTTGTATCCATTCTATATTTTTGGTATCCTTGGAAACTTTTTCCCTGTTTTTTTGCTGTGGATTAATAGTTTGTGAAACCAGATGCAGAGAAAACCCATAGCGTGATTATTGATAAAAAGTATATAATTATATTTAAACAGTTGTGGCATTTAAGGTCCTTATGTAAAATTTGTATTAGATGATTATAGGCCCAAATTGTATCTGTACTTATCCCTATTGTCTAATTTATATAATCTAGCAATCTAATTCATCTATAAATACAAGAACTTTTGTTATAAATAGTGTCCATTTAATTCAGTCTATTGTAAGAAAAACCCTGGTTTTATGTTTAAGTATATTTTATTTTAATACGGCTAGATTTAGAGTTGGGCGGTAGCTGTCAAAACCAGCGTTAGAGGGTCCTAACGCTGGTTTTGGCCGCCCGCTGGTATTTGGAGTCAGTCAGGAAAGGGTCTAACGCTCACTTTCCAGCCACGACTTTTCCATACCGCAGATCCCCCTACGCCATTTGCGTATCCTATCTTTTCAATGGGATGTTTTTAACGCTGGTATTTAGAGTCTTGGCTGAAGTGAGCGTTAGAAATCTAACGACAAAACTCCAGCCACAGAAAAAAGTCAGGAGTTAAGAGCTTTCTGGGCTAACGCCGGTTTATAAAGCTCTTAACTACTGTGCTCTAAAGTACACTAACACCCATAAACTACCTATGTACCCCTAAACCGAGGTCCCCCCACATTGCCGCCACTCTATTAAAAAACTCCTAATCTGCCGCTCCGTACACCGCCGCCAGCTACGTTATCCCTATGTACCCCTAATCTGCTGCCCCTAACATCACCGACCCCTATATTATATTTATTAACCCCCAATCTGCCGCCCCCGCTATCGCTGACACATGCATATTTTTTTAACCCCTAATCTGCCGCTCCGTACACCGCCGCAACTTACATTATCCCTATGTACCCCTAATCTGCTGCCCCTAACACAGCCGACCCCTATATTATATTTATTAACCCCTAATCTGCCGCCCCCAACGTCGCCTCCACCTACCTACAATAATTAACCCCTAATCTGCCGACCGGACCACACCGCTACTATAATAAATGTATTAACCCCTAAAGCTAAGTCTAACTCTAACCCTAACACCCCCCTAACTTAAATATAATTTAAATCTAACGAAATAAATGAACTATTATTAAATAAATTATTCCTATTTAAAGCTAAATACTTACCTGTAAAATAAACCCTAATATAGCTACAATATAAATTATAATTATATTGTAGCTATTTTAGGATTAATATTTATTTTACAGGCAACTTTGTAATTATTTTACCCAGGTACAATAGCTATTAAATCGTTAATAACTATTTAATAGTTACCTAGTTAAAATAATTACAAAATTACCTGTAAAATAAATCGTAACCTAAGTTACAATTAAACCTAACACTACACTATCAATAAATTAATTAAATACAATACCTACAATTATCTACAATTAAACCTAACACTACACTATCAATAAATTAATTAAATACAATACCTACAAATAAATACAATGAAATAAACTAACTAAAGTACAAAAAATAAAAAAGAACTAAGTTACAAAAAATAAAAAAATATTTACAAACATTAGAAAAATATTACAACAATTTTAAACTAATTACACCTACTCTAAGCCCCCTAATAAAATAACAAAGACCCCCAAAATAAAAAAATGCCCTACCCTATTCTAAATTAAAAAAGTTCAAAGCTCTTTTACCTTACCAGCCCTGAAAAGGGCCCTTTGCGGGGTATGCCCCAAAGAATTCAGCTCTTTTGCCTGTAAAAAAAAACCATACAATACCCCCCCCCAACATTACAACCCACCACCCACATACCCCTAATCTAACCCAAACCCCCCTTAAATAAACCTAACACTAAGCCCCTGAAGATCTCCCTACCTTGTCTTCACCACACCGGGTCCCGATCTGTCCAGAAGAGCCTCCGAAATCTTCATCCAAGCCCAAGCAGGGGCTGAAGAGTGACGTCCATCCTCCGGCTGAAGTCTGGATCCAAGCGGCAAATGAAGAAGTCCATCTTCGGGAAGAAATCTTCATCCTATCCGGGCAGAAGAGGACATCCGGACTGGCAAACATCTTCATCCAAGCCGCATCTTCTATGTTGTTCCATCGGATGACGAGTGGCTGATCTTAAAGATCCATCCTCTTCGTTCCGATCAGCCAAAATTGAACTTGAATCTGATTGGCTGATTCCATCAGCCAATCAGAATTTTCCTACCTTAATTCCGATTAGCTGATAGAATCCTATCAGCCAATCGGAATTCGAGGGACGCCATCTTGGATGACGTCCCTTAAAGGAACCTTCATTCTTCAGTTGGACGTCGAACGAAGAGGATGGATCCGCGCCGGAGGTCTTCAAGATCAGCCGCTCGTCATCCGATGGAACAACATAGAAGATGCGGCTTGGATGAAGATGTTTGCCGGTCCGGATGTCCTCTTCTGCCCGGATAGGATGAAGATTTCTTCCCGAAGATGGACTTCTTCATTTGCCGCTTGGATCCAGACTTCAGCCGGAGGATGCAGACTTAGGAAGTGTTTCCCCATAGGAAACAATGTAGCTGCGTTAGGAGCTGAACGTTGCTTTTTTGCAGATGTTAGGTTTTTTTTTAGCTCAAACAGCCCCATTGTTTCCTATGGGGAAATCGTGCACAAGCACGTTTTTGAAGCTGGCCGCGTCCATAAGCAACACTGGTATCTAGAGTTGCAGTGGCGGTAAATATGCTCTACGCTCCCTTTTTGGAGCCTAACGCAGCCATTCTGTGAACTCTAAATACTAGCGGTATTTAAAAGGTGCGGGAGAAAAAAAGCACGCGTAGCTAACGCACCCCTTTGGCCGCAGAACTCTAAATCTAGCCGATAGTTTTATATTCCCTAAGGTTGAGACTTGCAGAGGCATTAGAGAGGTTTTTATGTGTTTCTTTGGTTGTAGACATTCTGAATCTGATTGATTGCATTGTAATATTAAGTTACCAAAACATAATTTTAATGATAATATTGGCTAAGATTATATGAAATAACTGTTGTTAGCAACACATATTGCATAATTGGTCCATGCTGGTTCATTTTCATTTTTGTTATAGACTTCACTGTTAGATTTGTACCCATAGGATCAAAGTAAAATGTTGTAGCATATTTTATTTCATTTTGTAACAGAGGGTTTGTTTTGTATATAATCAAGTTGTATATCGCTTGTTAGTAGCTTGTTTGATAAATCTGTATATATTTTTTCCAAACTGAATCCTTTTTACTCCACAAATTTGCACCTAGATTACGAGTGTTTCGTTAGAGGCTGTGCGGTGCTAACGAGCAGTTTTGTCTCACCGCTCACTTACCTGCAGCACTGGTATTACGAGTTTTTACAAACCCGTTGTTAAAAGACAAGAAGTGAGCATTGAGCAAAATTTTGCTCATTACCGCACTCCAATACCTGCACTGCTTAAGTCAGCGGTGAGCTGGTTTAACGTGCTTGTGCACGATTTCCCCATAGGAATCAACGGGGAGAGCCGGCAAAAAAAAGTCTAACACCTGCCAAAAAGCAGCGTAAAACTCCTTAACGCTGCCCCATTGATTCCTAATGGAAAATAATATTCATGTCCACACCTAACACCCTAACATGAACCCGAGTCTAAACACCCCTAATCTTACACTTATTAACTCCTAATCTACCGCCCCCGACATCGCCGACACCTGCATTTTATTATTAACCACTAATCTGCTGCTCCGGACACCGCCGCTACCTACATTATACTTATTAACCCCTAATCTGCTGCCCCAACATCTCCGGCACCTACATTATATTTATTAACCCCTAATCTGATGCCCCCAATGTTGCTGCCACTATACTAAATGTATTAACCCCTAAACTTAAGTCTAACCCTAAACCTAACACCCCCTAACTTAAATAGAATTACAATAAATCTAAATAAAATTACTATCATTAACTACATTATTCCTATTTAAAACTAAATACTTACCTATAAAATAAACCCTAAGCTAGCTATAATATAACTAATAGTTACATTGTAGCTATCTTAGGGTTTATTTTTATTTTACAGGCAAGTTTGTATTTATTTTAACTAGGTAGAATAGTTATTAAATAGTTATTAACTATTTAATAACTACCTAGCTAAAATAAATACAAAAGTACCTGTAAAATAAAACCTAACCTAAGTTACAATAACACCTAACACTACACTACAATTAAATAAATTACCTACATTAAATACAATTAAATAAATAAACTAAATTAAATACAATTACCTAAATTAAATTAAATTAGCTAAAGTACAAAAGAAAACAAACACTAAATTACATAAAATAAAAAAACAAATTACAGAAATTTAAACTAATTACACCTAATCTCATAGCCCTATTAAAATAAAAAAGCCACCCCCCCAAATAAAGAAAAACCCTAGCCTAAACTAAACTACCAATAACCCTTAAAAGGACCTTTTGCGGGGCATTGCCCCAAAGTAATCAGCTCTTTTACCTGTAAAAAAAATGCAAACAACACCTCCAACAGTAAAACTCACCAGCCACACAACCAACCCCCCAAATAAAATACTAGCTAATAAAACCATTGCCCTGAAAAGGACCGGCTAACGCTGCTTTTTAAGCCTAACGCAAAACTCATAATCAAGTCGATAATTTGCTGTGTTTAAAAAGATATCACCTGATTAGAACTACTAAAAAAAATACAAATATATGGGAGATTACCGATGAGACAATAGTAAATTATTTTGTAACATATATATATATATATATATATATATATATATATATATATATATACTAACATGTTGGAGGTTACTGCCGAGATAGTCATAATTAATATTGTAATCTAAAATATACAACACCTTGGAGGCACGGCTGACAATCAGTGATATTTTTCACAGCGATATTATTTTGTGTAGTAAATTTGTATTTTTAATAACAAAATTATATTGTACAAACAGTGATTTCTTAGAAATTAAACAAGCGTTTTTATCTTATTAAATACCATACTAAAATAGCTATGTCTTCAACAAAAAGCAACTCTAGCGTATCTATACATGATGAAAGTGTGCCCTCTCCAAGATCCTCTGTTCATGAAATGGTTCAGGCAGAAACTCTTAAATTCGAAGTTATGAGCCACCTCATGGACAGGCTTGATATTGGGGATGATGTACACACGTATTTTAAGGGATTTAAAGCTAAGGCCAAAGGTTTAGTTAAAGATATGTTGGTTGAAGAATTGAATTATACCAAGTTTTACTGAAGCTTAATAAATGCATGGAATTAAGAGGATGTGACAAAATAATTTTCAAAACTTGGCCGATCCTAATGTATTTGAGCTGTGAGATGTCTAGCCAAATGGCAGGACAAAACAGACGATTAGGACAGCTAAGGGGTGAAAATGATTCATTACGAGAATTTGAAGAATCCTTTGTTAACGGAACGTTAGAGATTCTAGAAGCTAATAAAAATACTTCTGCCTTAAATGAATATAATAAAAAATTAATGGCTAAATTAAAAACTTTAGAAGAAGATTATGAAAAATGCCAAAATTAAAATAAAACTTTAAAAAGCTAGATATCGTGGGGCTGACAAAGAATATGAACAGGAAATAAATTAATTAAAGAAACAAATCAGCAGCAATAAGGAGCCTTTTAATAATAACACTAGTGCTGAAATTATTAACTCAATTAAGGACTGGGTCAGAAGAGAGTTTCAAAATATAAGGCAGGAGGATAAACAAAAGTCCCCAAATGATGGACCTAATTCAGACCCAGAAATAACTTTTCCCCTTAGGCAATTACCTAACTCTGAAGGACAAGATAATTATTACACCTCAGAGGAAGAAGGCAGTTACTATAGCAGGTCAGAAGGGGGGGGGCTAGCTTCTCAGACAGCCCATATCAAAATGCACGGGTGACATTTCAGCATAGTAAAGATAGGACAGATAAAGGGCGCTCTAACCCAAACAATAAGATCCCAATGAAATCCGGTAATGTACTTAATAAAGTGTATGACACCCCTACGATAATCAAGTTCCTAAGTAAAGCAGTACACCCATTTTCCAAAAGGGGGACCACTTCCATAACTGATCATTTAGAAGATTATGAAATGCCTTAGCTGTATTAAATGTAAATGATGGGCAATCTAAAATTGAATTTCTGCCATGGGTATTTGAGGTTAAGCATCATAAATTCTTTACTTCACTAAAAGATATGAATGTCAAATCTTGGAGTGAAATAAAACAACGGTGTAAAAGAGAATTTGGCCCATATTGTACAGCGACCGTGGCTAAGGCAGCGATATACAATTTTAAATGTGGCGCCTATCAGAGCCCAATTGAATTCCTTTCTAAACTGAAAGGAGCTTACAGTATGGCTAAAATTATCCCAAATTTGAAAGCTCAGAATTTGTTAACTTATTTTATGAAGCCCTAACCCCTCCTATCAAAGTAAATTTGGCTAGAGACTTTGATGAGAACTGTTCATTAGATTGGCTGATTAGGGAAAGTACAAAATTATATGCAATACAGCAAACCAATGACCATGGGAATAAAAGATAGAAAAAGCCCAATCCTAAAGTAGTTGCCAAAACTAGGGTGTCACCTAGCCCCCTCAATTTAGAATCCAAAAAGAAAACTTATGCAGAAGTGGCCAGAGAAAACAGGCCTAGCCCATAAGGTTTTGAATCTGCCCCTTCCCCATCAAGGTCTGAGGCGCAGAGGAAATATACCCAAGATGGGGGGCATGACCAGATAAATAGGTATCCCCAAAGAGAAGAATACCCACAAGGTAATAGGTATCCCCGTAAAGGTAGATACAATAAGTGGCGCAGATATACTCAGGGTAACCAGTCGCTCCAGTTAAATAGTGCACCCCAAGAAAATAACACAAGACAAGCTGAACCCCAGGGGCAACCACGCCAGGATAGAAACAGTGGCCCTGATTCTGAGGGGACTCAATGGTCCAGGAATCACTACTATGGGGCATCAAGAGATAGGCCCAAGGGTAGAGGTAACTTGTACAATCAAGTAGATCAGCTTAATACCCAGTTAAATTGGTTGAGTGAACAATTCGCTAATATGAGTCAAGCGTTTACGGCTCAGCAACCAAATAATACTTTTTTAGGGGTACAGCAAGTGGTCAACAGTAGGCCAAGGGCACAGTCATAAATACTCAGATAGTATCTGAGTGGAGAGAAATATCAAATGAAATAATGAATGTTAAAAATTATACTAATCAAATTCTCTCCCTACAGCCCAGCAACGGAAGGCCTGAATGTCATGACAGGTGTCCCCAGTCTGGAAGTATTAATGACTCTTCTATTTTTCAGTTGTCCCCAAGCATTATTCCCACAGATGAACGCACAGAACAATTCCTACAGGAGGGAGTATCCCCAAACTGCAGTGCAGTATACAGGAAACCCATTATCCCTATTACAGAGGAGGCAGTCGATAAGGATTGTGCCGCATCAGGTGATGTAATGAATTCAAGTAAGCCGTGGAGAAGTCCACCAATGTTTAAACATGATAACTTTATGTGTGAAATGGTAGAAACTGCAGGGAGATATTATGTATAAACTGAGATCCAGGATTCTGTTACTAACCCTATCATGGGAATAATTGATACTGGATCTCAGGCAACTATGCTATCCCACAGGTAATACTCACAGTTAGATGAGCTAACGCCCCACAAACCTAAGCTAAGGGAATTTGATGGTTCGCTAATAGGTGTTGGGAGTGATTCCCTCAAAGTTTGGGGTACGGCATGGTTAAAGCTAAAGCTAGGGAACAGGGTCATAAGACATCCTGTCATTATAGGGGATCTGCCAACTGATCATTTAATCATTGGTATTGATCTCCTGAAGCGATTAAGCACCATAATTGATTGCATAAATAATGTAATTTGGTCACAAGTAAAAAGGCCTATTAATTATGAGCGATCTATTATGTCTCACACCAGACATAACTGTCACGTGGTGGAAGAGAAGCCAGATGCTGTCGAGATTCATTTCAGGAATAACTCTGTACCTGAAGTAACTTTCCTGCAGATAGATGATCAGACTCCCCTAAGTGGCTCTGATGATCATACTTTTAAAATTCCGCCTGGAAAAATAGCCAATATTTCCTTAGATAGCGATGTATTAACAATATCTCTCCACATGGGGGACCCTAAATCCCCTAAAGGGGGAGAACATTCGCAATTCCTCGCAGAAATTGCAAAAGTTAAAGAGGATCTATTTACCCCTATGCAATTACATGACCTTTGGAAAACCAAGTATGCCAAATTGTGTTTAAAACAGGAAGCTAGCTATATAAGCAAAGGCTTATTAGTGCAGATAGCTGAACCTCAGGTGATTAAATATTTTTCTCCCCAAGACCACTGTGTCCATGGCCTGGATGACAGGTCTGAAAGCTATAATATCACAGCTAAATGTTTATTATCTATCTCTATAGGTAATAAATCAACAAAGCACCTGTTTTTAGTTTTAAACACTCCCCATAATCAAATATACATTGGCAATGATCTCTTACATAGATATGCCATACAAATAGATTTGATTAACTCTTGCCTCTGGAGCAGGTTAAAGGGGGACCCTGAAATATTTCAGGATGAAAACGCAGCCCTGAAATCAAACCAGCAATTGCCATATGCTGTGAATATGCAGGTGTCCAACGATATTGTAATCCCTGCTGGGACTGATAAATTCCTCTTACCCTTACAGGTAAAAAGAGGTCAGAAATTAAAAACTTCTGAAACACTTATTTGCCTCTCCCATAGAGTGCAAAATCTGGGTAGAACAAAGACCCATACTCCCATTGTAAATCTTGGAAATAATCCAATTCATGTTATTGTGCATAACATGACCCCTCAGGATATAATCTTATCCAAGGGAACTACCATAGGATATGAGCTGGAATCAAGTTATTACACTTTTGGATTCCAGAATAATATAATTGGGCTAATGCCTGAAGGATATTTAACTGAAGAACAATTAATGGAACAATCCTTTGCATCTATGCCAGAGGAACTATTTACAATTCAGTCTATTTATCCCTTCAGCTCAGATGAAGGCCTCTGTAAAATTGAAGAAGCCTCTCTAGTATTTGATCAGTCGATCAAAGCGCAAGAATACCCCAATACCCAGAGTCATGGGGGCAATGTAAATTATAATCAAGGGGACCTCACCTCTAGGTTGGACGAAGCCTATGAAATAGGACAACCTGAAACCTTTCCAGGATTCAACAAATAGTCCAAGAGCAAATATCTTTAGCTAATGGCTGTTCAAGTGATGATAAACGCCGACAGCTACGAGAACTCCTGATGGAGTACAAGGATATTTTTGCTAGGGATTCTTATGACTGCGGGACTACAGACTTGCACATTGCAAGAATCCAAACAGATCCCAATGCACCACCTGTCTTTGTTAAACAATACCGACTTCCTTTAGCCTTATATGATTCTCTTGCAGAAATCATAAGAAACTTGGAAGAAAGGGGTATTATCCGACAGGAGCACAGCTCTTATAACAATCCTATTCTAGGTGTTCTTAAGCCCAATGGACAATGGCGTTTGTGTGCTGACTTAAGACAGCTAAACAAACGAGTGTACATGTCTGGCTGGCCTGTGCCATATATTGACCAGTGCCTAGCGCAGATGCAGGGATCTAAAATATTCACTGCCATTGATTGTGCACAGGGATATTGGACCATAAAGGTACATGAGGAGGACCAGTATAAGCTGGCATTCTCATTCCAAAAGGTCCAGTATGCATTCCAAAGACTCCAGTTTGGATACATAAATTCAGAGCATGAATTTGCTGTATTCATGTATAAGGCTATGCCTGATGCACTGGAAAGGGGGACAAAAATCCCAATGGTGCCGTAACCGTGTGAACTTCTTGGGACAGAAAGTCACTTCTGAAGGGTTAAATCCTCAGAAGAAAAAGGTGGAAGCTATAATAAATTCTAAAAGCCCAACTAACTTAAAAGAATTAAGATCATTCCTTGGTATGACAAATTATTCTCGCAAATGTATTGATAATTATGTAGAATTAGCTAAACCACTACTACTTCTTCTAAAGAAGGATGTGAAATGGCACTGGAGTGAGACTCAAGAGACAGCCATAAGAGAGCTGAAGAGAAAACTCACTCAAGCACCTTGCTTAGCTTACCCTGAAGGCAGTAAACCTTTCTACTTAGAAACAGGTTACACAGATATAAGCATGGGTGCTGTCTTATACCAAAAGCATGATAATTTAAGCAAAGTCATTGCTTATGCATGCAAAACTCTATCCCCAGTAGAAATAAAATTTAGTGATTGCGGAAAAGCCCTTTTATCTACTGTATGGGCTCTACAAAATCTCTGCAGCTATATACAGGGCAAAAAAATTATTGTAGAAAGGGCCCACCAGCCTTTGCTATATCTGCAGAGTGAGAGAATAAGAGATTGAAACCTGTCCAATAGCCACATAACAGCCTGGAATCTCTCCTTACAAGGCTGGCCTTTAGAAATTCGCTATAAACAAAACAAAAGGAATCCAGTTGCACAGGGGCTTGCTGAACTCCATGACTGTACTGCTAAGGATCATGGGGAAGAGTTATTAGAAGATGATTTCCTGGAGGAACAATTGCCTTTCCCATATAAAATGTATAATGAGGACCAGTGTCAAACATTACCTTCGGTATATGTTGATGGTTGCTCTTACCATGCCACTATTGAAAATGAGCGCAGATTAGTCGCTGGCATTGGTATAACTTGGGCAAATGGATTCCCAAATATTTCTGCAGGGTTCAACATTGGACCAAGATCCAGTCAAGTAGCAGAACTAACTGCTGTTCTAAAAACCATTGAAATGGCTATTGAACAAGGTATTCAGGAATTTATGATCATTACTGACTCAAATTATGTGCGTGACAGTTTTGTTGAATACCTGCCGGCTTGGAAAAGAAATGGCATGTAGAAAACTAACAACAAACCAGTCAAACATGGCAAGTTGTTCTGTGAAATTGATAAGCTAGTGGTGTCAAATGGTTTAACCATACACTGGAAAAAGACCAAGGGTCATTCCAGAATTCAACGTCCTGATAAGGAAGGCAATGATCTTGCGGATTCATTAGCCAAACAAGGAGTAATAACTGGAGAACTCCTTAATATCGACCATTTAATGGGTGCAATTCAGGTAGAAGACATTATCAGAAACCAGGCAAAACAACAGAGTGAGCCTAACCTGGTACAATGGAGTCAAGATTCAACTAGTGAGGACCTGAACACTAGTCAAAAAAAAGACCCCATCAAAAGATGATTGTATTGGCAAGGAAGATCTTAGAATCTTAATGAAGTCCAGATCACAGTTCATGTTACAGGATGGTTTGTTAATAAGAACCTCCAAAACTGGCATCCAGCAATGGGTGGTACCTACCCAGTTCAGGGGTATCATGCTTCAACATGCCCATGATACTCCCACATCTGGTCATCGTGGCGCCAAATTAACGTATGAAATATTGCGGGACTATGCCTTTTGGCCACACATGTTGAAAGATGTTCAAACTTACTGTCAAAGTTGTTTAATCTGTCCACAGTTCCAATCCACTGCGCCAATGCATAGAGCACCATTGCAGAAAAGGGGGATGGTAAGGCCATGGTCAGATATCCAAATTGATTTTATTGGTCCAGTAATTAGGTCATCAAGAGGCAACAAATACATGTTGACAGTAACATGCCTATTCACTAAATGGGTAGAGTGCATCAGTGCACCTAACAATAGTGCTGAAACATGCCCAACATTGCTCATCAACCACGTGTTTTCCAGATTTGGTTTGCACCAAAGAATCGAATCCGATCGGGGAACCCACTTCACTAGCGAAGTGATAACCAAAATGTGGAAAATACTAGGGGTTAAAAGAAAGCTCCATATTGCATATAGAGCTGCCTCAAGTGGTGGTGTAGAGCGTTACAACCAGTCCATTGTGAAAATAATCAAAAAGTTTGTGAGTGAAACGGGTAAAGACTGGGATGTAAAATTACCTCTAGTCCTAATGGCATTAAGAGCAACTCCAAGTAAGGCTACTAAGATGTCACCTTTTGAACTGATGACTGGTAGAAGAATGGTTCTACCATAGCATTTACTGTATCGCACCTCAGACCAGAATTTAATAAATGCTGCCACTACACATCAGTATGTAGAGAACCTGAGGAAGCATCTGCAATATGCTTTTGCATTTTCTCAAAGAAACATAGAGAAGGCCGCAACTGCCGCTAAAACTTATTATGATCTTAAAACTTCCAAAAAGGAATATGAAATTAATGATAAAGTTTATCTTTATAACTTTGGAAGAGATCAGGTTAAAGAGAAGAAATTTCTCCCATCATTGAAGGGGCCTTTTGTCATTACGGACAAAATATCTCCAGTGGCCTATAAATCCCCAAAAATGATAGTTTTATGGATAAATGGGGAATTAAATGATATACCTGCACCACAGTAGTGAAGGGTAGAAGACCCAGTAGAAATAAAGTAGCTCAGTGGGTCAAGAATTTAAATGCTTGATGATATGTTTAAAGGATGAATATGTTAAACACGATCCGATCCAGACCTGATGATGATGAGAATGACACCATCAGAGGAGGAACAGACGTTGTGAGCCCAGATTTAACGACTACCTAAAAAAAAAAATAAAAAAAAAATAAAAAAAAAAAAATTAAAAAAATAATAATAAAAAATAAATAAATAAATAAAATAAATAAAATTAAAAAAATTAAAAAATTAAAAAAGACCTGATGATGATGAGAATGACACCATCAGAGGAGGAACAGACGTTGTGAGCCCAGATTGAACGACTGCAAGGGGATTATTATGTAGATAAGTGCTTACCCATGGGGTGTTCCCTGTCATGTGCGTTATTTGAGATGTTCAGCTCATTTTTGCACTGGGCGGTGGTTTCGGTAGTGGGGGATCACGTTATCTGGATGATTTCTTCTTGGTGGGCACACCAGGGTCAGGAAGTTGTGACAGGCTAATAGGAAGCATGCGATTTATGATGGCTATATTCGGGGTGCCACTGGCCGAGGATAAGACGCAGGGGCCTCGGGATAGAAATCGAGTTGTGCTGCCTGCCGAGTTAGAAGGTACAAAAACTCCTGGAAGCGGTTAGGGTGGCTACTGCAGGAGAGCTGCAATCCTTGCTTAGAATGTTGAATTTTGCATGCAGGGTTATACCTATGGGCAGGGTATTCAACAGGTGGATGGAGGGTTGTCTGGGGCCAGCTAGGGCAGGCAGAGTAAGGGTTTCCAGAGACATTATTGAGGATCTTCAGGTTTGGGATAGTTTCCTGATGGATTTCAATGGGGTGCGGCTGTGGCATAGGTGGAAAGTGACCAGTCAGGAGCAACAGCTGTTTACTGATGTGGCGGGAGCATTTGGTGTGCGGGGCCGTGGCCGGCTGAGTGGCGTGAGCAGGAGCTCACTAGAAACTTGACCTTGCTCGAGCTATTACCCATTGTGGTGGCAGTGGAGCTATGGGCTGACCACTTAAAGGACAGGGTGGTCACGTTTTGGTCTGATAACCTCAGTGTGGTGCATGCTGTCAATAACTTGTCGGCAGCTTCTCCCGTAATGGTGCGGTATCTGCATTTCCTGGTGTTGCGGTGCCTCTGTGGCAATATTCATTTCTTGGCACGTCACATGCCGGGGGTGGATAACGTAGTAGCGGATGCCTTATCACGTTTCAAATGGAATCAGTTTAGGAAGTTAGTTCCAGATGCTGCTGCAGTGGGACTGACCTGTCCTCATTTTCTCTGGCAGCTGGTAGAACTGGGGGAGCCATTCTGTTGCTAGTGGGCTCGGCCTTAGCTCCGGTGACATCGGCGGCCTATTTGCCCTATTGGAAAGCATGGGAAAAATTCTGCGAGAATCGCCAGGTATCTGTAAGGGATGACTCGCAGGTAATGTTGCTGGAATGGTTGACTGTGCTTAGGGTGCGGGGAATGTGCAAAGGGACCATGCAGGCATGACTGGTGGCCCTTTTATATTTTTACAAGCTGGTAATGGCGCTTATGAAGATGGTGTTTAAACAGGTACAAGCTGTACGTTAGGCCATTGTTGCGTTAGCTGGTGGTATTGGATTTTGCCCTATATAGTTAGCAAGTTAGTACTGTTGTTGTTTCAGCTGCTGCTCCAGTGGCTGTGCGCATTTGGATTGTGGGACATTCTTATGTCCACTGGGCAGACATTCGGGCTGACGCTTCATCTGGGGGTTAGCAATTAGGTTTTTCTTCGGCCAGGGCATCAGTCAGATGGTTAGGCCGGAGTGGGATAATGGGGGTGGGGTAATAAAGTATAGAGTAAGTTGTGTTATTTCACTGGTATCCCGGAGCAGGCTATTCAGTCCTTATGATAGTGTAATGACCCCTAGTGGGAAAGGAACGTATTAAGGGCTGCAACCTGGCAGGGATGAGAATGTGAAATGAAAGATGGAGATGCAACAATGTTGCAGTTTAAGGGGAGTGACTCACCTGGGGTTTAAGAGCAGATGTTCTGGAGAGTTCTGCCTCTTTCCTCCGGGGTTTAGTTGAGCTAGCCTTGGGTAAGCCTGTGTTTGTAATGTTTTGACCTCCACCAGCCTCCATTCTGCTCTGTCAGCTGTCAAGAGCTGGGCCCCTTAACACTAGGAGTGATCATTTGCTCTAACAGCGAGAGGCCTAATTTTGAAGCCTTGGGGTGGAGTGATTGGTCAGGCTGGAGGAAAGGCGACGTCACTAGGTCTGAGCCTATGGTGCCTTCTCCTCGCAGGTAGGCAGGCCAGAGATATCATCCTAACCCCCTTGGCTAACATCTGATGGGTAATCAGAGAGAAAATTATCAAAGCGCCAATAGGACAAAGGCCGGGTCTAGGTTTAAAAATATGTCGTTTAATATTACAATAAATGTTTAAAATACAATAAAATATACCTAGAGTACAATAAAAAATATAATCAAGGATCCAAGATTTTACAATATGTGGCAACAATAAAAACAAAGGTAACAAACCTTGACAAGATCAGTGCTTTTGACTGTCTAAAACATAATCTGTGTATTGGCAATATGTCTGCTAAAGGGTATACCCGTAGTAGGGGTGGCTGTCTGAGATGATTCACAGTGCTAAAAAGTGTCTCAAATTGACAGTGCTAATAGGTGTCTCCAAATAAATGTGAAAAAATAGTGCAAACAATGTCGCGAACAATGTTAATAAAAGAACATGTTGATAAAACGTAGTGGATAAAAAACAGTTGAGGATAAAAAACAGTATGACAATCAGTTGAAATTCAACAATATACAAATTGTGTGGTGTAATCAAACAATAGGTGATTCTTGTGTACTCCAAAAGAAAATTATAACATGATGGCAAACTCCAAAAAATGATTAAAATAATGACAAATGAAAAAAGAAAGAAAAATTCCTGAAAACAGTGAACAGTTCAACAACAATAAGGAATGTCAGAATTGAAAAAATGTACTTGTGTGTCCCAAACAAATGCAGTAGTTTTCCCAGTGTTATTTCCTAGTGTAGTCTCTCCCAAGTGTGCGGTGCAGATAGGACTCCTAAGTGTAGACCCAATCGGTTAGTTCAGTGTTCTGCCATATTGATCCTGTCTGTAAAAACAAGAGCAATAATAGTGCAGACGTTTTCAAAAATATCTACCTATCAGAGTATTACTTACCAGTCGACGCGTTTCGGTCATGCATTGACCTTTATCAAGACTGGTTTTTGCTAATTCCTTGTGTCTTTTTATACCTTTGTCTAATTATTGATTTTCGTACTACCGGAAGTGCAGTTTCCCACTTCCGGTTTCGGGTGGCAATAGTTAGTTGGTATCGTTATAAGAAAGAGCTTATCTATTAATCTATTTGCCGTTAGTTTATTTAGAATGGGGATAAAGTTTTGTGTCCTAAATACATGCAATTAAGTGTATTTCTTACTTTCCTCTGATTCCCGATTTTCTAGTGCTCTGATTGGTCGGATTTATTGTGATTTCCAACTTTCTAGGTATCTGATTGGTCAGAATTGGGGCGTTTTTCCCTATACTTCTTGCTATTGGTGGTTTGTGTAAAACTTGTGAATAGACTCTCACAGCCTATTATATGTGAAGGTGTGTATTATATCCGTCTTCCTATTGGTCCCTGTATATTAGTGTATTAATAGTATGGTAACGATTTCTATACTATTTTAAATAGATATTGGTTGAAAATGTCCCTTTCTGCTCCGGTTTAGGTGGCTGTAAAATGGTGTGGAGACTGTTTGTAACAACCACCATTATGAGTCAAATTAAAAATAAAAATAATAATAAACGTGGAAGTGAGGATTAGGCAATAAAAGTATCCATATTTACATATTTATATATTATAACGAATACGATTTTGTTTTGTGCATTCTTCGCTTTTCGTAATGTTTAAATCTTATGCTGTATTAAACATATTATAAGGTACAGTGACACATCTATAATATATATATTTCCAATAATAGACCTGTACTTTATTGATCACAAATCTGTTCTAGATAGAGGGGATCATTAGCGCTTTTATTAATTAATCCTCAGTGGTATAATACTAATTGCTGTTCTTAAACAGTATTAAAATTCTTTCTGATTATCCAGCTGTATTTATTTTCGAGGAATGGGTTAATGATTTTTTTTTTTTTTTTTTTTTTTTTTTTTTCTAGTAGCTGGGTGTTTTGTCTCTTATTTATAAGTGCTCCTATTGTGTTATTCTGTTCCCGAATAAAACAATTCCTTTATATTCTTTTATTGATTTTTGGAGGGCTAATCGTAGGGGCCACTGGCTTAAAAAATTAAAACAACTTATCTGGTGATCTCTATGTTGATTCTTTATTTCTTTTTAGATTAATCAAACTGGAGAGTGTATGAACATAGACTATATTCATTAACGCTAAAATATTCCAATGTACTCGAGATTTTTGTGGATGATATCATGTCCCATCTATAGTTTTATTACATATTAGAATATGTGAATGTTCTCAAATGTAAGTGTGAATCTTATAGGTGTCCTCATGTGTAAGTGTGATGGTCGACATTGACACGGTGAACTGGTCCTTTTATATGGACCGTTTTTAGGTTAGCAATCTGATATATTCAACTGGTCTCCACTTTTGGGGCTAGATAGACAGTTTTAGAAACAGGTTTAGAGATGGTATATAGAGGGAGAAAGATTTGCACATAAATTATAGTATTTCTTCATCTGTGCCTTCAATTTCTTCAGATATGGCTCGAATTTTCCAGATAAATGTGGGATATTTGTGACATTATTCACAAGTTCCTATCTGTAATTATGATCTTTTTAGTGGAAAGAGTTCTGGTGTTTTTCTTCTTGTGATGAAGTGTTTTCTTATGCAGTCAAATTCTCTTACTTAGATATGAGCAGGAGAGAATAAGAGTTTCTAAGAGATTCCTAGGATCCTCTTATCTCCCTAAGATATAATATCAACAGGGTAGCTTTGGTCCTCTCTGATTGCTCTGATGTTCTTCCATAGCCTTAATTTAGGTTCAATAGATGAGACAGGTCCTCTTTGTTATTCAAACCTCTTGGATGGAGAGAGTCAAGGCGAAATATCCATTTTGACTCCTCAGTGAGTAGTTTTTTCTCCTGGTTGCCTCCTCTCCAATCTCTTGATACTTTTTGTATTCCCATATAAGTCAGTGTTTTGATGTTTCCTTGATGTTTCTCTGTGAAATGCTTATACAATGCGGTCTCTTTATTGAGTTTTTCGATACACAGCAAATGTTCGCGTATCCTGTCTCTTAGTGGTCTGGACGTTTGTCCCACATATTGGAGACCGCATGGGCATTCGAGGAGGTATATGACGTCCTTATCTTGACACTTTATTAGTTCTTTGATCTTGTATTTTTCTTTATTATTTTGTGATTGGAACATTGTAGATGTTTTGCCACATTTGCATGCCTTGCATGTGTGACAAGGAAAAAAACCTTTTATTATTTTCCCAAATATGTCTTTTATTCCAGAATGTTTTACCTTTTTAATACTTGGGGCTAGTTTGTTTTTCAAGTTGTTTGTCCTTCTATATACAAACTTTGGTCGTGGAGGTAATTTCTCTCCTAGGATGTCATCGTCCTTCAATATGTTCCAATGCTTCCTAAAAATGTCTTCGATAACCCGACTGTTTTCACTGTACTCTGTTATCAGTGGTATATCCAGGATCCCGTTGTCATTATTTCCACTGGATTTTTCCTTGTATTTGGTCAGTTCCTTTCTTTCAATCTTTCGGACCTCTTCTATCTTCTCATCCAATGCTTGTTCGTTGTAACCTCTCTCAATGAATTTAGCCTTGATTAGCTGGGCTTGTTCCTCCCATTTCTGTGGGTCTGAACAGTTTTTCTTCATCCGTAGAAGTTGTCCCTTTGGGATATTTGCCTTCCAATTTCTATGGTGGCAGCTGGTTTGGTGGACATAGTTGTTACTGTCCACCTGTTTGAAATGGGTTGATGTTTCAATGATGTTATTTTTTATTTCTATTTTTAGATCTAGATAAGTAAGAGATTTTTGACTGTATTCGTATGTAAACTGAAGATTGACCTCATTCTGGTTCATCACCTTGAAAGTATATTCAAGGTCTTCTTGTGTTCCTCTCCACACGAGTATGATGTCATCGATATAGCGGCGATAGAGGACCAAATCCGCGCCTGCCGGACATGACTCCCAGAATATTTCTTCCCATTTAGCCATGTAGAGGTTAGCATAGCTAGGCGCGAATCTGGTCCCCATCGCCGTCCCACATATCTGTCTGTAGAATTTCCCTTCGTTGCTGAAGTAGTTGTGATGTAAAATATAATTTATACTATCTAGTATAAATTCGCATTGTCTTTCTGGGGTTTCTCCATCTCTTTCCAGATAGAATTTCACAGCTTTCAATCCTTCCTCATGGGGAATACTTGTGTACAAAGCCGTTACATCACAGGTTGCCAGGATGTAGTTATCTTCCCAGCTGATGTCCTCGAGTAAATTGATTATTTGAGTGGAATCCCTTATATATGATGGGCGTTCTCTGACCAATTTCTGGAGATGTCTGTCCACATACTCCGACAGATTGCTGCTCAAAGACCCTATCCCGGAGATTATTGGTCTTCCAGGGGGGTCTTTCAGACTTTTGTGGATTTTGGGGAGGTGGTATATTATCGGTGTCTTTGGGAATTGTACATTTATATAATCATACTCCTTCTCATTTAGGATGTTTTCCTCTTTTGCTCCCTTCAAAAGGTTTGTCAATGTTTTTCTATATATATTGACAGGGTTCTCTTTTAATTTTTCATATGTGTTTTTGTCCCCCAAAATCCTCTCCATCTCTTTATTATAATCTGTCTTGTTCATCACCACAATCCCACCGCCCTTGTCGGCCGGCTTGATGGTGAGATTGTGGTTATCTTCCAGTTTTTTAACAATTTCGATTTGTTTATTCGATAGATTTTTGTTTTTCAATTTGAGCTTCTTGTTGTCTATATCTCGTATTTCTCTACATACCACAGTTTCGAATGTCTCGAGTGCCGTCCCTTTATATGTCAGGGGGTAGAATGTGGATTTTGGCTTCAAATTGGTATGTTTGTAGCCATCATCTTGTTGAGTGTGAGTATATCCTTGAAAACCATAGCCCATCCTTTCCAATGGTGATTTCAGAAAAAATCTTTTCAGAGTAAGTTTTCTGATAAACTCTTTTGTGTTTATGAATGTCGTGAATTTGTCCAAACTTTTAGAAGGGGCGAAAGATAAGCCCAATTTTAAGACAGATCTTTCCTCTTTGCTCAATTCGTAGGAGCTTAGGTTAAATATCCCTTTCTCAGAGTTATCATTTGTCTGTTGATCTATTTCATTTGTAGCTTTCTTTGTTTTTAAGCCTCCTCTTTTCCCTCTGTGGGTCTTGTTTTTACCCGTGTGGAGGACTGGTTTTGTTCTCCTTTTTTGTGATTTTGGAGTTCCAATCCTAAAAAAGAAGGAGAAAGAGTGGAGGATGAGGAGGGATGTGAAACTTGTGTACCTGTCTTAGTTTGGTTATTTGATCTGTTCGTTCCAGTCCTCTTTTCTTTGATTGTTGGTTGTCCCCCTAAAGGTTCGGTCCTTTCATTTGCTCTCTCATTGGGAGGCCCTTCTCTTGGACCTTGTTGTCTCCTTTCACGTGGGGGGGTATCACAGACATTCATATTTCTGAAGCCTTGTTCTTGCATATCTCCATATGTGGTTCTTCCTGCGAAGTTCCTCCTCTGTTGGTGGTTACTATTATTTCTTCGCTGATATCCCCGCTCTTGGTAGTTTTGGTATCCCCAATTTCTTTCCGGGTAGTCGGAATCGCTCCAGTAGGCTTGTGCAAATCTCCCTCTGTAATATCGTTCTCTTCCTCTATCATCGAAATTATTTGTATAATAGTCTCTTCTCTCTCTCCTATGGTCAAATTGGTTAGTACCCATTCTATTGTTGTAATATGGCCTAGGTGCGTGTTGCCCCCTATAATTATTATCAAAGTGTCTTTGTCTTTGGTTATAGGTGTGGGCATTATAATCATTCCTATAATTAGTGTGTCTCAGATTGCGTTCTGATTTTTCATTATGATATTCTGGCATATTGTTCCTATAGTATGGTGTGTGTTGCTGTTTCTCAGGATTTTGATAAATAGTTCTATCTTTCTTAGTTTTATTATGTGTCACTATTGTCCATGTGTCAGATTCATTCTCTTCATTGTGGGCATCTGTATTTTCTTCGTCTAGATTTACTTTTGATTCGAAATCAACCTTCTCATCATTATTTTTCTTTTCTAATTCCCTTATTAGTTTCTTAGTTTTCTTTTTCGTAATGTCTTCCTTTATTTTGATCACTTTTTTCACTAGACTTTCTTTTTTATGTGCAATTTCTTCACATTCTGATCCTGAACTTTCCAAATTTAAAATAATGACTTCATTTTCCTTAATGTCTAAGTCTATTTGCGTGATTTGTATTTCCCTGTGTTCTATAATCAGCTTAATCAGCTGTTGTGAAGTATGTAGTAATGTATTTTTCCATTTCTCAGCAAGAGTGTCTGAGATTGGGAAGGCACACTCTTTGTGCACTAATAACCCTTTTGGAATAATTTTTAGTTCCAAACATTTTTGGAGGAAAGTAATCTCTCCTTTATATTTCACCTCAGAGATGAGTAACTTTTCTAATTCTTTAAAGATTAGATTTATGTCTATGGTGTCATCTTCAGCTTCCAATATATACTCTTCTTTTCCTATGTTTGTGATATTAATATTTATCGGCTGCCTCAAGCTCTGAAAGGAGCTCATAGTGTGATATAAAGGTGGCACAGGCTGCTCTGTGTGTGCTAGGATAATAAGATACGGTGATTTGGGGTTGACACTGAGCGCCTAGTGCTAGAGGGACCCTAGCTTTAATAAATTGACCCCTAGCGGTCAGAAAGGTGGATAATCAGAGAGAAAATTATCAAAGCGCCAATAGGACAAAGGCCGGGTCTAGGTTTAAAAATATGTCGTTTAATATTACAATAAATGTTTAAAATACAATAAAATATACCTAGAGTACAATAAAAAATATAATCAAGGATCCAAGATTTTACAATATGTGGCAACAATAAAAACAAAGGTAACAAACCTTGACAAGATCAGTGCTTTGGACTGTCTAAAACATAATCTGTGTATTGGCAATATGTCTGCTAAAGGGTATACCCGTAGTAGGGGTGGCTGTCTGAGATGATTCACAGTGCTAAAAAGTGTCTCAAATTGACAGTGCTAATAGGTGTCTCCAAATAAATGTGAAAAAATAGTGCAAACAATGTCGCGAACAATGTTAATAAAAGAACATGTTGATAAAACGTAGTGGATAAAAAACAGTTGAGGATAAAAAACAGTATGACAATCAGTTGAAATTCAACAATATACAAATTGTGTGGTGTAATCAAACAATAGGTGATTCTTGTGTACTCCAAAAGAAAATTATAACATGATGGCAAACTCCAAAAAATGATTAAAATAATGACAAATGAAAAAAGAAAGAAAAATTCCTGAAAACAGTGAACAGTTCAACAACAATAAGGAATGTCAGAATTGAAAAAATGTACTTGTGTGTCCCAAACAAATGCAGTAGTTTTCCCAGTGTTATTTCCTAGTGTAGTCTCTCCCAAGTGTGCGGTGCAGATAGGACTCCTAAGTGTAGACCCAATCGGTTAGTTCAGTGTTCTGCCATATTGATCCTGTCTGTAAAAACAAGAGCAATAATAGTGCAGACGTTTTCAAAAATATCTACCTATCAGAGTATTACTTACCAGTCGACGCGTTTCGGTCATGCATTGACCTTTATCAAGACTGGTTTTTGCTAATTCCTTGTGTCTTTTTATACCTTTGTCTAATTATTGATTTTCGTACTACCGGAAGTGCAGTTTCCCACTTCCGGTTTCGGGTGGCAATAGTTAGTTGGTATCGTTATAAGAAAGAGCTTATCTATTAATCTATTTGCCGTTAGTTTATTTAGAATGGGGATAAAGTTTTGTGTCCTAAATACATGCAATTAAGTGTATTTCTTACTTTCCTCTGATTCCCGATTTTCTAGTGCTCTGATTGGTCGGATTTATTGTGATTTCCGACTTTCTAGGTATCTGATTGGTCAGAATTGGGGCGTTTTTCCCTATACTTCTTGCTATTGGTGGTTTGTGTAAAACTTGTGAATAGACTCTCACAGCCTATTATATGTGAAGGTGTGTATTATATCCGTCTTCCTATTGGTCCCTGTATATTAGTGTATTAATAGTATGGTAACGATTTCTATACTATTTTAAATAGATATTGGTTGAAAATGTCCCTTTCTGCTCCGGTTTAGGTGGCTGTAAAATGGTGTGGAGACTGTTTGTAACAACCACCATTATGAGTCAAATTAAAAATAAAAATAATAATAAACGTGGAAGTGAGGATTAGGCAATAAAAGTATCCATATTTACATATTTATATATTATAACGAATACGATTTTGTTTTGTGCATTCTTCGCTTTTCGTAATGTTTAAATCTTATGCTGTATTAAACATATTATAAGGTACAGTGACACATCTATAATATATATATTTCCAATAATAGACCCGTACTTTATTGATCACAAATCTGTTCTAGATAGAGGGGATCATTAGCGCTTTTATTAATTAATCCTCAGTGGTATAATACTAATTGCTGTTCTTAAACAGTATTAAAATTCTTTCTGATTATCCAGCTGTATTTATTTTCGAGGAATGGGTTAATGATTTTTTTTTTTTTTTTTTTTTTTTTTTTTTTCTAGTAGCTGGGTGTTTTGTCTCTTATTTATAAGTGCTCCTATTGTGTTATTCTGTTCCCGAATAAAACAATTCCTTTATATTCTTTTATTGATTTTTGGAGGGCTAATCGTAGGGGCCACTGGCTTAAAAAATTAAAACAACTTATCTGGTGATCTCTATGTTGATTCTTTATTTCTTTTTAGATTAATCAAACTGGAGAGTGTATGAACATAGACTATATTCATTAACGCTAAAATATTCCAATGTTCTCGAGATTTTTGTGGATGATATCATGTCCCATCTATAGTTTTATTACATATTAGAATATGTGAATGTTCTCAAATGTAAGTGTGAATCTTATAGGTGTCCTCATGTGTAAGTGTGATGGTCGACATTGACACGGTGAACTGGTCCTTTTATATGGACCGTTTTTAGGTTAGCAATCTGATATATTCAACTGGTCTCCACTTTTGGGGCTAGATAGACAGTTTTAGAAACAGGTTTAGAGATGGTATATAGAGGGAGAAAGATTTGCACATAAATTATAGTATTTCTTCATCTGTGCCTTCAATTTCTTCAGATATGGCTCGAATTTTCCAGATAAATGTGGGATATTTGTGACATTATTCACAAGTTCCTATCTGTAATTATGATCTTTTTAGTGGAAAGAGTTCTGGTGTTTTTCTTCTTGTGATGAAGTGTTTTCTTATGCAGTCAAATTCTCTTACTTAGATATGAGCAGGAGAGAATAAGAGTTTCTAAGAGATTCCTAGGATCCTCTTATCTCCCTAAGATATAATATCAACAGGGTAGCTTTGGTCCTCTCTGATTGCTCTGATGTTCTTCCATAGCCTTAATTTAGGTTCAATAGATGAGACAGGTCCTCTTTGTTATTCAAACCTCTTGGATGGAGAGAGTCAAGGCGAAATATCCATTTTGACTCCTCAGTGAGTAGTTTTTTCTCCTGGTTGCCTCCTCTCCAATCTCTTGGTACTTTTTGTATTCCCATATAAGTCAGTGTTTTGATGTTTCCTTGATGTTTCTCTGTGAAATGCTTATACAATGCGGTCTCTTTATTGAGTTTTTCAATACACAGCAAATGTTCGCGTATCCTGTCTCTTAGTGGTCTGGACGTTTGTCCCACATATTGGAGACCGCATGGGCATTCGAGGAGGTATATGACGTCCTTATCTTGACACTTTATTAGTTCTTTGATCTTGTATTTTTCTTTATTATTTTGTGATTGGAACATTGTAGATTTTTTGCCACATTTGCATGCCTTGCATGTGTGACAAGGAAAAAAACCTTTTATTATTTTCCCAAATATGTCTTTTATTCCAGAATGTTTTACCTTTTTAATACTTGGGGCTAGTTTGTTTTTCAAGTTGTTTGTCCTTCTATATACAAACTTTGGTCGTGGAGGTAATTTCTCTCCTAGGATGTCATCGTCCTTCAATATGTTCCAATGCTTCCTAAAAATGTCTTCGATAACCCGACTGTTTTCACTGTACTCTGTTATCAGTGGTATATCCAGGATCCCGTTGTCATTATTTAAATCTGGATTTTTCCTTGTATTTGGTCAGTTCCTTTCTTTCAATCTTTCGGACCTCTTCTATCTTCTCATCCAATGCTTGTTCGTTGTAACCTCTCTCAATGAATTTAGCCTTGATTAGCTGGGCTTGTTCCTCCCATTTCTGTGGGTCTGAACAGTTTTTCTTCATCCGTAGAAGTTGTCCCTTTGGGATATTTGCCTTCCAATTTCTATGGTGGCAGCTGGTTTGGTGGACATAGTTGTTACTGTCCACCTGTTTGAAATGGGTTGATGTTTCAATGATGTTATTTTTTATTTCTATTTTTAGATCTAGATAAGTAAGAGATTTTTGACTGTATTCGTATGTAAACTGAAGATTGACCTCATTCTGGTTCATCACCTTGAAAGTATATTCAAGGTCTTCTTGTGTTCCTCTCCACACGAGTATGATGTCATCGATATAGCGGCGATAGAGGACCAAATCCGCGCCTGCCGGACATGACTCCCAGAATATTTCTTCCCATTTAGCCATGTAGAGGTTAGCATAGCTAGGCGCGAATCTGGTCCCCATCGCCGTCCCACATATCTGTCTGTAGAATTTCCCTTCGTTGCTGAAGTAGTTGTGATGTAAAATATAATTTATACTATCTAGTATAAATTCGCATTGTCTTTCTGGGGTTTCTCCATCTCTTTCCAGATAGAATTTCACAGCTTTCAATCCTTCCTCATGGGGAATACTTGTGTACAAAGCCGTTACATCACAGGTTGCCAGGATGTAGTTATCTTCCCAGCTGATGTCCTCGAGTAAATTGATTATTTGAGTGGAATCCCTTATATATGATGGGCGTTCTCTGACCAATTTCTGGAGATGTCTGTCCACATACTCCGACAGATTGCTGCTCAAAGACCCTATCCCGGAGATTATTGGTCTTCCAGGGGGGTCTTTCAGACTTTTGTGGATTTTGGGGAGGTGGTATATTATCGGTGTCTTTGGGAATTGTACATTTATATAATCATACTCCTTCTCATTTAGGATGTTTTCCTCTTTTGCTCCCTTCAAAAGGTTTGTCAATGTTTTTCTATATATATTGACAGGGTTCTCTTTTAATTTTTCATATGTGTTTTTGTCCCCCAAAATCCTCTCCATCTCTTTATTATAATCTGTCTTGTTCATCACCACAATCCCACCGCCCTTGTCGGCCGGCTTGATGGTGAGATTGTGGTTATCTTCCAGTTTTTTAACAATTTCGATTTGTTTATTCGATAGATTTTTGTTTTTCAATTTGAGCTTCTTGTTGTCTATATCTCATATTTCTCTACATACCACAGTCTCGAATGTCTCGAGTGCCGTCCCTTTATATGTCAGGGGGTAGAATGTGGATTTTGGCTTCAAATTGGTATGTTTGTAGCCATCATCTTGTTGAGTGTGAGTATATCCTTGAAAACCATAGCCCATCCTTTCCAATGGTGATTTCAGAAAAAATCTTTTCAGAGTAAGTTTTCTGATAAACTCTTTTGTGTTTATGAATGTCGTGAATTTGTCCAAACTTTTAGAAGGGGCGAAAGATAAGCCCAATTTTAAGACAGATCTTTCCTCTTTGCTCAATTCGTAGGAGCTTAGGTTAAATATCCCTTTCTCAGAGTTATCATTTGTCTGTTGATCTATTTCATTTGTAGCTTTCTTTGTTTTTAAGCCTCCTCTTTTCCCTCTGTGGGTCTTGTTTTTACCCGTGTGGAGGACTGGTTTTGTTCTCCTTTTTTGTGATTTTGGAGTTCCAATCCTAAAAAAGGAGAAAGAGTGGAGGATGAGGAGGGATGTGAAACTTGTGTACCTGTCTTAGTTTGGTTATTTGATCTGTTCGTTCCAGTCCTCTTTTCTTTGATTGTTGGTTGTCCCCCTAAAGGTTCGGTCCTTTCATTTGCTCTCTCATTGGGAGGCCCTTCTCTTGGACCTTGTTGTCTCCTTTCACGTGGGGGGGTATCACAGACATTCATATTTCTGAAGCCTTGTTCTTGCATATCTCCATATGTGGTTCTTCCTGCGAAGTTCCTCCTCTGTTGGTGGTTACTATTATTTCTTCGCTGATATCCCCGCTCTTGGTAGTTTTGGTATCCCCAATTTCTTTCCGGGTAGTCGGAATCGCTCCAGTAGGCTTGTGCAAATCTCCCTCTGTAATATCGTTCTCTTCCTCTATCATCGAAATTATTTGTATAATAGTCTCTTCTCTCTCTCCTATGGTCAAATTGGTTAGTACCCATTCTATTGTTGTAATATGGCCTAGGTGCGTGTTGCCCCCTATAATTATTATCAAAGTGTCTTTGTCTTTGGTTATAGGTGTGGGCATTATAATCATTCCTATAATTAGTGTGTCTCAGATTGCGTTCTGATTTTTCATTATGATATTCTGGCATATTGTTCCTATAGTATGGTGTGTGTTGCTGTTTCTCAGGATTTTGATAAATAGTTGAACTGTTCACTGTTTTCAGGAATTTTTCTTTCTTTTTTCATTTGTCATTATTTTAATCATTTTTTGGAGTTTGCCATCATGTTATAATTTTCTTTTGGAGTACACAAGAATCACCTATTGTTTGATTACACCACACAATTTGTATATTGTTGAATTTCAACTGATTGTCATACTGTTTTTTATCCTCAACTGTTTTTTATCCACTACGTTTTATCAACATGTTCTTTTATTAACATTGTTCGCGACATTGTTTGCACTATTTTTTCACATTTATTTGGAGACACCTATTAGCACTGTCAATTTGAGACACTTTTTAGCACTGTGAATCATCTCAGACAGCCACCCCTACTACGGGTATACCCTTTAGCAGACATATTGCCAATACACAGATTATGTTTTAGACAGTCCAAAGCACTGATCTTGTCAAGGTTTGTTACCTTTGTTTTTATTGTTGCCACATATTGTAAAATCTTGGATCCTTGATTATATTTTTTATTGTACTCTAGGTATATTTTATTGTATTTTAAACATTTATTGTAATATTAAACGACATATTTTTAAACCTAGACCCGGCCTTTGTCCTATTGGCGCTTTGATAATTTTCTCTCTGATTATCCACCTTTCTGACCGCTAGGGGTCAATTTATTAAAGCTAGGGTCCCTCTAGCACTAGGCGCTCAGTGTCAACCCCAAATCACACTAACATCTGATGGGGCGGAGTCATCCGGGGGACTAGGTCATATACCGAAACAAATTTGGGTCTCTACCTCCCAATGTAGGAGTTATTGTTATGGACTCATGCACGCCAGGCATATTTGCATATGCAGTTGGTTACTGAGTAACCTACTAGTGTGACCATGCACACTAGTGATTTAAATAAATGGGACCTGTTGGTCTTCCTCCCAGCTCTGTTGTCGTGTCCATTATTTCGGGGAAATGATGGGGGGGGGATAATAAAGTATAGTGTAAGTTGTGTTATTTCACTGGTATCCCGGAGTAGGCTATTCAGTCCTTATGTAAGTATTAAATATAAAATATTAAAAAATATTAATAATAATTACCTCAGAAGGATGAAAGGTAGAGATGACCCCACCTAGATTCAACCCTGCAAAATAAGGGTTGGAACTGTACTATAAGCATTTCACTTTGTTTTTAAACATTTGGTGCATGAAAAACATAAATTACTGCTGTCTTTATTTAAATTAAACCTAACAGGAAATAAATGTTTGTGCACAACTGAATCTGCAGTATAAGCTAGCTGGTTAATATGGACTATAAAAAATGTAATACATTTAGAGCATATCATTTAGATGAAAAGCGGAAGAAAATCACGTTCTAATGCTTGGTAAGCATAGGCAGCATGTTAAAGAGGTGTACCTAAAGAAGATCTCTTCTATCTAAATAGTTCACTTACTGGGGCTTACATTTACTAAAAACTGACAGGAAGTGGTTAAATAAAGTTCATCATTTTGCAGGCTGTTTATATAAATATCAGTTACATGTTTTTATCTTCTAATTAATATCCGTTTATTAGATAAAATAAAAAAACTAATGTAATATGTATCTATTTTTCAATCAATCTATCTATCTATCTATCTATCTATCTATCTATCTATCTATCTATCTATCTATCTATCTACTGTATATATCTATATGTATCTAAGTCTGTCTGTCTGTATATATTTATTGTATGTATGTATGTATGTATCTATCTATCTATCTATATATATATCTGTATCTTAGTCTATCTATTTATCTTTATTTGATCTGTCTATCTATTATCTATCTATATAATCTATCTATCTATTTTTATAAATCTATCTATCATCTATCTGTCTATCTATCTTTATTTTGTCTGTCCCTCTATCTATCTATCATCTATCTATCTATCTATCTATCTATCTATCTATCTATCATCTATCTATCTATCTATCTATCTATCTATCTATCTATCATCTATAATCTATATATACATCATCTATATATTATCTATCTATCTATCTTTCTATCTATCTATCTATCTATCTGTATCTCAGTCTGTCTTTTTATCTTTATTTTATCTGTCTATCTATTATCTATCATCTATCTATCTAACTATATGTATCTAAGTCTGTCTGTCTGTATATCTTTATTGTATCTATCTATCTATCTATCTATCTATCTATCTATCTATCTATCTATCTATCTATCTATCTGTATCTCAGACTGTCTATCTATCTATCTATCTATTACCTATCTATCTATCTATCTGTATCTCAGTCTGTCTATTTATCTTTATTCTATCTGTCTATCTATTATCTATCTATCTATTTAAATTTGTACCAACTGTCCCATCTTCCTCAAAAATGCTAAAAATCGACCCTGAGATGTGGACTTGTTATAAATGCCTGTGGCTGCAGAAATCAGGTCTTTGTTGGTCTTATGTATATAATTATTTACATATTGTGACACTCCTGCACTTATCATTAGAATAGAAACAGCAGAATACTGACATAACATATATTTATTTAATTTCGGGAACTATTAATTGAATTTCCTGTTATTTATAGATTGCATTAAAAAATGTTTTTATAATAGTTATATAGTAATATAGGTCAGAAAAAAGAACCAAGATTATCATGTTAAAGAAGGAAAAATGAAACTATTTCCAATTGTGTTTCAAAGGGGAAAAATCATTCTTGACTCCAAATATGTCTCAGTGGATCAACAATTTGCTATATTGTCAAAACTAACTGTGCTATAGATATCTGACTGCATTTTTATTCATTAGTTCCTGCTTACTTGACTGCTGTGTTGGCAGAGTTTGTATGTATGTCAGGTGTATACAGTATGTGTCTATATTTATGTACGTGCATGTTGTGTGACTCTGATTCTGCTGCTTTCCCTTCTTGTGGTATCAGAGCTGTGTTTAACATCTTTTTCACATTTCCTCCTTTGAGATATAATTGTGCATGTTATCCCCCTCCCCCTGTGACTTAAACTCTAGTTAGTCATTAAATGGACACGTATGTAAGGCCCCCGATGTCTGTGTTTACTGTGGATGGACATATTGATCCTGTCCCTCATCCTTTACCAGTGAGGAAGAAGACAATTTTCAGTGGACACTGGGTTATTCGGCTGGTCCTACTGATGCTGACCTTGTTGGCATTGTGCGGAGCAGCCACTGAAATCTACATTCTGAGAAAGATACAGACCAAGCTAGAGGCTACACAGGAAATGGTAAGAAACTCACACCATTGTGCAAGGCTTTGTAAATACAATATTACAGCTATACTTTGACTGATCTGTTAAAATCATATCACTTTATTGCAGTATAAAATCAAGGACCCACAGAAATTGTTTCAATTAACGGTTTGTGCGAGTGGATTTTTAAGGGAATGAATAGGAAGTACAAGTATCTTTTGGAGTAATAGATGATCTGTATATGAGGGTATTAAAGCCCACCATTGGTCTGGGTGAAAAGACTTTGCACAAATTAAACTTTTCATATGCTAAGGAGGTGAAAGTGTTTATATATCTGTGTCCGGCTAGCCACTGCAGATTTCTAGTCAAGGTTTTGTTTTTAAAAGTGAGGTGTAGTCAATTTGTTTGCTTGCTCCTCCTTAAAGGGATTTAGGATATCGGTTCCCATTGCAATTGAATAGTTTTTCCTTTGTAAAAAAATGTTTACACTTTTTGGCTTCCTTTTCTATGGCATTCCACCCATAAGCAAAGCAGCGGTATAAATTAGTTAAAGTGAGATTGCATTAAAACAAATATATATGCTCTATGTGAATACATACCGAGTCAGGACTCAAGACAATCTTGTTAATTATCTCATTTATTCAAATGAAGCAGATTTATTAAGAGCTTTTCTTGGTAATTAATATTCATGAGTGGATATGAACTGGATATTTTTTTCACATGGTAGAGTCTTTGAATTATTAGTGAAACTAGGTTATTATTTTACTCTACATTGAGAATGACTGCATATGATGTGTCATTTTTGTCACTCAGATTTGTGTCTTTTGCAGGTTAATGAAAAATTTGGTGCACAGAAAATGACTCATAAACAGGGTAAGAGGTGAAACAAATATTTAACATATTGAGCTGGACTCTATGAATGTGTATATCTCTTTGTAACTAAAGACACATGTTGATAAATCTATAATTATAAGTCTACTCAAGATACAGTGTTGTGGCATGGCCCACAAAAATACAGTCAGAAAATTATAGCATAAAAGTTATAAAGTGACTGCTCCTGCATAATTTTCATTGCATTTCAGGTACCAAATAATCTGAGCTCAATGTTTGTTGATCATAGTACAGTGATCCCATGAGTTAATCAATTTTCATTACTGTGTTAGCACTTAATCATGCTTTTTAATAGTGGCACAATTTTTCTAGCACTCTCACAATCAGAACACTACTATTCAGTGACAATGCACAATTTGCATATAACTAAGTTATAGATTCTGATAGGGGAAACTAGATGTGGACTGCACCTCACTCACAAGGTCCACAGAAAGCCAAAATTCTCATCTGCGGTTGCCATGTTCCTAGTTCAGAAGAAGATTGCCTGGTATTTTGGGGCTAGACGGTCCACTATAAATGGGATCAGACTGAAATACTTCAGGAAATGTATCCTCTGTGAAAAGCACAATTGGGGTAAAGGAGTCTGCTCCCCGACGATGACCAATCAAAGAATAAGTTACTGAGCCATTGTTTCTTCTGGTTGAGCACTTCTCTTTCTGTGGATATGTTTATTATGACCCTGACGCAAGTCCCCCTAAGGGTGATGGGGAAACAAAGATGTAGACTCTATGCCCAATGTGCCTAGAGGGATATGGCTGCAGCTCCCTGATTACACTCACAGAAGACCGAAACAATCATCTTGGGGTGTCATGTCCCTTGTTTAGAGGATGATTATCTGGCATTTTGGTGCTGGACCATCCTTTATCACCTTGATATACTTCAGGAAGGTTCTTGTGAAATGCACAAATAGGCTAAAATAGGCTGCTCGCAAATGGTGACCTGCCAATGAACAAGCTACTAAGCCATTGTTTGTTCCTGGTTAAGCGATTTTCTTTCTCTGTATACCCTTCCTACAAAGCCCCATGCAAGCCAAAAGACCCCCTCTAGCAACCAATGAACCCCTGACACCCAGGAAACAGCTCTGTTAAACCCCCTTTAAAATGGTTTGACTCAGTTCTGACAATAGGCTCTCCTTCCACAATCCTGATTGGTTACAATTTTAACTGGTCAGAAATGTCTAATACATTATAAATAGAAGGGAACATCAGATCTCATGAAAATTGCAAATAATTGCAACAAGATTGAGAGTTTGCCATTAAACGCACAAATTTGCCAAAGCGAAGCTTGAGGTTTTCAGTCTGACATCTCTTTAAAGGCCATTCAACAAGTGATCAGGATTATGGTTTATTTTCAATACAGAGCTGTGAATTCTATAAAAAGTAGGAGGCCTGATAGTTAGTAATCCAATGTATTTAATCAGGGTCTAGAAAGACAAGCAATGTAAATCTCATACAAAGAGGCCCATTTATCAAGCTCCAAATGGAGCTTGAGGGCCCGTGTTTCTGGCGAATCTTCTAAAGGCCGCTGCTCCATAACCTGTCCGCCTGCTCTGATGAGGCGGACAGAGATCGCCACAATTCAACCCGATCGAGTACGATCGGGTCGATTGAAACCCCCCTGCTGGCGGCCAATTGGCCACATGTCTGCAGGGGGTGGTGTTGCACCTGCAGCTCACAAGAGCTGCTGGTGCAATGCTGAATACAGAGAGCGTATTGCTCTTCACATTAAGCAAGGTCTATCGGACCTGATCCGCACTGTCGGTTCAGGTCCGACAGACCTTTGATAAATAGGCCTCAAACAGTCTATACATAGTAAATGTACCTACAAGTCTCTAATTGCTTTTAAATGCTTATAGTAAGTGTTTAAATGTTTTATTTACACTTAGTGCTTTTGGCGTAATTAAAATTATATATGATGCAAGCCAAACAATGGCCAATATGGAATCCATTGGATTAACTACTATGATAATGTGTTGTGTGTACTTTTGTTTGATATGCCAATTGCTATCTGTGGGATAGGAAATCTATTGCTACCCATAATTATAAATTGGGGTCTTTGGGACAACGACCCCACACCTGAATTTTACACATTACATTTTGAGTTTTGCTTTTAATCACAAGCTTAAAGGGACACTAAAATCAAAATTTAAATTTCATGATTTAAGTGCAATTTAAAAAATTAAACTTGACTTCTATTAACAAAAAATTACTTAAATTATCAAAATGTTCACAATATTTTTGCATGCACATTTTCTGAGGCACCAGCTCCTACTGAGTATATACATACAGTATATGTGTCTTATAATCGGCTGATACTGGAAGCAGGAAAAATGTTAATGTATTGTTTTTTTATCATGCATTTGTTGGTCATGTAATTAATAGGCTATTTGTATATCCTGGTTAGTTAAACAGATTCCTATTATAAATACTACTCATGTACATTATGACCTTCCCTTTTCAGCCACCCAGGAGACAGGCAACCTTTTCAGGATCAGATCACCCTTACACTTTAGTCTCTTTGGGAGGAAGTGTTGTAGCAAAGATATTTTCTGCCTGGTAATGCCTACATTACTAAAGCTTAGACATCAGCAAAGGATCAGATAAGCACTGTAGCTACACAACATGTACTAGAAAGTCTCACAATGTTGGAATGTAAAAATACTGATGTTGCATATGGCTCCCAAATGAAAGTTAGAGAAAGTTTGCAAGGCAGAAGACTGAATAAAATGGCTAAAACTTCACTTTTTAATTTGTACAAGTTAAAAGTACATCACAAAGCGTGTACCAAGTGCAGCAGCAGTCTAACGCATTTCGACTCCGGTCTATGAGTAAGGCAGTGAGCCGAAATGCGTAAGATCACTGCTGCACTTGGTACAAGCTTTGTGATGTACTGTTAACTTGTACAAATAAAAGTGAAGTTTTAGCCATTTTATTCAGTCTCCTGCCTCTCACACTCTTGCTATCTTTTCCTGGTGTCTAAGGATTTGGAATTCCTTACAGTGGTTTGCAGTAAGACATATACAGAGGAGGAGGAGTCTTTTTCATGGAGGTTAGAGCAGCAAAAGAGGGAAAACGCAGAGCAATGGGAAAAAAAACCAGTGACTTCTGACTTTTGCAGAGCCATCTTCAGATTCAATGTCATGTGCACTGTAAGTTTATGCAGTAACAGACCATGACTTTTTTGCTACTGTTCATAGTCACATGGTTAGTATATTAGCCATTCCCACTGTGAGTCTTGGATTGCTCCCGCACTTAGCACTGTAGTGGGGATGTTGTTTTCTTTGATTGATCCCAAATGAAAGTACCTACTGTATATGTTGTAGGTAGGTCTTTGCAATGTCAACATAGACACCATAATATCAAAAAAGTGTGTCTAAAGTGCAAATTAGTGACTAAGATTCACTGTTGAGGGCTGCCAAGTTCATGTCACACAATGTAATAGAATAGCAATGCTGCATCACTGGATTACCAGGAAGTCGTGATTGAAGATGCCTCTAGACAGCTACCTATTTTGCTCGATGATAAATCCATCCATGAGAACAACTATGTTCTTCTTCTTCCTGTTTATTCTTTCTGCATTCTGCTATATCTATGTTTTCCTCACCTGACCTATTAACCTAGTTACATTTCCTTTTTAATCTTGCTAAGCTCTTCATTTTATAATGAGAACATGATCTACATAGAGTGTATTTCAAATGGTCTAAAATAATATTTGATTTGATTTTGTGTTTCTTGTTTCTTTCACCCTATGCTATATCCTGGCTAATTCCTCCCCATATTTGTTTTTGTTTAACTCCACTCCCCATTTACCCTCTCTGCATCCTATTGATTCTTCTACACATTGTTTGTTTCAATAAACACCACTATTTGTTTTACCTGTGTTTATTTACTCCTTATCCCTCTTATTATCATCAATATATATTTTAATGACAGATAAGAACCAAAAAGCAAGTCTAGCCTGCCCATAATTCTTTCTGAAGTATAAACTTAATTAGTTCTGTGATAGCCTTAAAGGGACATTATACACTCATTTTTTCGTTGCATAAATGTTTTGTAGATGATCTATTTATATAGCCCATAAAGTTTTTTTTTTTAGTTTTTTTTTTTATTTAAAAAGAACTTTATTTTGGTTAAATAGACATACAATGTATAGATAAAATGTGAACATCATACATCAAAGTTGATACAATACAATGCTATATCACATATATCCATTAAAAAAAAACTGTAAGAAAGGCTTAAGGCTAGTTCTTGTACATTCACTTAGAAGCTTGAAAACACCTTTTAAATTTGCTATACGTCTTAATTGATCCCCTTTTTCAAACTATGTGGACCACTCTTGGATCCATAACGGATAAACATAAACAGTATTGGGTATATATAAAGTGGTGGTGGTGGGGGGGGACTGGGAATAAGGGAGGCAGGCCGTTAATGTACAACTTTTGCAATGTAGTGAGATATATAGGGCAATTATGTTATTACTCAAAATTGGGCTTGTAATTGCTAGAACTGAATCATATGTATGCGGGACCTGGAATTGTTATAGGGGAAGTGTAAATTATGGGAAATATATGAGTTAGTAGAAGGTAGACATGAGGATACTATGCAGGGTCAGAGGTTAGTGAGCTGCGTTCATGGTGTACATTCTAAAGCTTGTGCGATTATATGTAAGTGCTTTCTTAAGTGTTTATACTAAATCTTTACTTAAGATACACAGCTCGATTCTTAACACACAAAAAAGAGAGCATAGTTAACCTGTTAGTACATGGAAATAGGTAATGCCCTATGATGTGCTCAATAGCCTATTACTGTTCCTTTGGGGGAGAGATAAATATATCAACATGAACATCAACTTCAACTATGTGCTCAGCCCTGAGCTGATATAGCCTGTCCGCTTATAATATATTTCAACAATCGTGGAGGGGAAACAAACGAGTAGGCAGCTACAGTCTTAACATGCAATCTCTGCCAGCGGACGCCAACTGCTACATACTGTCTGAAAAGGGGCCTCCACACATTACCCCTTACCTGATCTCGGCAGACGTCTTACACTGTGCGGGCAATGTGTGATCCCACCTGGATCAAAAAACTGTCTCCGCTTTCCACTCTCACCCAGTAGGGCCAATGTGGGATCAACAGTCCATCCGGTTATTCTCCCTGGCATCTCCGGTATTTTCCGAGGTGATGATTTTCCAGGAGACTTCCATAGGGATAGTGCTGCAGTGTTACCCAGGGATAAAGCTGCGATGCCTTGTCGTGTCTTGTCTCTTCCCCTGTGGGTTGCTATGCGCCTCTCCGGTAGCTGGTATCTTAACGCCTGTGTTTGTAGAGACACCTCGGACTGAACCTCATAGCCCCCACACAGATCTGCGCCTTTAGCGAGTTTGAATAATAGTGATTCAGGAGAGTAGGGCATATAGTCACACTCCTCTCTGCTGCTGTCCAAGAGGATTCTTTGTGCTGTCGGTGAATCATCCTGAGGCTGTTTGGCGCCCTGCAAATTATGTTGCGCCATAGCAGCGGGATTCTGTGTAATGAATATGTCGGTTGAACTTGCCGGTACATGCTGAATCAGAAAGTCATAGGGAGCTTTATCAATTAGCCTCTGCATGAGAAGTTCCAATTTTATAAAATGTTCGTCGTATTGCAGTGAGCCCTTTTCTCTCGCCATGATCAAAAGGCCAAGTGTCCCCAGGATATTTCTATATCAGGCAGATTTTTGTAGTTTCGTAGCCTGCTCTCCACTTACTAGGGTGGTTGAAGAAATTGCAGTAAGCCAGTTCAGGCCGGCAGCACTGTAGCCCCGTTTCTTCTCGGGGGGGGGGAGGTGTATGCCTAGGAGTGAGCCGCCGCTCTAGGCCTCAATTTTCCGATCTGAGTCCCCAGATTCATGTATACAAGCAAGAATTGAAATATAGGTCCACGACTTATTCAGTCGTGGAATCGTTGTATAATATATGTGTGATCTTGCTGTTAAGGTGTAGTAATCGGCAGATTATCATACAATCAGCCAGAGCCTACAGAAAATGCATCCTGTCTCAGACGCTGCACGGACACGCCCCCCGTTTTTTTTTTTTTTTAAATGTATAGTTTTGCTTATTTTTAAATAATATTGCTCTGATTTTCAGACTCCTAACCAAGCCCCAAAGTTTTATGTGAATACCGTCAGCTACCTACGCCAGCTTGCTCCTGTTTGTGTAAAGGGTCTTTTCATATGCAAAAGAAGGGGGAGGGGGGAAGTGTCTTATTTCCCACTTGCAGTGGGCTTTCCAACTACCTTTTCAACAGAGATAAACTGACAGCTTCTAAGCACGGTTTTAAACAGTTTTATATTGGATTTTTATATTAGTATCTGTGCATCTTATTCTTTATAGTAATGTCTATTACAAGCAGTTAAATGAAAATTAGTCTATACTGTCCCTTTAAGCATATTATCCCAGACACTCTTAAATTTCCTTACAATCTTTGGTTTTCCTACTTTTATTGAAGGTCTGTTCTATGAATTGCCCATCTTCACTGTAAAGAAGTGCTTCCTCAGATCCTATTAGCTACCACTTGAGGTCACAACCCCTAGTACTGGTGTTGCTGTTTTTATGCAAAATGCTTTATTAAACCTTTAAAAGGATACGCAACACAAACTTTTTCTTTCCTGATTCATATAGAGCAAAGAGTTTTAAACAACTGTTAATTTACTTCTATTATAAAATTGTATTCATTCTCTTTTGTGGAAAAGCATGGAGTGCATGTGTCTGGAGCACTTTATGGCAGCCATTTTGCAAGAATGTCATCCATTTGCAAGAGCACAGAATGGCAGCACTATTTCCTTCTATGTAGTGCTTCAGAAACCTACCCAGGTATCTCTTCAACAAAGAATGCAATGGCAATACCATGGGAACAAAGCAAATGTGATAATAGAAGTATTTACTTTTTTTTAATTGTATGCCCGGTCTGAATCACAAAATAATTTTTTTTTGGTTTCATATCCCTTTAAAGGACTTTCTATCATATCACCTCTTTACCTTCTCTCTGCTATAAATATTAAGGTCTGTGTATGTAAGTTGTATCTCTTAGACAATGGGGCCGATTTATCAAAGCTTCAACTGATAATTCACTGGAAGTCCACGTCAAATTTGATGCAAATTTGATCCACCGTAGTAAACAAAGCGTCAAGATCATCAAATGTCAAAATGTGTGACTTAATATACATTCCCACGATATCAATCCGACGCAGATCGATGATTGTGTTATTCAAGCGGAATGCTGATCTTCCGCCGTCACATTCGACTCCATTTGACCCTCTTGCCAATTTATCAAACATTCAACAGATAGACTTGTATCAATTTTTTTTTTTTTTTTTTTTTTTTTTAAGTTTCAAATTTTTATTGGTAAAGATTTCTCAATTACAACAATGACATAGTAAATGATTTGGAGCACGCAGGCTCCTACAGAAAGTATGAACAGAAAAATTGGAACACTAAAAATATGTCAGATTAGAATGTGTTCATAAAATGAAAAAATGAACGAAATATAGCTCAGATGAGGTGGGTTAGCTGGGGTGGGGGGAGGGACTGGGGAGAGAGGGAAGGAAGAATTGTTGTTAGAGGCAGAGATTTAGTTCATATGCGGAGGGTACATGGAGAGGGTTGCCTAGTGTGTGTTTACTCTAGTGTTCGGGGCCCAAGTAATGGTGTGGTTAGATTGCCAGTCTGCCCACACTAGTTCAAATAGGTCTGAATTATTTAGAGAGTAAAAGATAGGTTTCTCCATATTGTAGATGTATGCCATATAGTTTAGGATGCATGACCATTTTGGGGGTGTCTCGGTTTTCCATGCCTTGGCTATTGTCGCTTTAGTAGCTGTTAGCAAATAGATTGCTAGGTATGCTTGGTGTTTAGGTAATTTAGTAATGCCTATGCGTAAGAGGGCATTAGAAGGAGTTATAGGAAGTGTTATGCCTAATCTCCCTAGCGTACGGAAGCAGGTACTCCATAAGGGTTTTAACTTGGGGCATTCCCACCATATGTGTAGAGAGTCTCCTTTTTTGCCGCAATTACGCCAGCATAGGGGAGAGGCAGAGACAAACATTTTGTTAAGTCTCGCAGGGGTAAGGTACCAGTTCGTTAAGAGTTTGTAATAGGTTTCGAAGAGTGTGACACAGTGTAGTGCTTTTTTAGTGAGGGAAATTACATGTTGCCATACTTGTGGGGGCAGAGTCAGGTTCAGAACTGATTCCCATGTGAGTAAGTGAGGAAGTTTATTCTCAGGGTCTGTGTTTCCTATTAAGGTGTAATGCATTGATAATGGTCTGTGTAGTTTGTTACCTTGTTGCCAAGTCGTTTCCCAGAGTGTACGGGGTCGGTGCAACTCAGGTTGAAATCCCCAACTAATAAGAAAGCTCTTTAGTCTTGTGTATTCATATGTCATGTACCTGGGTAAGTTGGAGCCAGCCTTTATTTCTGAGAGTGTCATGAAGCGCGGGGTTGGTGAAGTAACCCAAATGTCAGCCACTGTTTGTATTCCAATTCTTGTCCAGCCATAAGGATGAGAGTCAGGTAAGCCTCGTAGGAGACCCGTCAAGGGAGTAATAGGTGAGGGATGTGGGGCGATGTGTGGATAGTGTCTTAGCTTATCCCACATGGCGAGGCATTCTCGTATTATGTTGTTGCTAATGTCTGTGGTACGTCTTAGGTGGGCAGGAATCCAAATTAAGTCGGGTAAAAATATGTGGTTTGGGAGGGAGGCTTGTTCTATGGTTTTCCATTTACTAGGGGAGTCTTTCGCACCCCATTGCGAGATGTGAGTGAGCATGGCTCCTTCGTAATACCTAGTTATTGATGGGGAGGCTATACCTCCTCTACTAAGGGGGCTTTGAAGGATTTTATGCGCCACTCTGGGGGGTTTGTGTTGCCATATATATTTTGTAAATTCACTCTGAAATTGGTGAAGGAGATATCCCGGGATACGGAGAGGTAGACATCTAAATAAATAAGTCATTTTAGGTAGAAAAGACATCTTAAGGGCTGTTAACCTACCTATCCATGAGATGTAAGTGTAGTCCCATTTGTCTTTCAGGGTACGCAGTTCGGCTAAAAGGGGCAGATAGTTGTCTTTGATCATCTGAGGGATATTGTTCGATATCTTAACACCTAAATGGGAGATGAAGTTATTAACGCAGTGTACTCTATATTGGACCCTGAGGGTGTCAACTGTGTTCTGTGGAATTCCCCAGGTAAAGATTTCTGTTTTATCTAGGTTTAATTTGTAGAGTGACATGTCTCCAAAGGAGTCTAAGATTTCTATCAGTCTCGGGAATGAGGAATGGGGGGTCTGATGAGAATATTGTGATGTCGTCAGCAAAGAGTGCAATTTTGTGAATAGTGCCATGTAGGCGGATGCCATCAATTTTTTTATCTTGTCTGATTTGTTCTGCTAATGGCTCGATTGCCAGGGCAAAATGAAGAGGTGAGAGTGGACACCCTTGTCTGGTGCCATTAGATATTGGGAAGGGGGGTGAGGCGAAGCCTAGGCCTCTAACTACTGCTGTGGGAGTGGAGTAAAGAGCCTGTATCGCTTTGATAATTTGATTTGGGAAACCAAAGATTTTAAGGGCTTCCCATAAGTAGGACCATCTAACGCGGTCAAAAGCCTTCTCTGCATCTAATGAGATTACAGAGAATGGCCTATTTAGTCTGGTGGATTCAGTGCAGATGTTTAAGAGACGTCTAGTATTGTCTGGTCCCTCGCGATGAGGGATAAATCCTACTTGGTCTAAGTTTATGAGTTTCGGGAGTAATTTAGAGATGCGTGTAGCAAATAATTTAGCATAAATTTTAATATCTAAATTAATCAGGGATATTGGCCTGTAATTGGAGCATAAAGATGGGTCTTTTTGGGGCTTAGGAATAGTAATCACCGTTGCTTCCAAGAATTCCTGACTAAACCTACCCTGTTCTCTAGCGTGGTTAAAAAATCTTAAGAGTAGTGGGGTTAGCTCGTTTGTGTATGTTTTGTAGAAGGCTGCTGAGTAGCCATCTGGGCCCGGAGTTTTGAAAGGTTTTAGATGCGTTATTACGTGTTTGATTTCCTTAGAGGTGAAGGGGGATGAGAGTGTTTCTTGGTCGTCAGGCGACAATGAGGGGAGATTTAAGCTGCGAAGGAAGGAGCAAATCTTATCGACAGGAGTTAGTTTGTCACTTGCATTTTTTTCTAAATTGTATAGGTTTGAGTAGAATTTCTCAAAACAAGTACCAATGTCTAAGGGTTTGCGGTATGTCTGGTTCTCAAATTGGATCTGGTGAATTCTTGAGGTACTCGCCCTGTTTTTAAGTTTATTTGCTAGTAGTGTATCTGCTTTGTTACTCTTATGGTAAGTAATCTGTTTCAGTTTAAATAAGTTAGCTTGGGTGCGTTTTAGCTCTAGTTGGTTAATATGGTTTTTAATCTGTATAATTTGAGCTGTGGTTTCATCTGAGGGTGTACTTCTATTTAGGAGTTCTAGTCGACGCAATTCAATATGAGATTTAGAAAGGGGTAGGCCAGATAGTTTTTTAAGATGAGCTTGTTTTTTAATTATGAGACCTCTAAAGGTGGCCTTTGCCGCACCCCATAGTGTGTCGTCTCTGACCTGATTATTATCATTAGTTTGGCAGTAGAAGGTTATGTCTTTTCTCAAGGTTTCCTTAAATGCAGCATCCTGTAGGATGTCATGCGGAAGGCGCCATGAAGGCCTCACATTATGTCGTTCCGTTGAGCGGAGAGTTACTGAAACTAGGTCATGGTCAGACCATGGGCATAGGGAGATGTTAGAATGTTTGACTTGGTCAAGGGTTTCTGCTGAGCAAAAAACATAGTCGACTCTGGAGTATGTTTTATGAGGGAATGAGAAGTGAGTGTAGTCTCTATCCCTAGCATGAAGTGAACGCCATACATCGAAGTAGCAGAAGTGGGTAATAATTTGTCTGAACTTTTGGGAGAGTTGAGCAGGAGGGGTGGCATGTTTTGTCCGGGCAGTTCTTTTTCTGTCTAGTGCTGGGTCCCAAGTCATGTTGAAGTCCCCCGCTAGTAAGACTCTGCCTATTTTTATCCGGTCAACTGTGTGTAGGATCCGTTTAAGGTATCTAGGCTGATGTGAGTTAGGTAGATAGATAGAGACTAAGGTGTGATCAGTATGGTCTAGCTTACATGTTAGAATGAGAAATCTAGATTGCGGGTCTTTTAGAACTTGGATTGGTTCATAAGCTATTCTTTTGTGGATTAAAATTGCCGTGCCTCTGGCTTTTTTTGAAAAAGAGGTGTATTCGAGGACAGTGTAATCTTTAGATATTGTGTAAGGAGGGTTGTCTAATGACCAATGTGTCTCCTGAAGGAATGCTACATCAGGGTTATGGAATTTGAGTGATCTAGCTAAAAGGCTACGCTTATGTGGGGAGTTTAGGCCTCTTACATTATGAGTTAGTATTTTGAGGGGGGGCATAGGGAGGTATGGGGAGTAGGTCAGGTCTTTTAATAATAAGAGTTAGTGTAGGTGGGGAGGGTAGGGGGAGGGGAATAGACAACAGATAGAGTGAGGGAAAGTTAGCGAAAATAGTTCGCTATGGTGGAGCCCTAGTGTGGGCTGCCTGTGGGGGGGAGAGAAGTAAACAGAAACAGGGGTCTTTGGGATGGACCCTGCTCCGCAGTAATCATTGTAAATTAACTTGCTATTACATATGCGCAATTCTTAAATTAAGACAACAACATTAAAATAACAATCAAACACATAACTTAATTGTACTATCTAATAGTAAACTTTTTAAACTTTAACTCAATCTCAGTTATGATCTGTTGGAGACAGGTCAAACTTCCAGGTTAAATGAAGTCTAGGTAAGTTCCGTTAAAGGCTACCAGACGTGTTTTTACGGTGGGTTAGTTTTAGGCTTCTTAGCTCTTTGCTCTCTAATAGACCATTCGGGAGTCGAAGCTCTCAGCTTTGGGTAGGTTGGCTGTAATGGTGGAGGTTGTTCCTGGTGTAGGCCCCATGTGGCCAAGAGAGCCATACCTTGAGGTATGGAGTTGATTGTGTGGCTCTGGTTATTTCTGGTGACCACTAGGTTTGTAGGATGACCCCACCTGTACTTAATATTAGCCTTCCTGAGTGTCAGAGTAATTTGTTGAAAGGTTTTACGGTACTGTAGTGTATGAGTTGAAAGGTCAGGCAGGAGTTGAACATCCTTGAATTTTTCTGGCATAGGCGGTCTTTTGAAGGCTGCTTGCATAAGTTTGTCTTTATATATGTAGCTGTGAAAGCAGACAATTACATCTCTTGGTTTGTCGGCGGGAGCAAGTCGTGATCTTAAAGCTCTATGGGCTCTTTCCATTGTATCAGTGTGTCCATCTGGGGTGCCCACGAGTACTGTAAACAGCTCCTTTAGGTAGGGTTGGAGATGGGTATTCTCTACAGTTTCTGGGATGCCCCGAAACCGGATATTATTTCTGCGAGATCTGTCTTCAATGTCTGCCATTTTAAATTCAAGTTGAGTCATCTGATCTGCTAGGGTTTCAGAGTAAGTGAGCAGGTTTGATTGATCTACTGCTAGATCATCCTGTTTCCGTTCAAGTGCTTCAACCCTTTCTCCAATCTCTGAAATTTCCTTTTTCAGTTCCGCAGAGGACCGTTGAATTTCCTGGGTGATAGAGCGTGTTTGACTGGCCAACATATGTTGTAGAGTAGCCTTAGTAATGTAGTGATGTGATGGCGCTTCTGAGCGCCCACTGGAATGAGATTCAGCATCGATCGACTCAGGGTCGCTCATCTCCTCGTTGGTGACAGGGTTAGATTCCTTTCCTGATTGAGTAAAATGATCATAAACAGTCTTCTGAGTGTTAGTGGAGGGTTTCCCCTGTCGTCTGGGCCCATGGGGCATTGTGTTAAGACTGTTAGGTATATCTGTAAGTTAAAAATTAACACCAACCTTCTATTATAGAGAACTCTTAAAACAATCTGAAAAGTATAAAACACCGTATAGTAAAGTTTACTAGATCTGATATGTATTGCTAGACTGCGGAGCAGGGGTCAATAACACCTTCTATATTTATGACATTTTGTTACAGCATCACATAATAGGTAGAAATTGAACCTTTCGGTCCCAACACACAAATTCAAGTAAGTGAGTCACTGGCACCCCAGGGAGTGATGGGATACGACTATGTAGAAGGGAAAAAGGAGAAGGGAAGTGACCAGCCCAGACTGGCTGGACCGGAAAGGGAGAGGTGCCAGAGAGAATTAACAGACAGTGTAACTCAGCGGAATACTGAGTAGGGGTGGATAAGATACCCTGCTATTAAGTCCTTAAGTTGTTAATTCAGGAGTGTAGGTGTAGATGGTGTTCTTCAGGATATAAGATTTCAGAAGGTGTGTTTCAGTAGGGGAAGTGCAATGTGGGAAGACCAGGCTATGTGTAGTGAGTGTGTTTGCTGCAACGTGTCAGTGTGTGTGTGGCTAGGGGAGCGTGTCAATATTTGTGTCTATGTGTATGCACCCCGGGGGGTAAGTGTTGGTTTAACTACTTGGTAGCTTTAGGTAAATATATATGTTAGGTTAGGTCACGAGAACCTTTAGTAAAAGACCAGTACTTTTTAGCCCAACTGTCAGCGCATCATATAAATGAAAAGTTACACCAGTACTTATTGTGATACACTTAAAAACCTGTGGGAAAAAGGTGTATGATTAAGGCAGCAATATAAAATCACACTCCACCTCAGGCTGTGAACCTGAGGACAATGAAGCTGTCGCAGCAGCTGGCATAAATAAAAAAGAGATTAATATGAAAATGTCTCAATAGCAGGGGGTGTGAAAAATCTCACTACACAAGAAGATAATAAGGTTGTGTTAAATAACAAAGGGTACGCTGCGTACACTTCGCTGCAAAATGTGGCTGTAGTGCCCAGTTCTCAGGATCTAGGGTATGAGTATGTCTCAATCACTTGGGCCCCAGTTAGGGAGGTAAAGCAAGTTAAGAAGTCCTTTCTAGTGCTGAAGACACTTAATCTACTGTGTATAGTCTCTGCAGGGTTTGTTGAAGGTCCCAGGCAGGATGGGGTCAGTGATCAGTCCCAGTGAGTTGGGGCTGCTTCTCCGGCTGGGGTATATCCTATATGTGTGGTCCAAATAATTTAAATGGTTCTGAGATGTTGGTCTCCTATTGTGGCTTATTCCTACTAACTGTGCTGCAGAGGTATAATTAAGTTCTCCTCTTAATATCCAGTTAAGTAGGGGAGTGAGGAGGTTATATCTGTGAAGGCCTGAGTGTCAGTTTATGCAGGGCTCAAAAGTTAACGGTGTGCTGTTTATTTCCCTGGGACTGAGATTGCTGAATAAAAAGTCAGTTAGCCTGACAGGTTCTTACCCGGTTCTGGGAGCTGTAGATCTAGATGAACTGCACTTCAACCGAATGCCGTCTCAGGTCTGGGGTAGAAGGAAGAGGCCTCTTATCACCAATGGCCATATAGGCCACAGCTGCTCAGTATAGGGCCCCTAGTATTCTCAGTGATCAAGGCCTCAGAACGCCTTGTTCGTTTGGCAAGCCGAGCTGCCCCCAAGGCAGGGCTGCTGCAGATATATTATGCTTCTTAGACAGAGGGTGTGCAGCGATCTTTATTACACAGTGATCTTTATGGAGTGTAGTAACCAAGTGGGCCTATAAACTATCCATATAATGTGTTGCTGGAATCAGCTTTACCGTTGTTCACAGTGTCAGGGGATAGCCCCTAGCCCCTCTTTGAGTTCATCCGGGGATCAAATATGACCAGTAGAGAAAGTTATAGCAGAGTGTTAGAGCGAGCTTACCCACTCGTCAGATGCCTCTGATGCAAGTTGTCAGGCTACCTTGTCTGTCTAGGTAGGCCTGTTAAAGATGGCGGCCGTTCGCGCCACAGCTGTGTTTGCACAGTTCAGGGCCCGATGTCGACCAGGAGAGTACCGGCGGGTACCCAGAGCCACCGCCGTCCTTCAAAGCAGCCTCTGTGTCCCCTATGTGACGAACCAGCCGATAATATGCATAGGTAATCTGGGCACCGTTGTTTTCAAAGGCCGGGCACTTCTGTTCCGGAACAGTCCCACGGAGGCCTGTCTGTCAAACGCAGAGCAGCGTTTTGTCCTTGGCTTTGTAAGCAACTCCGGAGCGGATCCCCGCCCCTCCGGAGTGCGTTTAGTACAGTGGGAGGCCGGAGGGCAAATAATTTCCAGAAGCTGGGCGTCTCGGCCTATCTCTCACCTCCTCTTCCTTGCTGGCTGTGGGTTCAGGTATAGCTGAAAATCACACTGTGAGGGAGAAATCCCCAAATAGAGTGTGTCCACACCTTGACCACTTCACGTTAGGTAGTTAGGGATAAGCTGGGTCACATAAAGTATATAAAAAATAAGTTTAAAGAAGTGTATAGTGGAGAGCTAATGACTAACACGTCCGCTCAGTTCGACAGCTGGCTCCGCCCCCCCCGACTTGTATCAATTTTGACGCAGCGTACCTATCGTTCAAATCGCCACCCTTAAGGTCGCGAATGCCATAGAAATCAATGGGAGTCTGAAAACACAGAAAGGTCATGTTCGATGCTGCAAGAGAATGAAGCCTATTAGATAATAAAATTAAATTAGAAACTTTATTAAAATTGTATACTCTTTTCGAAGACCAACAATATTATTTCTCCAAATTTGGCGCAAAGTATTGCTCCAAATTTGGTGCACTAGTAGATATAGAGATAAAAATGAAATACATAACATAATATAGCTAACTTGCACCATGTTTAAGGCATGTAATACAAGTCCCACTATCCACTTCGCACCAAATTTGATGCAATACTTTTCGCACCAAATTTTCACACAATACTCAAAAATAACCCACAAACTAGTGAAATTTCCCACCACTTTTGATTGGGAAATGCATAATCACACTATTTATAACATCAGCCAATCTGATTTAAATATACATTTTCTACTATCACTATCGAATCAAATTGCTGTATACTTGTGTCATTGATCACTCATCATAACTTGTAAGTGCTATTTGTTACATTGTGTATTATACTTTGAAAGTATGTATATGTGAAATTAGTATTAAAGTTAAACATTGATGATGACATTAGGACACACAGTGTAATATTTTAGACAATGATTTTAAAATTCGAATGATGTTTGATTCAATATAGTCAAATTGATAGCGCAAAGGGATAGTCTACATAACATTAAAGTGTCATGAATCAGATACAGCAGAAATTAAAATCATCTCTTTACTGTCGTGCTATTTTCAATGTTTTTCTTCCTTCTATTGAATTTCATTTTCATTAAGAAATGTAATTTTATATGCCAGCCCATTTTTTTTTACACCTGTGTAGGGGTGGTGTTTAAAACTACACTGCAATCAAGAGGGGTTATACAGGTGCAGAGGAAAAACTGGCCCAGCTCTTAAAATATCCATTGATTGCAAATAAATACATATGATACCCTGATTATATGCTATATTCGCAATTATTCCTGCTCAGAATAATAATACATTTACATTATATACATATAGTGGTATAAATAAACACAGAGATATGAAAGACAACATTGTTTAGAACAAAAAAAGGAATTTAGAGACATGTAAATATGTTTGCAAACGATTTCTGACATGCACACACACACACATATATATATATATAAGTATGTGCAAAGATATATGTACAAATTCAAGCATTAATAATCATTTAAAAAAAAAAAAAAAAACAAACATGAGATAGGCATATCATGATTTCTAGAAATACAAATACACATAAATTTATGTGAAAATATCATATATCAGTTTTTGGTATAACAAATACATAGAAAATAACCTTCTATGCGATATTATTGTTTGTTCAGGTATAAATATAACTATTTATTGGACATTAACAGATGAAAAAAAAGTTTAGCTTTAGAGAAATGTGCTTGTTCATGGACAGTAATAAAATGGTATAAATAAAGTTGGAAAAAACAGAATATCTGTGACATTGATGACTCTTATTTATCAACAGTCCGATGCTCATCGCTCCGTATTTGTCTGCCAAGTATTGTGATTCCAGCAAATGCGTAGAGATTGACGCAATGATAAATAGGCCAAATGGTCTACAAAACTGTGCACAGCATGCATAATAGACCCTAATTAGTTATCTAAAAAGCAGCACAAAGACTTCACTTTTTTTTTTTCAAGTCACCTGAAAGAATAATTGGATTTTTGAATGGCAAATGCATAATTATTTTCTTTTCCAGCCACTATAAGCGCTTTCACCAGCTATGGGCTAGATTATAAGTGTAATGCTAACTGTTGTGCACAAGCGATATTGGGTTTTGATTGACTTTTTTGCTCACAACAGAAATAACAAGCTTAATACGTGTTGAAGGTAAATGTGCTCGCTTAAACGGGATTGTATTTAATGCGTTGCTTGTAAAATATGCTAAATATATATTTTAAATAATTGTTATTAATTTTTTTAATAGTTTATATTTAATATTTCAATAATGCGCATTGCAGATAGCACTCCTTCATGTGTGCTAACCTGGCTGCGTTAGTCCTAAATTGCAAACCTCAATGTGCCTTACGCATATTTTACATTTCTATGTTCTACACATATTATTATTAAATATGTTTCTATATATATCTGATAGTACACATTACTTTACCCTTTGTTATGGTTCTTAAATATGCTTTTATGTTCTTTAGGGCAAATATATCACAATAATCCCTAAGAAACTGTTATATATCTATTAAAATATCTCTAATTTTTGTATTTGTTTTCTAGGCAAGAGAAACAATCAGCCTCCACCATCTGCTCATGTTACTGGTATGTATAATATAAAAGTTTGTCAAAGACTAGGAGTAGTAAGAAAGGGTTTATACTTGTCTTGGGCTTTGAGCAGGTAGATTCAATCTAGAGCAACAAAAAAAACCTTTCCAAGATTTGAGTGGGCACTAAGTACTGGTATTAGATAGTAAGAAGTAGTAAGGGACAATTTATACAAGGGTCTGGTTGTAGACGATAAGAAGTTATAAGGGGCATTTTATACAAGGGTTGGTTTGTAGACGATAAAAAGTAGAAAGGGGCAATTTATATTAGGGTTTGGTTGTAGACGATAAGAAGTAGTAAGGGGCAATTTATACTAGGGTTTGGTTGTAGATGATAAGAAGTAGTAAGGATCAATTTATACCAGGGTTGGGTTGTTGATGATAAGAAGTAGTAAGGGGCAATTTATACTAGGGTATGGTTGTAGATAATAATAAGTAGTAAGGGGCAATTTATACTAGGGTATGGTTGTAGACGATAAGAAGTAGTAAGGGGCAGTAAGTAAGAAGTAGTAAGGGGCAATTTATAATTTAGGGTTAGGCTGTAGACAATAAGAAGTAGTAAGGGGCAATTTATACCAGGCTTGGGTTGTAGATGATAAGAAGTAGTAAGGGGCAATTTATACTAGGGTTTGGTTGTAGACGATAAGCAGCAGTAAGGGGCAATTTATACCAGGGTTGGGTTGTAGACAATAAAAGTAGTAAGGGGCAATTTATACAAGGGTTTGAGTGTAAATGATAAGAAGTAGTAAGGGGCATGCAATTTATACCAGGGTTTGGTTGTAGACGATAAGAAGTAGTAAGGGGCAATTTATACTAGGGTTTGGTTGTAGACAATAAGCAGCAGTAAGGGGCAATTTATACCAGGGTTGGGTTGTATACGATAAAAGTAGTAAGGGGCTTTTGGGTTTGGTTGTAAATGATAAGAAGTAGTAAGGGGCATGCAATTTATACCAGGGTTTGGTTGTAGACGATAAGAAGTAGTAAGGGGCAATTTATACTAGGGGTTGGTTGTAGATGATAAGAAGTAGTAAGGGACAATTTATACTAGGGTTTGGTTGTAGATGATAAGAAGTAGTAAGGGGCAATTTATAGTAGGGTTTGGTTGAAGATGATAAGAAGTAGCAAGGGGCAATTTATACTAGGGTTTGGTTGTAGATGAAAATAAGTAGTAAGGAACAGGTTGTAACAGGATGTAATAGATAAGAAGTAGTAAGGGGTATGCTATGCTAATACTCGTCTTTGGGGGTAGAAGATAAGGATTATTAAGGGCAAGGAGCATTTTAAACAAGTGGGTTATTCAATTAAAAGGCTAATGTGATAGATCACAGGATGTAGTAAAGAGTTTCTTATACCTTTTACTTATACCATTAATAATATTGGGTGGTACAATTTAGGAAGTAGTAAGGAGATTTTAAAACCATTGCTAGGTTGTGTTGGTACAATACAAAGTAGCACAAAGCTTGTTGTACCATTCCTTGGCTTTGGTTGCAGTTATCATCTAGTAGAAAGTAATTAAGCTTGTTCTTCAATTACTAGATTGTGGTACTAGATGATAGGATGTAGTGAGGAGCATGTTATTTCACTACTAGGCTTTGGTAGTAGATGCTACTCGTATGGTGTTGGTTATATTCTTATTAGGTTTCTAGGAGGCATATTTTTCTGTGCAGGCATATTAAGGGAAAAAACATTAGTCTTATTATACCACTGGTGGATTGGAAAAAATATCTATTAACATTGGTGGATTTGGGGAGAATAGCTATCAATCAGATCCTGATTATTGCTTAACCCCTTAAATGCTGATGATGACACATTGCCTTCCTCCAGAAAAAATCCCAGAGAGGAGGGTGACAATGTGTCCTCATCCAGGGGGGTCCGCCTTCTAGTCAAGATATTCCTGGCACTGCAAGTGGTGAAGTAAATAAACTGCAGTTTGCTTTCTGATCACCATCTGGGGGCTTGAAAACCAGTAACATCACCACATGGGGTGTCTTTCCATAACAGGCAATCAGGCACCCCCTGCTGAATATCCTGGTTGTGAGTTGGGGGGAGGGTTTTAAAAGTACATATTTTAGCCCCCAGACTATATACAGTGATGACAAGAGACCCCTCATTTGAATTGGAAGTCTCTTAGCATGCGGGTTATTATTATTAAAAAAGGTGGTCACCTGCCCCACTAGAAAACAGGAGATTTTTTTGTGGTGGGGATGAGGGCTATAATAAACCTCTCTAACTTACCTTCTGATTTAATTAGAGGGTTATGAGACCACTCATGTAAAAGAGGAAATTTCCCTCTTTTAAATAAGAGGTCACACTCCCATTAGTTCTCAGGTGAACAGAGTGGTAATGGTGATCATCTGGCCTAAGTGCATGCCTGTGCAGTGCTTTAAGAGCCATAAAACATAGAGGGACATGAGATCTCAGTTTGGAAAAACGGGACCTGTCCCTTTCCCCTAAAGATAGAATACATAATATACACACATAATAGCGCTCCACTTGTAATATATCTCTATATCAATAATACAATTATATGTATTAGTTTATTTTGAGGTAAATAGATTTTTTGATCTCAGTGTTTCTCATTGTATGGAATCAGTGATGTTATCTTCTTCATCCAACCACTTCACAACTTTACTGGCAGTCATAATCTCTTCTAATATATCTTTTTTATCTTGCAATAGATGACTGACTTAGAAATCAGCCCTCCAAAATTTCTATGTCTTTATAACCTCTTCTTTCTCCAGTCCTTTATCTTTTACTTTTACTCATCAATTTATTTTAAAACAACCTCATTTTCAGAAACTTTTGTTATCACACACTTTCCTGACCACTAAACCACAAACTCTGCAAACACATTACACAATACAAGAGCATTCTGCTAAACAATATTATAAGAAAGACTGCTATAAGAATTAATTTACTGCAGGAATTTACAACTTTAACCTGTTTAATTTTATATTACCCATAATGCTAAGCAAATGACTCTACTATTATACTTACTATATTGTTCATGGTTATAATTCAGCCGTAACATCTCAAAATGTATATTAAGCTGCAATTTAATTTATGAAGAAGACTAAGGAACCGATGATCAAAAACTCACCGGCATGCAGGGAAATCATGCAGCATCTTTAGTGGGGGGGGGGGGTTTAGCATTACATTTATTTCAAGTGTCTCTCCTTCAAATTCAGAACCCAACACAGTGAGATAAATATCTCTCAAGCCTTAAATTTGTTTGAGGAACATCAAGTTACTGAAGAGATATATTAGATAATCTTGTCAGTACAGAAAGCTTTAAAGAATTGGACCCTAAATCTTCTTCTATCCTAGAATTGGACCTAAATCTTCTTAGAATATGAAGGCTCTGTAAGGTCTTTGTTTATTAAAAGGGATATGGAAGCCAGCTTTAAGCTTTTGTGATTCAGATAAAAGGGCCGATTTATCAAAGTCTGCCGGACATGATAAGCTGTAGCGTATCATGTCCACCAGACATCGCTGAATGCTGACAGCATACGCTGTCGTCATTTAACATTGCACAAGCAGTTCTAGTGAACCGCTTGTGCAATGCCGCCCCCTGCAGATTCACCGCTAGCAGGGGGTGTCACTCGGGCAGATTGATTGATGTCCGCAGCCTCAGAGGCGGCGGTCCAGTTAAGGAGCAGTGGTCTTAAGACTGCTGCTTCATAACTGCTGTTTACAGCGAGCCTAAGGGCTTGCGCGGGAAGAGGGGCATCAGGGACCCTTTATAAATTGGTCCCAAAGAGTACAATTCTAAAAACATTCCAAATTATGTTATTATCAAATTAGATTAATGTACCCTAGTGAGCATGTAAGTACTGTATGTATTTGTATTTGAATCAATATTTATAGCAATGCTATCCATATAGCGTCACAAAACCTGCACACTCTTGAGCATTTTTTGGTATGCTCTCATTAAAAGGAATCAAAATTTAGCAGAGAGAAATAAGTACATTTGAAAAGGTAAATAAATAGGAAAGATTGTATTTAATTGTATACTGTTTCTTAAAGGGACACTAAACATTAAATACATTTCTTGCACCTCCCTCTAATTATGGGTGCCACCATTATGGAACCTAGGTTACACTGCAGGTATGTAATGGTCAGCACTGGAATGCAATGAAAGACAGATTTTAACATGGTGGCACCAATGACTAGAGGGGGGAGAATAACCTCAATAATATGCTTATAAAGGGCCAGATAACAAGTGGAGCGCAAATGTTTGCGCCTGAGCAATAAGGGGTTTATCACAGGGTGTTGCGCTCTTCGGGCTTACCGCTGGTATTACAAGTTAAAAGTAAACACAATTGCTTGAGCGTAATCTTGATTTACGCTAGAATGATTACCATGACTTCAGAGCTCTGGTTAACTGTTTTGTGAAACATAACGGTTGCACAAAGCACATCAAACATACATTTCAAAGTATAATTACACTCATAACACTATCTATTAAAAAAAAAAGTAAAAATATATTACATACAAACGTTATAAAGGCTCCCAGTTATGAGATCTCAGGTGTTAAAAAAAAAAAAAAGTCAGGCAAATGGCTTTAACTTTGAGATACATACATATACATCTTTTAAGATAGATATATTTGTATATATTTATATATGTGTACATATGTATATATGTATTTATATGTGAATATATGTATTTACAGACGTATATATGTATTTAAACACATAAATACATATGCATACATTTTTATATATATATATATATATATATATATATATATATATATATATATATATATATATATATATATATATATATATATATATATGTGTGCATTGGAACCCTTTGCAGCTAAGTAGATGAAAACATGTAAAAGCATATTTATGCAATATTCATATTTATAAAAGTGCTATAATGTTTATTTACTGTAAATATTTCACATTCCAATGTTCTTCACATAGCAGAATATGTTATTTGTATTTCTAAATAGATACTCCTATATATATATATATATATATATATATATACCTATATATAATCATATATACAATATATATAAATATATATATATATATATATATATATATATATATATATATATATATACTGTATATATATAGGTATAGATATATATTTTACCAAAAAAGCATCAAATAAATGTGGAAATATGTATTTATGAATAAATATAACATATTCTGTTATTTGAAGAACATTAGAATGTGAAATATTCATATTTTCATGTCGGGAGCGGAAGTGTTAATTTGTGTTCCACTTGTAATCTGGCCCAAACTGTATTTAGGGCTAGATTACAAGTGGAGCACTAAATGATTGCGTGCCCGCAAATGGGCAAATTTTACCTTTTGCTGGTGCGGAATACTTAACCAGCCATTACAAGTGGCTGGTTATTGCTACAGAGAGCTGGAGGTAGCAATAAGTGCTCAGAAAATTAACCAGAGATCCGATCTCTGGTTAATTTTCTAATAGTGCCCCAAATGCCCTCAAAATAGAATGCATTATAATTTTTGGGGTCTAAAGTTGGTGGAAGTGGGATGCTAGAAAAAAAACGGCTTAGAAAAGTGCCTTTACATTGCAGTCTATGGGAACTGTGTGTTCCCAATAAATTAATATGTATATACATATATAAATATATATTTATGTGTTTGTGTGTGTATATACACATATTTACACATAAATATATATGAATATCAGCATATACATATATATTTATATTTGCTGGCCATCGCTGCGGGGAACCCCCTTTGCTGCGCGAGGTTCTAAAGCCATCTCTGACGGCATCAGAACGAGGCTCCCATTGGAGCCTTTGTAAGCGCGCTCTCATGAGCGCAATGCTGTTAACTTGTAATACCAGTGCACATTAGCATGCAATGGTATTACAAAGTAGAGCGCTTATATCGCTTTCTTGCAAGCGATATTTAGCGCTCCACTTGTAATCTGGCCCTTAGTGTTTATTGTCCCTCTAATTCAAAAAGTTTTATTTTGCCTTGCATATCATATTAAACATCAATGAAATGTGTTTACACATATTGCACAAAATAATATGCAATTTCTGAATTCCCTATTCTGTTATATAAACGTATAGACAATTTCAGTGAATGTTTACTATTCATTATGTACATTTCTCACAGTAACCCACATTTTTTCACCTTTCCTTCTAATTACAGGTACAGAGATCACAGGGTTATACCCAGAGAAACCTCTTCAGTGGGAGTCCCATTTTGGCCTCTCATTCCTCCACCAAGTAGAATACCTGGATGGATCTATACTCTGCAATAAAACTGGACTATATTTTGTATACTCCAAACTGCAGCTGGGTTATTCAAACTGTTCATTAAAAAGTCAATCCTTGTTCTACTCTCATCAGGTCTATAAGAAAAATGTGAACATCAAGGAGGAAACAATACTTATGGAAAACAAAATGAAATTCTGTGATAACAATAGGAACTCTTTATGGAGAGGCTCAAGCTTCCTAGGGGGTAACATTGAGATCCAGCAGGGAGATGAGGTGTATGTCAGGATGTCTCAGAAACAGCTCATACGTGTAAAAGACGGTACCCTAACTTTTTTTGGACTCTTTATGATCTAAAGAGGTTGCATGATCAACCAAAAATATAGAAGTGTATTATTTCCTTTTATTGAGCATAGCCTATCCCTAAATATACTAGTTCATTAAACTATCAATTTTATGAAAGGATCCATAGATCTAGAAGCCTACTATTTCCATAAAATTTAATCTAGAGAAATAAGCAAAAAGAAAACCTCCAGAACTCAAATTAAGTAATATGAAAATGGGAAGCATTCAATGAAATGGGAGAAAATTATTTCTAGGTAGCCATGCCTACAAATAGGAAAATAACCTACTTCCAATGGAAGAAATACAAAGATATGAACTGCTTTCAATGACAGAAGTATTTCCAAAGATAAGAGCCTTCCAAATCAACTTAATGTGACTCATTTCAAATCAAAAGCTATTCAAAGTCATTAGAAGAACTGTGCATACAACTTTCACTGGATTTTCAATTTGAATCCAGTTTTAATCCCTACAGAAAACTCATGATAACCTTTTATCACTTATTTTTCAAAGTGTCTTCATGGTGTATTAAATGGAAATGTAATGCTCTATTAGAGAATTGTATTACTGTGCTACTGCTTCATGTGTCTATGTGTTTAACTCCTGCAAAGTGGTTAAACACATTGTTAAATTCAGTTTCAGTAGAGCAATGCACTACTGGGAGTTAGCTGAACACATCTGGTGAGACAGCAGTGACAAGAGGCGTGTGTGTATATCCACCAACCACCATCCAGCACCCAGTAGGGACCCTTAGCCTATCTAGGTATGCTTTTCAAAAGAGGATACCAAGAGAACAAAGTAAAGTTGATGATATAACTAAGTTGAAAAGTATCTTAAATTTGCATGCTCTATCTGAACCATGAAAGTTTATTTATTTTTACTTTTTAATGAAGCAGCTTTGTCCTCTTAAAAATCATTTTTGCATATTGATTACTCCAACTTTTTTTACTTTTTGTGCTTAATTAATTTTTATTCAAATGAGCACAATGATTTCCTGATTCATTATGATAATGAATAAAAATATAGGTCAAACCTAATTTTTACACTATTAAACTAGTAAACCAGGGCTTGACAAACCCAGGAGCCACTGGCTCTTAACCTTTTGGGTTAATCTTCATGGATCTATATACAACTACCACTGTCTGGCTCTTAAACATATGTCTGGCTCCTAAATATTCTTACTGGCTCCTAAATTGTAAACAGATTTGTTGACCCCTGTAGTAAACAACTTTAAAAAAAAATCATCAGAATTGTCATTTATAGTTGCGATAAAGAGTTTACATATTTAAAAATGTTAAATTATAAAATTACTCAACATTATCAAATGCCCTATGTATTCATTATGAGTTTAATTAATCATTTTCATTAAATATATATTTTAAGTATTTAAAAGCGTTTATTAATATTGCCTCTGTATATTACTGTCTGTCTGCCCAAACCTTTGGTATATTTTGTTTTAAACATTTTAAGGATTATCCAATGAAAGACTTACCAATCATGCTGTTTCAGCCTTTTGTGCACATGCGATTGCGTAATTCTCCACACCTGGGTTTCCTCTTGTGTTTAATATGCGCATGCAAATGTGACTTAGAATCAAACATTTAAAGAAAGAGATTGCTACACACTATGAGGCCCATTTATCAAGCTCTGTATGTAGTGGGTGGGCCCAAGTTTCTGGCGAGTCTGAAGACTGCTGCTCCATAACACTGTCCTCCTGCTCTAAGCAGGCGGACAGGAATCGCCAGAATTCAACCCGATTGAGTACGATCGGGTTGATTGACACCCCCCTGCTGGCAGCTCTTGTGATCTGCTGGTGCAATGCTGAATACGGAGAGCGTATTGCTCTCCACATTCAGCGAGGTCTTGTGGACCTGATCCGCACTGTCGGATCAGGTCCGCAAGACCTTTGTTAAATAGGCCTCTATTTGTAGATGTTGGGGTCCTGATCTCACTTTTCCTGCAGATTCCCTTAGCTGTACAGGATATTACATTCTTAACATATATACATATGTACAAGAACCTATATATATGTAAATGTGTGCCCTCTCCACTTAAAGGGACATAATACTCATATGCTAAATCACTTGAAACTGATGCAGTATAACTGTAAAAAGCTGACAGGAAAATATCACCTGAGCACCTCTATGTAAAAAAGGAAGATATTTTACCTCACAATTTCCTCAGCTCAGCAGAGTAAGTTCTGTATAAAAAGTTATACTCAGCTGCTCCCAGCTGCAGGTAAAAAAATAAAAAAAAAATGAAGAAATGAACAGCAGCCAATCAGCATCAGCAGTGCTGAGGTCATGAACTCTTACTGTGATCTCATGAGATTTGACTTAACTCTCATGAGATTTCATAGTAAGCTTCCTTTACCTGATTGGTGAAATAATATGAGAGTGCACAATGCTCATCCCTTCAGATGTCCCAGGACAGACACACTAAAATGCTGCTTATAAATCCTTTACAATGGGAGGTGGCTACTGAGGAACTTTTGAGGTAAAATATCTTTCTTTTTTACATAGAGATGTTCAGGAGATATTTTCTAGTCAGCTTTTTACAGCTATGCTGCATCACTTTCAAGTGTTTAAACATTTGGGTATTATGGCTCTTTAATACGGCCTATAGAACAATGATGAATACAGCTTTAATGAATCAATATCATGTCTGTTAATACCCGTCTACAATATCTCCTGTGGCCATTTTAGAGTTTCTTGCACATGTGCAAGAAAACAGGCTGTGTACCAGGGCCAGACTGGGAATAAAAAGCAGCCTTGGAAAAATATGAAGAGTATCCCTATATTCTGTCAGTCGGTAGAGTGCACATGCCCCATTTTTCTCAAAGGGGATTATTGGGATACTGCTTCCCCAATAATTTTTTCAGAATTAAATTATTAAACTTTGCATTAAATAAAATGCCAGATTGTTGTTATATAGGCGCCCTACAACCCAATTGCACCCATTAATCACCCCTTTAAATTGTAGCTTTCCAGCCCCAGCTGCTGCAGCCCACCGGGAAATCTCCAGATATCCTGGTAGGCCAATCCGGCCCTGCTGTTTCCCACTAGTCTTTGAATAATTGCTAAGATGTCCAAACTGCCATTCTGCGGGTTTATCAAGTACCTTGAGGTGTTGAATTTGAAAAGTCAAAACTGGTCTCAAAAAGGGGTTGAAAAGTCTCTTAAAAATGGATTGTGATTGGCGGGAACTTTTTGTCCCCATAGTAAAAGTAGGGCTTTTAACGAGGAGTCGAAAAAGTAAATACCAAAAAATGGCCATAAACAGACTATTGGTATTGCATTAAATTGAAAAGTGGTCTGTTCTGCCAAAAAAAAAAATAGCAGAAAAAATCCTCAATCTATAGATTGTGATCGACCCCTATGTGTTTAATTTGCAGGGGTTACACATATAGGTACAGGCAGGCAACAGTGCAATATGAAAATGCACAAATGCATTAGACCATATTCTTATTGCAATGTTATGTCCCTTTAACATTAGGCTAAACTTCAATACAGGAAAAAACCTGGGGGCTGATTTACTATGCAGCGTATGCTGCTGTTTCTGCGCAAGACTTAAGGCTTGCCAGAAACAAGAGTTAAGATGCAGCAGTCCTAAGACCGCTGTTCCTTAACTCGTACGGCACCTCTGAGGTGGCAGACAGCAATCATCCCGATCGTATCCGATCGGGATGATTGACACCCCCTGCTAGTAGCTGATTGGCCGCGAATGTGCAGGGGGCGGCATTGCACAATAATTTCACTAGAAATGCTTGTGCAATGATAAATGTCGACAGCATATTCATAAATCAGCCCCTTTGAAATTGTTATATAAAATGATTTATTATTCATGGTAAAAAATTAGTAACTTTGTAGCATACTTTATTTATTTTGTCACCCTTTTCTCTAATTCTAGTCTGAAAATTTGGGATTTTACAGCCTTGAAAACTGAAAGAGCACATGACTGGTTTCAAAAGTCTAACCCTGACACATATATCTCCCTTATTTGCATTTTACTTTATCTATTCTGCTGATGACAAACAATGGAGATTTTGTTAACATAATGACAGTGGCAAGCCCTGTTGTCTCCACACTCAAGTCCAGATTGACTCATCGAATAAGCATATTGGTGGGTGGAGCTTGAACATTGAAAAGCAATTGAAGCAAACAAGGTGTTAATCTATTCTAATAACATTCAGATTCTACTGGTATGTTAATCTACTGGAACACGGCACAACAATTTTCTAATTACATTTTGCCTTGAATATAATGATGCCCCTCTTTTTCTGCCTTTCATCCTGTCACCCCTTCAGGCTGACTCATAGCACTGTATTGCTCTGTCATTCTTTTCTTTCCATCTCTGTCATTTTCTTGTCTGTCATTTACCACAAAACAAAGTAAAAGTTATATCAAGAAATGAAAAAGAATAACCGCATGAGGATGGCAGTGACTTATACATTTGCAGACACCTACACATTCAGCTGGTTACTCCGGCTTCCTCCTGTGTGCTCAGATATGTGATTAAAAAGTCAGTTATAAAGGACTTTTTAAACTAATTTAATCCCCATAAAATAATGAAAACATTGCAAGATGCATTGTTTATTTACTTTAATTCCTTTTGTTTTATGAAAACCTTGTTTTTGCTTTAAAATTGTTTGTCTGACACTGACTTCAAAGACCAAAAAGCAAATTAGGTAACTTAAAGAGACACTAGACTATAAAATGTGTTATCCGCTTAATGTGTTGCAGATGTCTTGTTATGTCTCCTGCACATTATTAAATGGATGGGACATTGTTCCTTTATGCTTATTTTTGAGTTTGCAATAGCTGGTGTTGCTCATTAAAGCAATCACCTGTTTTTCTCAAGGATATGCTTATAAAAAATGTGCTGAGCCTTCAGGTAAAGCAGACCTGCTAGTGTTTTCTTTTTATAAAAACACAGGCTAATAATAAGGTATTGAAATTCTAATTATGGCTGGGGAGTTTGATAAACACAACCAGCGCAGCTATGTCAGATACAAAAATTTCTCTCTAACCTACTCCCCAATGGGAGATTAAAAAATTAGTGCTAATTTCTCCTGTTTACATAGCTTTTCAATATATCCTTACAGGTGAAAAACAGCTATTTCAAATAAAATAAATATAAAGGAGTGCAATGCCCCTTTTACTGTGTTAAATATGCTGCAAATTATTTGCCTGAGCTAGCTACATTTCTTATCCCATTCGTTCTCTTGCTTTATTCTTCTTTATTTAAAAAGCAGGAATTTAAAGCTGAGGAGCTGGCCCATTTTAGGTTCAGCACCCTGGATAGTGCTTGCTTATTGGTGGCTACATTTAGCAAACCAATAAGCAAGCGTAACCCAGGTTCTAAACCAAAAATGGCCCTGCTCTTAAGCTTTATATTCCTGCTTTTTAAATAAAGATAGCAAGAGAATGAAGAAAAATTGATAATAGGAGTAAATTAGAAAGTTGCTTAAAACTGCATGCTCTACCTGCATCATTAAAGAAATTTTTTTGGGTTTAGTGTCCCTTTAAATTAATTTTGTCCATTGATCTAAAGCAACCACTATGTAGCAAATAAAGCTGTGTTATGTAATTTAGAACATACTTAAAAGGGACATGAAATTCAAAATTATTAAACCCCTGAGCAGCCTTGGTGACAGGCTCAAAGGGAAACTTACTGGCACCAAATACAACTTACTCGCCCATTTTTGCTTTTAAAGGGACATAAAACAAGTTGGGATAGAGACAAAATATAATAATATGTACTTTAATTACTTTACCTGCAAATTTATACTGCAGTGCCTCACCATTAACCCTTTCTTTTTAGTTTCTGAATTGTAAAGCTCTAACTCCCCCCACTCATTTCCTGCTATGGCTGTATCTATATCTATTGTTGCTTTGGTAGAATGCAAAATTGCACAGTGATTATCTGATGGAGCATGCCTAGAAGCTGTGAACTCAGTTGAAATACGATGTCTAAACACTGATAAGGGGGGTGGAGTAGACTGCTCCAGACAGCATGGCTATTTCAGAATTTTTGCTTATTTTTGAAAATTATTTTAAAATACTTGCCAGCAATTTTTAAACAATTTTTTATGCAAACTATTTTTACTTAATTAGCCCTTTTAGGATATGCACAGATCTCAACATGTTTTATGGCACTTTAAATATTACTGTGTGCTTGCTAGTGAGTGCCAGGTTTTCTGTGTGCTGTGTTAATAATTTTTGTAAGTTTCCCTTTGCAGTGTCTAACGTGTGGCATTCAAGCATGGAATGTGGTTGATATTACAATATATCCAAATTATACCTATTTTGTAACATGATCTTCTTTATGTAATTTACGCTGTGAACACAGCTTATAACATCCGATCACCAGACCTACAGTTAACCTCAATCTCATAACAGTATCTTCAGACTTAAAGGGACACTCAATCAAAATTAAACTTTCGTTATTCAGATAGAGCATGCCATTTTAAACAACTTTTCAAATTACTTCCATTAACTAAATGTGCACAGTCTTTTTATATTTAAACTTTTTGAGTCACCAGCTCCTACTGAGCATGTGCAAAAATAAGTGTGTATGCATTTGTGAATGGCTGTCACATGGTACGCGTATGCATTTGTGATTGGCTGATGGCTGTCACATGGCACAGGGGGAGTGGAAAAAGACATAACTTTTAAAATTATCAGAAAAAAAATCTACTACTCATTTGAAGTTAAGACTAAGTGCTATTGCATTGTCTTGTTATCTTGCATTTGTTGATTATGTAAATCTACTGTGTTGACTGGTCCTTTAAGGCTGTGCAAGACACTGCAAGCGGAGCAGCGCGCAGCGTGTAGATGCGACTGTGAGCGCTCAGTGTGTCCTGCCTTTTCATCTCTGAGCACTCTGCTGCGTCAGGTCGCGTAGCTGAGCGGTCAGAGATGAAATATCTGAACTTCAGAAGTGATGCGACGCGAAGCAGCTGTTTCGCCTCACGCTGCATCGCTTGCAGTGTGTCACAGCCTTTATACATTAACGCTGATTATACATCAATATCAGTGTATCTTCTCAGATCGGTGGTAACAGTGTATCTATGTATGAACACTGAATATATATTAATATCACTGTATCTGTTTAGACCTATGATAATAGTGTATAACATAGCTGAATGAGATACTTTGTGTGATAGAATAATTTGTTTAACCACAATACCCTATATTCTAACTACCATCAGCATATAATAAGTGGTTATATCTACTCTGAGAGATGTATTTACTTAACTTGTGGGCAATAATGATTTTACATAACTGATAGTCAGTACTGGATTAATATCAGTGGATCATAATTTCCTTATATTTTATTGGGGCAATAATTTTTTTGGATCAGCCTTTCCCAGACCTAAGCTGCTTATTATTAAACCATTATACCATTATTTTATCCGGGTTTATATAATTGAGGTATAGCAACTTCTAGCATTTTAGTTTTAACCAACCCATTTTTTAACACTATTGTCTTATGACGCACATGCACATATGTCATAGCATGTTCTATTGGGTCTCGTATAAGTGCTTATAAGTATCAACCTTTTTGTTCAGTTTCTGTAACAGATATTGGTAAATGTTAAACATTTGATACACAGCACCTTCTAAATCATTGTTACTGTGTTATAGGGCCAGTTAAACTAAAACAGAACGGTATCAGACCCTAACACAATAGAAGTGGTGCCATCAATTTTCCCTTTTCAAAAAGTTTCCTTTTGGGCCTGTCACCCAGGCTGCTCATGGATCAACTGCCTGGGTTGCTGGGATCTATAAGTATTCAGGGTTGTGGGGTCCAGTCTGAGCGGCCTATCTATCAAGCTCCGAAAAAAGCTTGACGGCCCGTGTTTCTGGCGAGTCTTCAGACTCGCCAGAAACAGCAGTTATGAAGCAGCGGTCACAAAGACCCCTGCTCCATAACCCTGTCTGCCTGCTCTGAGCAGGCGGACAGGAATCGCAACAATTCAACGCGATCGAGTACGATCGGGTTGATTGACACCCCCTGCTGGCGGCCCATTGGCCGCGAGTATGCAGGGGGCAGCGTTGCACCAGCAGCTCTTGTGAGCTGCTGGTGCAATGTTAAATGAGGAGAGCATATTGATATCCGCATTCAGCGATGTCTTGCGGACCTGATCCGCACTGTCGGATCAGGTCCGCAAGACATTTCTTAAATATGCCTCTGAGAGTGTGGTCCGTTTATGTGTTTTGTATTTACTTAAAGGACCAGTACACTCAATGAAAAAGCACTCATTATCAGTAATAGTGCAGTATCAAGTAAATGATTAGTGAACAGTGAATCCTTTTTACATATTTTTAACTTTTTATTCCATTTCTTTGCTCTGCAGCTCGACAACCCTGGAACACCCAGATTAAAGGGCTGTACTTACAAGCTCTCTTACCCCACCCCGTGACCTATCAAATTCTTTTAGTTAATTTTATTTGAAGTAGTTTCTTTCTGCAAAAAGCATGCGCAATTGTCAGAGGAGCGCGCCCTCTAAGTCAATGGTGCCTGCGCACGCTTGTCAGTTATAATGAGGGACAAGGGATATAGGGGGCTTGTCAGATATAGTGAGGGAGAAGGGATATAGGGGGCTTGAAAGATATAGTGAGGGACAAGGGATATAGGGGGCTTGTCAGATATAGTGAGGGACAAGGGATATTGGGGGCTTGTCAGATATAGTGAGGGACAAGGGATATAGGGGGCTTGTCAGATATAGTGAGGGACAAGGGATATAGGGCACTTGTCAGATATAGTGAGGGACAAGGGATATAGGGGGCTTGTCAGATATAGTGAGGGACAAGGGATATAGGGGGCTTGTCAGATATAGTGAGGGACAAGGGATATAGGGGGCTTGTCAGATATAGTGAGGGGCAAGGGATATAGGGGGCTTGTCAGATATAAAGAGGAACCTCCATCACATTTATACAAATGTATTTAATCCACCAACCTCCAAGTGGCCACCATCTGTCTCATGAAGGGCTGGATGTCCTTCTGGACACACTTAAAGTAAGAGCACTGGGGTAAATAGCTATCCTCCACCGTAAGCAGATTTTGAAGGACTTGCTCATCAAAGAGCAGCGCTGGGACAGTCTGAGCCTGGCCGACAGTGCACATCTCGTAAAACACAGCAGCTCCATGCTGCCCTTGTTGCCCGCTGCGGCTGCTCTTTTTATCCCCCACTAGTACCAGTTCATCTTCATCTGACCTGTAGTAGCGGTTGGTCATCATCTGACCGGCCATAAAAATATCTTGAATGCAGGTCAGATGATGACAAACCTCTACTACAAGCGTGCACCAGCAGTGAAACAAAAAATATACCTGCTGATATTACATATTTCACATTCCAATATTCTTCATTCACAGAAAAAATGTTATTTTTATTGTAAATACATATATATATATATATATATATATAAAGGTGAAGGGTTCTCTTCACCTTTAAAAGTTTGCCATTTTTGTATTGTTGCTTGTCAGAGGAAGGGACAGTTTAGTGTCCCGAAACGTCACAAATAAATACTTTTTGTTTGCACAGATGACCAAAGTCCAGTGAGTGCTTATTTACTATTGAATCTTTATATATATATATATATATATATATATATATATATATATATATATATATATATATATATATATATATATATATATATATATATATATATAAACCTATACCTGTATATCTATTCCGTTACATAGGTATAGATATATATTTTACATTAACATCAGATATATACAGAAATATACTGTATATTTAATAATAAAAATTAAAAAAAATTTGATGTGAAGAATATAAGAATGTAAAATATACATAAGGATGTGGTAATCATTCTAGCGTAAATCGCGTTTGCGATCATGCAATTGCGTTTACTTTTAACTTCTACTACGGACATAAAACCCGACAAAAGCAATCACCCGCTATAAACCCCTTATCGCTCCCACATAACTGTTATTGCTCCACCCATAATCTGGCCCATACTGTGTACTGTTGCACATGCTCAGTAGGAGCAGGAGCCTCAGAAAATGTGCATATAAAAATAATGTCCATGTTTTGGAAGAATTTTAGAAATATTAGAAAGTTTTCTTAAATTGCATGCTCTATCTGAATCATGAAACTTTAATTTTGTCTTTAGTAGCCCAATAAAGCAGCAGAGGTCCTCTGCAATTATATCTGTGGGCAGTGGAGCATTGACTGTCCACCAGTGGTTGATATATGTGGCCCTAATTGTCAACTAAGATTTTTTTGTGACAAACTAAAATTGAATGTGATCATAATGAATTTGGATATAAATGGTACAATGATTGTTCAATTATAACAATTATGTTTAATTAGTATATACAGCATATTCTTTCTTTCTTTTCTTTCTTTTCTTTCTTTTCTTTCTTTTCTTTCTTTTCTTTCTTTTCTTTCTTTCTTTCTTTCTTTCTTTCTTTTTTTCTTTCTGTCTTTCTTCCCTTCTTTCTTTCGATCTATTTTTCTTTCTTTTTTTCTTTCCTTCATTTCTATCTTTCTTTCCTTCATTTCTATCTTTCTTTCATTCTTTTTTCTTTCTTTCTTTCTTTCTTTCTTTCTTTCTTTCTTTCTTTCTTTCTTTCTTTCTTTCTTTCTTTCTTTCTTTCTATCTATCAACTATCTTTCCTTCATTTCTATCTTTCTTTCCTTCATTTCTATCTTTCTTTCATTCTTTTTTCTTTCTTTCTTTCTTTCTTTCTTTCTTTCTTTCTTTCTTTCTTTCTATCTATCTATCTATCTTTCTTTCCTTCATTTCTATCTTTCTTTCCTTCATTTCTATCTTCCGTTCCTTCATTTCTATCTTACCTTATTTCATTCTTTCTTTCTTTCTTTCTTTCTTTCTTTCTTTCTTTCTTTCTTTCTTTCTTTCTTTCTTTCTTTCTTTCTTTCTTTCTTTCTTTCAAGCATTGTGGTTGGGTTTTTAAAGTTATTATGTTTAATGGTTGTTGTTAATTTTGCAGACTTTACATTCCCATAATGGTGTCAATTGTCTTTATTGAGGTTGGTTAGTGTAGGATGACTTGACATTGTGGGGTTCACCATTTCATATTTTCTAAAGGTTTATGTCTTGCCACATATATATCAGCTGTTTGTTTGGCTCCTGACATATTTTTCAGCATAGGAACAATCACAATCTAAACAATAGCATCATTTTTTATTGGAAAACATTGGTTTGGATAACGGTAAAGGGCTAGATTACAGGTGGAGCACTACAAATTAAAAGTAAAAATATTTCACACAAGTGCTAACCCGAGTCGCTCAAAAAGCCGAACTCAAAAGTGGAAAAAAACCTAGCACCCAACAAGTTGCACAAACCCAATCGTGTTTAACTTAAGTGTGCTAACCCGACATGAAATATAAATATTTCACATTCCAATGTTTTTCACATAGCAGGATATCTTCTATTTATTCTTAAACCACCATTAGATTAGGCCACCATTAGATTTGTTGTTTTAGCACAGTTTTAATGACCATCCATATTTATTTTTCGTTCTCTTTATTAAGATACAAACAGAAAATACAGGAAATATTTAGACAAAATATAAACACATCTTGAACTCTTGTCCTGAAGTTTTCTGAAGTAATCTTCTGGTATATTATTCCAGGCTTCTTTCAGCAGAGGGCAAACTGGCCTGGAAGGATATAGTTCGGCGGAAATTCTGGCACGAGGCTTTCCAGTTCGAACAAGACTACCAGGGGAAGTCCCTTCCTACTCCAGAGCAGCAATACTGGCTTCAGATGGATTTACAAATGCCATTCCTGGGAAAGCAGCCCTGGGAGGAATGCATTGCCAAATTGGACGGATTGGTCCAGACAGAGATGGAGGTGGATGAAGGGTACCGGGCACTGCGGTGGTATGCGGCCCAGGTGTGTCCGGAGATGGAGACGGATGATCCTACAGAGGGCTATGACTATGGTGGCCCAGGATTGCTATTTGAAAGTCTCACACAGGACCCTAACTGCGGGAGTACAGCAGAGTGGCATCAGGAGGACATACTGGAACACAGAGAGTTGAGACTGAACCTTACAGAAGTACCCGGACTGAGAGACGATCTTTATTACCTAGCTGCCCATGAGTTGGAGCTAGAAAGGGCATATAAAAGGCTGTTAGATCTCGTTCAGCAGCATGCCTCAGAGCCTGAAGAGGGCTATGGTGCAGCGATCAGGGATCTATTGGACTTTTCCTCAGAGGAGTGGTAACTGGTAATGAGCTACCCTGAGCTGCTAGACCATGATCAGCAGCCTGGCCCTAAGCTTGCCACACTAGTAGAAGAGCTGGCAATAGGGCAGGGCACCAATGGCCTCTGTCCAACACCTGTGATATCTCTGGAGTCCCAGGGAGAGGAGGTAGCTGAACTCTCTCCACAGCAGCAGAGTCAGGTCCAGGGAGAGGAGGTAGCTGACCTTTCTCCCCAGCAGCAGAGCGGTTTCCAAGGAGAGGAGGTAGCTAACCTCTCTCCACAGTGGCAGAGTGGTTTTCAGGTAGAGGAGGTAGCCAACCTCTCTCCCCAGAGGCAGAACCAGTTCCAGGGAGAGGAGGTAGCTGACCTCTCTCCCCAGCGGCAGAGCGGTTTCCAGGGAGAGGATGTAGCCGGCCTCTCCCCACAGCAGGAGAGTCAGTTCCAGGGAGAGGAGGTAGCCAACCTCTCTCCACAGTGGCAGAGCGGTTTTCAGGGAGAGGAGGTAGCCAACCTCTCTCCCCAGTGGCAGAACCAGTTCCAGGGAGAGGAGGTAGCTGACCTCTCTCCACAGCAGCAGAGTCAGTTCCAGGGAGAGGAGGTAGCTGACCTCTCTCCACAGCAGCAGAGTCAGTTCCAGGGAGAGGAGGTAGCTGACCTATCTCCCCAACGGCAGAGCGGTTTTCTGGGAGAGGATGTAGCCGACCTCTCTCCACAGCAGCAGAGTCAGTTCCAGGGAGAGGAGGTAGCTAGCCTCTCTCCCCAGCAACAAAGCAGGGACCAGGGAGAGGAAGCAGCCCACCTCTCTCCCCAGCAGCTTAGCATGTTCCAGAAAGAGGAGATCAGCATTCTCACTCCCCAGTAGCAGTGGCCAAAAACAAAAATGGAAGAAAGTTTTGGGCTGGGCCATCCGACTAACACAGGTACAAACCAGTGGGTGGTCTGGTACCTGGTTAGTCTACCCCAGGGGGGGAAGAAATGTAACAGAAGCTTCCGTTACTTTTGTACTTGGAGAGGAATGCAGGCCAGCCTCCTCCCCACTGACTATGGACCCTAGTACTTGAGGAGATTCTATGATTTGGGAGGCAGGTGTCCAGGGTACTTTTACCCTGGATTCAGGTTTACCCCGTTTCCACGAATTCCCAGAGACTCTAAGAACTGAAGGGCCTTGAAGATTCCTGTGTTTTGTTGGAGTATAAGTTGACAGTCCAATCCAGCATTGTCTGCTGCAAACCCCCCCCCACACCTAGACTCAGAATGTTGAAACCTCCTGCTCTAATGCTGGGACCCCTGTTGTTATCTAGTATAGGTGTGAAATATTTTTTTGTTATTGTGTGAGTCATCTATTGTCCTTTTGTAAGTCAGAATGTGATTATAATCTTGTTTAACTAACCATTGTCTAATGTTTGTCTCATTGTATAATATGTGTTTCTATTGATTATGTAGTAACTACCCCCATTTGTTGGAAATGTATAAAAGCTGTGTTTTCTGTGCAATAAAGCAGTTCCTATTTTTGACCCTCAAGCATTCAGTCTTGGCTAATGTTCTTGGGGGTAGCTATAACAACTAGCAGCGGCCGTTATTCTAATAGCGGCAGGTATCCATTGGAGGTTCATGGGTTGGCGTTTGGTGGGAGGAAGCTGACTTTAGCGGGTATACCCAGTCTGGGGTACCGAGACCCGCTACACCCACCACCCACACAACCAACCCTACTCTAAAACCCACCCAATACCCCCTTAAAAAAACCTAACACTAACCCCTTGAAGATTACCTTACCGGGAGAAGTCTTTATCCAACCGGGCCGAAGTCCTCAACGAAGTCGGGAGAAGTCTTCATCCAAGGCAGGTGAAGTGGTCCTCCAGACGGGAAGAAGTCTTCATCCAGATGGCATCTTCTATCTTCATCCATCCGGCGCGGAGCGGGTCCATCTTCAAGACATCCGACATGGAACATCCTCTTCATCCGACGGCTAACACTGAATGAAGGTTCCTTTAAATGACGTCATCCAAGATGGCGTCCCTTCAATTCCGATTGGCTGATAGAATTCTATCAGCCTATCGGAATTAAGGTATAAACAATCCTATTGGCTGATGCAATCACCCAATAGGATTGAAGTTCAATCCTATTGGCTGATCCAATCAGCCAATAGGATTGAGCTTGCATTCTCCACTGGAAAACTGACTGTCTGCACTGCTCTACAAAACATATGGTATGAGAGGTCCACACACTCTCTATAATGTCTTAGATTTACACTAAAAGTGTACACATAGTTTTTATGCTAGTTACTAACTGTTTCCTACGTCAAAATGTTTATATAGCTCACAGCATCATCACATGTGAATAAACACACATAGCCACTTATACCAGTAGTTATGCTAGCTTGCAATAGAGGGATGGGCTACCCATCCCCTACTCCAGAGCTTTCCAAACTTGTTATATTGGTGACACACTTTTTAGACGTACATCATTTCATGACACAGTAATTCAGTTGTACTAGCAAAAAGGAGGTTAAACTAACTTGTTTTAAGAGATACAGACACATACATAAATATATAATAATGAAATGTATTTACAAGTAACAGTATGTATGTGCAAGAATTAAAAAAAGTTTAATAACACCAATAGCTACTTGCTATTTTAATGGGATGTATGAGGTTTATGGGATAAACACAATTTCTGAATATTTGGTGGAATATTAGATAAAGACACTCACATTTCATCATCAAGCATTTTAAGCTTCCATTTCCTATCCATATATCAAGAGCAGGAGCAGCAATGCACTACTGGGAGCTAGTTGCAAAAAAAACCCCACTGACTTCAGCTCAGCATTTAAGCTGCCGCCCTCAGAGCTCGGTGAGTCCGATTGACTACTGCCCGCGCTGCAAACACACTGCTGTCCCACTCACTGACTACACATGCAGTCACGAGCCGATTAAGGAGACTACACGTGCAGTCAGGAGCCAATGTGCTGCCAATGGGAATAGTTTCAGTTCTCACTAAGCTGCGCCAATAGGTTAAGATGATCTGTATCCCCCTAGGTATCAATCACATGTCAACCATGTGATATGCGTAGCAGGCAGGCGGAAAGTCAGAAACCAAATAAAAAAATTAAAAAAAATTGTTGCTGAAGCAGGGACACACCTACACACTGCTGCCGAGACACTAGTGTGTCTGACACACAGTTTGGAAAGTACTGCCCTACTCTGTGACACAAGATGTTAACCTTTTTGTTCAAGTTTATATAGTTATTCTTTTATGTTTATGTTTATCTTAAGAGATATTATATATTGTTACTTAAATTGCTACATTACCCTAGTTCTGGTAATTTTTTGCTTATTTATGTATTCATGTGTTCATGTTCAGCTACTACCCAAACTCTACATTTTGCTCAATGCAGATACACAATAGATAGACCCCCAAATAAACTATGAATGATACCAATACTACTCCTTACACAAAATGTTAAAGGGTTTAATAATCCCCACAAAAGATCTATACCTTTCAATTATATTATCTGTAAACAAATAGACATCCTATTTTTTCAGGAAACAAATTTTATAGCAGGGAAGGAACCATGCTACTTTTCATCCACATACCCCATTCATCAACACAGTAGTCACCCCTCCAGGAAAATCTGTGGGGTCAGCATTTTCATACACAGATTAGTCCCATTCCAACTTCACCAAGTCGATAAAGATACAGAGGGGCGATGCCTGGCACTAATAGGTCTCCTGTTTGGTAGACCAGTTACCCTGGTGAATATATATGCCAACTCACACCAAGCTCTCTTTTTTTGGAAAACTACTAGGTCCCTTTTTTGCATGTGATTTTAACCCCACCATAGATAACTCCACCACACATTTATATATTACAAAGTGCACCCTTAAATCCATACAGTCCAACCTCTCATTACTAGGAATTTATGACACCTGGAGATACCAACACCCTACATCCAAAGACTATAATTATTACTCTGCTTCCAACGGCACATGTACACGCATTGATTACATATTCACAGACCACCTAACGCTGGCAATGCTATAAGATACCAAGAACACTCATCAGTCCTCTGTAAAATAATTTGGCTTATAATACCCCTCAAACCCATTCACTGGCGCCTAGACGACACCCTACTATCAGATAAATTAATCTACCAACAGACCGAAAAGTCCCTACAAGAGTTCTTTCTCATAAATAACATACCAGTGATAAACCCATGCACTTTATCGGAAATCCACAAATGCTTTCTTAGGGGGGGAGAACTAATCAAAATCAAATCGACACAATCACAACTAAAGAGGGTAAAATACAAGGACTTGATAAACCAATTGCAACAGTTGGACAGTGAGCATAAGTTACATCCTGATGACGCATTAACTGCTTCTAACCTGACTCAAGCCAAAGCCAAACTAACTGACTTCCTACAGACCTCCGCCCAAACACAAACATTCAAATTACAGCAGCGATTCTTCACAGAAAGAAACAAACCATGTAAGATGCTGGCAAGGGCTTTGAAAACTAAAACTACTGCTAACTACGTATCCCAATTACAAGACCCCCCCTAATGACCCGATTGCAGACTCTATAGGTATTGGTAACATATTTTGGGAATTTTATTCTAAACTATATAATCTTGCCCCTAACTGAGACAAAATAACACATGCTTATAACTGTAACCAATATCTGGAAACTATCACGACACCCAAAATCCCACAAGATTATTTGACACAACTCACCCAGCCCATTACAACGGAAGAAATTGAGACTGCAATTAAATCCCTTAAAAATGGTAAAAGGCTAGGCCCTGATGGCTTTACAGGAAGCTATTATAAAAAAAAATTAAACACATACTTATCCCCCACTTACTAAATATCTTTAATCCCATTGATCAGGGCAACTCCTTACCTGCTTCCATGTTAGAATCGATAGTATCTGTAATTACCAAACCAAATAAAGACCCTATCTTACCTTCTAATTATCGCCCAATCTCTCTCTTAAACATTGACATAAAGCTTTACGCAAAAATCCTTGCCAACAGAATAAATAACATATTAACCCTACTTATCCACTCAGGTCAAGTGGGTTTTGCCCCAAAAAGAGAAGCAAAAGATAATACAGTAAAGTGCTTCAACTCTTACAATACGCCTCAATATACAACATCCCCTCCGTTTTCCTATCGACAGATGCCAAAGAGGCCTTCGACAGACTTGACTGGACATTCCTTAACCTGTCCCTGTGAAAATTTATCCATAGAATCTTTGCCCTATATTCATCCCCATCAGCCAAACTGAGAGTAAAAGGAATTCTATCCTATCCATTTCAGATCACTAACGGAACCCGGCAGGGTTGCCCCTTATCCCTCCCTATTATTTATTCTATCAAAGGAAATATTAGCAATAGCTTTATGTTACAACACCGACATTCAGGGAATTTGGGTAGGGAAAAACAATTACAAATTAGCATTGTATGCTAACATCCCTGTTATCCTTCCTTGCTGCGACGCAACACACTTTGGAAACGTACGGCACACTCTCAAACTACTTGGTTAATCTAAATAAATCGAAATTTACTCCCTATTAATATTAATGACACAGACATCCAAACTTTAAGACAACAAACACCATACTCAATTCAACACCAATCCCTAAAATATATAGGCATTCACTTCTCCACTCAATCCCAACTTTTACTGGACCTCAACTATGAATCCCTTCTCCATACAATAGCGACAGAGACATCTACCTGGCTCCCCAAAAATATCTCCTGGATAGGTAGGATCAACATTGTTAAGATGACACTACTGCCTACATTTTTATATTTGTTTCAGACACTCCCTATACCATTCCCAGAGACCTATTTACCCAAATTGCAGAAAGAAAGAAGCAACCACCCAGAATAGCTAGAGCTACATTATGTTTACCCAAGAACAGTGAGGGACTGGGAGTACCCGACCTATCAAAATACTGTGCCTCAGACTTTATACATAGAATCATCGAATGATGCTCACTTACTAAAGAAAGTAGTAAATCATGGATACACCTGGAACACATACCAATTAAGGTTATTCTGCTGGCAAAATGCATCTAACTACCCAACAATCATAAAAAAACTACCCAATCATAAAGGAAACCTTCAATGTCTGGCTTAAATTGATAGGTAATCTCCACCTTGTCTTCAATCCCTTCTCCCCTAACAACTGTTTTTTCTAACCCAGATTTCTACTCACTTCTGATAACCCCCCCAAAAAAATACACTTAACACCAATATCTCTGCCTGGCACAGAGAACTACCTTTTACACTTTCGGAAAGAGAATGGTCCACAATATGCACCAGAACAGCCAAATCTGCACATTCTACCTCACTTCTAGAAACAAATTATTAATTTCTTCTACACTGGTACCTAACACCACACCGTTTTAAATATATATTCCCTGAAGCATCCGACCGCTGTTGGAGAAAATGCGCAAATGAAGGAAATCCCTACCACATATGGTGGACATGTCCAAAAATTGTTAAATTCTGGGAGGAAATATGCTCAGCTATGAGCACGATCCTAAACCATAAAATACCTCTAGACCCCCTGTTATTTCTATGTCATGTAATTCCTAAATTGACTTCAATACAACATTCTGCCTTTCTCCAATTGGTCATATGTAGTGCTAAACAAGTGATCCCCAGACTATGGCAATCAGAAACCACCCCTACCCTAAACATGTGGACCATTCAAATGCAACACAACTTAAATCAGGAGAGGTACTTTTATTACACTATAGACAAACTTGACTTTTATTCTGAGATGATGTATTTCTGGGAAACAACACACTCACCAAGGATAAGCAGAGCAACACCTTTGAAACCCCTCACCAAAACAGAGAATTAAGTATTAGACCTTGATATAGGAAACTAGTACCCCTCACCATTCCACACACCCCTACCCTAGAAACAATTACCATCCACCTTTAGAAATAATAATATTTCATGGATCTAATAAAAAACACAATATACCTAACTTACACATGTCAACTCATACAGGGTATAGTAGCCATACAAAATCATGCTCTGTCGTGTTCTTCTTTTCTTCCTTCCTTTTCTTCCTTTCCTTTTTTCTTATTGCTCACTCTATTTCTCTTTCTCTTCTCTTTTATGTATTTGTAAGTTTTCAATACATTGTCCAGTAATATAGCTCTGTTGCACTGAATACTTGGAGCCAAATAATTGGACTACATGACAAAGACATTCCGATTGCTCCATTAAGGGACCAATCCTGCAACAACATCATTGTGTTCATTGCATTTTGTATTTTCTTATTTGTCATATTATACAACAAGATGAACAAATATCTGGACCTGTATAATTGCAACTAGTTGTTACCTATGATTATTCAGGAATATTGTTATGTCTTTGTTATGACAAAACTTTATTACAAATAAAAAGATTAAAATAAATGTTATCTGTAATCTTTAATTCCCATGCCACCACAAGCACATGTGACAGTTTAAAAAGCTTTCTCTTAGTCATCTCCTTTCCACATGACAAGCAAATCTGCTGAATGCAGAGAATAGAAACCCTCTTTCAACTATAAAGTTAAAACTCTCTCAGCAGAAACCAAAATAATAAAACAGCAGAAAAATCCCCAACTCTAGGCATAATTTAACCCCTTCGATTTTAAGCCATCTAAAACCTCTTCCCATGCTAAAGCTGCTTATAGTAATTTGCACTCACTGCACTTACACATCAGTTAAAGGGATATTCCAGCCAAAATTAGAATCCACATGGATGCATTTCAGTTTTGAATAGAAGTGTTTTTGTAATATACATGAACTAGCAAAAATGCTTCTAACAAAAGATATAGCTGTTTCAAAAGTGTATTTAAGTATGCAACGTGCACCAGCATTTTAGACACAGCACTTGCTTAGAGAGCCTAAGGTGCTTGTGTCTTCTGGTAATGACTCACGCCTAGATTACGAGTTTTACATTAGAGGCTGTGCGGTGCTAATGAGCAGTTTATGCTCACTGCTCACTTACAGACAGAGCTGGTATTACGGGTCTTTACAAACCCGGCGTTAGCCGCAAAAAAGTGAACAAAGAGCTAAATTTAGCTCCACATCTCATCTCAATACCAGCGCTGCTTACGTTAGCGGTGAGCTGCTAAAACGTACTCGTGCACGATTTCACCATAGGGATCAATGGGGGAGAGCTGGCTGAAAAAATACCTAACACCTGCAAAAAAGCAGAGTAAAGCTCCCAACGCAGTCCCATTGATTCCTATGGGGAAACACATTTTATGTTTACACCTAACACCCTAACATGAACCCCGAGTCTAAACACCCCTAATCTTATACTTATTAACCCCTAATCTGCCACCCCCGACATCGCTGACACCTACATTATATTATTAACCCCTAATCTGCCGCTCCGGACACCGCCGCCACCTACATTATACTTATGAACCCCTAATCTGCCGCACCCAGTATCGCCGACAGCTACAGTTTATTTATTAACCCCTAATATGCCGCCCCCATGTCGCTGTAACCTACCTACATTTATTAACCCCTAATCTGCCACCCCCAACGTCGCCGCCACTATAATAAAGTTATTAACCCCTAAACCTAAGTCTAACCCTAACACCCCCTAACTTAAATATAATTTAAATAAATCTAAATAAAATTACTACAATTAACTAAATAATTCCTATTTAAAAATAAATACTTACCTATAAAATAAACCCTATGCTAGCTACAATATAACTAATAGTTACATTGTATCTAGCTTAGGGTTTATTTTTATTTTACAGGCAACTTTGTATTTATTTTAACTAGGTACAATAGTTATTAAAAAGTTATTAACTATTTAATAACTACCTAGTTAAAATAAAGACAAATTTACCTGTAAAATAAAACCTAACCTAAGTTACAATTACACCTAACACTACACTAAAATTAAATTAATTACATAAATTAAATACAATTAATTACAATTAAATAAAATTATCTAAAGTACGAAAAAAACCCCACTAAATTACAGAAAATAATAAAGAAATTACAAGATTGTTAAACTAATAACACCTACTCTAATACCCCTAACAAAATAAAAAAGCCCCCCAAAATAAAAAAGCCCTACCCTACACTAAATTACAAATAGCCCTTAAAAGGGCCATTTGCGGTGCATTGCCCCAAAGTAATCAGCTCTTTTACCTGAAACAAAAAGTACAACCCCCCCAACATTAAAACCCACCAACCACACAACCAACCCTACTCTAAAACCCACCCAATCCCCCCTTAAAAAAACCTAACACTAACCCCTTGAAGATCACCCTACCGTGAGAAGTCTTCACCCAACCGGGCAGAAGTGGTCCTCCAGACGGGCAGAAGTCTTCATCCAACCGGGCAGGAGTGGTCCTCCAGACGGGCAGAAGTCTTCACCCAGACGGCCTCTTCTATCTTCATCCATCCAGCATGGAGCGGGTCCATCTTCAAGACATCCGATGCCGAGCATCCTCTTCATCCGACGGCCGAGGACTGAATAACGGTTCCTTTAAATTACGTCATCCAAGATGGCGTCCCTTGAATTCCGAATGGCTGATAGAATTCTATCAGCCAATCGGAATTAAGGTAGAAAAATTCCTATTGGCTGATGCAATCAGCCAATAGGATTGAACTGGCATTCTATTGGCTGATTGGAACAGCCAATAGAATGCCAGCTCAATCCTATTGGCATCAGCCAATAGGATTTTTTCTACCTTGAGTCCGATTGGCTGATAGAATTCTATCAGCCAATTGGAATTCAAGGGACGCCATATTGGATGACGTCATTTAAAGGAACCTTCATTCAGTCATCGGCCGTCGGATGAAGAGGATGCTCCGCGTCGGATGTCTTGAAGATGGACCCGCTCTGCGCCGGATGGATGAAGATAGAAGATGCCATCTGGATGAAGACTTCTGCCCATCTGGAGGACCTCTTCTGCCCGATTGGATGAAGACTTCTGCCCGTCTGGAGGACTACTTCAGGGATTGGGTGGGTTTTAGAGTAGGGTTGGTTGTGTGGGTGGTGGGTTTTAATGTTGGGGGGTATTTGTACTTTTTTCAGGTAAAAGAGCTGATTACTTTGGGGCAATGCCCCGCAAAAGGCCCTTTTAAGGGCTATTTGTAATTTAGTGTAGGGTAGGGCTTTTTTTTGGGGGGGGGGGGGCTTTTTTATTTTGTTAGGGGGATTAGAGTAGGTGTAATTAGTTTAAAAATCTTGTAATTTGTTTATTATTTTCTGTAATTTAGTGTTTTTTTCCGTACTTTAGATAATTGTATTTAATTGTAATTAATTGTATATAATTTAGTCAATTTATTTAATTATAGTGTAGTGTTAGGTGTAATTGTAACTTAGGCTAGGTTTTATTTTACAGGTAAATTTGTCTTTATTTTAACTAGGTAGTTATTAAATAGTTAATAACTATTTAATAACTATTGTACCTAGTTAAAATAAATACAAAGTTGCCTGTAAAATAAAAATAAACCCTAAGCTAGCTGCAATATAACTATTAGTTATATTGTAGCTAGCTTATGGTTTATTTTATAGGTAAGTATTTAGTTTTATATAGGAATAATTTAGTTAATTGTATTAATTTTATTTAGATTTATTGTAATTATATTTAAGTTAGGGGGGTTAGAGTTAGGGTTAGACTTAGATTTAGGGGCTAATACATTTAATATAGTGGCGGCGACATTGGGGGCGGCAGGTTATGGATTAATAAATGTAGGTAGGTGTCGGCGATGTTAGGGATGGCAGATTGGGGTTAATAATATTTAACTAATGTTTGCGATGCGGGAGTGCGGCGGTTTAGGGGTTAATATGTTTATTATAGTGGCGGCGATGTCCGGTTCGGCAGATTAGGGGTTCAAATATTTATTTTAGTGTTTGCGATGTGGGAGGGCCTCGGTTTAGGGGTTAATATGTAGTTTATGGGTGTTAGTGTACTTTTTAGCACTTTAGTTAAGAGTTTTATGCTACGGCGTTGTAGTGTAAAACTCTTAACTACTGACTTTCAAATGCGGTACCAGGCTTGACAGGAGAGGGTCTACCGCTCACTTTTGGTCAGACTCGTAATACCGGCGCTATGCAAGTCCCATTGAAAATATAGGATACGCAATTGACGTAAGTGGATTTGCGAGTCTGGCCAAAAAAGTGAGCGATACACCTGTAACTTCAAGACTCGTAATACCAGCGGGCGTTAAAAAGCAGCGTTAGGACCTCTTAACACTGCTTTTTAACCCTAATGCACAACTCGTAATCTAGGCCTCAGTTTGTTAATTGCTGACATGTTAAAAGCGCCACTGGCACTCTGAGCATCTGCAGTATTTAAAATGCTATGCTTCACATGCACGTGCAGCGAAAAATGCTAACACTAAAGGTTTGATATCTTTTACTAAAAGCATTTTTGCCAATACATGTATATTGCAAATATGTTTCTATTTCATGATGTAATTCATCTTTGTGCATTTAAATTTTGACAGGAATGTCCCTTTAAATATTAAATGCATTTCATGCCCCTCCCTCTAATTATGGGTGCTGCCATTTTGGAACTTAGGTTACACTGCAGGTAAATAAATGAGAAGGGGAAAATCCACTTTATTAAATTCAAAAAAGTTAAATTGTGTCATTTTCTAAAGAGTACATGGTAAACAGCAGTATAGGAGTAATTTGCTAAATATCTGAATCACAATTCATGGTTTTAAACTTTGCATCAGTAACCCTTCTCAAAACACCTACATTTAGGATTTAGAAAAATAAATATATATATATATCCACACACAGGGCTTTTTTATGTGAGTACCACCACCTCTGCTATCTAATAACAGGTAATATTTGTAATACTAGGACATTTACTTCCAAATCTAAGAAATACAGATCTTTTTCTCGAAAATATTTTTTTTTCACTTCTGATAGAATTTTCTGGCTTAACCCTGAAATAGAAATAGGGGGATTCTAATTGTCTCACCAAGCGAAAATTGCTCTTAAGCTTATATGGGGCGATTCAGCAAAAGATTTATCAAAATGTTATAGATGTTATAGAACTGGCTAATATCCAAATGACAATTATATTAAAAAGAGAATCAAAATTACTTCCAGAAAACTGAGATCTTTTGGGAAGCTGCGAAAGCAGTTCTCAGAGATGAAGTTAACATATTATTAAAAATGGAGAAAAGAGATTATTAAAGGGACACTGTACCCAAATTTTTTATTTTGTAATTCAGAAAGAGCATGCAATTTTAAGCAACTTTTTAATTTTCTCCTATTGTCAATTTTTCTTTGTTCTCTTGCTATCATTATTTGAAAAAGAAGGCATCTAAGCTTTTTTTTTTGTTTCAGTACTCTGGACAGCACTTTTTTATTGGTGGATGGATTTATCCACCAATCAGCAAGGACAACCCAGGTTGTTCACCAAAAATGGGCCGGCATCTAAACTTACATTCTTGCATTTCAAATAAAGATACCAAGAGAATGAAGAAAAATTGATAATAGGAGTAAATTAGAAAGTTGCTTAAAATTTCATGCTCAATCTGAATCACAAAAGAAAAATTTTGGGTACAGTGTCCCTTTAATTAAGAATTTATGAGATCAAACCATCTTAAAAATAGATACGATGCCTATGTAGGATGCCACAATTGAGGGAACTGGGATAAATATTTAAAAGCCAAAACAGAATGGGAAATTGTAAATGAACAGATAAATGCTATACATGATCTCAGATATAGAGCAAAATTCTATAGGTTCGGAGACAAAATAGGGAAACTCCTGGTGACGTGTCAAAATGAAAGAAAAGCAGAATTTTATTAAACTAATTAAGAAAGATGGGATTATATTAACAAATTCAGATGAAATTAGGAAAGAATTTTCTCTCTTCTTCAAAAAAATGTATTCTTCTACAGATATACATGATATAAACAAACTTAAATGCTGGCAGGATATTTCTCTACCCTCTCTAAATGCAGAGAGTTTACATCTTTTGAATTTTCCCATTACTGATGATGAGGTACAGTGTGCAATAGAAAAAAACAAAACAAATAAAGGGGCAGGACCGGGTCTTATCCCAGGGGAGTTTTATAAACTTTTGAAATTAGATATAACCCCAAACCCTAACTAAATTATTTAACAAATATTATATTATGAGTAAAAGCCCTTCTCCATATTTTGCTGAATCTATTATTACTTTAATTAAAAAAAAAAAAGGAAAAAACCCAGAGTCTATGGATTCGTACAGACCCATATCCTTACTAAATACGGATTACAAACTTGAGACAGGTATTTTAGCAAAAAGCCATTAGCCATCATGTTTAGGAAGAAATTGGAAGGAATCTCCCTAGGAGGTAAAGAAATTAAATTCTTACTATACGCCAATGATATTCTTTTGTTCGTTTAAAAACTCCAAAAGAGAAATTTCTAATATATTGGATATTATGCAGGAATTTGGCTCCTTCTCAGGTTACCAAATCAACGCTTCCAAATCAGAATTATTATGGCTTTAAAGATCTTTTAAGAGAAAAGTAGTTACTCTTTTTAAAGAAGTCTAGGATAATTTCACTTATTAAGGTATAAAATGTATCTACTAATCCTAAACAGTGGTAAAGAATTAATTACTCCCCACTTAAGGCAAAAATGAAACAAGAGCTGAATAACTGATCTCGCCTACCCCTCTCATTAAAAGCAAAAACGTATCTAATTAAAATGATATTAGTACCAAAACTTTTATACCTAATGCATAATATTCCCATTATTATGGCTCAGAAAGATATTGCTCTATTAAATAGTACTTTTAGATTATTTTTGTGGGGGTCATCCCGGAAAGCTATAGCACTTGATAAGTTAATACAGCTTAGGTAATTTGGCGGGCTATCTTTCCCATCCCTACAGACTTATAATACTATATGCAAAGACATAATTGCTTTAGATTGGTTGATAGATAATAACTATATTGCCACTCTGAAGATGGAAGAGAGAATGGTTTATCCATTCTCCCTTCAAGCGCTGCTACACTGCTCAAAGAAGGATATCCCAGCGAAAGTAAAAAAATGGTACACTTTTTATCAGGTCATTAGAAGCATGGCAAGCGAAATGTTCTGCATAAAAAATTGATCCATCTACCGCTATCCTTCTACCAACTGCAGGAAATCCTTGCTTTATTGAAGGCTTACAAAATAGATTATTCAAAATTTGGGCAGCCAAAGGGCTTCAATATACTAGTCAGCTAAATTAAATAGGTACAAGGAGTGTACTACCATTTGAAACGCTAAAGAATATATACAACCTGTTAAACTCAGACTTCTATGTGTATTTCCAAGTAAGACATTGGTTTGTTGAACCTACAAGAGATAAACGCCTAGATTACGAGTTTGGCGTTAGCCTTAAAAAGCAGCGTTGAGAGGTCCCAACGCTGCTTTTTAACGCCCGCTGGTATTACGAGTTTGACAGGTACAGGTGTACCGGTCACTTTTCTTCTGCAACTCGAGGCTACCGCAAATCCCCTTACGTCAATTGCATATCCTATCTTTTTAATGGGATTTGCCTAACGCTGGTATTACGAGTCTTGGAAGAAGTGAGCGGTAGACCCTCTCCTGTCCAGACTCCTACCGCATTTAAAAGTCAGTAGTTAAGAGTTTTATGGCCTAACGCCGGAACATAAAGCTCTTAACTAAAGTGCTACAAAGTACACTAACACCCATAAACTACCTATTAACCCCTAAACCGAGCCCCCCCCACATCGCAAACACTGAAATAAATTTTTTTAACCCCTAATCTGCCGACTGGACATCGCCGCCACCTACATTATACCTATGAACCCCTAATCTGCTGCCCCTAACATCGCCGACACCTACATTATATTTATTAACCCCTAATCTGCCGCCCCCAATGTCGCCGTCACCTACCTACAATTATTAACCCCTAATCTGCCGACCGGATATATCGCCGCCACTTTAATAAATGTATTAACCCCTAAACCGCCGCACTCCCACCTCGCAAACACTAGTTAAATTTTATTAACCCATAATCTGCCCCCCCCCAATGTCGCCGACACCTACCTACATTTATTAACCCCTAATCTTCCGACCCCAACGTCGCCGCTACTATAATAAGTTTATTAACCCCTAAACCTAAGTCTAACCCTAACCCTAACCCACCCTAATTTAAATATAATTTAAATTAAACAAAATTAATTTAACATAATTAAATAAATTAATCCTATTTAAAACTAAATACTTACCTATAAAATAAACCCTAAGCTAGCTACAATATAACTAATAGTTACATTGTAGCTAGCTTAGGGTTTATATTTATTTTACAGGTAAGTTTGTATTTATTTTAACTAGGTAGAATAGTTATTAAATAGTTATTATTAAATTTAATAAACTAAATTACAGAAAATAAAAAAAAATTACAAGAATTTTAAACTAATTACACCTAATCTAATCCCCCTAATAAAATAAAAAAGCCCCCCAAAATAATAATATTTCCCTACCCTATACTACATTACAAATAGCCCTTAAAAGGGCCTTTTGTGGGGCATTGCTCCAAAGTAATCAGCTCTTTTACCTGTAAAAAAAAATTACAATACCCCCCCAACATTACAACCCACCACCCACACACCCCTACTCTAAAACCCACCCAATCCCCCCTTAAAAAACCTAACACTAACCCCCTGAAGATCACCCTACCTTGAGCCGTCTTTACCCAGCCGGGCACAAGTGGTCCTCCATACGGCAGAAGTCTTCATCCGATCGGGGCAGAAGAGGTCCTCCAGAAGGCAGAAGGCTTCATCCAGGCGGCATCTTCTATCTTCATCCTTCCGGAGCAGAGCGAGTCCATCTTCAATCCAGCCGATGCGGAGCATCCTCTTCAAACGAAGTCCTAACAAAGAATGAAGGTTCCATTAAATGACGTCATCCAAGATGGCATCCCTTGAATTCCAATTGGCTGATAGAATCCTATCAGCCAATCGGAATTAAGGTATGAAAAATCCTATTGGCTGATGTAATCAGCCAATCGGATTGAAGTGCAATCCGATTGGCTGATCCAATCAATCAATAGGATTGACCTTGCATTCTATTGGCTGTTCCAATCAGTCAATAGAATGCAAGGTCAATCCTATTGGCTGATAGCATCAGCCAATAGGATTTTTCCTACCTTAATTGCGATTGGCTGATAGGATTCTATCAGCCAATCGGAATTCAAGGGACGCCATCTTGGATTACGTCATTTAAAGGAACCTTCATTCTTCGTTAGGACTTTGTTTGAAGAGGATGCTACGCATCGGCTGGATTGAAGATGGACCCGCTCCGCTTTGGAAGGATGAAGATAGAAGATGCAGCCTGGATGAAGCCTTCTTCCATCTGGAGGACCTCTTCTGCACCGATGGGATGAAGACTTCTGCCGTATGGAAGACCACTTGTGCCCGGCTGGGTGAAGATGGCTCAAGGTAGGTTGATCTTCAGGGGGTTAGTGTTAGGTTTTTTAAGGGGGAATTGGGTGGGTTTTAGAGTAGGGGTGTGTGGGTGGTGGGTTGTAATGTTGGGGGGGTATTGTATTTTTTTTTTTACAGGTAAACAAGCTGATTACTTTGGGGCAATGCAAAAGGCCCTTTTAAGGGCTATTTGTAATTTAGTATAGGGTAGGGAATTTTATTATTTTGGGGGGCTTTTTTATTTTATTAGGGGGATTAGATTAGGTGTAATTAGTTTAAAATTCTTGTAATTCTTTTTTTATTTTCTGTAATTTAGTGTTTTGTTTTTTTTCCGTAATTTAGTTTATTTAATTTAATTGTAATTTATTGTAGGCAGTTTAGGTAATTAGTTTAATGATAGTGTAGTGTTAGGTGTAATTGTAACTTAGGTTAGGATTTATTTTATAGGTAATTTTGTACTTATTTTAGCTAGGTAGTTATTAAATAGTTAATAACTATTTACTAACTATTCTACCTAGTTAAAATAAATACAAAGTTGCCTGTAAAATAAAAATAAATCCTAAAATAGCTACAATGTAACTATTAGTTATATTGTAGCTATCTTAGGGTTTATTTTATAGGTAAGTATTTAGTTTTAAATAGGATTCATTTATTTAATTATGTTAAATTAATTTCTTTTAATTTAAATTATATTTAAGTTAGGGGGGTGTTAGGGTTAGGGTTAGACTTAGGTTTAGGGGTTAATAACTTTATTATAGTGGCGGCGACGTTGGCGGCGGAATATAAGGGGTTAATAAATTTAATATAGTTGCGGCGATGTTGGGGGGGGCAGATTAGGAGTTAATAACTATAATGTAGGTGTCGGCGATGTTGGGGGCAGCAGATTAGGGGTTTATAAATATAATGTAGGTGGCGGCGGTGTCCGGAGCGGCAGATTAGGGGTTAATAATATAATGCAGGTGGCGACGATGTCGGGGGCGGCAGATTAGGGGTTAATAAGTGTAAGATTAGGGGTGTTTAGACTCAGGGTTCATGTTAGGGTGTTAGGTGTAGAAATATTTTTTATTTTCCCATAGGAAACAATGGGGCTGCGTTAGGAGCTGAACGCTGCTTTTTTGCAGGTGTTAGATTTTTTTTCACCCAGCTCAGACCCATTGTTTCCTATGGGGAAATCGTGCACGAGCACATTTTGCCAGCTTACCGCTACCGTAAGCAACGCTGGTATCGAGGTGAGATGTGGAGCTAAATTTTGCTCAACGCTCACTTTTCTGAGGCTAACGCCGGCTTAAAGAAAACTCGTAATACCAGCGTTGTTTAAAGGGAGCGGTAAGAAAAAAAGGAGCATTAGCCCCGCAAGCCTTACCGACAAAAACTCCTAATCTTGCCGTATGTTTTTATATGGAGACACCCAGGGATTCAAACAGGGCTTTCTCTTTATTAAGCTGGTAATTATTACATTAATTACTGGTATAAACTAATATATAGTTACTCTGGGGACCAAAACATACAAAGGTTAGTAGCAAAATGGTAGAGAGATCTAGCAGAAATAGATACAACAACTCTTATTCAGAGTATATGCAGACTAGAGAAAGCTACCGTCTCTGCAGCCTGGAGAGAAAGCCATTTTAAAATAATCAATCAAATGTATAGTACACCAGAAGATATTCATAAATGGTATTTAAAATGGTTGCCCATGCTGCAGGAATCTAGACGCTGGCTTAATTCATATGTTCTGGTCCTGCCCTTTGGTCATATATAAGCTCTTGGCTAAGTAAGATCTTGCATGAAAGAATTAAGCTTGAAAAACAACATATCTTTATATAATACGAAACAGCTACTAATAATCGGTCTAAAAAATATTTTATTAAAACTGCTTTCCAGGGAGCAAAGGTTAAACTACTTAAAAATTGAAAGAACAGAAAAGAACCTTCTATTCATTATTAATTTACCTCAAAGACAATCGATAGAGCAATTTGATGGTACTTTATGCTCTGAGATCAAGATTAAGAAATATTCGGCTAGATTACGAGTTGTGCGTGAGGTAAAAGAGCTGATTACTTTGGGGCAATGCCCCGCAAAAGGCCCTTTTAAGGGCTGTTGATAGTTTAGTTTAGGTTAGGGTTTTTTTTATTTTGGGGGGGGGGGCTTTTTTTTATTTTGATAGGGCTATTAGATTAGGTGTAATTAGTTTAAATATCTTGTAATTTGTTTATTATTTTCTGTAACTTAGTGTTTTTTTTTTTTGGTACTTTAGCTAATTTAATTTAATTTATTTAATTGTTTTTAATTTAGTTAATTTATTTAATTGTAGGGTTAGGTTAGGTGTTATTGTAACTTAGGTTAGGTTTTATTTTACAGGTACTTTTATATTTATTTTAGCTAGGTAGTTATTAAATAGTTAATAACTATTTAATAACTATTCAACCTAGTTAAAATAAATACAAATTTGCCTGTAAAATTAAAATAAACCCTAAGCTAGCTACAATGTAACTATTAGTTATATTGTAGCTAGCTTAGGGTTTATTTTATAGGTAAGTATTTAGTTTTAAATAGGAATTATTTAGGTAATAACATTAATTTTTATTTAGATTTATTGTAATTATATTTAAGTTAGGGGTGTTAGGGTTAGGGTTAGATTTAGGTTTAGGGGTTAATAAATGTAACATAGTGGCAGCGACGTTGAAGGTGGCAGATTAGGGGTTAATAAATGTCGGTAGGTGGCGGCGATGTTAGGGACTGCAGATTAGGGGTTAATAATATTTAAATAATGTTTGCGAGGCGGGAGTGCGGGGCTTTAGGGGTTAATATGTTTATTATATTGGCGGAGAGGTTGGGGGCAGCAGATTAGGGGTTAATAATATTTAAATAATGTTTGCGAGGCGGGAGTGCGGGGGTTTAGGGGTTAATATGTTTATTATAGTGGCGGCGACGTTGGGGGCAGCAGATTAGGGGTTAATAAGTGTAGGTAGGTTGTGGCGACATTGGGGGCGGGAGATTAGGGGTTAATAAATATAATGTAGGTGTCGGCAATGTTGGGTTAGCAGATTAGGGGTTAATACATATAATGTAGGTGGTAGCGGTGTCGGGAGCGGCAGATTAGGGGTTAATAAGTATAATGTAGGTGTTGTCGATGTAGGGGGTGGAAGATTAGGGGTTAATAAGTGTAAGATTATGGGTGTTTAGACTCGGGGTTCATGTTAGGGTGTTAATTGTAAACATAAATTTTATTTCCCCATAGGAATCAATGGGGCTGCGTTACTGAGTTTTACGCTGCTTTTTTGCAGGTGTTAGACTTTTTCTCAGCCGGCTCTCCCTGTTGATCCCTATGGGGAAATCGTGCACGAGCACGTACGACCAGCTCACCGCTGACTTAAGCAGCGCTGATATTGGAGTGCGGTAAGCAGCACAATTTTGCTCAACGCTCACTTTTTGCCTTTTAAAGCCGGGTTTGTAAAAACCTGTAATACCAGCGCTGTAGGTAAGTGAGAGGTGAGAGAAAACTGCTCGTTAGCACTGCATAGCCTCTAACGCAAAACTCGTAATATAGCCGATTGTAAAAAATAGATTAGCATGATAAAGGCTAAGGGGCCAATTTATCATGGCCCGAATGGGGTCAAATACCTCTGTTTCCACGCACCCATACAATTGGGTTAAAAAAAAACCCCTGCTAGTGGTCGATTGGCCACGAATCTGCAGGGGCGGCATTGCACAAGCAGTTCACCAGAACTTCTTGTGCAATGTTAAATGCCAACAGCGTATGCTGTCGGCATTCAGCGATGTCTGCCAAACATTGATAAATCGTCCCCTTAGGGGTCAATTTATTAAATGATTCACTATAGCTTGACATCGGTCAGCCAGGCCCGGACTGACCATAGGGCATACCGGGCATATGCCCGGTGGGCCGCCTGTTACCTTAGCCCCGCCCACTATTACAACACATACCGAGTGTTTTCAATGTGGCAAGGGCTGTTTCAAGGGGCGAGCAGACCAAGCTGTTTTTTGCTGGGGCGCAGTGGGGAGCCGAGGTGCAGTGACTGGGGAGCTTTTACTTTCCTTTTTTTAGGCTGTCACTGTGACTCACTGGCCTGCCGCCTTAATAAGCTTCACATGCTGGGCTTCAATGCCCAAAACCGAATCATATGTTGCTGCTTAAGTGCTCATACATAATGTGGCTATTGGGCTTCCCTCACGTAAGTCTCAGCCTATAACAGCTGTCATAACGAGTGACGTGCTGTAGTGCAACTTAGCAGAGGTTTCAAACTTTTAGGCTCTGCTCTGTAATATTTTATGACTCATTTACTGAGCTGGCTCTGCAGTTTCTCTGGGGTTCCTGCTAGAAGCTAGAAGCTGTTTTCTTCCTTCCCCTCCTTCCTCCCCGAGTGCGGTGCCGACAGCCTCTGTGAGCTACACACAGAAAAGAATTCCGTGAAGATAAAGGGGTCTGTTTATCTTAGTTCTGATTTATGCTGCCCTGACAGGACATAAAGGGCCCCCCTCCTTCAGCTCACTGCAAAACACATATATATATATATAATATATATCATATATATCATATATACTGTATGGAGGTGGTGAAGTAAGTTTGTGCTAGATTTCTACATTGACATGCACTTCTCAGCATGTTGAAGCTCGGTTCCTCTCAGAGTACAGTGAATGTCAGAGGGATGTGAAGGGAGTATCACCTATTGAATACAATGGTCTTCCTAACGGGGATCTATTTCATAGGTTCTCTGTTATCGGTCGTAGAGATTCATCTCCTACCTCCCTTTTCAGATCGACGATATACTCTTATATACTATTACCTCTACTGATTTTCGTTTCAGTACTTGTTTGGCCATCTACTATATGTGGATGGGTGTCTTTTGGTAAGTATGTTTCATTTACTTAAGACACTCTCAGCTATGGTTTGGCACTTTATATATGTTTGTACTTATATTTGCCATGATTAAGGTTTATCAGTATATTTCCTTTTTGCAGACTGTCAGTTTCATATCTGGGAAATGCTATATAAAAAAAAAAAAAAAAATCTTACCTGAGGTTTTCAAATTGACTCTTTCTAAATTGCGGGCTGTATTAGGCTCGCAAAAGCGCAAAATGCTATAATTTATTGCGTCATTCTTGGCGCGAGACTTTTTGGCACGAAGATTACGTTTGTTGACGCAAATTCGTCATTTCGTCGTCTTAGTTGGCGCAGAGTCTTTTCACAAGGTTGCTTCATCTGTTTCATTCCGGACATTTTTGGCGCCAAAAAATGTTTTTCAGTTTGTGGTGTGTCATACTTGGCGCCAAACATTTTTTCATTATTTAAGACCTCATTCCTTTTGCCTCTGGTCTTTTTTTCTATGTCAGAGGCCTATTCTGTTTGCATTTTTTCCCATTCCTGAAACTGTCATATAAGGAAATTGATAATTTTGCTTTATATGTTGTTTTTTCTTTTACATACTGCAAGATGTCTCAATCTAATACTGTCTCAGAATCTACTACTGGAATCCTGCTGCCTGATATCGGTTCTACCAAAGCTAAGTGCATTTGCTGTAAACTTGTGGTAACTGTTCCTTCAGCTGTGGTTTGTAATAGTTGTCATGATAGACTTTTACATGCAGAGAATGTTTCCATCAGTAGTAGTTCATTACATGTTGCTGGTCCATCAACATCTAATGCTCAGGATATTCCTGTAAATTTAAGAGAATTTATTTCTGATTCCATTCAGAAGGCTTTGTCTGCCATTCCACCTTCTAATAAACGTAAAAGGTCTTTTAAAACTTCTCATAGAGTTGATGAATTTTCTAATGACCGACAACATACTGATTTAGCTATCTCTGATGAGGATCTGTCTGATTCAGAGGATCCTGCCTCAGATTTTGACACTGACACATCCTCTTATTTATTTAAAATGGAGTACAGGTGGCCCTCGTTTTACAATGGTTCAATTTACACCATTTCAGAATAACAACATTCTTTCAGCAAGCTGAAATTAATCAGTTTAACCAGACCTGAGCTATCGAGCAGATTTCAAAGAAACAAGATCTTCCTGTCTATAAATCAGTCCAGATTGGAATGCATAGAAAGAACTGTTTGCAGAAAAATGCAAGTGAAGTCTGTGTTGTGTGATTATTTTATTAGGTTTATAATGCTGTTTAGCAAATGTTTTTGTTCTTTTAACTTAGTTTAATTATATATTCTGTGTTGTGTGATTATTTTATTAGGTTTATAATGCTATTTAGCATTTAAAGTCTTAATTTCAAAGCTTTAAAAATAATGTATTAGGTGTTACTTATGACAATTTTGAGAGGGGCCTGGAACCTATCTCCCTCACTTCCCATTGACTTACATTATAAACTGGGTTTCAATTTACAACGGTTTCGATTTACAACCATTCCTTCTGGAACCTAACCCCGGTGTAAACTGAGGGCTACTTGCATATTCGTTCTTTATTTAAAGAAGTGTTGATTGCATTAGATATGGAGGAGACTAGTCCTCTTGATACTAAAACTAGTAAACGTTTAAATTCGGTTTATAAACCTCATGTAGTTATTCCAGAGGTTTTTCCAGTTCCTGATGCTATTTTAGATATGATTTCTAAGGAATGGAATAGACTGGGTACTTCTTTTACTCCTTCTTCAAGGTTTAAAAAATTGTATCCTTTGCCTACTGATAGATTGGCGTTTTGGGAAAGATCCCCAAAGTTGATGGGGCCATCTCTACTCTTGCTAAACGTACTACTATTCCTACGGAAGATAGTACTTCTTTTAAAGATCCTTTAGATTTAAAGCTTAAATCTTATCTAAGGAAAGCTTATTTATGTTCAGGCCATCTTCTTAGGCCTGCTATTTCTTTGGCTGATGTTGCAGCTGCCTCAACTTTTTGGTTGGAAACTTTAGCGCAACAAGTATCAGATCATAATGTGTATAGCATTGTTAAATTAATTCAACATGCTAATAATTTCATTTGTGATGACATTTTTTATATCATCAGAATTGATGTTAGATATATGTCTTTAGCTATTTTAGCTAGAAGAGCTTTATGGCTTAAATCTTGGAATGCTGATATGACTTCTAAATCGACATTGCTATCTCTTTCTTTCCAAGGTAATAAATTATTTGGTTCTCAGTTGGATTCTATAATTTCAACTGTCACTGGGAGGCAGGGAGCTTTTTTGCCTCAGGATAAAAAATCTAAGGGCAAATTTAAAGCTTCTAACTGTTTTCGTTCCTTTCGACAAAATAAGGAACAGAAACCTAATCCTTCCCCTAAGGAATCTGTCTCCAATTGGAAGCCTTCCTCAATCTGGAATAAATCCAAGCCATTTAAGAGATCTAAACCAGTCCCCAAGTCTGCATGAAGGTGCGGCCCTCATTCCAGCTCAACTGGTAGGGGGCAGATTAAAATTTTTCAAGGATGTTTGGATAAATTCAGTCCAAAATCATTGGATTTAGAACATTGTCTCTCAGGGGTACAGAATAGGTTTCAGAGTAAGACCGCCTGTGAGAAGTTTCTTTCTCTCACGCATTCCAGTGAACCCAGAGAAAGCTCAGGCTTTCCTGAAGTGTGTTTCAGACCTGGAGTTATCAGGGGTAATCATGCCAGTTCCTTTTCAGGAACAGGGTCTGGGGTTTTATTCAAATTTGTTCATTGTCCCAAAGAAAGAAAATTCATTCAGACCAGTTCTGGATCTAAAAGTCTTGAATCGTTATGTAAGAGTACCAACATTCAAAATGGCGACTATAAGGACTATTCTGCCTTTTGTTCAGCAAGGGCATTATATGTCCACAATAGACTTACAGGATCTTCATATTCTGATTCATCCAGATCACTATCAGTTCCTGAGATTCTCTTTTCTAGACAAGCATTACAAATTTGTTGCTCATCCTTTTGGCCTAGCGACAGCTCCAAGGATCTTTTCAAAGGTTCTTGGTGCCCTACTCTCTGTAATCAGAGAGCGGGGTATTGCGGTGTTTCCTTATTTGGACGATATCTTGGTACTTGCTCAGTCTTTACGTTCTGCAGATTCTCACACAAATCAACTAGTGTTGTTTCTTCAAAGACATGGTTGGAGGATCAATTTACCAAAAAGTTCTTTGATTCCTCAGACAAGGGTAACCTTTTTAGGTTTCCAAATAGTATCAGTATCCATGACTTTGTCTCTAACAGACAAGAGATGTCTGAAATTGGTTGCAGCCTGTCGGAACCTTCAGTCTCAGCCATTCCCTTCAGTAGCTATGTGCATGGAGGTTTTAGGTCTCATGACTGCAGCATCGGACGCGATCCCCTTTGCTCGTTTTCACATGAGACCTCTTCAGATTTGTATGCTGAACCAATGGTGCAGGGATTATACAAGGATATCACAATTAATATCCTTAAATCCCAATGTTCGACTATCTCTGACTTGGTGGTTAGATCACCATCGTATAGTTCAAGGGGCCTCTTTTGTTCGTCCAACCTGGACTGTGATCACAACAGATACGAGTCTTTCAGGTTGGGGAGCTGTCTGGGGATCTCTGACAGCACAAGGGGTTTGGAAATCTCAAGAGGCGAGATTACCAATCAATATTTTGGAACTCCGTGCGATTCTCAGAGCTCTTCAGTTTTGGCCTCTATTAAAGAGAGAGCCGTTTATTTGTTTCAGACAGACAATGTCACAACTGTGGCGTATGTCAATCATCAGGGTGGGACTCACAGTCCTCAGGCTATGAAAGAAGTATCCCGGATACTTGTTTGGGCAGAATCCAGCTCCTGTCTAATTTCTGCAGTCCATATCCCAGGTATAGACAATTGGGAAGCAGATTATCTCAGTCGTCAAGCTTTACATCCGGGAGAGTGGTCTCTTCACCCAGATGTGTTTTTTCAAATTGTTCAGATGTGGGGGCTTCCAGAAATAGATCTGATGGCATATCATCTAAACAAGAAACTTCCCAGGTACCTGTCCAGGTCCAGGGATCCTCAGGCGGAAGCAGTGGATGCATTGACACTTCCTTGGAGTTATCAACCTGCCTATATTTTTCTGCCTCTAGTTCTTCTTCCAAGAGTGTTTTTCAAGATCATCATGGAGCAATCGTTTGTGCTGCTGGTGGCTCCAGCATGGGCTCACAGGTTTTTGTATGCGGATCTTGTTCGGATGTCCAGTTGCCAACCATGGCCACTTCCACTAAGGCCAGACCTTCTATCTCAAGGTCCGTTTTTCCATCAGGATCTCAAATCATTAAATTTGAAGGTATGGAAATTGACGCTTAGTGCTTAGTCATAGAGGTTTCTCTGACTCAGTGATTAATACTATGTTGCAGGCTCATAAATCTGTTTCTAGAAAGATTTATTATCGAGTTTGGAAGACTTACATTTTGGTGTTCTTCTCATAAATTCTCTTGGCATTCTTTTAGAATTCCTAGAATTTTACAGATTCTTCAGGATGGTTTGGATAAGGGTTTGTCTGTGAGTTCCTTTAAAGGACAAATCTCTGCTCTTTCTGTTTTATTCCACAGAAAAATTGCTAAACTCCCTGATATTCATTGTTTTGTACAGGCTTTGGTTCGTATCAAGCCTGTCATTAAATCAATCTCTCCTCCTTGGAGTCTTAATTTGGTTTTGAAGGCTTTACAGGCTCCTCCGTTTGAGCCTATGCATTCTTTGGACATTAAATTGCTTTCATGGAAAGTGTTCTTTCTTTTGGCCATCTCTTCTGCTAGAAGGGTTTCTGAATTATCTGCTCTTTCTTGTGAGTCTCCTTTTCTGATTTTTCATCAGGATAAAGCAGTTTTGAGGACTTCATTTAAATTCTTACCTAAAGTTGTGAATTCCAACAACATTAGTAGGGAAATTGTTGTCCCTTCTTTTTCTCCTCATTCTAAGAATTCTTTGGAAAGATCTTTACATTCTTTGGATGTGGTGAGAGCTTTGAAATATTATGTTGAAGCTACTAAAGTTTTCAGGAAGACTTCTAGTCTATTTGTTATCTTTTCTGGTTCTAGGAAAGGTCAGAAGGCTTCTGCCATTTCTTTGGCATCTTGGTTAAAGCTTTTGATTCATCACGCTTATTTGGAGTCGGGTAAATCCCCGCCTCAGAGGATTACAGCTCATTCTACTAGGTCAGTTTCCACTTCCTGGGCTTTTAAGAATGAAGCTTCAGTTGATCAGATTTGCAAAGCAACAACTTGGTCTTCTTTGCATACATTTACTAAATTCTACCATTTTGATGTTTTTTCTTTTTCAGAAGCAGTTTTTGGTAGAAAAGTTCTTCAGGCAGCTATTTCAGTTTGATTCTTCTGCTTATAATTTCAGTTTTTTTCTTTTCCATTATAAGATTAAAACTTATGATTTGGGTTGTGGATTAATTTTTTTCAGCGGAATTGGCTGTCTTTATTTTTTATCCCTCCCTCTCTAGTGACTCTTGCGTGGAGTTCCACATCTTGGGTATTGCTATCCCATACGTCACTAGCTCATGAACTCTTGCCAATTACATGAAAGAAAACATAATTTATGTAAGAATTTACCTGATAAATTAATTTCTTTCATGTTGGCAAGAGTCCATGAGGCCCACCCTTTTTATGTTGGTTATGATTTTTTTTGTATAAAGCACAATTATTCCAATTCCTTTGTTTATGCTTTTTGCTCCTTTCTTTATCACCCCACTTCTTGGCCATTCATTAAACTGAATTGTGGGTGTGGTGAGGGGTGTATTTATAGGCATTTTGAGGTTTGGGAAACTTTTCCCCTCCTGGTAGGATTGTATATCCCATATGTCACTAGCTCATGGACTCTTGCCAATATGAAAGAAATTAATTTATCAGGTAAATTCTTACATAAATTATGTTTTTCCGGTTTTACATATAAATAGTGGGTTAGAAGTCTTGAGAGCACCCATTGTATGTTTTATATGTTATTCTGTCACAAACTTGTTATTCTTACATTAGAGTAAAATATTTCTTGAGTATGTAATAATGGGCATGTATACAGGATATTTAAGAAAAGGTTTTATTGATTAAAACCTCACAATCACAGCCTGCATAAATACCCATTATTACATACTCAAGAAATATATTTCTCTACTCTAGGAATAACAAGTTTGTTGACAGATTATCCAAGCACTAAACTGAAGGTGCGGCCTGACTTTTTTGGTTAGTGATGTCAGGAGGTTAGCAGGTAAACAGAGAAATGTAAAGGGAAAGTGATAGTAGGAACATGACAGTAGCACAGATATGGACCATCTGTGTTCAAAAACTGATTGTTATTATAGTTCAGTCATTAAAGGGGAAAGGATATTTGGAAAAGCAGTGAATGCCATAAATAGGAATAGCAGGGCATCTATGGCTGTAAAAATCATTAAAGATAACATCTCCTGAAGTGTGACTGAGAACGAGATTAAGCTGCTTAATCCTGTGAGAAAGATGGATCCAGAGAAGTGTCCATTATTCCCTTCTATGAATGTTTTCAGTATTACTGTAAATCCTGTTTGACCTCATGCAAGTAAATCTATATGGATATCAGAATGAGATTATTTTTTCTCAAATACCAAGCAGATATATAAGAACAATTACAACCCAAGTATTACAGGTTCTGTCCAAAATTGAAAAAAAACCTCTGAATAAAGCCAAAACATAATACTGGTTGACCAAGTTAAATACTCATTACGGTAAATTGAGTTACTGTTGCCTTTTTATCATCTCAAACCAGTCTGCCCATTCTCCTCTGACCTCTGACATCAACAAGGCATTTTTGTCCACACAACTGTTGCACACTGGATATTTTCTATTTTTTGGACCATTCTCTGTAAACCCTTGAGATGGTTGTGTGTGAAAATCCCAGTAGATCAGACATTTTTCAAATACTCAGACCAGCCCATCTGACACCAACAACCATGCCATGTTCAAAATCACTTAAATCCCCTTTCTTTGCCATTCTGATGCTCATCTAGATGCCTAAATTAATTGAGTTGCTGCCATGTGATTGGCTGATTAGCAATTTGTGTTACCAAGCTATTGAACAGGTGTACCTAATGAAGTGGCCGGTGAGTGTACATGTCTAATGATGTTTATATATATATATATATATATATATATATATATATATATATATATATATATATATATATATATATATATATATACAAAATGAAACTCTCACAAACGTTTGCAAACTTTAAGGCATTCGCACCAGGGTGCATCAGGATTTGTATAGATAAATGAAAGAAATGCACTCTCTTTGCAAACTTTACTGTGCACACAGTAAAGTTTGGTGAACCTTTTAAATCCAGAGAGTGCATTTCTTTCCTTTATCTATCTATCTATCTATCTATCTATCTATCTATCTATTTATCTATCTATATATATACAGTTGTGCTCATAAGTTTACATGCCCTGACAGAATTTATGATTTCTTGGCCATTTTTCTGAGAATATGAAAGATAACACAAAAACTTTTATTTCACTCATGGTTAGTGTTTGGCTGAAGCAATTTATTATCAATCAACTGTGTTTACTCTTTCTAAATTATAATGACAACAGAAACTACCCAAATGACCCTGATCAAAAGTTTACATACCCTGGTGACTTTTGGCCTGATAACATGCACACAAGTTGACACAAAGGGGTTTGAATAGATATTAAAGGTAACCATCCTCACCTGTGATCTGTTTGTTTGTAATTAGTTTGTGCGAGTAAAAGGTCAATGAGTTTCTGGACTTCTGACAGACCCTTGCATCTTTCATCCAGTGCTGCACTAACGTTTCTGGATTCTGAGTCATGGGGAAAGCAAAAGAATTGTTAAAGGATCTTCCGGGAAAAGGTAGTTGAACTGTATAAAACAGCAAAGGGATATAAAAAGATATCCAAGGAATTGAGAATGCAAATCAGCAGTGTTCAAACTCTAATCAAGAAGTGGAAAATGAGGCGTTCTGTTTGATAACATACTGCATTCATCTTGCCATCAATTCTGACCAAATTTCCTGTGCCTTTGTAGCTCACACATCCCCAAAACATCAGTGATTCCCCTCCGTGTTTAACAGTAGGAATGGTGTAGCTTTCATCATAGGCCTTGTTCACTCCTCTCCAAATGTAGCGTTTATGGTTGTGGCCAAAAAGCTCAATTTTGGTCTAATCACTCCAAATGACTTTGTGCCAGAAGGTTTGAGGCTTGTCTCTGTACTGTTTGGCGTATTGTAAGCGGGATACTTTGTGGCATTTGCATAGTAATGGCTTTCTTCTGGCGACTCGACCATGCAGCCCATCTTTCTTCAAGTGCCTCCTTATTGTGCATCTTGAAACAGCCACACAACATGTCCTGTATTGCACCTGAAGTTATTTGTGGGTTTGTCTTTGCATGCCGAACAATTTTCCTGGCAATTGTGGCTAATATTTTAGTTGGTCTACCTGACCGTGGTTTGGTTTCAACAGAACCCCTCATTTTCCACTTCTTGATTCGAGTTTAAACACTGCTGATTTGCATTCTCAATTCCTTGGATATCTTTTTATATCCCTTTCCTGTTTTATACAGTTTAACTACCTTTTCCCGCAGATCCTTTGACAATTCTTTTGCTTTCCCCATGACTCAGAATCCAGAATCGTCGGTGCAGCACTAGATGAAAGATGCAAGGGTCTGTCAGGAGTCCAGAAACTCATTGACCTTTTATATACACACACTAATTACATGCAAACAGATCACAGGTGATGGTTACCTTTAATAGCCATTCAAACTCCTTTTGTGTCAACTTGTGTGCATGTTATCAGGCCAAAATCCCCAGGGTATGTAAACTTTTGATCAGGGTCATTTGGGTAGTTTCTGTTGTCATTATGATTTAAAAAGAGTAAACACAGTTGATTGATAATAAATTGCTTCAGCCAAACACTAACCATGAGTGAAAGAAAAGTTTTTGTGTTATCATTTATATTCTCTGAAAGTTCTGCCAGGGTATTTAAACTTATGAGCACAACTGTATATATATATATATATATATATATATATATATAGAGAGAGAGAGAGAGAGATTAATATATTGTATATATATATATATATATATATATATATATATATATATATATATATATATATATGTTTATATATATATATATATATATATATATCTGTTGGCGCTCTACAAATAGCTGATAATAATAATAATAATACATGTATAGACATATATATAAGTGCATTGGAACCTTTTTCCCGTTAAGTAGATGAAAACATGTAAAAGCATATTTATGAAATATTCATGTTTAATAAAAGTTTTAAATATGTATTTACTGTAAAGTTTTCACATCCCAATGTTCTGCACATAGAATATGCTCTAAGTATTTCTAAATAGGTATTCCTATATATATCTGTATAAATATTTACCTATATATAATCATCTATTTATATAGGTATCAATATATACTTGTTTAAAAAATATCGGATATATGTAGAAATATTGATTTATAAATAAACAGAACATATTCCATAACAAAGAACATTGGAATATGAAATATTCATATTTTCATGTCGAGTATGTGCATATTATAGTAAGCGATTATGTTTGCGCATATTATAGTATGTGATCGGGTATGCGCATATTACAAACAAACATGTTAAAGAACATTGGATAATGAAATATTCATATTTTCATGTTGGGTTTGCGCTAATGAGAATATATGATGATGTTTACCTGAGACAGTGGTTGTTAGTTTTTTTTAACTTTTTTTCTCGATTGACGCGATCACAATTTTAAAATTTTAACTTTAAGCGTAATTTTGGTTACAGCTGAAAAAAAAACTGTTTACTTTCAACTTGTAATATGAGTGCAATCCGACTAGTGCAAAAATGAAAATCCTAGCGGAGTTTTCGCTATAGCAAAAACGCAAAATACCGCTCCACTTGTCATTTAGCTCATAGTCTGGAAGGGAAAGCAGCAGGGAGAGGGAATTTCCACCCAGGGCCGGTGATAGGATTTTTGGTTACACAGACGAAGATACATTTTGCCGCCCCCCCAAAATTTATATATATATATATATATATATATATATATTCAGGTAGAACACTTAATTTTAACCCCTTAATGACAACTGACTTACCAGGTACGTCATGCAAAAACTAACTGTTAATGACAATAGACGTACCTGGTACGTCAGTTGTCTAACAGAGTGCTGGAAGTGATCACAATCGCTTCCAGCAGCTCTGAGGGTATTGCAGTGATGCCTCGATATGGAGGCATCCTGCAATACCCCTTTACAAGCCTCCGATGCAGAGAGAGCCACTCTGTGGCCCTCTCTGCACCGGTAGTGATGGTGCCGATGGTGCCTTTGTCCGGTGGGAGGAGGGGGCGTGTGCGCGCGCGTGCACGATGCGCGCGCGTGCACGATGCGCTCGCACATGCACGGGTGCGCGTGTGCACGTGGGGCGCGCGTGCACGTGGGGTGCACGTGCACGTGCGCACATTAGCCACACTGACACCAATGAAGGAAGGAAGGGGAAAAAAAGTTAATTTTTTTTTTTTACATATAAAAGGATCTGGGAGGGGGAAGGGGTGGGGGTATTGTGGGGGGCTGCTACACTACAGAAATAATTAAAAATACAAATAAAAGATAAATAAAATTAAAATAGTTTGGTTTGTGGGGCCAAACTGGGTACTGGCAGACAGCTGCCAGTACCCAAGATGGCAGTAATTAGGTAGGGGAGAGGGTTAGAGAGCTGGAGGGGGGGATCAGGGAGGTTGGTGCTAAGGCAGGGGTCCATCACAACTAAAATATTTTATAATTTTTATTTAAAAAAAAAAAAAACTCTTTTATTTAGTACTGGCAGACTTTCTGCCAGTACTTAAGATGGCGGTAACAATTGTGAGGTGGGGGAGGGAAGAGAGCTGTTTGGGAGGGATCAGGGGGTGGGATGTGTCAGGTGGGAGGCTGATCTCTAAAATTAACCCTGCAAGCTCCCTACAAGCTACCTAATTTAACCCCTTCACTGCTGGGCATAATTCACGTGTGGTGCGCAGCAGCATTTAGCAGCCTTCTAATTACCAAAAAGCAACGCCAAAGCCATATAAGTCTGCTATTTCTGAACAAAGGGGATCCCAGAGAAGCTTTTGCAACAATTTCTGCCATAATAGCACAAGCTGTTTGTAAATAATTTCAGTGAGAAACCTAAAATTGTGAAAAATGTAAAGTTTTTTTTTTTATTTGCTCGCATTTGGCGGTGAAATGGTGGCATAAAATATACCAAAATGGGCCTAGATCAATACTTGGGGTTGTCTTTTACACTACACTAAAGCTAAAATTAACCCTACAAGCTCCCTAATTAACCCCTTCACTCCTGGGCATAAAACATGTGTGGTGCGCAGCGGCATTTAGCGGCCTTCTAATTACCAAAAAGCAACCACAAAGCCATATAAGTCTGTTATTTCTGAAAAAGGGGATCCCAGAGAAGCATTTACAACCGTTTGTGCCATAATTGCAGAAGCTGTTTGTAAATAATTTCAGTGGGAAACCTAAAGTTTGTGACAAAATTTGTGAAAAAGTGAACTTTTTTTTTTTTTATCGCATTTGGCGGTGAAATGGTGGCATGAAATATACCAAAATGGGCCTAGATCAATACTTTGGGATGTCTTCTAAAAAAAAATATATACATGTCAAGGGATATTCACGTATTCCTGACAGATATCAGGGTTCCAAAGTAACTAGCACTAATTTTGAAAAAAAATGGTTTGGAAATAGCAAAGTGCTACTTGTATTTATTGCCCCATAAATTGCAAAAAAGCAAAGAACATGTAAACATTGGGTATTTCTAAACTCAGGACAAAATTTATAAACTATTTAGCATGGGTGTTTTTTGGTGATTGTAGATGTGTAACAGATTTTGGGGGTCAAAGTTAGAAAAAGTGTGTTTTTTTTCCGTTTTTTCCTCATATTTTATCATTTTTTTTTAGTAAATTATAAGATATGATGAAAATAATGGTATCTTTAGAAAGTCCATTTAATGACGAGAAAAACGGTATATAATATGTGTGGGTACAGTAAACGAGTAAGAGGAAAATTACAGCTAAACACAAACACTGCAGAAATGTAAAAATAGCCATTGTCATTAAGGGTAAGAAAATTGAAAAATGGTCCGGTCATTAAGGGGTTAAATAACTTTCCAATTTACTTCCACTATCCATGTTGCTTAAAAGAACACTGAACCCAACATTTTTCTTTCGTGATTCAGATAGAGCATGCAATTTTAAGCAGCTTTCTCATTTACTCCTATTATCAATTTTTCTTCGTTCTCTTGCTATCTTTATTTGAAAAAGAAGTCATCTAAGCTTTTTTCTTGGTTCAGAACTCTGGACAGCACTTTTTTATTGCTGGATGAATTTATACACCAATCAGCAAGGACAACCCAGGTTGTTCACCAAAAATAAGCCGGCATCTAAACTTACATTCTTGCAATTCAAATAAAGATACAGCGGCATTTAGCGGCCTTCTAATTACCAAAAAGCAACCACAAAGCCATATAAGTCTGTTATTTCTGAAAAAGGGGATCCCAGAGAAGCATTTACAACCGTTTGTGCCATAATTGCAGAAGCTGTTTGTAAATAATTTCAGTGGGAAACCTAAAGTTTGTGACAAAATTTGTGAAAAAGTGAACTTTTTTTTTTTTTATCGCATTTGGCGGTGAAATGGTGGCATGAAATATACCAAAATGGGCCTAGATCAATACTTTGGGATGTCTTCTAAAAAAAAATATATACATGTCAAGGGATATTCACGTATTCCTGACAGATATCAGGGTTCCAAAGTAACTAGCACTAATTTTGAAAAAAAATGGTTTGGAAATAGCAAAGTGCTACTTGTATTTATTGCCCCATAAATTGCAAAAAAGCAAAGAACATGTAAACATTGGGTATTTCTAAACTCAGGACAAAATTTATAAACTATTTAGCATGGGTGTTTTTTGGTGATTGTAGATGTGTAACAGATTTTGGGGGTCAAAGTTAGAAAAAGTGTGTTTTTTTCCGTTTTTTCCTCATATTTTATCATTTTTTTTTAGTAAATTATAAGATATGATGAAAATAATGGTATCTTTAGAAAGTCCATTTAATGACGAGAAAAACGGTATATAATATGTGTGGGTACAGTAAACGAGTAAGAGGAAAATTACAGCTAAACACAAACACTGCAGAAATGTAAAAATAGCCATTGTCATTAAGGGTAAGAAAATTGAAAAATGGTCCGGTCATTAAGGGGTTAAATAACTTTCCAATTTACTTCCACTATCCATGTTGCTTAAAAGAACACTGAACCCAACATTTTTCTTTCGTGATTCAGATAGAGCATGCAATTTTAAGGAGCTTTCTCATTTACTCCTATTATCAATTTTTCTTCGTTCTCTTGCTATCTTTATTTGAAAAAGAAGTCATCTAAGCTTTTTTTCTTGGTTCAGAACTCTGGACAGCACTTTTTTATTGCTGGATGAATTTATACACCAATCAGCAAGGACAACCCAGGTTGTTCACCAAAAATAAGCCGGCATCTAAACTTACATTCTTGCAATTCAAATAAAGATACCAAAAGAATAAAGAAAATTTGATAATAGGAATAATCAAGAAAGTTGCTTAAAATGTCATGCTCTATCTGAATCACGAAAGAAAATATTTGGGTTCAGTGTCCTTTAATTCTCATGGTATGCTTTTTTGAAGGAGCAGTGCACTAATGACAGCTAGCTGTTCACATCAGTAAGCCAATGATATGCTATATATGTGCAGCCACCAATCAGCAGCTAGCTTCCAGCTCCTGACCCTACCTATGTATTCTTTTCAATAAGGGATACCAAGACAACAAAGCAATGTAGATAAAAAAGGTACATTTAAAATTATATGCTCTTTTTGACTCATGAAAGAAAATTTTGGGGTTTCATGTCCCTTTAAGCAGCTATAGATACAGTAGCTATTATATCTATAACAATAGAGAAAATAGATATCTGTTATCACATTAATCTGATTTAAAAGCATATGCAATACAGACGGGCCTCCCGAAACATCACATATAGAATAAATAATTATTCACCTAAGAAAATCCATCAAGTGCAGACCGCCTGTATTATGTAAATCTCCTTTGTTCCTGTCTCCCTGTTATGCTGTAATGAAGGTTGAGAGTGCAAATCCTTTTATATATATATATATATATATATATATATATATATATACATATATATATATATATATATATATATATATATATATATATATATATATATATATATATATATATATATATATATATTAGGTTAGTGTAGAATTTATTATATACAAAGGGGTAGAGAAATCAAGAGTTAAAAGGTTGGGCACCTATATCCAAAATGTAGGAACCAGGTAGTTTTCAGGGTGTGTATGTACATTTTATATCCTATAATATAAAAGGCCAAGTGTGTTTGTCCGAAGCTGTCATGCGCAGGAGAGACAGCACGAGGACAAACACACCTGGCCTTAGAGTCTACCTGATGTGCTGTCCGCAGCAAGACAACGGTGGGCGAGAGTGGGCATGGCCGAGCATGAGTGGGCATGGCCTGGCGTGAGTGGGCGGGACCGGATGTGGAATGGGCAGGACTGGGTGTGGAGGGGGCGGGGCTGGGCATGGTTGCGCGCATGCGAGAGAGACAGATCAAAAGAGACTGAGAGGGGGGAGAGAGAGAGAAAGAGGTGGCAAAGAGCAAAAGAGAGGAGAAAGAGCAAAAGAGGGGAGAGAGCAAAAGAGAGGGGAAAGAGAGCAAAAGAGAGGGGAAAGAGAGCAAAAGAGAGGGGAAAGAGCAAAAGAGAGGGGAAAGAGCAAGAGAGAGGGGGAAAGAGAGGAGGGAGAGAGCAAATGAGAGGGGGGGGGAGACGGGGGAGAGAGAAACGGGAGAGAGAGAGGGGAGAGGAGAGAGAGCAAAAAAGAGGGGGAGAGAGAGCAAAAGAGAGGGGGAGAGAGAGATCAAAAGAGAGGGGGGAGAAAGAGCACAAAAGAGAGGGGGAGAGAGAGAGCACAAAAGAGAGGGGGGGAGAGAGAGAGCAAAAGAGAGGGGGTAGGGAAAGCAAAAGAGAGGGAGGGAGGGGGAGCAAAAGAGAGGGGAAAGAGCAAAAGAGAGGGGAGGGAGAGCAAAAGAGAGGGGGCAGAGAGAGAGCAAAAGAGAGGGGGGATAGAGCAAAAGAGAGGGTTGATAAAGAGAGGGGGAGAGAGAGCAAAAGAGAGGGGGGAGAGAGAGCAAGAGAGAGGTGGAGCGAGAGAGAGCGCAAAAGAGATGAGGAGAGAGCGCAAAAGAGAGGGGGGAGGGAGAGCAAAAGAAAGGGGGTGTGAGAAAGCAAAAGAGAGGGGGGGGGAGAGAGATCAAAATATGGCCCATCTGAACGTACTTTAGGACTAGTATTTATAGTATTTAAATGTTTTAAAGAAGACTACTAATACTGAAATGAACTTGGTATTATTTTAACACTCAATGTGACATACAGTAAGTGTTAACAACCCATGCAGACACTTAGGGGCCGAATTATCATTGTGCGAGCGGACATGATCCGATATTACGAATCATGTCCGCTGCACATCGATAAATTCTGACAGCATACGCTCTCGGCATTTATCATTACACCAGCAGTTCTTGTGAACTGCTGGTGCAATACCGCCCCCTGTAGATTCGCGGCCAATCGACCGCTAGCAGGGGGTGTCAATCAACCCGATCGTTTTGGATCGGGTTGATTTCTGGCAATGTCTGTCCGCCGCCTCAGAGCAGGCAGTCAGGTTATGAAGCAGCAGTCTTTAGAACGCTGCTTCATAACTTGTGTAACAGCTTCTGAAGACTCGCCAGAAACACAGGGCATCAAGCTCCATACGGAACTTGATAAATATGCCCCATAGCATTTTTTTTTAACCAAGTAAGGGATAAGGGCAGCCAAGAGTGTTTGGAAAGGCTTCTTATAGGATAAGTAACTTGATAACTACTTTACAGGGAAGAATTATTTACAGTCTGTCCCTACCTTTCACACAGCACATTTTCTATAAACATTTAAAAAGAAAACAAAAAAACTGAAATATATACAGGTAGCCCTCAGTTTACGCCGGGGTTAGGTTCCAGAAGGAATGGTTGTAAATCGAAACCATTGTAAATTGAAACCCAGTTTATAATGTAAGTCAATGGGAAGTGAGGGAGAGAGGTTCCAGGCCCCTCTCAAAATTGTCATAAGTAACACCTAATACATTATTTTTAAAGCCTTGAAATGAAGACTTTAAATGCTAGACAGCATTATAAACCTAATAAAACAATCACACAACACAGAATATATAATTAAACTAAGTTAAATGAACAAAAACATTTGCTAAACAGCATTATAAACCTAATATAATAATCACACAACACAGACTTCACTTGCATTTTTCTACAAACAGTTCTTTCTATGCATTCCAATCTGGACTGAGTTATAGACAGGAAGATCTTGTTCCTTTGAAATCTGCTCGATAGCTCAGGTCTGGTTAAACTGATTAATTTCAGCTTGCTTGGCTTTGCTGCAACACAAGCGGACAGCTCCACCTACTGGCTATTTTAATAAATGCACTGCTTCTCAATGCTTTTCAATAGCAGTCACATGACTGGGAAAAAAGGTTGTTATTCTGAAACGGTGTAAATTGAACCGTTGTAAAACGAGGGCCACCTGTACACACTTTTCTAGCTCAAAGCTAAAGCAACTAACTCAGTCAATGTTTTTATATAATACATTATATTAGCTTAAAATAGAAAATTAGAATCTTGCATCCCTCTTAGTCCTTTCCCCACTGTTTATAACATCCAGAGTACAGACACCCCAATCTGCAAAATTTAATTTCAGAGAGGTGGCTTCACCAGCTACTGCACTGCGCGCTGTCCCAACCCCCCCCCCCCCCAGGTTATATATTGGACACCTGGAAACCCTAAATAATATAGAGACTTAGGGGGAAATTTATCAAAGCCTCAACTATGCTGCATTCGCCGGCACCAATACGTTCGCCTAACATCGCCTAACATTGCGGCCGTGGACCTGAATACGCTCTCCATATTTATAAAAAAAGACGGCAAAAAGACGCGCACCAAGTATGGGGTGATGAGCATCGGACTGTTGTTAACTAGCAGTCTTCGATCTCGCGTCTATTCGGCTTTTTACCAACTTTATTTATACCCTGGCACTAAACGCCGCCACTATACTAAAATGTTTAACCCCTATCCCGCCGCTCCCGGACCCCGCCGCCCCTAAATAAACGTATTAACCCCTAAACCTCTGGCCTCCCACATCACTACCACTAACTAAACCTATTAACCCCTAAACCGCCAGCCCCCCACATCGCCATAAACTAAATTAAGCTCTTAACCACTAAACCTAACAACCCGCTAACTTTAAATTAAAATAAACTAATTTTAAACTATTAATTAACCTACCCTAACTATTATACTACAATTAAATTCAACTACCAATTAAATTAACTAAATTACATATTAAAAACCCCTAATCCTACTGAAATTATTTAAATCTACTATTTAACCTTATTAAAAATTAATAAATTACAAAAAAAATAAACGCTGTTAAAAAAAAATAAAAAACACTAAATTACGAAGGAAAAAAATACACATTATCAAAAATAAAAAAGAATTACACCTAATCTAATAGCCCTATCAAAATAAAATCATATTGGCTGTTCCAATCAGCCAATAGGATTTGAGCAGCTCTCATCCTATTGGCTGTTCCAATCAGGGCAATGGGGAGCTTAGGTTATTTTAGATAGGGTTTTTATTTGGGGGGGTTGGATGGTTAGGTGGTGGGTTTTACTGTTGGGCGGTGTTTGTATTTTTTTTACAGGTAAAAGAGCTGATTTCTTTGGGACAATGCCCCGCAAAAGGCCCTTTTAAGGGCCATTGGTAGTTTATTGTTTTATTTTGGGGGGGCTTTTTTATTTTGATAGGGCTGTAATTTACAGGCTGATATAGAAAATAAGCCACTAAGCAGCAACTTTGTAGATGTACAAAAACAATAGGTATATATGAGAATATTATCTGTAAACAAACATGCTAGGGGGCTTTTTGAGTATTGACTAGTACCTACAATAGCAAGAAATTGTTTAGCAGGGATAGCTCTTAAAATAGGAGCCTAGATAATCTTTTTGCAGATACAAAAATGTCAGCTAACGATCTAAATTTCTTTTATTAGTAATGTAAATGACCATAGTACAATGAAATCTCATTTTAAATGAGGTTGGAGCGGTGTGTTCCCCTTATTGCACATAAGATCACTCTTAGACTAACCTAATCTGTAACTGTAAGGGTTAGGGGAATTGGCTTGTTGCCATGGTCACTCTTGGACCTTAGAAAGTAATAACAAAAAAGAACAACTATGATAGAATATGATAAGAGAGGGGACATATATCAATAAAAGTGACTATAACACTGAGCATAAATATAATTACTCTTAGACACGAAAATGAGGATACATCATAAAACAATCTTTTGTAGAAAGTACTGATGATGGAGGTAGAGATAGGCTAATAAGTTATAGTATGAAGCCACTGTTGAGCTGATTGTCAAGCTTTGATGAACAACAATTGGCCTACTTGGGTGGAAATAATACATTGGTGAAGCCTAGTATATAAATATATAAAGGAGAAGGAGATCTGCAATTAACATTTGAGAGGACAGGGGGTTAGATAAGCAGAGAATGTGCAACTCTTGTGAACATTAGCAGGGAATTCTATATCATACTATTCAGTTCTCATTGGGTTATACATGTGCTAAATCCAAAAAACTGCTTAAGATAGAAGAAAATATGTAGAGTGTGACTTGAGGCACTATCTTTCGATGTTAGCTGTAACCATTTAGCCTATCCCAACTCTTGCACGGTTGTATATTTATCAATGAGAGTATATATATCACTAGACATACGAATAATAACTTAGACATTGAGATAAGTGTACAAAATAAAACAATCTTATTGAAAGCTGTACTTATGATAAAGGGGAGGGTTAGCTAGAGGGGTATATTTACTAAAGTGCGGATGGACATGATACGATATAGCGTATCATGTCCGCCACACATCTATAAATGCCGACAGCATACGCTGTCAGCATTTATCATTGCACTAGCAGTTCTTGTGAACTGCTGGTGCAATGCCGCCCCCTGCAGATTCGAGGGTAATCGGCCGCTAGCAGGGGGTGTCAATCAACCCGATCGTATTCGATCGGGTTGATTTCTGTCCACCGCCTCAGAGCAGATGGACAGGTTATGGAGCAGCGGTCTTTAGCACGGGGCATCAAGCTCCTTACGGAGCTTGATAAATTTACGCCAGAGTATTAAAATATGGTACCACTATTGAACTGGTAGTAGAACTTTGTTAAGTAGAGATAAGTTTGCTTGGATGATGATAATAGACTGGTGAAGCCTATTTTATATACAAATAATGCAGAGGGAGCTATTATCTTAGGGTGAAAAGTGATGTGACACATTACAAGGAGGAGGAGATCTGAGATTTACATTTGAGGTAACATAAGGATAAATCTTTCTTACATCTCAAACAGGGAGCAGAGAATGTGCATATGTTGTGTACAGTAACAGGAGCTTTAATATGAAACTATACAGATCATATTAGGACATACATGTGCTAAATCGAACATATGCATAGTGCCAAAGGGAAGATATAGAGCATGACTTAAGGCTCTATCTTGAAATGATCACTGTAACCATTCAGCCTACTCCAGTTCTAATGCGGTTGTATGGTTAACGATGTTCCTCTGAGTGGGAGGTTTGATCCCGGCTGTATTCGCATCTGAGTTCAAAGTACCACCGCCCTATCCCAATGCAGTAATTAAGCTCAGGAAAAGTGTGGTGTTCTGGAGTGCCTATATGTAAAAATGCAGACTTCAAAGATCTGATGGGAACTGTACTCACAATGGTTTTCAGCTTCTGTTTGGGACCATCATCTGGTGAGGTTTTAGTTACACTCAGGGGATCATGAGAGTTTATGAGAATGGCAGTGTGGCTGCTATTAGGACCTCCGGGTCTCCCAGATGTCAGTTCAGTAACTGTCGCAGTCAGTATAAGTAATGGGTATACCCCTTGTTCGGACGAGCCAGCCGCCCTCCCCCCAACTGGGGCACATCTGACAGTATTTGTAACCTTGTGGTTCCGAACAGCTGGGTCTCGGGGGTTATATCTTGCGGCTTGAATAGGGTTCAGGATTGAATCTTCTGGCAGTTCTATAGGGGTTAAGGCAACTATTGTATCACGCTCTGTACTCTCCCCCCTGATGTAGATAGACTAAGTGAGTGTAATAAGGTTGGACAATTTCTCATCCATTTTGTGCTCAAGATCCCAAATAGCACTTTGAAGGGTGATACAGAGGTCCTCCGTTTGATCGAGCATGGATAGACTTGAAATAGTGGATGAGGGATGTAACAGCAGATCGAGATTGTGTACTGCAGACCAAGAGCTGCTCAACCCCGGGGGGAAGTTGACTAGGTGTTGTAGGCCGCTGCCGTCAAGCTATGGAGGTCTGATTCGAGTGTTCTGTTCGTCAAAATAGGTTAGTCTAACTCTGAGATTTTCCCTTAGTGAGCATACAAAGCTCTAGGGTAGATGGAGGTGCTCAATAATGGAATATTCATCTAGATTTTGAGATTTTAGTCAGAGCTGCAGAGTTTTGCGACTTAGCATGGCCGCGGCTTAGACACAACCCCTTTCTTTACTTTTTTAATCAAGATTTTTCTTTTATATAAACAAAAACCCTTTTGGTGTATTTGAATGGCTTAGAAAAAGAATAATAAAAAAAACACCCAGTGTTGCTTACAATGAACTTATTAAGCTTCATGAGAAAACACAAAAAGTGGGAGAAGCGCAACACTGGATCTATGTGCAGGGTTAAAAATAATTTAATAAAGCCCCTAAGCATGGACAGCTACTCACAAGATAGATAAAAACAAGTGACTTGATACACAAAGCAGTTCACCGAAAGACGATTTATTGCGTCCAGTGACCCAATACGGTCTCACCACAGGGTGTACCCGGCTGGTTGGAGATATCCGAATACTTGCTTGTATAACTGCAGTCTGGGAATCCTAGTTCATCATGTGTCCACGATGAGCAATACAATGCTAGCTACTAATGGAGAGAAGGAACGCTCAACTCTACCGCTCCTGTGAATATTATAAGGTATGGAAGCCTCACTGGGACCAAAAACCTCCAAACAACTCAACTCAACGTATGTTTCGTTCTGTGTACGAGGGAACTTTTTCGGTGAACTGCTTTGTGTATCAAGTCACTTGTTTTTATCTGTTATCTTGTGAGTAGCTGCCTATGCTTAGGGTCCTTATTGAATTGTTTTTAACCCTGTACATAGATCCGGTATTGCGCTTCTGTCGCTTTTTGTATTTTCTGTTTTTCTATAAATGCCATTTGGATTATTCGCTGAGAGGAGCAGCAGGGTTTTTTTTTTTATAGCCTTAATTTATATACCGTCTTTCTGTACCATTTTTTGGAAAGCCTCCTTCTGAAGGTGGACTTGGGATATTTTCATTTAAAGGGCCATGATACCCAAATGTTGAAACACTTGAAAGTGATGCAGCATAGCTGTGAAAAGCTGACTAGAAAATATCACCTGAACATCTGTATGTAAAAAAGAAAGATATTTTACCTCAAAAATTCCTCAGTAGCCACATCCCATTGTAAAGGACTTCTAAGCAGCAAATCAGTATGTCTGTTCCGGGACAGCTAAGGGAGTAAGCTTACGTGCACACTCATCTTATTTCCCTATTCAGTTTAAGGAAGTTTACTATGAAATCTCATGAGAGTTAAAGGGACACTGTACCCAAAATTTTTCTTTCGTGATTCATATTGAGCATGAAATTTTAAGCAACTTTCTAATTTACTCCTATTATCAAATTTTCTTCATTCTCTTGGTATCTTTATTTGAAATGCAAGAATGTAAGTTTAGATGCCGGCCCATTTTTGGTGAACAACCTGGGTTGTCCTTGCTGATTGGTGGATAAATTCATCCACCAATAAAAAAGTGCTGTCCAGAGTACTGAAACCAAATAAAGCTTAGATGCCTTCTTTTTCAAATAATGATAGCAAGAGAACGAAGAAAAATTGATAATAGGAGTAAATTAGAAAGTTGCTTAAAATTGCATGCTCTATCTGAATCATGAAAGAAAAAAATTGGGTACAGTGTCCCTTTAAGTCAAATCTCATTAGATCACAGTAAAAGAGTTCATGACCTCAGCACTGCTGATGCTGATTGGCTGCTGTTCATTTCTTCATTTTTTTAATTTATTGTTTTACCTGCAGCTGAGCAACAGCTGAAGTATAACTTTTTACACAGAACTTACTCTGCTGAGCTGAGGAAATTGTGAGGTAAAATATCTTCTTTTTTTACATAGAGATGCTCAGGTGATATTTTCCTGTCACCTTTTTACAGTTATACTGCATCAGTTTTCAAATGATTTAGCATATGAGTATTATGTCCCTTTAAACATATCACATATGGATGGTTCATGTTAGATATCATATGAACTTTTATGTTTTATTTGTGTATGTAATTATTTCACACTTTTAGCATTGGTGTTATACCAAGCTGCTTCGTGTATTTTTATCGATTTTATTTGTTTTAGAGATTAGCTCTAAGTGTTATTTAGTTTCCATTTATTAAGCTACAAATTGAGGCGCTACACTCGGAAGAATAATAACAAGAAAGAAAAGAAAGAAAGAGACACGGGGAAAGGAAAATTACATAAAAAGGGAGAAACAGATAGATAAAAAGCAAAAAAACAAAATCAAAAGAAAACAGATATGAGAAAGGTAAGCAGAGACAGGGAGGAAGAAATGGATAAGGTAATGGTGTAATACTGAGATATGGAGGGACAGCAGCCTCCTGCTCTCTATATTTTAGAGCAGGGTTCTTTAAACCACGGGTCGGAACCAGTGTTCCCTCTAAGGCCAGTTTTGTGAGCGGCCCAGCAGTGAAACAGTTAATTAGAGCAATTAGAAAACTGTACACAATGCAGACTATAAGGCAGTGATTTTTAACCTTTTTTTTGCCGTGGCACACTTTTTTACATTAAAAAATCCTGTGGCACACCACCATCCCAAAATGTTAAAAAAATCACACATTGTAGCCTAATACAGCATATTTATATATACACATACACACAAACACACACATACTGTATGTATTGTGCTGTTATGCCATGCCTCCTACAAACTACCCCTGCACTGGGAGTAAAAAACAAGCAAAGTTTAAAAAGTATGTCACACTGTTGTTAGTCTGCCGTGGCACACCTGAGGATCTCTCACGGCACACTAGTGTGCCACGGCACACTGGTTGAAAAACACTGCTATAAGGTGTGGTTCCCTTATAACCTGTTTCACTACTGGTCCACTCACAAAACTGGCCTTAGAGGGAACACTGATCGGGACCCATTACTGGATCGCAACTTGTGTGTGCGTGCTGTAGGAGTGTGTGTGATGTGTGTGTTATATGACAGTGTGTGTGATGTGTGTGTGTGTGTGTTGTATGAGTGTTTGTGGTGTGTGTGTTATATGAAAGTGTGTGTGGTGTGTGTGTTGTGTAAGAGTGTGGTGTGTGTGTGTTGTATGAGAGTGTGTGTGTTCTCTGTGTCTTGTTTAAGAGTGTGCGGTGTATCTGTGTTGTATGAGAGCGTGTGGTGTGTGTGTTGTATGAGAGTGTGTGTTGTGTGTGTGTGTTTTATGAACGTGTGTGGTGTGTGTGTTATATAAGATTGTGTGTGGTGTGTGTGCATTGTATGAGAGTGTGAGGTGTGTGTATGTATATGAGAGTATGGGGGGTAGTTATCATCGTGTCAACTTTCCTGCCTTCGCCGGCACAATACGCCCGCCTAAGCTCGCCTACCTTCGCCGCCGCAGACCTAAAAAAATACGCCTAAGTTATCAAATAAAGCTGTCAAAAAGCCACGGGGCGATGAGCAGCGGACTGTGAGAGTTATCACTCATCCGATCTCGCTGCTCTTCGGATTTTTCACAGCTTTATTGCTAGCCTGTCACTAAGCACCCACACTAAACTACACTGTTCTACACCCTATACCGGCGCCCCCGGAGCCCCCCGCAACTCAATAAAGTTACTAACCCCTAAACCGCCGCTCCTAGACCCCGCCGCAACACTTATACATTTATTAACCTCTAAACCGCCGCTCCTAGACCCTGCCGCAACTCTGATAAATGTATTAACCCCTAAACCGCCGCCCCCGGAGCCCACGATCAGCCAATAGAATGCGAGCTCAATCTGATTGGCTGATTGGATCAGCCAATCGGATTGAACTTGAATCTGATTGGCTGATTCCATCAGCCAATCAGATTTTTCCTACCTTAATTCCGATTGGCTGATAGAATCCTATCAGCCAATCGGAATTGAAGGGACGCCATCTTGGATGACGTCCCTTAAAGGAACCTTCATTCGTCGGTAGTCCGTCGGTAAAGAAGGATGTTCCGCGGCGGCGGGATGAAGATTGAAGACCCGGCTTGGAAGATGACATCGCCCGGATAGAAGACTTCTTCAGCGCCTCTTGGAAGATGACATCGCCCGGATCGAAGACTTCTTCAGCGCCGCTTGGAGGATCACTTCATCGGATGGAAGATTTCTTCAGCGCCGCTTGGAGGATAACTTCTTCCGCTCCGGATGTCCACTTCGGTTCCATCGCTGCTCGGCTGTGAGTGAAGACGACTCAAGGTAGGATGATCTTCAGGGGATTAGTGTTAGGTTATTTTAAGGGGGGTTTGGGTTAGATTAGGGGTATGTGGGTGGTGGGTTTTAATGTTGGGGGGGGGTTGTATTTTTCTTTTACAGGCAAAAGAGCTGAATTCTTTGGGGCATGCCCCCACAAAAGGCCCTTTTAAGTGCTGGTAAGGTAAAAGAGCTTTGAACTTTTTTAATTTAGAATAGGGTAGGGCATTTTTTTATTTTGGGGGGCTTTGTTATTTTATTAGGGGGCTTAGATTAGGTGTAATTAGCTTAAAATTGTTGTAATATTTTTTAAATGTTTGTAAATTATGTTTTTTATTTTTTGTAACTTAGCTTTTTTTATTTTTTGTACTTTAGTTAGTTTATGTAATTGTATTTAATTGTAGTTATTTGTAGTTAATTTATTTAATTAATTTAAAGATAGTGTAGTGTTAGGTTTAATTGTAACTTAGGTTAGGATATATTTTACAGGTAATTTAGTATTTCTTTTAGCTAGGTAGTTATTAAATAGTTAATAACTATTTAATAACTATTCTAACTAGCTAAAATAAATACAAAGTTACCTGTAAAATAAATATAAATCCTAAAATAGCTACAATGTAATTATTAATTACATTGTAGCTATCTTAGGGTTTATTTTACAGGTAAGTATTTAGTTTTAAATAGGATTAATTTATTTAAGTATAGTGTAGTGTTAGGTGTAATTGTAACTTAGGTTAGTTTTTATTTTACAGGTAAATTTCTCTTTATTTTAGCTAGGTAGCTATTAAATAGTTAATAACTATTTAATAGCTATTGTACCTAGTTAAAATAAATTGAAAGTTACCTGTAAAATAAAAATAAATCCTAAGATAGCTACAATATAATTATTATTTATATTGTAGCTATATTAGGGTTTATTTTATAGGTAAGTATTTAGTTTTAAATAGGATTAATTTAGTTCATAATAGAAATATTATTTAGATTTATTTAATTAATATTTAAGTTAGGGGGGTGTTAGGGTTAGTGTTAAACTTAGGTTTAGGGGTTAATAATTTTATTACAGTGGCGGCGGTGTAGTGGGGGGCAGGATAGGGGTTAATAAATTTATTATAGGTGGCGACGGTGTAGGGGGGGCAGGATAGGGGTTAATAAATTTAATATAGGTTGCGGCAGGGTCAGGGAGCAGCGGTTTAGGGGTTAAACTATTTATTTAGTTGCGGCGAGGTGTGGGATCGGCAGGATAGGGGTTAATAACTTTATTACAGAGGGCGGCGGTATAGGGGGGACAGGATAGGGGTTACTAGGTATAATGTAGGTGGCGGTGGGCTCCGGGAGCGGCGGTTTAGGGGTTAATACATTTATTATAGTTGCGGTGGGCTCCGGGAGCGGCGGTTTAGGGTTTAATAGGTATAGAGTAGCTTGCGGTGTGCTCCGGGAGCGGCGGTTTAGGGGGTAATACATTTATTTAGTTGCGGCGGTGTAGGGGGGACAGATTAGTGGTGTTTAGACTCGGGGTACATGTTAGGGTGTTAGGTGTAGACATCTCCCATAGGAATCAATGGGATGTCTGGCAGCAGCGAACTTGTACTTTCGCTATGGTCAGACTCCCATTGATTCCTATGGGATCCGCCGCCTCCAGGGTGGCGGTTTGAAAACCAGGTACGCTGGGCCGGAAAAGTTCCGAGCGTACCTGCTAGTTTTTTGATAACTAGCAAAAGTAGTCAGATTGTACCGCACTTGTGTGCAGAACATCTGGAGTGACGTAAGAATCGATCTGTGTCGGACTGAGTCCGGCGGATCGAAGTTTACGTCACAAAATTCTACTTTTGCCGGTCTTTAGCCTTTGATAACTAAGGCAAATCAGCTTCGCCACAAATACGCTGCGGAATTCCAGCATATTTGAGGTTGACGGCTTGATAACTACCCCCCTCTATGTGTGTTTATTGTATGAGAGTGTGTGTGTTGTATGAGAGTGTCTGGTGTGTGTTATATAAGAGTGTGTGTGGTGTGTGTGCTATATGAGAGTGTGTGTGTTGTATGAGAGTGTGTGGTGTGTGTGTGTATATGAGAGTATATTTGTGTGTGTTGTATGAGAGTGTGTGTGTGTTATATAAGAGTGTGTGTGGTGTGTGTGTTGTATGAGAGTGTGTGTGGTGTGTGCTATATGAGAGTGTGTGTGTGTTGTATGAGAGTGTGTGTGGTGTGTGCTTTATATGAGCGTGGGTGTGTGTGTGTTGTATAAGAGTGTGTGTCATGTGTCTGTTTTATGAGAGTGTATGTTTGTTATTACCTTTTAGAAAACTTTCAAGTTTGACTACAATCAGGAAAAAAGCACACACACATTTTAGTCACTTTGCCTAAAATTGTTGCTATCTTGTTGTATATTACTTCAGTAATTTTCAGACCAAGCCTAAAAATAGGGTCGTGAAGGTATGTGGTATAGTGATGTCGCGAATAGTTTGCCGGCGAATAGTTCCCGGCGAACATAGCATGTTCGCGTTCGCCGCGGACGGCGAACATATGCGATGTTCGGTCCGCCCCCTATTCCTCATCATTGAGTAAACTTTGACCCTGTACCTCACAGTCAAAAGACACATTCCAGCCAATCAGCAGCAGACCCTCCCTCCCAGACCCTCCCAGCTCCTGGACAGCAGCCATTTTAGATTCATTCGGAAGCTGCATTCTTAGTGAGAGGAGGGACAGTGTAGCTGCTGCTGATTTAATAGGGAAATCGATAGCTAGGCTAGTGTATTCAGTGTCCACTACAGTCCTGAAGGACTCATCTGATCTCTGCTGTAAGGACAGCACCCCAAAAAGCCCTTTTTAGGGCTAGAACATCAGTCTGCTTTTTTTTTTTTCCCCTGTGTAATCTAATTGCAGTTGCCTGCCTGTCAGCGTGTGTGTCAGGCTCACAGCGTATACTGTGCCCACTTGCCCAGTGCCACCACTCATATCTGGTGTAACAGTAGTGTACATTTAAAAAAAACAACACTTTTTTGACTGTGAAATAATAGCAGACAGCTGCCAGTACCCTAGATGTCCGCCAATAAGGCAGATGGGGAGGGTTAGAGAGCTGTTTTGGGGGGGATCAGGGAGGTTGGGGGCTATGGGGGGATGCTACACCACAGCATATGTAAATATGCTAAAAAAATAATTAAAACAAATGTAAAAACCTTTTATTTTAGTACTGGCAGACTTTCTGCCAGTACTTAAGATGACGGGGACAATTGTAGGGTGGGGGAGGGAAGGGAGCTGTTTGGGAGGGATCAGGGGGTCTGATGTGTCAGGTGGGAGGCTGATCTCTACACTAAAGCTAAAATTAACCCTGCAAGCTCCCTACAAACTACCTAATTAACCCCTTCACTGCTAGCCATAATACACGTGTGATGCGCAGCAGTATTTAGCAGCCTTCTAATTACCAGAAAGCAACGCCAAAGTCATATATGTCTGCTATTTCTGAACAAAGGGGATCCCAGAGAAGCATTTACAACCATTTGTGCCATAATTGCACAAGCTGTTTGTAAATAATTTCAGTGAGAAACCTAAAATTGCGAAAAAAATTAAGTTTTTTTTAAATTTGATCGCATTTGGCAGTGAAATGGTGGCATGAAATATACCAAAATGGGCCTAGATCAATACTTTGGGTTGTCTACTACACTACACTTAAGCTAAAATTAACTCTACAAGCTGCCTACATGCTCCCTAATTAACCCCTTCACTGCTGGGCATAAAAAACGTGTGGTACGCAGTGGCATTTAGCAGCCTTCTAATTACCAAAAAGCAACGCCAAAGCCATATGTCTGCTATTTCTGAACATAGGGGATCCCAGAGAAGCATTTACAACCATTTATGCCATAATTGCATAAGTTGTTTGTAAATAATTTCTGTGAGAAACCTAAAGTTTGTGAAAAAGTGAACAATTTTTTTTTATTTGATCGCATTTGGCGGTGAAATGGTGGCATTAAATATACCAAAATGGGCCTAGATCAATACTTTGGGTTGTCTACTACACTACACTTAAGCTAAAATTAACTCTACAAGCTGCCTACATGCTCCCTAATTAACCCCTTCACTGCTGGGCATAAAACACGTGTGGTGCGCAGTGGCATTTAGCAGCCTTCTAATTACCAAAAAGCAACGCCAAAGCCATATAAGTCTGCTATTTCTGAACAAAGGGGAACGCAGAGAAGCATTTACAACCATTTATGCCATAATTGCATAAGTTGTTTGTAAATAATTTCTGTGAGAAACCTAAAGTTTGTGAAAAAGTGAACAATTTTTTTTTATTTGATCGCATTTGGCGGTGAAATGGTGGCATTAAATATACCAAAATAGACCTAGATCAATACTTTGGGTTGCCTACTACACTACACTTAAGCTAAAATTAACTCTACAAGCTCCCTACATGCTCCCTAATTAACCCCTTCACTGCTGGGCATAAAACACGTGTGGTGCGCAGTGGCATTTAGCAGCCTTCTAATTACCAAAAAGCAACGCCAAAGCCATATAAGTCTGCTATAATGGCATGTCTGGCACACAGTGTTGGGGCAAGGGTCCATCTGACCACTGATACCTGGTCTGCAAAGCATGGTCAGGGCAGGTATATCACCTACACTGCGCACTGTGAAGCGGGCGTAACCCTTACACTACCTGATCGATACAACATCATACCTGATGTTTTAAAGCACGTTATTCCAAACAATTTAGGAATGTTAGGTGATTTATGCCCTTTATGGATTAAAACCAGACTCTGCATCAACTATGTAATTTTCCATGAGAGTTTTGCCATGGATCCCCCTCCGGCATGCCACAGTCCAGGTGTTAGTCCCCTTGAAACAACTTTTCCATCCCTATTGTGGCCAGAAAGAGTCCCTGTGGGTTTTAAAATTCGCCTGTCTATTGAAGTTTATGGCAGTTCGCCCGGTTCGCCGGTTCACGAACATTTGCGGAAGTTTGCGTTCGCAACATCACTAATGTGGTATCATGGCACTGGGTCTTGGGGAAAAAGTTTGAAGAACTCTGCTTTAGAGGACATAGTATAAAAGTACTAACCTATTAACCCCTAAACCACTAAAGCCCACCGCAATAGACCCTGCAATACTTAACTCCTAAACCGCCAGAATCCCCACCACAAGAAACCTTTTAACCCCTAAACCGCCACAACCCCCACTGCAAGAAACCCCTCTAACCAATTAACCCTTAAACAAACAAAAAAAAAACTAAGCCCTACACTACTTAACTACATAACAGTTAACAACCCAATACCCCTAACACCCCCTAAGTTACACAAAATAATAACCACTAAAATTTAAAAAAATAAAAAACACATTACAAAAATAAAACACTACCAAAAATAAAAAAACACAGTTATTGTCTATCCTAAAACTAAAGTATCCTAAAAATAAAAAACCCTATACTAACACCAAAAACCTACTTTAACAATTACCCTTAGAAGTGCATTTGGTAGGGCATTGCCCTAAAGCAATTACAGCTCTTTTACATTTAAAATAAAAAAATCCCTATTCTAAAGTCAAAGTAACCTCCCAACCAAAAAACTAAACTAACATTTGTCCTGATAAGGACAGTTTCTATTTTATCTATTTTAAAAATCTTTTTAAAAAATGCCTATCCTAAAAAAGGTTGCCCTGATAAGGGCATCTGGTAGGGCAAATCCGTATTCTAAAAAAATATTGCCCTTGGAAGGGTATTTGGTAGAGAATTTCCCTAAACCAGATAAAGCTCTTTTGTGAATAAAAAAAAAAATATCCTCTTCTAAAAAAAACTAAAGGAAAAACCCTACTTTAAAAAAACACCCAAAAAAATCCTAACTCTAAACCCCAAAGTTTCTACTCACCCATCTTGAATCTGGTTCCTACGTGCTCAGCTCTGGCAGTGCTCCTCTTCATCCAGGCAGAAGTCCATCTTCAGCCATCTTCATCAAGGTGCTGATCCACTGGGGAAGTCTTCATCCATCTTCTATCTGATGCGTCTTCTTAGCTTCTCATCTTCTTACCTTTGGATCTTTCATTCTCGACATCCTCTTCATGCGGTCACAGCTGCACATTGAAGTTTGAATGTGAGGTACCCCCTTTATATAAAGGTACCCTTGCATTCCTATTATCTAATTTTCAAATCCACATTCAATTCAGCCAATAGAAAAAGCTTTCATTCTATTAACTGATTTGAATTTAGATTTGAAAAGTTTAATTTTTATTTTACTGTCCATTAAAAAAAAAAACCTTTGTGTCTTAACTCATTTTATATTGTGAAATGCATTAAAACAGTAGATTGGAGCAGGCACATTGCCACCCTGTAATGTAATTATATGTCCCTCTAATGTAATCAGAGATGTAGGATTTTCTCTCCTTTACTGCCCCCTTTTGGACTCAGACATAAAATCTTCAGTAAGAGACAGACATTGCCAATCCTGGTTTCTTCCTGTAGCTTTGTTCTCTGTGGATAGGTGGAAATCCCCCATTTCTTACTAAGCTTGTTGCGTTCATCACCTAGATTTAGACTGGAGTCACAAACTATATTATAACAATCAAATATTCCTTACACACGGGCCTCTAGTTATCAAGCCGTCTACTTACCTGCCTTCGCCGGCCCCAATACGCCCGCCTAAGCTCGCCTCACATCGCCGTCGCGGACCTGAATACGTTCGCCAACGTTATCAAAAAGCTGTCAAAAAGCCGCGCACCGAGTATGGGGCGATGAGCAGCGGACTGTGATAGTTATCACTCATCCGATCTCGCTGCTCTTCGGCTTTTTCCCAGCTTTATTGATAAGCTGTCACTAAGCACCCACACTAAACTACACTGTTCTACCCCCTATACCGGCGCCCCCGGAGCCCCCCGCAACTAAATAAAGTTATTAACCCCTAAACCGCCGCTCCTGGACCCTGCCGCCACCTATATTAAACTTATTAACCCCTAATCTGCCCCCCCTAAACCGTCGCCACCTATAATAAATTTATCAACCCCTATCCTGCCACCCCTACACCGCCGCAACCTATAATAAAATTATTAACCCCTAAACCTAAGTCTAACACTAACCCTAACACCCCCCTAACTTAAATATTAATTAAATAAATCTAAATAAATATTACTCTTATTAAATTAATTATTCCTATTTAAAACTAAATACTTACCTGTAAAATAAACCCTAAGATAGCTACAATGTAATTAATAATTACATTGTAGCTATTTTAGGATTTATATTTATTTTACAGGTAACTTTGTATTTATTTTAACTAGGTACAATAGCTATTAAATAGTTATTAACTATTTAATAACGACCTAGCTAAAAGAAATACAAAATTAGCTGTGAAATATATCCTAACCTAAGTTACAATTAAACATAACACTACACTATAATTAAATAAATTAAATTAATTAACTACAATTACCTACAATTAAATACAATTAAATAAACTAACTAAAGTACAAAAAATAAAAAAAAATAAGTTACAAAAAATAAAAAAAGATTACAAGATTTTTAAGCTAATTACAACTAATCTAAGCCCCCTAATAAAATAACAAAGCCCCCCAAAATAAAAAAATGCCTTACCCTATTCTAAATTACAAAAGTTAACAGCTCTTTTACCAGCCCTTAAAAGGGCATTTTGCGGGGCATGCCCACAAGTAATCAGCTCTTTTGCATGTAAAAAAAAATACAACCCCCCCCAACATTAAAACCCACCACCCACATACCCCTACTCTGTTCCAATCAGCCAATAGAATGCAAGCTCAATCTGATTGGCTGATTGGATCAGCCAATCCGATTGAACTTGAATCTGATTGGCTGATTCAATCAGCCAATCAGATTTTTCCTACCTTAATTCCGATTGGCTGATAGAATCCTATCAGCCAATCGGAATTTGAGGGACGCCATCTTGGATGACGTCACTTAAAGGAACCTTCATTCATCGAGTAGTCGTCGGGGAAGGAGGATGTTCTGCGCCGGAGGTCTTGAAGATGGAGCCGCTCCTCGTCGGATGGATGAAGATAGAAGATGCCGCTTGGATGAAGATGTCTGCCGGTCGGGATGTCCTCTTCTGCCCGGTAGGATGAAGACTTCTGCCGGTCTGGATGTCCTCTTCTGCCCCATCGGATGAAGACTTCGGCCCGGTTGGGTGAAGACGACTCAAGGTAGGGAGATCTTCAGGGGGGTAGTGTTAGGTTTATTTAAGGGGGGTTTGGTTTAGAGTAGGGGTATGTGGGTGGTGGGTTTTAATGTTGGGGGGGTTGTATTTTTTTTTACATGCAAAAGAGCTGATTACTTAGGGGCATGCCCCGCAAAAGGCCCTTTTAAGGGCTGGTAAAAGAGCTGTTAACGTTTGTAATTTAGAATAGGGTAGGGCATTTTTTTATTTTGGGGGGCTTTGTTATTTTATTAGGGGGCTTAGATTAGGTGTAATTAGCTTAAAAATCTTGTAATCTTTTTTTATTTTTTGTAACTTAGTTTTTTTTATTTTTTGTACTTTAGTTAGTTTATTTAATTGTATTTAATTGTAGGTAATTGTAGTTAATTTAATTTATTTAATGATAGTGTAGTGTTAGGTTTAATTGTAACTTAGGTTAGGATTTATTTTACAGCTAATTTTGTATTTCTTTTAGCTAGGTCGTTATTAAATAGTTAATAACTATTTAATAGCTGTTGTACCTAGTTAAAATAAATACAAAGTTACCTGTAAAATAAATATAAATCCTAAAATAGCTACAATGTAATTATTAATTACATTGTAGCTATCTTAGGGTTTATTTTACAGGTAAGTATTTAGTTTTAAATAGGAATAACTATTTTAATAAGAGTAATATTTATTTAGATTTATTTAATTAATATTTAAGATAGGGGGGTGTTAGGGTTAGTGTTAGACTTAGGTTTAGGGGTTAATAATTTTATTATAGGTTGCGGCGGTGTAGGGGAGGCAGGATAGGGGTTAATAAATTTATTATAGGTGGCGACGGTGTAGGTGGGGGCAGATTAGGGGTTAATAAGTTTAATATAGGTGGCGGCGGGGTCCGGGAGCGGCGGTTTAGGGGTTAAACAATTTATTTAGTTGTGGCGGGGTCCGGGATCCGCAGGATAGGGGTTAATAAATTTATTATAGGTGGCGGCGGTGTAGGGGGGGCAGGATAGGGGTTAATAGGTATTATGTAGGTGGCGGCGGGGTCCAGGAGCGGCGGTTTAGGGGTTCACATATGTATTATAGTTGCGGCGGGGTCCGGGAGCGGCGTTTTACGGGGCAATACATTTATTTAGTTGCTGCGGTGTAGGGGGGGCAGATTAGGGGTGTTTAGACTCGGGGTACATGTTAGGGTGTTAGGTGTAGACAGCTCCCATAGGAATCAATGGGATATCGGGCAGCAGCGAACATGAACTTTCGCTATGGTCAGACTCCCATTGATTCCTATGGGATCCGCCGCCTCCAGGGCGGCAGATTGAAAACCAGGTACGCTGGGCCAGAAAAGTGCCGAGTGTACCTGCTAGTTTTTTGATAACTCCCAAAAGTAGTCAGATTGTGCCGAACTTGCGTTCGGAACATCTTGAGTGACGTAAGAATCGATCTGTGTCAGACTGAGTCCGGCGGATCGAAGCTTACGTCACTATATTCTACTTTTGCCGGTGTATAGGGCTTGATAACTTAGTCGAATCAGCCTCGCCACAAATACGCTGCAGAATTACAGCGTATTTGAGGTTGACGGCTTGATAACTAGAGGCCACAGTATTGATCATATTGCATGTTCAATGAGCCAACTGGCTCCCCACAGTCTATAAACCAGTCAGAGAGTTTAACATAAACAAATTTTGGTATTTGCATGCAAAATACCTCAATCTTTTAAGGGTTAATAAATCTACTCATAAGAATGACTATAGGGATTGAGAGCTAATATTTACAGTCCTAACATAAGAAGACTGTTGACCTAAAATATGGACATTAAAGGGACATGAAACCCAAAATGTTTCTTTCATGATTTAAGTAGAACATACAATTTTAAACAACTTTCCAGTTTACTTCTATTATCAAATTTGCTTAATTCTCTTGGTATCATTTGTTGAAGGAGCAGCAATTCACTACTGGTTTCTAACTGAACACATGGGTGAGCCAATGACAATCGGAATAAATATGCAGCCACCAATGAGCTGCTAGAACCTAGGTTCTTTGCTGTGCCTGAGCTTTCCTAGATAAACCTTTCAGCAATGGATAACAAGAGACGGAAGCAAATGAAATAATAGAAGTAAATTGGAAAGCTGTTTAAAATTGTATGCTCTGTCTAAATCATGAATGTCAAATTATGACTTTACTGTCCCTTTAGGAATGTTACAAATGCTGTTAGAATTATGATACTAGTTAGGTTTAACCCCTTGGCTGCCACAGAAAACTGAAATGTTTTGGTAAGCAATACATTGCAAACCCCTCTTTTAGCCAAATGGTTAAATTGTGGTATTTAGGTTGATTTTCTACCTGTAAGCAATGGTAATGCTTGATGTCATTACTTCCATTATTTGAAAACTGTTGACAAGATTAGCTTTGTAAAGATTTCTAACAGTGGTTTTATATAGCAACATTCTAATAATAGACGGCACTATGTACAGTGCTACACTCAATAAAAGGCTATTACCACAATGCTACTTTTTTGAGAAGAAACATGTAATACTGGGGATTTTCGTAGACTTCTGGAAACTGCTCTGTTGAGTTTATCAAAATAAAATGTATAATTAGATATAAATCAGGTTAAAAAACACTTCTAGCAATGTCACATACAGATAAGTACACACCAGAAATTTACAGAGTAGTAAAAATGAAAGAGGAAAAAAACCTTTCAACATAAGGTTAGATCAGATCTCTTTGTACAAAGGAACTTAAGATAATTAACCATGCTCCTTAAGTGGAAGTAATGTGAATAAATAGGAATGAGCTACTGTCTGTAAAATGTCATTCAGGTGAATGGATTTTACTATTGTGTATAGTCCCAATTTCCCATACATGAACATGATTCTGAGGTCACATTCAACTCAAGAAATAAAATAAATAATTGAAACAGAAAAATGTATTATTTAATGTAATTACCAGCATATGATTAATTGGACTTGCCCATTCTAGAATAATACTCATCTGATGTAAAAAATTGATAAACTGTCCCAAATCCCAGTATCACAGGCATGGACATGACCATGGTTGCTTCACAGTTAAACATTGAAGGCCATGGGTGTCTCTCCAAGTAGGCAGTCACAAATCCACCCACAAGCATATACACCTTTGAGCCCATCCGTGTCTAACACCTTGTCATATAACATATAGCTTTTTTTTTTTATCAATGTTAACACCCCTTTTTAATTTAAAAATATAAATAGTAGGATAGTTTTTGTTTTTTACTTAGTAATATATATATATATATATATATATATATATATATATATATATAAACTTTTTTTATATAGACATATTTTAAACAAAAAATGTATTTGTGTTGGTAGTTTTATTTAGTTATTACTAGTGAATAAACAATTGTCAAATTTCAATAATGAAATCTCAGTTTACAACAAATACAAATTAGACTGAAAAGGTTTCACTACAGTTTAACCTGTATTTGCCTCTAGTTTAATAACGTTAATTTTCATTGTGATAAATAAGAATATTGCAAGCTTTGAATAAACTTCAGCTGCATGCAGGGAAGTTGAGAGAGAGCTTCAGACATACCCAGGGAACTCCCATGTCCCTTCTTTTTTTGTTGATTTCTATATGAATTGTGGCATAGAAGTGAAGCAGCTTTTGCTTGAAATGGTAGTTGTAATATACAGTATAATATGATATTAGTGCCCCTTCTTGCTAAATTAAAGTGTTTCTTATTTATTTAAATTTAAGAAGGAAATATTTTATATTATTATATTTGTTTGGTTCTTTTTTTTTTTTACTTAAAGGGACAGTTAACACCAGAATTTGTGTTTAAAAAGAAAGATAATCCCTTTATTACCCATTCCCCAGTTTTACATAACTAACACAGTTATAATAATACACATTTTACCTCTGTTATTACCTTGTATCTAAGCTTCTACTGACTAACCCCTTATTTCAATTCTTTTGACAGACTTGCATTTTAGCCAATCAGCGCTCACTCCTAGGTCACTTCACATGCATGAGTTCAATGTTATCTATATGAAACACATGAACTAATGCCCTCTGGTGGTCAAAATGCATTCAGATTAGAGGCAGTCTTCAAGGTCTAAGAAATTAGCATATGAACCTCCTAGGTTTAGCTTTCAACTAAGAATACCAAGAGAACAAAGCAAAATTGGTGATAAAAATAAATTTGGAAGTTTAAAATTACATGCTGCATTTAAATCCTGAAAGTTTTTTTTGGACTTGACTGTCCCTTTAAAGGGACGTGGAACCCAAAACCTTAGCAACAATATTGGAATAATATGTAAAGCACCTAAAAGTGCCATATAATTCTGCTGGGGAGTTTTCAGTCCCATATCAGAATACATGGCATATCTCATGTTAAAAATCCAAGTAAGGATTCAGACAAATATTTCATTTCTGAATCCTTAATTCAGACAACATTAGTGGAAAGATGCACTAAATTATTTTACTACTAGGATTTCAAGGGCATTACTTCCTTTGTTTTCTTCTGTAATAGCATACTAGACAAAGGAGGAATGTGATTAAAAAACCCATATAACATAACTTGGAAACACTGTGACCAACTAAGGCCAAATTTCATACTACTGTTTTTTATTCTGTGGAACCTGCTTTTAAAGTAGCTCAAGTGGCTGAACCGTAATTGGCAATGCAGTTCATAATTTACAAATGTTCTTCCCCACATAATTAAGACCAAGAGATACACTGGAGTATATACACTTTCGCCTAGATTTAGAGTTCTGCGGCCAAAGGGGTGCGTTAGCTACGCGTGCTTTTTTCCCCACGCACCTTTTAAATACCGCTGGTATTTAGAGTTCACAGAATGGCTGGGTTTTCAGTGCGTTAGGCTCCAAAAAGGGAGCGTAGAGCATAATTTAACGCCACTGCAACTCTAGATACCAGCGGTGCTTACGGACACGGCCAGCTTCAAAAACGTGCTCGTGCACGATTCCCCCATAGAAAACAATGGGGCCATTTGAGCTGAAAAAAAACCTAACACCTGCAAAAAAGCCGCGTTCAGCTCCTAACGCAGCCCCATTGTTTTCTATGGGGAAACACTTCCTACGTCTGCACCTAACACTCTAACATGTACCCCGAGTCTAAACACCCCTAACCTTACACTTATTAACCCCTATTCTGCCGCCCCCGCTATCGCTGACCCCTGCATATTATTATTAACCCCTAATCTGCCGCTCCGTACACCACCGCCACCTACATTATAGCTATGTACCCCTAATCTGCTGCCCCTAACACCGCCGACCCCTATATTATATTTATTAACCCCTAATCTGCCCCCCTCAACGTCGCCTCCACCTGCCTACACTTATTAACCCCTAATCTGCCGAGCGGACCGCACCGCTACTATAATAAAGTTATTAACCCCTAATCCGCCTCACTCCCGCCTCAATAACCCTATAATAAATAGTATTAACCCCTAATCTGCCCTCCCTAACATCACCTACACCTAACTTCAATTATTAACCCCTAATCTGCCGACCGAATCTCGCCGCTACTGTAATAAATGGATTAACCCCTAAAGCTAAGTCTAACCCTAACACTAACACCCCCCTCAGTTAAATATAATTTAAATCTAACGAAATAAATTAACTCTTATTAAATAAATTATTCCTATTTAAAGCTAAATACTTACCTGTAAAATAAACCCTAATATAGCTACAATATAAATTATAATTATATTATAGCTATTTTAGGATTTATATTTATTTTACAGGTAACTTTGTATTTATTTTAACCAGGTACAATAGCTATTAAATAGTTAAGAACTATTTAATAGCTAAAATAGTTAAAATAATTACAAAATTACCTGTAAAATAAATCCTAACCTAAGTTACAATTAAACCTAACACTGCACTATCAATAAATTAATTAAATAAAATACCTACAATTACCTACAATAAAACTTTAACACTATACTATCAATAAATTAATTAAATACAATATCTACAAATAAATACAATTAAACCTAACACTACACTATCAATAAATTAATTAAATACAATATCTACAAATAAATACAATGAAATAAACTAACTAAAGTACAAAAAATAAAAAAGAACTAAGTTACAAAAAATAAAAAAATATTTACAAACATCAGAAAAATATTACAACAATTTTAAACTAATTACACCTACTCTAAGCCCCCTAATAAAATAACAAAGCCCCTCAAAATAAAAAAATGCCCTACCCTATTCTAAATTAAAAAAGTTCAAAGCTCTTTTACCTTACCAGCCCTGAACAGGGCCCTTTGCGGGGCATGCCCCAAAGAATTCAGCTCTTTTGCCTGTAAAAAAAACACATACAATACCCCCCCCAACATTACAACCCACCACCCACATACCCCTAATCTAACCCAAACCCCCCTTAAATAAACGTAACACTAAGCCCCTGAAGATCTTCCTACCTTATCTTCACCATACCAGGTTCACCGATCCATCCTCGGAAGTCTTGATCCAAGCCTCGGAAGTGTTGATCCAAGCCCAAGCGGGGGGCTGAAGAGTGACGTCCATCCTCGGGCTGAAGTCTGGATCCAAGCGGCGACTGAAGAAATCCATCATCGGGCTGAAGTCGGAAGTCCATCATCGGGATGAAGTCTTCTATCAAGCAGCATCTTCAATCTTCTTTCTTCCGGAGCGGAGCGGAGCCATCTTGTTCCCAGCCGACGCGGATCCATCCTCTTCTAACGACGCCTACTAGCCGAATGACGGTTCCTTTAAATGACGACATCCAAGATGGCGTCCGTCGAATTCCGATTGGCTGATAGGATTCTATCAGCCAATCGGAATTAAGGTAGGAAAATTCTGATTGGCTGATGGAATCAGCCAATCAGATTGAGCTCGCATTCTATTGGCTGATCAGAACAGCCAATAGAATGTGAGCTCAATCTGATTGGCTGATTGGATCAGCCAATCGGATTGAACTTGAATCTGATTGGCTGATTCCATCAGCCAATCAGAATTTTCTTACCTTAATTCCGATTGGCTGATAGAATCCTATCAGCCAATCGGAATTCTACGGATGCCATCTTGGATGACGTCATTTAAAGGAACCGTCATTCGGCTAGTAGGCGTCGTTAGAAGAGGATGGATCCGCGTCGGCTGGGAACAAGATGGCTCCGCTCCGCTCCGCTCCGGAAGAAAGAAGATTGAAGATGCTGCTTGATAGAAGACTTCATCCAGATGATGGACTTCCGACTTCAGCCCGATGATGGATTTCTTCAGTCGCCGCTTGGATCCAGACTTCAGCCCGAGGATGGACGTCACTCTTCAGCCCCCCGCTTGGGCTTGGATCAACACTTCCGAGGCTTGGATCAAGACTTCCGAGGACGGATCGATGAACCTGGTATGGTGAAGATAAGGTAGGAAGATCTTCAGGGGCTTAGTGTTACGTTTATTTAAGGGGGGTTTGGGTTAGATTAGGGGTATGTGGGTGGTGGGTTGTAATGTTGGGGGGGGTATTGTATGTGTTTTTTTTACAGGCAAAAGAGCTGAATTCTTTGGGGCATGCCCCGCAAAGGGCCCTGTTCAGGGCTGGTAAGGTAAAAGAGCTTTGAACTTTTTTAATTTAGAATAGGGTAGGGCATTTTTTTATTTTGGGGGGCTTTGTTATTTTATTAGGGGGCTTAGAGTAGGTGTAATTAGTTTAAAATTGTTGTAATATTTTTCTAATGTTTGTAAATATTTTTTTATTTTTTGTAACTTAGTTCTTTTTTATTTTTTGTACTTTAGTTAGTTTATTTCATTGTACTTATTTGTAGGAATTGTATTTAATTTATTTATTGATAGTGTAGTGTTAGGTTTAATTGTAACTTAGGTTAGGATTTATTTTACAGGTAATTTTGTAATTATTTTAACTATTTTAGCTATTAAATAGTTATTAACTATTTAATAGCTATTGTACCTGGTTAAAATAAATACAAAGTTACCTGTAAAATAAATATAAATCCTAAAATAGCTATAATATAATTATAATTTATATTGTAGCTATATTAGGGGTTATTTTACAGGTAAGTATTTAGCTTTAAATAGGAATAATTTATTTAATAAGAGTTAATTTATTTCGTTAGATTTAAATTATATTTAACTTAGGGGGGTGTTAGTGTTAGGGTTAGACTTAGCTTTAGGGGTTAATCCATTTATTACAGTAGCGGCGAGATTTGGTCGGCAGATTAGGGATTAATAATTGAAGTTAGGTGTCGGCGATGTTAGGGAGGGCAGATTAGGGGTTAATACTATTTATTATAGGGTTATTGAGGCAGGAGTGAGGCGGATTAGGGGTTAATAACTTTATTATAGTAGCGGTGCGGTCCGCTCGGCAGATTAGGGGTTAATAAGTGTAGGCAGGTGGAGGCGACGTTGAGGGGGGCAGATTAGGGGTTAATAAATATAATATAGGGGTCGGCGGTGTTAGGGGCAGCAGATTAGGGGTACATAGCTATAATGTAGGTGGCGGTGGTGTACGGAGCGGCAGATTAGGGGTTAATAATAATATGCAGGGGTCAGCGATAGCGGGGGCGGCAGATTAGGGGTTAATAAATATAATATAGGGGTCGGCGGTGTTAGGGGCAGCAGATTAGGGGTTCATAGGGATAATGAAGGTGGCAGCGGTGTGCGGTCGGCAGATTAGGGGTTAAAAAATTTTAATAGAGTGGCGGCGATGTGGGGGAACCTCGGTTTAGGGGTACATAGGTAGTTTATGGGTGTTAGTGTACTTTAGAGCACAGTAGTTAAGAGCTTTATAAACCGGCGTTAGCCCAGAAAGCTCTTAACTACTGACTTTTTTCTGCGGCTGGAGTTTTGTCGTTAGATTTCTAACGCTCACTTCAGCCACGACTCTAAATACCAGCCTTAGAAAGATCCCATTGAAAAGATAGGATACGCAATTGACTTAAGGGGATCTGCGGTATGGAAAAGTCGCGGCTGCAAAGTGAGCGTTAGACCCTTTAATGACTGACTCTAAATACCAGCGGTAGCCCAAAACCAGCGTTAGGAGCCTCTAACGCTGGTTTTGACGGCTACCGCCCAACTCTAAATCTAGCCGTATGAATTTAGTGGTGCCTGCAACACAATGGGGTCAATTCTAATATTTTTAAAATAAATTCTGATATTGGAAAAACAGGAATGGCAATTGTTTGTCAACAAAGTGATCACAATCTTTCAAATTCAAACACAGCTGAGATTGCAACTTGCATCAAATATGATCTCCATTTTGCCACAACAGAACTCAAAAATGTTGATAATGGATACCAATTACTGAAAAAAGATATGGGTTAATGTGGTTATTGGAGTCTGTATGTGTGTTATTCTGAATGCCTTTTGTTTATGGGCATGGTGGGTATACTGGGAATGTGTGATCAAAGATGCTCTTTAAAATCTCAATAGTTTAAAAGTATTCTTTAATTAATTTTTAATTAATTAAGAAAACCTATATTTACATTTTGGCAAGATGTTCAGTTAAAATCAAGAAGAACACTGCAGGAAATTAATTTCCGTAAAAAGAAAGTGGCTGTGACATATCTCATCTTCTGTAACAGGATTTTAATAATTCTCACACTGTAAACCATAAAACTGCTAAGTGATAAAGTTTAACAAATCAGCAAAAGTTCCAAACCTTACTGTATAGAACAAGGTTTATTTTTGTTGAATATCTACTTATACTTATACTACTTACTGTTAGTATATGGATACATGAGGTACTAGATACTGTAAATTGTGTTTTTTTATGGAATGGTAAACTGTAGCTTCCTGATCACAATTACATGATCCTGATAGAAATCCTATTTTAGAAGATGAAATAACTGTTACTTATAATCATGAAAATGTGAGTATAAAATAAAAAGAAACATTTTAAGAGCATGATTGCTAAATGCCATTTCTATATGTCGTGGCCATGTTTTCTTTCTTTTCCTGCAGATCTTGTTAGCTGTATGGTATATCATGTATACAGTATGTATTTTAAATACATATACATATGTAAATGTATGTCCGACCCCTTAACAAGGGACAATACAATAGTGTTGAATATATGTTTAGTGAATCTAGACCATATTTTTATATATATTGTACATTTTAAATGGCATCTGTGAGCATCCATGGTCGGCGGGGGGGGGGGGGGGGGGGATTTAGGGTTGTGATCACTGAGGTCGTTGTTGTCCATACATTGAAATGGTGATTTTCCTGCTATCATCTAGGATCTGATCCAAACTTTTTCGATATGGAAAAAGTGTTTATAGTTTGGATTGTAATCACTCAAGAAAACAGATCAGGAGCTGAAAAGCCAACTATGGGAAATGAAAGATTGGTATCAACCCCTATATATAATATACAGTAGCAGCTCTCATTAGACACTGGGTGGGTAAAGGGCAATATATTGTCGAATTATAAAATGTACCAAGCTATAAACCTTTCTTTTATCTGAACTATATGTAAAACAATAGTGAGTTTAGTGTGTCCCTTCTTGTTCTTTGTCTCTCAAAGTAATGCTGCATGCACCATATAAGTTATGAAACTGACATATTCTTAAAATGAGGCATACAGTAGCCATTTTGTAGGAAATGTGGTTGCATTTTCTATTATTATTATTATCAGATATTTGTAGTGCACCAACAGATTCTGCAGCGCTATAAACATAGGCGGTATACAAGGTCGCAATTATAGGGATCAAATGGGTAGAGGGCCCTGCCTAGAGTCACACTGTTGTAGTCAGCTCTTGTGAAGGTGATCTGCAAGCAGTTTGTTATCATCTCCTATATTTGTTTGTACAATTTCCAGTGGTGTATTTAGACTTTGTGCTGCCCTAGGCACTCAAAATTCTGCTGCCCTTTTTAGGCCTTTTTGTAGCAGAAATACACAAAAAACACTGCACACACACTCACCTCACACCCAATAACACTGCACACACACTCACCTCACACACAATAAACACTGCATACACACTCACCTCACACACATTGAGTCTCTTCATTACCAGTTTTGATTTTATTGTATGAATATATGGGAACATAAATAACCTACAATGTACAGGCGATTGATGAATCTAGTGAGTCTACTAAAAATTATGACAGTATAGAAATAGCTGCTAAGGAAACAATCAAGAAATGAAAAAGAAAAAAAATATGTGAACCCTTTAGAAATTCATTTATGCATACATTTGTCTTAAAATGTGGTTTGATGTTCATCTAAGTTACAGTAATCAACAAACACAATCACCTAGATTACGAGTTTTGCGGTAACAGGGGTGCGGTGCTAATGAGCAGTTTTCCCTCACCCCTCACCTACAGACAACGCTGGTATTACGGGTTTCTAGAAATCTGGCGTAAGCCGCAGAAAAGTGAGCGGAGTGCAAAATTTTGCTCCACATCTCACCTCAATACCAGTGCTGCTCACGGTAGCGGTGAGCTGGCAAAACGTGCTCGTGCACGATTTCCCCATAGGAATCAATGAGGGAGAGCTGGCTGAAAAAAAACCTAACACCTGCAAAAAAGCAGCGTAAAGCTCCTAACGCAGCCCCATTGATTCCTATGGGGAAATAAAAGCTATGTCTACACCTAACACCCTAACATGAACCCTGAGTCTAAACACGCCTAATCTTACACTTATTAACCCCTAATCCTCCGCCCCAGATATCGACGACACCTACATTATATTATTAACCCCTAATCTGCTGCCACAACATCGCCGACACCTACATTATATTTATTAACCCCTAATCTGCCGCCCCCAATGTTGCCGCCACCTACCTACACTTATTAACCCCTAATCTGCTGCCCCCAACGTCGCTGCCACTATATTAAAGTTCTTAACCTCTAAACCTAAGTCTAACCCTAACACCCCCTAACTTAAATATAATTTAAATAAATCTAAATAATATAACTACAATTAACTAAATCATTCCTATTTAAAAATAAATACTTACCTATAAAATAAACCCTAAGATAGCTACAATATAACTAATAGTTACATTGTAGCTAGCTTAGGATTTATTTTTATTTTACAGGCAACTTTGTATTTATTTTAACTAGGTAGAATAGTTATTAAATAGTTATTAACTATTTAATAGCTACCTAGTTAAACTAAAGTCAAATTTACCTGTAAAATAAAACCTAACCTAAGTTATAATTACACCTAACACTACACTATAATTAAATTAATTCCCTAAACTAAATACACTTAAATACAATTATCTAAAGTACGAAAAAAAACACTAAATAACAGAAAATAATAAAATAATTACAAGTTTTTTAAACTAATTACACCTAATCTAATCCTCCTAATAAAATAAAAAAGCCCCCCAAAATAATAAAAAGCCCTACCCTATACTAAATTACAAATAGCCCTTAAAAGGGCCTTTGCGGGGCATTGCCCCAAAGTAATCAGCTCTTTTACCTGTAAAAAAAAGTACAATACCCCCCAACATTAAAACCCACCACCCACACACCCAACCCTACTCTAAAACCCACCCAATACTCCCTTATTAAAACCTAACACTAACCCCTTGAAGATCACCCTACCTTGAGAAGTCTTCACCCAACCGGGCCAAAGTCCTCAACGAAGCCGGGCGAAGTGGTCCTCCAGATGGGCAGAAGTCTTCATCCAAGCCGGGAAGAAGAGGTCGTCCAGATGGGCAGAAGTCTTCTCTTCATCCAAGCCGGGAAGAAGAGGAAGAAGAGGTCCTCCAGACGGGTAGAAGTCTTCATCCAGACGGCATCTTCTATCTTCATCCATCCGGCGCGGAGCGGGTCTATCTTCAAGACATCCGACGCAGAGCATCCTCTTTTGACGTCTTCTTACTAAATGACGGTTCCTTTAAGTGACGTCATCCAAAACGGCGTCCCTTCAATTACGATTGGCTGATAGAATTCTATCAGCCAATCGGAATTAAGGTAGAAAAAATCCTATTGGCTGATGCAATCAACCAATAGGATTGAGCTTGCATTCTATTGGCTGATCCAATCAGCCATTAGAATGCCAGCTCAATCCTATTGACTGATTGGATCAGCCAATAGGATTGAACTTCAATCCTATTGGCTGATTGCATCAGCCAATAGGATTTTTTCAACCTTAATTCTGATTGGCTGATAGAATTCTATCAGCCAATCGGAATTGAAGGGACGCCATCTTGGATGACGTCACTTAAAGGAACCATCATTTAGTAAGAAGACGTTGAAAGAAGAGGATGCTCCGCGTCGGATGTCTTGAAGTAGGACCCGCTCCGCGCTGGATGGATGAAGATAGAAGATGCCATCTGGATGAAAACTTCTGTCGTCTGGAGGACCTCTTCTTCCCGGCTTGGATGAAGACTTCTGCCCATCTGGAGGACCACTTCGCCCGGCTTCATTGAGGACTTCGGCCCAGTTGGGTGAAGACTTCTCAAGGTAGGGTTATCTTCAAGGGGTTAGTGTTTTATTAAGGGAGTATTGGGTGGGTTTTAGAGTAGGGTTGGGTGTGTGGGTGGTGGGCTTTAATGTTGGGGGGATATTGTACTTTTTTATTTACAGGTAAAAGAGCTGAATACTTTGGGGCAATGCCCCGCAAAAGGCCCTTTTAAGGGCTATTTGTAATTTAGTATAGGGTAGGGCTTTTTATTATTTTGGGGGGCTTTTTTATTTTATTAGGGGGATTAGATTAGGTGTAATTAGTTTAAAAAACTTGTAATTATTTTATTATTTTCTCTAATTTAGTGGTTTTTTTCGTACTTTAGATAATTGTATTTAAATGTATTTAATTGTAGTTAATTTAGGGAATTAATTTAATTATAGTGTAGTGTTAGGTGTAATTGTAACTTAGGTTAGGTTTTATTTTACAGGTAAATTTGACTTTATTTTAACTAGGTAGCTATTAAATAGTTAATAACTATTTAATAACTATTCTACCTAGTTAAAATAAATACAAAGTTGCCTGTAAAATAAAAATAAACCCTAAGCTAGATAAAATGTAACTATTAGTTATATTGTAGCTATCTTAGGGTTTATTTTATAGGTAAGTATTTAGTTTTAAATAGGAATAATTTAGTTAATTGTAGTAATTTTATTTATATTTATTTAAAATATATTTAAGTTAGAGGGTATTAGGGTTAGGGTTAGACTTAGATTTAGGGGTTAATACATTTAATATAGTTGCGGCGACGTTGGGGGCGGCAGATTAGGGGTTAATAAAGGTAGGTAGGTGTCGGCAATGTTAGGGACGGCAGATTAGGGGTTAATAAAATTTAACTAGTGTTTGCGATGCGGGAGTGTGGCGGTTTAGGGGTTAATATATTTTTTATAATGGTGGCGATGTCCGGTTCGGCAGATTAGGGGTTAAAAATGTTATTTTAGTGTTTGCGATGTGGGGGGGCCTCGGTTTAGGGGTTAATAGGTAGTTTATGGGTGTTAGTGTACTTTTTAGCACTTTAGTTAAGAGTTTTATGCTACGGCGTTAGCCCATAAAACTCTTAACTACTGACTTTTAAATGCAGTACCAGTCTTGACAGGAGAGGGTGTACCGCTCACTTTTTGGAAGACTCGTAATACCGGCGTTAGGCAAATCTCATTGAAAAAAATAGTATACGCAATTGACGTAAGTGGATTTGCGGTATTTTCGAGTCTGGCCAAAAAAGTCAGAGATACACCTGTACCTGCAAGACTCATAATACCAGCGGGCGTTAAAAAGCAGCGTTGGAACCTCTCAACGCTGCTTTTTAAGGCTAACGCAAGACTCGTAATCTAAGCGAATATGTTTTAACTAATAACACAAAAAATATTGCATGTTCTTGTTAATATTGAATATATCATTCCAATATTCACAGTGTAGGTTGGAAAAAGTTTAGGCTAATGACTTTAACAAAAGCTAATTAGATTTAGAAATTGGTGTGCAATTAAAGGGACACTGAACCCACATTTTTTTTTTCTTTCGTGATTCGGATAGAGCATGCAATTTTAAGCAACTTTGTAATTTACTCCTATTATCAATTTTTCTTTGTTCTCTTGCTATCTTTATTTGAAGAAGAAGGCATATAAGCTTTTTTCTTGGTTCAGACCTCTGGACAGCGCTTTTTTATTGGTGGATGAATTTATCCACCAATCAGCAAGGACAACCCAGGTTGTTCACTAAAAATGGGCCGGCATCTAAACTTACATTCTTGCATTTCAAATAAAGATACCAAGAGAATAAAGAAAATTTGATAATAGGAGTAAATTAGAAAGTTGCTTAAAATGCCATGCTCTATCTGAATCACAAAAGAAAAAATTTGGGTTCAGTGTCCCTTTAATGAAACTAGATTGGAGGTGGGTTAAGAGCTACTTAAACTTAAAAAACACTCAACAATTTTGAGCTTGCTATTCACAAAATGCATCTGTTGATGTGAACCATGGCTCATAATAAAGAGCTCTTAGAAGACGTGTTATCAAGAATTGTTGTATTGCATAAAGCTGGAAAGGATTACAAAGTTATATCAAAGAGGTTAGATAGTCATCGTCCACTGTTAGACAAATTGTCAATAAATGAAAACGATTTAGTATTGTGGCTACTTTCCCTAGAAGTGGCCGTCCAGCCAAGATGACTCAAAGGGCGCACCACACAATTCTCAATGAGGTAAAAAAGAACCCTAGAGTGACAGCAAAAACTTAAAGAAATAATTGGAACTGGTTATTATCTTGTAATGCACGTGGGATATTTCCCTATCAGACCAGACTTGGCCAGTAGTCTTCTTATCCCGGCATAAAGTGGAAGTATAAGAAAATATCCCAGAACAAAGTGAGTTTAAGAAAAAAAGGTAAGCAGTACTCACGGTAGACAGGGTAGTCCTTCAGGGCAATAAGGCTAAGGCAGAGAATGGTCAGAGACAGGCAGAGTTCAGCAAAAGAAAAGCCAACTCAGCAGTTTAGCAGTTCTGGGGTAAACCAGTAGAATGGTCAGGAACAGGCAGAGGTCAGCATCAAAAGGTAATCCAGAAGTTTAGCAGTTCAGAGGAAAACCAGTAGAATGCTCAGGAACAGGCAGAGGTCAGCAACAAAAGGTAATCCAGCAGTTTAGCAGTTCAGGGTAAACCAGTAGAATGGTCAGATAGGCAGAGTTCAGTAACAATAAGGCAATCCGGTGATTCAAGGGTTAAGCAGCAGAGTGGTCAGACAGGCAGAGTGGAGGGAGCATAATTCCTCCTGAACGTTGTGCATGTCGAATCCGCAGCTACCGGAAATGCTTGGCTGAGGTTATTACTGCCAAAGGAGGATCAACTAGCTACTAAATCCAAGTGTCCCCTTACTTTTTCCACAGCACAGTGAATGTTTAAAAGGATATTTTCAATAAAGACCTAAGTGATTATAATTGTTTGTGTGTTGTTAGCTTAAACACTTTCACCTAGATTACAAGTTTTGCGCTATAGAGGGTGTGAAACAAACGCAACAAAAGTTGCGTTATTTCACCCTCCATAGCGCTGCCATTACGATTTTCTGAAAAGCCTCCTTGTGCGTGCGATATGGTGGCGTTAAGCTCCATACCGCACAAAATCCAAGGGCTGAGAATATGTGCTTGTGCAAGCTTTCCCCATAGACATCAATGGGGAGAGCATGTTAGAAACACATGAAGTGCGGAATGGCGATCACCGTAACACAACCCCATTGATGTCTATGGGTAAAAAAAAGTTACGTTTAAACCTAACACCCTAACATAAACCCCAGGTCTAAACATCCCTAATTTGCCGCCCCGACATTGCTGACACCGAAATAAACTTGTTAACCCCTAATTTGCCATCCCAATATCGCCGCCACTATAATAAAGTTATTAACCCCTATTCTGCCACTCCCCAACATCGCTGCCACCTAAAGTTATTAACCCCTATTCCGCCGCTCCCCTAAATCACCACCACTATAATAAAGATATTTACCCCTATTCTGCCACTCCCCGACATTGCCGCCACTAAATACAATTATTAACCTCTAAACCTCTGGCCTCCCACATCACCGCCACTAAATAAACCTATTAACCACTAAACTGCCAGCCCCCCACATCACAAAAAAACTAAATTAAACTAATAACCCCTAAACCTAACAACCCCCTAACAATTAACCTAACAACTATTATACTAAAATTAAAATAACTACAAATTAAATAAAATAAACTACACAAAAAAAACTAACACTACTAAAAAAATTAAATCAATTATTAACCCCTAAACCTCTGGCCTCCCACATCACTGCCACTAAATAAACCTATTAACCACTAAACTGCCAGCCCCCCACATCGCAAAAAACTAAATTAAACTAATAACCCCTAAACCTAACAACCCCCTAACAATTAACCTAACAACTATTATACTAAAATTAAAATAACTACAAATTAAATAAACTAAACTACACACAAAAAAAACTAACACTACTAAAAAAATTAAATCTAAAATTACAAAAAATAACAAACACTAAATTATGAAAAATAACAAACAAAATTATCAAAAATAAAACCAATTACACCTAATCTAATACAAAGACCCCCCCAACAGTAAAACCCACCACCCAACCAACCCCACAAAATAAAAAACCTAACTCTAACAAAAACCTAAGCTACCCATTGCCCTGAAAAGGACATTTGTATGGGCTTTGCCCTTAAAAGGGCATTCAGCTCTTTTTCATTGCCCTGAAAAGGACATTTAACTATTTTAAGAAAGCCCAAACCCTAATCTAAAAAAAAAAACACCCTAAAAAGTTTAAAAAAACCTAACACTAACCCCCAATGATCCCTTTACAGTTTTTGAAGTCCAGATATCCAGGTGGCGAAACGTCTTAATCCAGGCGGCAAGGTATTGGCTATTCAAATCAGTCAATAGAATTTCAGTAGCTCTCATCCTATTGGCTGATTTGAATTTCAAAAATCAAATCAGCCAATAGGAATGCAAGGGATGCCCTTTTGAAAAGGCTCACTTGCATTGAAGATTCAGTGTACGGCGGCGACCATATGAAGAGGACGCTCCTCGCCGGGTGTCTTGAAGGATGGATCCACTCCGCGCTGCCGGGATGAAGATAGAAGATGCCGCCTCGATGAAGATAGAAGACACCACCTGGATGGATGAAAACCTCGCTGCTTGTCAGGGAGGGGTGGAATAGGGGTTAATAAATTGTATTAGTGGCGGCGATGTCGGGAGCAGCAGATTAGGGGTTAATAAGTTTAATTTAGTGTTTGCGATGTACCTCTATTTAGGGGTTAATAGGTAGTTTATGGGTGTTAGTGTACTTTGTATTATTTTAGTTATGAGTTTTGTGTAACAGTTTTGTTGTGCAAAACTCATAACTACTGGTCTCAGATAGCGGAATGGATTGTGTCGGTATATGGTGGAACGCAAGCATTTTAGCTTCACCGCACAAATTGTAATACCAGAGCTATATAAATCCCATGCAAAAACATCATTTTTTTGAGTAAGGGACTGACGTTGTGTTACAGGCTAAAATGCTTGCGGTACAGCTATACTGACAAGACTTGTAATGGCTGCGTTCCGGTTTTTAAGCTGAAATTGCCATTTTTCAGCGTTAAAACCGGAACGCAAAACTCGTAATCTAGGTGATTGTGATTCTCTATACTTGTGACTTTTAGATGACAATTTATGACCAATTCATGCACAGAACCAACTAATTCCAAAGGGTTCACATACTTTTTCTTGCCACTGTACATATGTGCTTAAAGGGACAGTCTACCATAGAATTGTTATTGTTTTAAAAGATAGATAATCCCTTTATTGCCCATTCCCCAGTTTTGCATAACCAACACAGTTATATTAATACACTTTTTACCTTTGTGATTACCTTGTATCTAGGAACCTTCTTCCAGCCCCCTGATCACATGACTGTAACCGTTTATCATCTATTGTCCTAAATTTAGCATTGTTTTGTGCTAAATCTTAAATAACCCCCTGTGCCTGAACACAGTGTTATCTATATGGCCCACGTGAACTTTCTGGGGCCCATTTATCAAGCACCGTATGGAGCTTGAGGGCCCGTGTTTCTGGTGAGTCTTCAGACTCGCCAGAAACAGCAGTTATGAAGCAGCGGTCTAAAGACCGCTGCTCCATAACCCTGTCTGCCTGCTCTGAGCAGGCGGACAGGAATGGTCAGAAATCAACCCGATCGAGTACGATCGGGTTGATTGACACCCCCTGCTGGCGGCCAATCTGCAGGGGGCGGCGTTGCACCAGCAGCTCTTGTGAGCTGCTGGTGCAATGCTGAATACGAAGAGCGTATTGCAAGACCTTTCTTAAATAGGGGCCTCTGTCTCTTTGTGTTGAAAAGAGATTTAAAAAGCATGTGATAAGAGGCAGCCCTCAAAGGCTTAGAAATTAGCATATGAGCCTACCTATGTTTAGTTTAAACTAAGAATATCAAGAGAAAAAAGCAAATTTGATGATAAAAGTAAATCGGAGAGTTGATTAAAATTACAAGTCCTATCTGAATAATGAAAGTTTAATTTATGCTAGACTGTCCCTTTAAGTTTAACAGAGATAACCTTTTGAAAATAAGTGTCATTAAATTCTATTAATTCTGAGTTCATAGTGGGGTTGTTCCTCCTCAAGCTTGTGGACAACTGCTGGAAGCTGGGACTCGGTTCTGTAGCTGCCCAGTAAAGACAGCACCATGCAAAAGAACTTATCAGCCTGTAAAGAACTAGCCAGTAGCCACCAGCTGCTGAATGAGATCTCTACTGTGTGCCAATGTAAATGCTGCAGGTCTCTTGATGATGATCAAATTTACAGTAGGTCGTTTACAATTAGATTTCTGGTTATGTTATTTATCAATCCACACTGTTACACAAGCATCCCCAGCTGTATGCTTTTAACACCTTCTGACATAACGTTGCATGTGTGCTGGGTTGACAATGGCCATCTTTGTTAAGGTCAACGTAGAATTATATCCTTCAGGAGAATTTACACTGTTTATGATTTTTTTTTCTTTTATTTTTTTTTTAAGTACAGAGGCTAACTGGGAATAGGAGTTCCTAGCCATGCAGCCTACAAAGTATCAAGCTGCACCAGGCTAAATTTTGGCAAACAAGTGGAAGCGCAGATGCCACATTTAAAGGGGTAGTATGAAAAATGTGCCGCCCACCCATCTTCCCCAAATCTGCCGCCCTAGGAACGAGCCTTTTTGACCTAGATCATAATACGCCCCTGACAATTACTCTTGATCCATATTGTTTCTTACTGCGTGTTTCAATTGAAACAATAGCAACATCCACTATAGGGCAGGTAGATGACAAGTAAACACATTCAGCATAACATTTAAATCTTTAGTTTTTTTTAAACAGAGTCATATAGAGTTCATTATACTTCTTATACAGCCATAGATCCAAGACATCAGTCATCCCATAGCCATAGTTTCGTTAACAATGTAAAGCTGGTAAGGCATTATGCAATAATGCAAACCATTGCAACAGGTCATGAAGGCATATTCTAAGTATGGCTTGAAAAATGTCACCATTGTATCCTTAAACATTTGGAACGCATCACACTATCAGTAAGCTGCTAGGAGGTACTACATAAGCATACTGAAATACCGTATAGTTTTGAAAGAGTTAACAATCCTTCACTGTAAAGTACAACAGACTGGTGACTTTCAAAGTATTTGACAGACCTGTAGCAGAAATATCTAGAAATTTTAACAATAGCCTTACCAGAGTCATTGAATACAACAGTTTTGAAGACATGTTTATCAAAAAGTAATTGGAACAGATGTGTGTATGCATATGTGTATGTACAATATATATATATGTATGTATGTGTATGTATATGTGATTGTGTATGTATGTGTGTTTATAATAAACTCACTGTTTTTTGCGCTGGAGCCTCGTTTGGATGTTTTCTTCCTATCTTCCTGCAGGGGCTGGCTTCTTCTTTGTGAAGAAAAAAGGTGGCACGTTAAGACCATGCATCAATTACAGGGGTCTTAATCGTCTTACATTTAAGAATGCTTACCCTATTCCGCTCATTTCGGAACTCTTTGACCACCTCAAGGGAGCTACGGTCTTTTCTAAACTTGATTTGAGAGGAGCGTACAATCTTGTTAGGATCAAGGAGGGTCACGAATGGAAAACAGCATTTAACACCTGGAGCAGGCATTATGAATATCTTGTAATGCCCTTTGGCCTATGTAATGCTCCTGCTGTTTTCCAGGAATTTATTAATGATGTCCTACGAGATATGTTGCAACAGTCTGTTGTGGTGTACTTAGACAACATCCTCATACACTCACCCACACTTGAGGCTCATCATTCTGATGTCACACTGGTACTTCAGAGACTACGTGAGAACGGCCTGTTTTGTAAACTTGAGAAATGTGAGAAATGTGAGTTCCATCAGACTCAAGTAACCTTCCATTTTTTTGGGCTTCGACAATTACTATAGAAAGTTTATTAAAAACTTTTCTTCCTTGGTCAAACCTATCACAGACATGACCGTAAAGAGAATGATCTACTCCACTGGTCACCTCCTGCCATTAAGGCCTTTGAGAGTCTTAAGACTGCCTTTGCTGCCACTCCAGTTCTGGCTCATCGTAACCCTGTCCTGCCTTTCGTTCTTGAAGTTGATGCATATGAGACTGAAGTAGGTTTCTTGCATCCGTGTGGTTTCTTTTCTAAGAAATTGTTCCCAGCAGAGTGCAATTATGAAATTGGCGACAGGGAATTACTGGCCATAATTTTGGCACTCAAGGAATGGAGGCACCTTCTCGAGGGTACTAGCGTACCAGTGCTCATTCTTACTGACCACAATAATTTAAGTTATCTATACAAAGCAAAATGTTTGTCGCCCCGACAGGCCAGGTGGGCGCTATTTTTGTTTTAGTTTAATTATGTGGTCTCCTACCTGCCTGGTAGTAAGAATGTTAGGGCTGATGTCCTCTCTCGACAATGTTCACCTCTGTCCAAGGAGGAGTCTGTACCTACTCCAGTTATACCTCCTGACCATATTTTGACAACCCTACATACTAATTTGACTTCTCCCTTGGGGGAGGAGATCCTGGCTGCACAAACCAATGCACCTCCTGAGAAACCTAGTGGTAAGCGCTTTGTACCTGTGAATCTTCAAACTAAACTATTGCACACTTACCACTATCCTAAAGCCGCAGATCACCCGGGCAAGAACCAAATGATTTGGTCTGTCACTTGACAATTCTGGTGGCCAGGTCTTTGTTCTGATGTTGCTGCATATGTTGCCTCCTGCTCAGTCTGTGCACAGAATAAGACTCAACGTCTTCCTGTGGGTCTTCTCCAACCAATTGCTAATGGTGAGCGTCCATGGACACATCTTTCCATGGACTTTATTGTCGAGCTCCCTGTTTCCAATGGCAATACTGTTCTTCTAATGGTGGTTGACTGTTTTTATAAAATGTCACATTGCATTCCTTTGAAGAAGCTGCCTACCGTTAAGGAGCTTGCTTCAATTTTTGCCCGGGAGGTCTTCTGTTTACATGGGTTACCCAAGGAGATAGTCTCAGACTGGGGTAGCAAGTTTGTCTCCAGATTTTGGTGCTCCTTTGTGCTCAAATGGGGATCCAGTTTTCCTTCTCCTCGGCATATCACCCTCAATCCAATGGTTCTGCAGAACAGTCTAATCAAGCTCTGGAACAGTTCCTCCGTTGCTATGTCTCAGATCACCACAATAATTATTCTGAACTGTTACCTTGGGCAGAGTTTGCGCGTAATAGTGCTATTAATGCTTCCTCCCAGTTATTCCCTTTCATGGTGAATTATGGGTTTCAACCATCCTTGTTGCCAGATTCATTAATGTCTCAGGGTATTCCAGCTTTGGAGGAACATCTCTGGCAACTCCGTTCCATGTGGCTGCAGATTCAGGATTGCCTTCATCGGTTTATGCAGCGCCAAAAATTCCAGGCTGATTGTAGGTGTCACCTACAGGTTGGTGAGAGGGTTTGGCTGTCCTCCCACAACTTGAACCTTTGTGTGTCTTCCAATAAACTGGTTCCCCGTTATGTTGGTCCTTTTCGAATACTCTGAAGGGTCAATCCTGTTGTCTACGCTCTTGATCTTCTTCCTGCAAAGCGCATTTCCAATGTCTTTCATGTCTCCCTCTTGAAACCATTGGTTTGTAATCAGTTTACCACTGTGGTGCATCATCCCCATCCTATCTCTGTTGACAACCATGACAAATATGAGGTCAGCAGCATTATTGACTCTCGTATGTCCAGGGGTCGTGTACAGTATTTGGTTCACTGGAGGGGTTACGGTCCAGAGGAGCGTTCATGGGTTCCCTTCTCTGATGTTCATGCTCCCGCCCTCCTCCGTGCTTTCCATGCCCGTTTCCCCAATAAGTCTTTTGTCCTCCTGCGTGGGGGGGGGGGGGGGGTAGTTGAGGTGAGGGTACTGTCAGCATTTCACCCTGCTTTGTTTGCTATTTGCTGCTGGCTGACATTTTACTTACCTCTCTCACTGAATCTGCTGCAGAGTGTGTAACGCTGCTCACTCATCTGGGCGCCCTCTTATGGCCAAACTGGTGAGCATCATCAGTGTGAGACAGGTTGCAGTCTCAGGATTATTATGTCACACTTATTATTTAAAGGACATCCGTTCAGTATGCTTTTGAATTGTCTCAAACTTGTTTGTGAGTTACTGTGTTCCAATTCCTGTGTATTACCTGGCTTGTCTGACATCCCTTCTGGTTCCTGATCCCTGGCTTGTTCCTGACTTTGCTGTTTTCCTAGTTCCTAATCCCAGCTTTGTCTAACTACTGTCTTTGACTCCTGTCTTGTCATTTGGCTTGTGGACTTTCTATTGTTTCTTGTTATTAATAAAGGTGTGATTATTTTTTGCATTGCATCTCTGTCTAATTCCTGGTAACCTGACAGTGCTTGCTTGAGGGTGCCAGGCTTACTGTGTGTTGTGTTGAGAATTTTCCCTATGGACTTCTCACCCTATATATATATATATATATATATATGGAAGATCAATGGAAGAAGAGGCACTCACAGGACTTAATTTATGAACTTACTTCATAAGCACATTAAGATTGAACGCAGTCTTGAAAAAGGTCCCTGTAAAGACGGAAACATTGACTTAATCCTATGTTTGATATAAAAAACCAATAAAGCTATGAATATTGGAATAAATGAAGTCCTGTGAGAGCCTCTTCATCCATTGATCTTCTCTATACAATGAACCATGAATGTTATGTATATATATATATATATATATATATATATATATATATATATACATATATTATTTAATCTCCTGCTGATTTTGAACGTTAATAAATATTTGACCCCTTTGCAAAACACGACTTAGTACTTGGTGGCAAAACCCTTGTTGGCAATCATAGAGGTCATACATTTCTTGTAGTTGGCCACCAGGTTTGCACACATCTCAGGAGGGATTTTGTCCCACTCCTCTTTTCAGATCCTCTCCAAGTCATTAAGGTTTCGGGGCAGACGTTTGGCAACTCAAACCTTCAGCTCCCTCCACAGATTTTCTATGGGATTAAGGTCTGGAGACTGGCTAGGCCACTCAAAGACGTTAATGTGTTTCTTCTTGAGCCACTCCTTTGTTGCCTTGGCCGTGTGTTTTGGGTCATTGTCATGCTGGAATACCCATCCATGACCCATTTTCAATGCCCTGGCTGAGGAAAGGAGGTTCTTACCCAAGATTTGACGGTAAATGGCCCCGTCCATTGTCCCTTTGATGCGGTGAAGTTGTCCTGTCCCCTTAGCAGAAAAACACCACAAAGCATAATGTTTCCACCTCCGTGTTTGACAGCGGTGATGATGTTCTTGGGGTCATAGGCAGCATTCCTCCTCCTCCAAACACGGCGAGTTGAGTTGATGCCAAATAGCTTTAATTTGGTCTCATCTGTCCACAACACTTTCCCCCAGTTATCCTCTGAATCATTCAGATTTTCATTGGCAAACTTCAGATGGGCCTGTACATGTGCTTTCTTGAGCAGAGGTACCTTGCAGGCGCTTAAGGATTTCAGTCCTTCACGACATAGTGTGTTACCAATTGTTTTCTTAGAGACTATGGTCCCAGCTACCTTGAAATCATTGACAAGATACTCCCGTGCAAATCTGGGCTGATTCCTCACCGTTCTCATGATCATTGAAACTCCAAGAGGTGAGATCTTGCATGGAGCCCCAGACCGAGGGAGATTGACAGTTATTTTGTGTTTCTTCCATTTGGGAATAATTGCACCAACTGTTGTCACCTTCTCACCAAGCTGCTTGGCAATGGTCTTGTAGCACATTCCAGCCTTGTGTAGGTTTACAATCCTTTCCCTGACATCCTTAGACAGCTCTTTGGTCTTGGCCATGGTGGAGAGTTTGGAATCTGATTGATTGATTGCTTCTGTGGACAAGTGTCTTTTATACAGGTAACAAACTGAGATTAGGAGCACTCCCTTTAAGAGAGTGCGCCTAATCTCAGCTTGTTACCTGTATAAAAGACACCTGGGTGCCAGAAATCTTGCTGATTGATAGGGGATCAAATACTTATTTCACTCATTAAAATGCAAATCAATTTATAACTTTTTTGAAATGCGTTTTTCTGGATTTTTTTATTGTTATTCTGTCTCTCACTGTCCAAATAAACCTACCGTTAAAATTATAGACTGATCATTTCTTTGTCAGTGGGCAAATGTACAAATTCAGCAGGGGATCAAATATTTACTATGGGCTAGATTACAAGTGGAGCTCTAAATTATCGCGTGCGGCTGCACAATAATTAACCAGCCATTACAAGTGCTCTGAAAATCCGATCTCTGGTTAATTTTCTAAAAGTGCCCTGAATGTAGCATTTAAAAAAAAAAAAAAAACTACACTAGGCAGTGTTTGGGGTCTAAAGTTGGTGGGAGTGGGTTGTTAGAAAATAATATTGCTGTCTATGGGAACTGTGTGTTCCCAGTAAATATATACAGTATGTATACGCTTATATACATATATATTTATGTGGTAATATGAGTATACACATATTAACACATAAATCTATATGCATATCAGCATATACATATATATTTACAAATGCTTCAATCGCTGCGCTACTTACCACCTTTGCTGCGCTTATGTTCTGATGCCGTCTCTGATGACGTCCCATTGGAGCCTATGGAAGCATGTTCTCGTGCTTCCCAGCAATGCAAATTCTATCTTGCATTCGCATTGATGTTAACTTGTAATACCAGTGCACATTAGCGTGTGCTGGTATTACACAGTGGAGCACAATATCGCTTTCTTAAAAAAAACAATATTTAGCGCTCCACTTGCAATCTGGCCCTATATGTGTAAGTCTGAGTAAATGTGTGAGTATTGTGAGTGTTTTTGTATGTGGATGTATGAGTGAGTATGGGTATATATGAGCTCATGTATTTATAAGTGAGTGTGCATGTTTGTGATTGAACATTTTTTTTCCATATTTTGCTTAATGTGAGATAGGTACATAGCTAATTTTGTACCGCTTCAAATGTGTGCACATTTTAGTTACTTAGCCAAAAATTTAAAAGGCCAATTATTTTATGCACACTGCTCAAAAAAATTAGAGGTACCATTGCATGCAAAGTTTACTGGATTTGCTCATTGTCACACCCGGGAGAAGCCTTAATTGAGAGTCTAACCATTAGTGATTAGCAACGGCTACAAAAATTGACTTTAGTTATTTTCGCTAATAATCCCCTCATTTGTGTGATATATTGATGTATAAAAAAATTTAAACTCATCTAACTAGTGGTATAGATGTAAAATTTCTGAAAATGTTGAAGTAATGAAAAAAAAATCCTGATTTGTTTCATAAGGAAAAAATGGAAATTTTTTGAAAGATTTAAAAAAAAACTGCAGAGCGGAAGACTCTTACAAATTGAAAGTGATTTTGTTACATTAGGAACATAAAATGCAGTTTGTATAAAAGTATTATGCTTGAAATAAAAGTAACAATTTTTCTATAAAAAATAAACTAAATTTGCTTTTTAAAACTGTATTTTTGTTAACACATGGAACTACAAGGTCTGCATATGTTAAGAACACGTGAACTATAAGGAACCTCTTTTGCTACTACATGAGAACAGGCAACCCCCGCACAAAAAAACTGCAAAAAACAATGAAAAACTGAAGAAACCATCAACATAAAACTAAGAACATTATTCTGTCTCCTCTAATCCTCCTACTGATTCATAGTACCAAACAGAGAGACACTCCAGACCCCTAAATCATTTCAGTTTAGGAGCCCTGTTTTAATAAGAGGCTATTTCATAAGAAGGCACTTCAATAAAATGGAATGTGGACAATGGGGAGGAGTGGTAGGATCATTGCCGCTGCAAAATATACAGGCAATGCCAAGATCGAGAGGTTTTGATATACTACTGAGACCAGACTCCTGACTGTTGGATGCAGTGGAGAGGCCTCTTTTGAGCGGTAAAGATACTAAGTGCTCACGCCATACCTCCATATATTGAAGAAGATAAGCCGTCCAGTACACGGTGTAGATACAGTGCTGGGCCTTAATTTTAATTCCTTGTTTGAGTTTGACAAATCAAGTCTGTCAGAGATGGCCGACAGTCTTCTAAAAGCTACGGCAGATTGGAAATCGTGAGTATACAACTTTATTCATGCTTTGTGGTCACGGGTCGTGAAGCTGGCCTTAAATTCTATATTGCCTGCATGGTGTGGGAAGCCTGTTAAATTACCATTGAAGGCAAGTGCTCCACAAGGAATAAATGTATATGGGTGTATGCTTAAGTAATCTCATGACTTAAAACCTCTGAGTAATTCTGAGGGACACACTGAATACTATTCATGGAAACATTTACTTTCATTTAAAAATGTATGCTATGCAGAATTTTGACTTAGTGGGTCAAGAGAGAATCCCCCTAAAGGCTTTGAATAAAGTGTATAGATCTAAAAAGTTTTACTGGACATATATGGACATTTTTGTGATTATTTAAGCTGCAGTATGAAAACTTCTAGACTTGATGAGGAAAGCCTAGTATACTATCAGTAAGGCAAAAGGTGCTTCATAAGTAATAAAGGACCTGTGTATGTCTTTCTCCCCTTGAAGGAATATTCTACATTGAAACCTTTATTAATATATGTTATCATCACCATTATCTTTCTTGTAGAACTTGATTTGGAGGGGTAAGAGAGACCATTTAAGTGTAAACTTGACTAGATTCTTTGGATATAAAAAGCTAAACTGAGAATATACAAACATCTTGAGACTGCATAGATTGTGATTTGGAAATTTGGACTAGGTTTGGAAAGACACTCACCTAGATTACGAGTCTTGCGTTAGCCTAAAAAAGCAGCGTTGAGAGGCCCCAACGCTGCTTTTTAACGCCAGCTGGTATTACGAGTCTTGAAATGACAGGTGTACCGCTCACTTTTTTGGTCAGACTCAAAAATACCACAAATCCACTTACGTCAATTGCGTATCCTATACTTTCAATGGGACTTGCCTAACACCGGTATTACGAGTCTTCCAAAAAGTGAGCGGTACACCCTCTACTGTCAAGACTGATACCGCATTTAAAAGTCAGTAGTTAAGAGTTTTATGGGCTAACACCATAGCATAAAACTATTAACTAAAGTGCTAAAAAGTATACTAACACCCATAAACTACCTATTAACCCTAAACCGAGCCCCCCCCCTCACATCGCAAACAATAAAAAAAAAATGTTAACCCCTAATCTGCTGAACCGGACATCGCCGCCACTATAAAACATATATTAACCCCTAAACTGCCGCCCTCCCGCATTGCAAACACTAGTTAAATTTTATTAACCCCTAATCTGCCGTCCCTAACATCACCGACACCTACCTACATTTATTAACCCCTAATCTGCCGCCCCCAAAGTCGCCGCAACTATATTAAATGTATTAACCCATAAACCTAAGTCTAACCCTAACCCTAACACCCCCTAACTTAAATATAATTTAAATAAATTTAAATAAAATTTCTACAATTCACTAAATTATTCCTATTTAAAACTAAATACTTACCTATAAAATAAACCCTAAGCTAGCTACAATATAACTAATAGTTACATTGTAGCTATCTTAGGGTTTATTTTTATTTTACAGGCAACTTTGTATTTATTTTAACTAGGTACAATAGTTATTAAATAGTTATTAACTATTTAATAGCTACCTAGTTAAAATAAATTCAAATTTACCTGTAAAATAAATCCTAACCTAAGTTACAATTACAGCTAACACTATACTATAATTAAATTAATTACCTAAACTAAATACAATTAAATACAATTAAATACAATTTAAAAAAATTATCTAAAGTACGAAAAAAAAACACTAAAATACAGAAAATAATAAAATAATTACAAGTTTTTAAACTAATTACACCTAATCTAATCCCCCTAATAAAATAAAAAAGCCCCCAAAATAATAAAAAGCCCTAACCTATACTAAATTACAAATAGCCCTTAAAAGGGCCTTTTGCGGGGCATTGCCCCAAAGTAATCAGCTCTTTTACCTGTAAAAAAAAGTACAATACCCCACCAACATTAAAACTCACCACCCACACACCCAACCATACTCTAAAACCCACCCAATACCCCCTTAACAAAACCTAACACTAACCCCTTGAAGATCACCCTACCATGAGAAGTCTTCACCCAGCCGTGCCGAAGTCCTCAACAAAGCTGGGTGAAGTGGTCCTCCAGACGGGCAGAAGTCTTCATCAAAGCCGGGAAGAATAGGTCCTCCAGACGGGCAGAAGTCTTCATCCAGGCGGCATCTTCTATCTTCATCCATCCGGCGCAGAGCGGCTCCATTTTCAAGACACCCGACGCGGAGCATCCTCTTCAAACGAAGTCCAACTGAAGAATGAAGGTTCCTTTAAATGACGTCATTCAAGATGGCATCCCTTGAATTCCGATTGGCTGATAGAATTCTATCAGCCAATCAGAATTAAGGTAGAAAAAATCCTATTGGATCAGCCAATAGAATGCGAGCTCAATCCTATTGGCTGACCATTTTTTCTACCTTAATTCCGATTGGCTGACGTCATTTAAAGGAACCTTCATTCTTCAGTTGGACTTCATTTGAAGAGGAAGCTCTGCGTCGGATGTCTTGAAGAGGGACCTGCTCTGCGCCGGATGGATGAAGATAGAAGATGCCGCCTGGATGAAGACTTCTGCCCATCTGGAGGACCTCTTCTGGCCGGCTTTGATGAAGACTTCTGCCCATCTGGGGGACCACTTCGCCCGACTTCGTTGAGCACTTCGGCCCGGCTGGGTGAAGACTTCTCAAGGTAGGGTGATCTTCAAGGGGTTAGTGTTTTATTAAGGGGATATTGGGTGGGTTTTAGAGTAGGATTGGGTGTGTGGGTGGTGGGTTTTAATGTTGGGGGGGGTATTGTACTTTTTTTTACAGGTAAAAGAGCTGATTACTTTGGGGCAATGCACTGCAAAAGGCCCTTTTAAGGGCTATTTGTAATTTAGTATAGGGTAGAACTTTTAATTATTTTGGGGGGCTTTTTATTTTATTAGGGGGGTTAGATTTGGTGTAATTAGTTTAAAAAAACTTGTAATTATTTTATTATTTTCTGTAATTCAGTGGGGTGTTTTATTTGTACTTTAGATAATTGTATTTAATAGTATTTAATTGTATTTAGTTTAGGGAATTAATTTAATTATAGTGTAGTGTTAGGTGCAATTGTAACATAGGTTAGGTTTTATTTTACAGGTATATTTGTCTTTATTTTAACTAGGTAGCTATTAAATAGTTAATAAGTATTTAATAACTACTCTACCTAGTTAAAATAAATACAAAGTTGCCTGTAAAATAAAAATAAATTCTAAGCTAGCTACAATGTCACTATTAGTTATATTGTAGCTAGCTTAGGGTTTATTTTATAGGTAAGTATTTAGTTTTAAATAGGAATAATTTAGTTAATGATAGTTATTTTATTTAGATTTATTTAAATTATATTTAAGTTAGGGGGGTGTTAAGGTTAGGGGTAGACTTAGATTTAGGGGTTAATAACTTTAATATAGTGGCGGCGACGTTGTGGACGGCAGATTAGGGGTTCATAAGTATAATGTAGGTGGCGGCGGTGCCCGGAGCGGCAGATTAAGGGTTAATAATATAATATAGTTGTCAGTGATGTAGGGGGTGGCAGATTAGGGGAAAATAAGTGTAAGATTAGGGGTGTTTAGACTTGGGGTTCATGTTAGGGTGTTAGGTGTAGACATAAATGTATTTTCCCCATAGGAATCAATAGGGCTGCGTGCTTTATGCTGCTTTTTTGCTTTTTGTTTTTTTTTCAGCCAGCTCTCCCCCATTGATTCCTATGGGGAAATCGTGCACAAGCACGTTTTGCCAGCTCACCACTACCGTAAGCAGCACTGGTATTGAGGTGAGATGTGGAGCTAAATTTTGCTCTACGCTCACTTTTTTGCGGCTAATGCCGGGTTTCTAAAAACCCGTAATACCAGTGTTGTCTGTAGGTGAGCGGTGAGGGAAAACTGCTCGTAAGCACCGCACCCCTGTTAACGCAAAATTCGTAATTTAGGCGACTGATTGTGGAATAATTATTCAGTTTAATCCTGAAGAATCTTTTTTTTTGTTTTCCAGTAATGTCTGTACTCAATTAAAGTTCTAACTGATATATGTAGATCTAATTAAGCTCTACCTGTAAAGCATAAAAAGGGAGACAAAAAAATAGTCTAATTCTTGTTTATAACTAGAATTTTGGTCTAAAGAAGATATAAAGATTTTTTTAATCCTTGGAGGTAGATTTAACTAAGTCTACCCTGAAGCATTTAGCGAGGTCCGGCGGACATGATTGGCTACAGCGAATTATGTCTGCTCGCCTCTTGTTAAATTGACCCCTTGGTCTCTTCTTTTAAACAAATGTATACATTGTGTTTATACCTTATTATTTAGGTCTGAAGAAGATCCTTATAACACCCTAACTTTTTGTTGTCTTTTTTATTAAAAATATTTTTTATTAGATAGTATTGTTATGAATGTAACTGTACTCTGTAATGTATTTTTTATGTGTTTTCTGACACTGTTTTGTTTTGCGAAAACCAGTGCGCATTTGCATTTACTTTCAGCTTGTAATACAAGCGGTAAAACAAACCTGTGCAAACACCCATGGTAAACCCCTTTTTCACTTGTTCTTAACTCGTTATCTGGCCCTCCGTGTTTTTAGTAGTTATTTTGGGAAATAAGGCAGTCTATATTTGTACTGGTTCACTACACTACAAAGACAAAGGGGTAGATTTAACAAATGCCAAGCAGACATGATTCGCTGTAGCATTTAACATTGCACAAGCATTTCTTATGAAATGCTTGTGCAATGCCGCCCCCTGCACATTTGCAGCCAATCAGCCGGGGTTGGCTGCTGGGGCGTCGGCTGCTGCTTCTTAACTTAAGTTTCAGGCGGACCTGAAACTTCGGGGGTAGAAAGCAGCACCCGCTGCTTGTAAAATCTACCCCATAATATTCACTTTTACTTTTCTTCCTTTTTTTTTTTTACAAAAGAGTATAACATTTTTTTTTTTAATCTCAACACAAGAAACAACACTTACGCCTAGATTTAGAGTTTGGCGTTAGCCGTCAAAAGCAGCGTTAAGGGGTCCTAACGTTGCTTTTAGCCACCCGCTGGTATTTAGAGTCAGGCAGGAAAGGGTCTAACGCTCACTTTCAAGCCGCGACTTTTCCATACCGCAGATCTCCTTACACCAATTGCGTATCCTATCTTTTCAATGGGATCTTCCTAACGCTGGTATTTAGAGTCTTGGCTGAAATGAGCGGTAGACCCTCTACCGACAAGACTCCTACCGCCCATGAAAAGGCTGTAGTTAAGAGCTTTATGGGCTAACGCCGGTATATAAAGCTCTTAACTACTGTGCTATAAAGTACACTAACACCCATAAACTACCTATGTACCCCTAAACCGAGGTCCTCCCACATCGCCACCACTATAATAAATATTTTTAACCCCTAATCTGCTGACCGCATATCGTCGCCACCTACATTATCCCTTTGAACCCCTAATCTGCTGCCCCTAACATTGCTGACACCTACATAATATTTATTAACCCCTAATCTGCCCCCCCCAACGTTGCCGCTACCTTACCTACACTTATTAACCCCTAATCTACCGACCGGACCTTGCCGCTACTATAATAAATGTATTAACCCCTAAACCGCCGCACTCCTGCCTCGCAAACACTATAATAAATAGTATTAACCCCTAATCTTCCCTCCCTAACATCGCCGCCACCTAACTTCAAGTATTAACCCCTAATCTGCCGACCGGACCTCGCCGCTACTTTAATAAATGTATTAGCCCCTAAAGCTAAGTCTAACCCTAACCCTAACACCCCCCTAAGTTAAATATAATTTGAATCTAACAAAATAAATTAAATCTTATTAACTAAAGTATTCCTATTTAAAACTAAATACTTACCTGTAAAATAAACCCTAATATAGCTAGAATATAACAAATAATTATATTGTAGCTATTTTAGGATTTATATTTATTTTACAGGCAACTTTTTTTATTTATTTTAACTAGGTACAATAGCTATTAAATAGTTATTAACTATTTAATAGCTACCTAGTTAAAATAATTACAAAATTACCTGTAAAATAAATCCTAACCTAAGTTACAATTAAACCTAACACTACACTATCAATAAATTAATTAAATAAATTACCTACAATTACTTACAATTAAATAAACTAAACTAAATTAAAAAACAAACAAACACTAAATTACAAAAAAATAAAAAAAGATTACAAGAATATTAGGCTAATTACACCTACTCTAAGCCCACTAATAAAATAAAAAAGCCCCCCAAAATAATAAAGGTCCCTACCCTATTCTAAATACAAAAGTAATCAGCTCTTTTACCAGCCCTTAAAGGGCTTTTTGCGGGGCATGCCCCAAAGTAATCAGCTCTTTTGCCTGTAAAAAAAAATACAACCACCCCAACATTAAAACCCACCACCCACATACCCCTACTGTAACCCACCCAAACCCCCCTTAAATAAACCTAACACTACCCCCCTGAAGGTCTCCCTACCTTGAGTCATCTTCACCCAGCCAGGCCGAAGTCTTCATCCGATGGGGCAGAAGAGGACATCCAGACTGGCAGAAGTCTTCATACTATCCGGCAGAAGAGGACATCCGGACAGGCAGACATCTTCATCCAAGCGGCAACCTTTATTAGAGAGCAGTATCTAGAAACACATCTCTTCAATAATGCAGAATGACATACGCTCCCTGATGCCAGTCTCACGCTGTGGAGCCAATCCTACACTATTTAAATCTGTTCAGTACGATCTATCACTGCCCAAGTATAGGTGATACTTTTTGTGTTCCTGGGTGATAGATCATACTATGAGGCCCATTTATCATCAGACTTGCCAGAAAAAGCAGTTATGAAGCAGCGGTCTAAAGACCGTTGCTCCATAACCCTGTCCGCCTGCTCTGATGAGGCAGACAGGAATTGCCGCAATTCAATGCTGAATACGTATTGCTCTCCGCATTGAGCAAGGGCTTGGGAACGTGATCCACAATGAAACTCTGCCTGTCTGACTACTCTGCCTCTTTACCCTTTAATTGCTGGACTGCTTTACTGTTGCCGAATCCTGCCTGCCTGACCATTCTAGTGGTGTGCTCTTGGACTGCTTTACTGGTGCCGAATCTTGCCTGCCTGACCATTCTAGTGGTGTGCCCTTGGACTGATTTACTGCTGCCGAATCCTGTCTGTCTGACCATTCTAGTGGTGTGCCCTTGGACTGCTTTACTGTTGCCAAATCCTGCCTGCCTGACCATTCTAGTGGTGTGCCCTTGGACTGCTTTACTGTTGCCAAATCATGTCTGCCTGACCATTCTAGTGGTGTGCCCTTAGACTGCTTTACTGCTGCCGAATCCTGCCTGCCTGACCGTTCTACTGGTTTGCCTTTAACCACTCTGCTGTTGTCACTGGGGACTGTCCTGCCTGTGGTGAGTGCCGCCTACCTCATCTTACTTACTTTCTCTGCTCTGGGATATTCCCTATCTTTCCGGCTCGACGCCGGGATAACAAGACTAGTGGCGATTTTGGGACTTCCGGGGTGGAGCTAGCAATGGCGTGGAGCGCTAGCATGAGGCTCTAACCGAAGGGCTCTATTGATCTCCCCAAGCTGCCGTTTCCTTGGCCGGTATTGATTGTACCTGGCCCGGATCTTTTTGCCTGCAGCGCCGGAAGCACCATATCGCAGACAGACTCGCGTGCGGAGTCACTACGCCCGCGGGCGTTTAGCCACACACCCAGCCTTAGTAAATGTCCCCCCTGCTGGCTAAGGACAAGCCGCTTGTAAGGTGATATCGAAGGACGGGCAGACAGATACATGTGAAGTTAAGGTGGTGGTGAGACCCGGGAAGCGGAGGGATTGGCGCTGGCTAACCGTGCTCAGAGGACTTTACATCCAGCTCACGGTCGGACAAGCTAGCAGCCCGATATACCACGCACCCAACCAAATCCAAGCATCTAGCAGCAAAAAACGGAGAAAGGAGCGGAACCCTGGGACTCTCTCATACACAGTGGAGACCAAGCAGTACCGCGGAGCTGGAATACGCCATTAAGGTACTTGTTAATCACTACATAATTGACTGTAGCTGCTGCCGAGATAAGTAGGGGGGACAGTTTGTAAGCAAAAAGACCCTCTGGTACCCTCGCTTGTTTAAGACAGAAGTTGTTTGAGGGGAGTAGATTGGGCACATTTAAAAGGCTGAGGTGTGTGCGAACCTGAAAAATTAGCAGCCACTTAGCTTATTCCAAGAGACGGAGGTTTTTAAATGCATAAATGTCCTGGTAATTGCTGACTGATGACATATCCCATCTTAAACTTGGGCTAAAGGAAGGCTGCTGAAGCTGACCGGACATGTAGGATACAAAATACAGACACCTGTTGTGGTATAGTGACTTAATAAGCTGTATCTTTCTGCCCTCTTTCTAAAATTCGGCTTGCCGAACGCTAACTGCAACAAGAGACTGCATGATAAGTAATTGGAGATTGCATCAGACAAGTTAAAGAGGGCAATAGCAGGTCATTGCCATACTGGGACTGTGGTTATAACTCGCTCTGTACTGAAGCCCCTGAGAGGTGCCTAGGCCATACAGCCTGTTGAAGCCTAACAGTGATTGCTGCTGTGACAGGGAATGTCAGTGAAACAACAAGCTGCCTAACCTTTTCTCTGTATTAACTTGACTATTAACCTTTACTAGTCTGCTATAGCAGGACCTTCAATAAAGGTTAAAAGTAAATACAACTAAGTAATTTTTGATACATACCATCGCTCTCAACGCAAGTACTCAGTTTTTCCCTGCTGCAGGGGATACCTTATATTAATCTGGAAAACTGGACATAAAAAATTACTAGCTGGTTAAGACTGAATAGTCAAGGCAAAGAAGCGTATAAAAGCTAACGCACATCTAATGACTGTTGCTATGAATAGACAGAGCAGGTAGATTAAGGAGCATTGTGCTACAAGAGAATTGAAAGGCACTGTCTCCTGCAATATCTGAACTTATATCGTCAAGAAAGTGTTGCTTTGGTTTCTCCCTGTTCTTTTTTGTTTTTTTTCTGTTTTTATTATTTTTCTGATGGTTTGTTTTCCTGTGGTTTGTTCCTCCCCGATTTGGGCATCTGACATGGTTTTGTGCATAGGCTTTCACCTATTTAAATAGCTACGTCTTTTAACGTGCAAATTAATAGTATCTGGTTGACACTGGAACAGTATTAAGCAGTTACAAAATACAAAACACTTGAGTAATATATGATAAAAGGACACTTTAGCACAAGGCACTGATATTATAGGTCTATTTTTTTTTTTTTTTTTTTTTATCTAGACCATAAACGAACTTATACACCCACACAGGGTTTTTTTTTTTTTTTTTTTTTTTTTTCGACACCATACTTAACACTAAGCACGGGTTAATCTAAAGGATAAAGGGGTCAGGAGGGCAGATAAGGGGGGAATAGGGCACAGGTTTCTGAGAACAGGAGAATTTTTGGCATACATATAATGTGGATAGAAAAGGCTGCAAAATTATAAAGGTGTAGGACTGGATGAAACCCAATAAGATTATATATAATAGAGCCTGGCGTTAGTGACAGTAAGGCATACGAATAGGGCCACACAGGCTATAGACAGTCAGAGGTTCAAAAGGCTGCAGACAGGTGTACATAATAGGGAGGGCTAGAAACCTGAGTATAGAGTATATCTATCTTAAAAAGGAACTCACCCCCCTAATCTTCCATGGATAAATATATGACAGGGGTAAAAAATAAATCCCCCGCGATGCCCCCCAGGAGAAAACCAAAAACAGGTCAAGATACAGGGACTGAGGGCAGTCTTGAAAATTCCTGTATAAATCAAGATTCACAAATGACAATAAATCAGTTAGCAGAACTCTTACTCCCTCAATTTGAACTGGTCAAAAAGGAGATTACAGATTTATCACAGGAAATAAGGCTGCTCTCAGGTAGAATTACAGAAATGGAGTCCAGGGTCTCAGAGGCAGAAGACAAGCTAAACACCCAAGATATAATTATAGGGGAGAACACAGATAACATTAAAGCACTTTTAGCGAAAGTGGAAGAATTAGAGGACAGATCCCGCCGGAACAACGTCCGGGTAGTGGGACTCCCAGAGAGTAGAGAGTTTGAGGATCTGCTGAAATTTGCTGCTAACACACTTCCCAAGATATTAGGTATTCAGACAGATAGAGACACATTACAAGTAGAACGGGCCCATAGGGTGGGAAATGTCAGGTCCTCCACAGAGGGAAACGCACGTCCTAGGATGGTTATAATTAAGTATCTCAACTTCCAAGACAAGATTAGCATTATGCAGCATTATAGGAAGCTACAAGGATTAACAATAGGTGGGAAAAAAATCCTGCTGTTTCAGGATTTTTCTTCTGAAACAGCTGCCAAGAGGAGGATAATGGCACCATTCTGTTCAGGACTAATTAAGGCTGGGTTAAGAGCAATGTTGATATATCCTGCAAGAATTAATGTTTTAACAATGGAAGGGAGAGTAATGCTAGACTCAGTCAAAGAAGCAAAATATTTCTGTCAGGAGAATAATATAGAAGTCTGAAGGGAAGTTTTTTTATTCAATAAATGTGTGTTATACAAGGATGACGCATCAGAACCTGAGAATGTCATGTTTAATAAAAAGTATCAGAGGGGGGGACAGTGGCGGGCTACTGGGGGGGGGGTTGTTTTCCCTTTTTTTTTTTTTTTTTTTTTTTTTTTCTCTTCTTCTCTCTCTTTTTCTTCTTCTTTTTATCACCAATGCCCTGTTTTTTTAGAAATAGTTTTTAGGGTCAAAGGAATAAAATGGCAGAACCCTTTAAAATAGTTTCATGGAACGTGGGGGGAATAACTTCCCCCATAAAACGAAAAAACGTTTTGAGATTATTGAAAAGAGAGACCCCGGATATCACTTTTCTCCAAGAACTGCATTTAAAGGGCCATGAAATAGAAAAATTGAAAGCGAACTGGGTGGCAGAAATAGTAGCAACACCTTGTAGCAAGCGCAAGCGGGGGGTGGCCATTATGATAAATAGAAAGCTTAATTATAAAATCCTGAAACAAGAATGCGATCATCTAGGTAGGTTTATAGTTCTCCAGATACAGATAGAAGGGGTTACCTGGGTTTTCTGTAATATATATGCCCCCAATAAACTTGACAAAGATTTCTGGCAAAAAATACAACAAAAACTTCTACCATATTTAGAACAGAACTTGGTTATTGCTGGGGATATGAATCTTACTTTGTATCCAGAGATGGATAGGTCGAAAACTAGAAGCAGCCAGTCACATAAAAGGGAAGCTAAATTTTTCAGAAATTATGTAAAGGCATTAAAATTGACGGATATTTGGCGGTGCCAACACCCGGATGATCAAGTATATACGTGTGAGTCTAAGACATACAGAAGCTTTTCACGTATTGACCTATTTCTGATATCTCAGCAAGTAGCAAGACTGGAGATTGAAACCCAGATATCGGATATCTCGATATCCGACCATGCCATTATTAGCCTACAGGTCTGGCCGGGGACAAAAATTAGAAGGCCTGGGAATACGTTTAGCTTTCCAACATACATGAGTCAAAATGCACAGTTCACGAACTGGCTGAAAGTAAAATGGCAGGAGTATGGGGAACAGAATAGGGAGTACAAAGACAAACCAGAAACCTTCTGGGAAGCAGGGAAAGCAGTCATGCGTGGAGAAATTAAGGCTTACATGGTGAAGCTCACGTGCAAACTTAAAGCAAGGGAGTCACAGTTGGCAAACCAGCTTAGAAACGCATATAATAGATTTCTCCAAGCCCAGAATCCAGTAAACTGGAATAAATATATTGCCTTTAAAACTGAACGAGAGGATTTTCTCAGAGAAAAATGGGCGGGGGAAGATTTTAAGCTTAGAGCCAAGTACCAAGGGCACCAAGGGGTTTCAGCTAAACACTTAACAAAAATAATAAAGTTTCGACAAAAAAAAAATATCATATCAGCAATCAAGGACGGGAATAAGGTATTAACACAACCTGCAGACATTCGGGATGCCTTTTTTAAATACTTTCGTAATATTTACACTAGTGGTGGAATTAATGAAAGGGCTAAGGCACAATTCTGGGAACAAATTAAATTACCTAGTATTTCAGCGGAGGATCTTAATCAAATCAATGCGTCAATAACGGAGGTAGAAATAGTCAGGGTGATACAAAGGATAAAGACAGGAAAAGCACCCGGCCCGGACGGCCTTCCGATTGAATTTTATAGAATATTATTAGACACAGTGGGCACTGCACTAAAGAACCTATATAATGACTACTTTTTAAGGCAAGCGTTAAAATCCCCATACTTTGCTGATTCTATCGTGACTTTTATACATAAGAAAGGGAAAGATCTTGATGAGTTATCATCATACCGTCCAATATCCCTGCTGAACCAGGACTATAAAATTTTTATGGCAATTATAGCCGACAGGTTAAAAAAGGTCGTGGGTAAGCTGATCCATACGGATCAGGCAGGCTTTATTCCGGATAGGAACGCAGTTCGTAACATGAGAAGAGTCTTAACAACGGTGGACCACTGTCGCCAGATCTGCCAGCCGGGCAGTAAGGATTACCACAACTCTATAAAAAAAGATCTCGCTTTAGTCACTATAGATGCTGAAAAAGCGTTTGATTCCATTGAATGGAATCATCTTATAACCTCTCTTGAAAAATTTGGTTTTTCTGGCAGGGTGGTAGATCTGGTGAGAGTGGTCTATAGTAAGCCGAGATCTCAGCTTTTAGTGAATGGGGAGTTAACACAGCATATCACTCTAGAAAAAGGAACACGTCAGGGCTGCCCGTTATCCCCGCTCCTATTTGACCTGGCCTTGGAACCCCTGGCAGTTCACCTACGGCAAACAATACAACCTGTTAAGATAGGCAGGGAAACATTGATTATATCATTATACGCAGACGATATTCTCCTGTTTATACAAGATACTGCAAAGTCTATCCCTCGTGTCCTTCAAATCATTGCAGACTTTGGTACATTTTCAGGATACAAAATTAACCCTAAAAAGTCAGAGTTATTATGGGTAAACAAAACACGGCAAAGCTCTAACTACATTTTCAGAGAAGTTATGGCCATTAATTATCTAGGGGTTAAGGTCACTAGGAATCCTGGTGAATGGTATCAACTAAATTATTCCGAATTATTTGATAAGATCCAAGACGATTTGAATAAATGGAATTTATATTTCCTGTCAATATCGGCCAGATGTATGATAATTAAAACAATTATATTCCCGAAAATATTATTTCTATTGCAGAACCTTCCCCTCTTCATCTCAAGAAAAGATATAAAGAGATATAATAAAGCTTGTACCTCTTTTATTTGGGGAAAAAAGAGACCAAGAATAGCCCTAGATAAAATGAGTAATGCAAAACAATACGCAGGGTTTGCTTTTCCCAATATCAAGCATTATAATATAGTTGCCCTGGCAAAATTTGGACTAGACTGGCTTACAAACGCAGATTATGTAACATATTATAATCTAGATGCAGAATTAATTAGCCCTTTTAGTCCACAAGCTATATTACACTGCCCATATAGGAAGCTACCTCAGAATATAGCGGCAATGTTAACATTTGTCAATATTATTAAAGGCTGGCAGCTATACTGCCTTTTAGTAGGACAGGAATATCGTGTGTCCCCACATTTACCGATTATCGGGTGTGTTAACTTCCCACCGGGCTATAATTATGGAATATTTTCTGAATGGAAGGAAAAGGGGCTGAGTTATTTCGTGCAGTTGAAGAACGATAGGGACGGTCAGACGTGTACCTTTCAGAGATTAGCAGAACAATATCATTTACCAACAAATAATTTTTATGCTTACTTACAAGTACGTCATTATATAGAAAAAGTAAATAGAGAAGTAACAGCTGAGTGGGGATTGGCCCAAATAGCTTCGGGCGTTAAACTTTACCAAGCAGGCAAACATTCAATCTCCTGGTGGTATCAAAAAATTTTAAATATAAAAGGGCCGATATATATCAATCAAGCGAAAGACAAATTTAATAAGTACTTCGGCACGTTACAATCTGAGACAATACTAGAGAGTATTAAATTAGCAGCTGAGGCGACCTCATGTACCAGTTGGAGGGAGTCTCAATGCAAAATAATAAACAACTATTATCTGACCCCAGCAAGAATGGCAAAGTGGACCGAGGCAAATAGTGGGAATTGTTTTAGATGCGCTAAGGCAGGAGCAGATCTTCTGCACTGTATCTGGAAGTGTCCTAAAGTAAGGCAATATTGGGCAAAGGTTCAGTACTGGCTGAACCGCCATCTCCAAAGTAAAGTGGAACTACAGGCTGAGCATATATTCTTTTTAATAAAGTCAGCTAACGGGGGTGAGAAAATGCTGGTCAATATAGTAATACTGGTGTCACGTAGTTTGCTGTTTAAAAAATGGAGGCAAAAAGAACTCCCCTGTATTAGGGAAGTCAGTAATATAATTAAAACCCAGATGTGTGTGGAAAGGCAGAATCTTAAGAGTGACTCAGAAAAACAATATAAAAGTTATTTTAAAAAATGGAGGAGTCTGATCAGTTCATGGGCCCCAGAGCAGCAGACCCGATTTCTGGAGCCTTTTCAGAACGCAGTTCCATTTCTAAACCTGATTATAGCTGGGGTAATACCTAGGTCCTGGTTAAAGGAAAGGTCTAATTGACAGGGGCTTATTATAAATTTTTTTTTTTTTTTTTTTTTTCTTTTTCCTTTCTATTTTTCTCTCTCTTTCCCCACTTCGCGCCACTCCCCCCCCCCCCCGCCATCCCTTATCGATTCTCTGATATGTTTAACTGGGCGTCCTGCCCATATAGTCACATATAAAGTGAAACTTGGTGTTTTTTAATCAAGATGTATCCTAGCGTTTCTTTCTTCTTTCACTATTTTGTTCTCTCTGTGGAATAAATGTCTTAGTAGTTAGTCATAGGTCTAGAACACAAGTGGCTTAGGCTAGGAAAAGGGAGGTTAAGATCCAATGTTAGGTTTGATTTTTTTTTTGTTTTTTTCTTTTTCTGTAGATGTAGACATGGATCTTTTTGTCACAGAAATGAATTTGTATAGGTGACATAGATTTATCTTGTTAGAGATATTCTTTTTTCTTGGTTTCTGTACATTGAGTATCTCTTTTGATCCATGTTGTAATTTGATTTTAATCTCAATAAAAAGATATAAAAAAAAAAGGAAAAGAAAAAAAAAAAAAAAAAGACTAGTGGCCGAGTTCGGTCTGATAGAGGAATATCCCATGAGCATTACAACAATATTCTAAATGACTCTTTGAAGTAGAAGAAAGAGTTTCAGATTGGGAGGAAAGACAAGAGGCTCAGGGAAAATCTATTGATGAGGCTCAAAACAAAGTAGAGTTTCTTCAAGAAAATATAGAAGATCTGGAAAACAGATCCCATAGGAATAACCTAAGAATCATTGGACTTCCTGAAAACCTAAATTATAGGGATTTAGTTAAAGGTAAATGAAACACAATTTTTTTCTTTCATGATTTAAAATGTAGCCACCAATCAGCAAGCACTACCCATGTTCTGAACCAAAAATAGGCCAGCTCCTAAGCTTAAATTCATGCTTTTTTAAATAAAGATACCAGGAGAATGTATAAAAATTGATAATAGGAGTAAATTAGAAAGGTGCTTAAAATGCTCGCTCTCTCTGAATCATGAAAGAAAAAAATTGGGTTTCATATTTCTTTAAATTTGCAGATAATGTCCCAAAACTCTTAGGAATCAGTGAATCTGAGATTCCTATACAAATTGAACGTGCTTATAGAGTTGGTATAGAGACATTTAAGAAGTAAATAAAATTGCCCTATAGTTATAAAATTGCCAAATTTTAAGATAAATCTAAAATATTAAAGTTCTTTAGGAAACATGAAATTTCCTTAAAAGATAATAAAACTATTATGATCTTCCAGGGCTAGATTATGCACAAGCGATAAGGGGTTTATTGCTGGTGTTTGTGCACACATTGGATTTTTTTCTCATATTACAAGTTGAAAGCAAACGCAATCGCTTGGAGTTAATGCTCAACTCAGAGCTCTGGTTAACTGTTTCACAAAACAAAAAGTGTCACAAACACGTCAAAAAAAATGTTGTACAAAAGGGCTCAAAGTCTATGTTTTAGATTGACTATTTATCAGCTTTTATACTGAGAAAAAACTTTTAAACTTGTTCGCCTGTTGTGGCGATATTACTGGACTTTGCTCACTATCTATTATTTGACTGCATTTGGACATACTCCTGGTTAATCCACTAAGAAACCACCTATTACTTTATGTGCTATAACATACCTCATACTGTTTGAGGTCAGAAAATGTGAGTTGAATGTGTATATTACTCTTTATTTGCTCATTTAAATAAAAACTGTATTACACTATCTATGACCTCTTGTTTCCTTGGGTACATCAAAGGAGGAGAAATACCAAGACCAAGAAAACTCCAAGAGGCAGTAAGCACATCCGCATAAGAAGCTTATTGGGATATCCCCGCTAAAAGGACCACATCCCCACATACTCCAAGAGGCAGTCGAAATTGAAGGGAGCATCTACCGGTGTAAAGAACTGATCTACCACCTATATACCCCCCAGTGTGGCATACTTACCTCATTAGATTGGGGTAATTTCTGGTAAGGGTATTCTATATATTCCCAATACCACTAGGACCCACATTGCTCTACACCAATCAAGAATTGATTTCCAACCATTACTACAGACAAATTAATTACATTTATAACTGTTTAGATATTAGGATTTAAAGGCGCTGTTAAACCTCTCTCTTTTATATATATATATATATATATATATATATATAGAGAGAGAGAGAGAAAAAGCAGACTTGCACTCACTGGTCTTTTTTGTGAAATAATTTACTGCAAAAAATGTGACGTTTCGAGGACAAAATCCCCTTCCTCAGACAATTTTTGTCCTCGAAACGTCACATTTTTTGCAGTAAATTATTTCACAAAAAAGACCAGTGAGTGCAAGTCTGCTTTTTCTCTCTATATGGATCTTTACTAGCACCCTGGCAGCTGCTATTAAGTGAGAGTGCACATCCCTGCTACTGTTATATATATATATATATATATATATGTATAGATATGTACAGATATATATATATATATATACAGTATATATATATATATATATATATATATATATATATATATATATATATATATATATATATATATATATATATATATAGGGAGTGCAGAATTATTAGGCAAGTTGTATTTTTGAGGATTAATTTTATTATTGAACAACAACCATGTTCTCAATTAACCCAAAAAACTCATTAATATCAAAGCTGAATATTTTTGGAAGTAGTTTTTAGTTTGTTTTTAGTTTTAGCTATTTTAGGGGGATATCTGTGTGTGCAGGTGACTATTACTGTGCATAATTATTAGGCAACTTAACAAAAAACAAATATATACCCATTTCAATTATTTATTTTTACCAGTGAAACCAATATAACATCTCAACATTCACAAATATACATTTCTGACATTCAAAAACAAAACAAAAACAAATCAGTGACCAATATAGCCACCTTTCTTTGCAAGGACACTCAAAAGCCTGCCATCCATGGATTCTGTCAGTGTTTTGATCTGTTCACCATCAACATTGCGTGCAGCAGCAACCACAGCCTCCCAGACACTGTTCAGAGAGGTGTACTGTTTCCCTCCTTGTAAATCTCACATTTGATGATGGACCACAGGTTCTCAATGGGGTTCAGATCAGGTGAACAAGGAGGCCATGTCATTAGATTTTCTTCTTTTATACCCTTTCTTGCCAGCCACGCTGTGGAGTACTTGGACGTGTGTGATGGAGCATTGTCCTGCATGAAAATCATGTTCTTGAAGGATGCAGACTTCTTCCTGTACCACTGCTTGAAGAAGGTGTTTTCCAGAAACTGGCAGTAGGACTGGGAGTTGAGCTTGACTCCATCCTCAACCCGAAAAGGCCCCACAAGCTCATCTTTGATGATACCAGCCCAAACCAGTACTCCACCTCCACCTTGCTGGCGTCTGAGTCGGACTGGAGCTCTCTGCCCTTTACCAATCCAGCCACGGGCCCATCCATCTGGCCCATCAAGACTCACTCTCATTTCATCAGTCCATAAAACCTTAGAAAAATCAGTCTTGAGATATTTCTTGGCCCAGTCTTGACGTTTCAGGTTGTGTGTCTTGTTCAGTGGTGGTCGTCTTTCAGCCTTTCTTACCTTGGCCATGTCTCTGAGTGTCGCACACCTTGTGCTTTTGGGCACTCCAGTGATGTTGCAGCTCTGAAATATGGCCAAACTGGTGGCAAGTGGCATCTTGGCAGCTGCACGCTTGACTTTTCTCAGTTCATGGGCAGTTATTTTGCGCCTTGGTTTTTCCACACGCTTCTTGCGACCCTGTTGACTATTTTGAATGAAACGCTTGATTGTTCGATGATCACGCTTCAGAAGCTTTGCAATTTTAAGAGTGCTGCATCCCTCTGCAAGATATCTCACTATTTTTTACTTATCTGAGCCTGTCAAGTCCTTCTTTTGACCCATTTTGCCAAAGGAAAGGAAGTTGCCTAATAATTATGCACACCTGATATAAGGTGTTGATGTAATTAGACCACACCCCTTCTCATTACAGAGATGCACATCACCTAATATGCTTAATTGGTAGTAGGCTTTGGAGCCTATACAGCTTGGAGTAAGACAACATGCATAAAGAGGATGATGTGGTCAAAATACTCATTTGCCTAATAATTCTGCACTCCCTGTATATATATATATATATATATATATATATATATATATATATATATATATATATATATATATATATATATATATATATATATATATATATATATATATATATATATATATATATATATATATATATTGGAATATCTATTAATAAATACGTATTCCCTTATGCGAAGAGCATTGGAATTTGAAATATTTACAGTACAAACACAGTTATACACTTTATTAAATATCGATATTGAATAAATATTATTATTATTATTTTTTAGCTACTTGGCTGCAAAGGGCTCCAACACACTTTTATATATGTCTATATATGTATACTTAAGTATTTATGTGTTTAAATGTGCTTTGCTGTATATATTTTTTGTACATATTTCACAATTACATAGAAAATAATGTACTTTTTATTATTAAATATAAATATCTATATATACCTGATACTGTTCAAGTAAAATACATATCTATACCTATATATCTATAGTAATAGATATGCAGCTATAGGAATATACACACATATAGAAATATGTACTTAAGAATAAAAAGTACATTATCCTGTAAGGGAAGAACATTGGATTGTGCAATATATACAGTAAAGCACATAAATACATATGTACACATATAAACATATACATATTTAGACATGTTTATCTATGTCTCTCTATGTTAAATCCATTTGCAGTCCTTTATTTTTCTAACACCTGAGACCTCATATCTTTGGGCCCTTATATCTTTTTATTGCAATTTTGTTTTAAATAATTTTTATCAGACAGTGTTATTATGAGTGTAACTGTATTTAAAATGTATTTGTGATGTTTTTTGTGACACGTTTATTTGAGCGTAACAGTTAACCAGAACTGTGAAGTTGCGCTACCCTGACACATGTTAAATTGAATTGCGCTCAAGCGAATTCACATACTTTTAATTTCCTAATATGTGCACTACCGATGCTTTCAAACACCCATGATAAACCCGATATTGCCTGCATGCATCTGTTAATGTGTCACTTGTAATCTAGCCCTAAACCTTTTGAACTCTCCAATTGAAGATGATGAAATTATTAATGTAGTGAAAGATATGTTTATAAATAAAGCACCAGGCCCAGATCAACTCTCAGCAGAATATTATCAATTATTAAAAGATCAGTTTATCTATCCTTTGTCACTATATGTCAATAGTATTCTTCAAAATACTAAAGAAGTATCGAAGGGCTTTGTAACACTAACATTGGTAACATTGGTAACACTAATACATAATCCTGCTAAAGATCCTAGTAAATTAGAATCCTATAGGCCAATAGTGTTATTAAATAATAATAACATTATTTTAACATCTATAGCTGCTAAAAGACTGCAGAGAATGATAACTGATATCATCTACAAAGACCAGACAGGTTTTATACAAGGCAAAACTTCATATATTAATTGTAAAGTGTTGCTTATGCTTTCCTATTTTAATAAAATGGGAAACTAGAACAATCCTGACCTGGTTGAAGTGGATAAAGCTATTATTACAAATGATGCAGAAAAGGTGTTTTATTTACGTAGCTGGTACCACCTCTTTACAATTTTAGGGAAATTTGTCATTTCTGGAAATATTGCTGAAATAATTAAAAACCTATATAGTGGACTACAATCCACATTAATTGTTAATGGTACAGTTACAAGAACGTTTACATTAAACAGAGTAACCAGGCAAGGTTGTCCCTTATCCCCATTACTCTTCAATTTCCCTATTGAGTCCTTAGCAGTTAGTCTTATAGAAAACATTGATGGGATTAAAATGGGGCAAAAATCCTAACAGTATCTCTTTACGCTGATATTTTGTTAATTTGTGTTCAAATCTCAAAAAAACATTTTCCTAAATTAATACAAAATATTAATGAATTTGAATCATTTTCAGAATTTAAAATGAATGCAAATAAATCAGAAATATTATGGATAAACAATTAATTAACATTATGTTACAATGTCCCATTTAAAAGTCTCAAAGTCTAAGTTTTACTAACCTAAGAATCAGATTTTCATTATCACTCTATTTGTGGTATGAATTGAATTATAGACAATTAATTTGAGATATTCAAGAAATATTGAAAAGACAGCCTGTTTTTCCATTATCTTTATAGGGTGAAAACAATATGTATATGGAGAAACAAGAAATCTAGAATAGTGCTTAAAAAACTATTCTTGATGAAAGAACATGGGGTTTTTTAGCTACCACATGTGTATTTATGTATTTATATGTTTTTATAAATATATACATATATATACATATGGCATCAAAAAATAGAAATCCAGCGAACCATCTTGAAACCATAAACTCATTTATTGGACATCAGGTACAAAAATCAACACATCGACATAAAAAAATTAAAAATAGCTAGTGCCATCAGATCAAGCCGTAGCCGGTCTTACGCGTTTCGGCTAGAAATGCCTTAATCATAGACCATGGAGCTACATCCGGCGTTAACCCTTATATAGTCACAAGGAAATTAGTTTCAAGGATCAACAGCTGATTTTGGGCAATGTGTGCTATTTTGGACATAACAAATTATATACATGTTCATAGACTGAAAGATTCTGCTTTGATATCACTAGGTGGTTAAATATACATAATGATCCACTAGCTTGGGTAAATATTTCTCTCTAACATAGGAACACTTAGTGAACTCAATAAAAGTTTAATTAGGGTAAGTAACATTAGTAACTACCTCTGCCAATAGTTAAGAACCAGGATATTAAACATAATTTTCCCTAGTATAACACTGCTGTCAGTACTTAGTTAGTCATAAAGGGAAAAAAACATGTTATATCTTAGTTGACTCCTAAAATAAATTAAATCTCAACTGCTAATAATAGGCTTGCTTACTTTATATAACATTCATGTATTATAATCCCTAGTGCTATTATACTAAAGTACTTAAATGCTTGTATACTGAACTGGCTTTAAACCATGAAAAAGTGACCTAATAAAATAGATAGCTTTGCTATATGAAATGTTAATGGCCATGTCACCAGGGTTAACACTATTAGTTGAGTAACATATGGTTTGTACAACCTATCCACCAAGTATGGCACTATTGAGTGGTCTTGTTTAGAGAAAGAAAAGAATACTGGGGCACATTAGAACTGCCAATGATTAATTATGTCTCCTGTGGCATTAAATCCTTGCGGACGCCTGGTCCGCAGGGTAAAAATCCAAAATGCCTCCCTATGTAATAGTTTGGCAGTTCTGTCTCCCCCTCGCGGGGTGTTTCTTATAAGTTCAATAACTTGCCATCTAAATGTTTTGACCACTTTGTGATGAACTGTTTTGAAGTGATGGACCAGATCAGAGACATCTATATCTTTTTCGATATTATTAAGGTGTTCTCTGATTCGGAACCTCACCTCATGGGTCGTGCACTCTACATACTGTTTGTTGCACTCTGTGCACTCTGCTACATATATAACATATGTGGTTCTACAGTTTGTGCAATTAGAGAGAAGAAACACCCTTTGTGTGACCCTAGACTGAAAACAATTGGTCACATTTGTGTGGCTACAAGCAATGCAAGCCGTGAAATGGCACTTAAAGTAACCTTTTACTGAAAGCCAACTACTCCCACTCGTTTGTGGTTTCTTAAGCATGCTGGGTGCTAGGATATTACCAATGGTTCAACCTCTTTTGGGGACAAAATTGCAGCCCTCCTCAACAATGCTTTTAAGACTCTGGTCACCCGTTAACACTGCAAAGTGTTTCTCTATAATACTACAAATCTCTCTAAATTGTGGGCTGAAGGTAGTAGTGAAAGTGGGTTTATTTAAATTAAAAGACTCACTTTGATTTATACCCTTCTTTAGGAGCATGCTGGATCGCTCCATTCTATTAACTTCTACATATGCCCTCTTTACAATTTTAGGGTGATAGCCTCTTTCCAGCAGTTGTGTCTTAAGGTTAATAGCTTCCCTTTGGAAATCAGAGTCAAGGGAGCAATTCCTCTTTAATCTTATCATTTGTCCTTTTGCCACTCCAAACCCAGTGTGTCTAGGATGACTGGATTTGGCGTGCAAAATCGTATTAGATGTAATGGGCTTCCTATATAAGGTGGTTATTATCTTCTGGTTAGTAGTATCACCAGTAAGAGTAACGTCCAAATATGGAACTGTCAATTTCTCTCAAGTAAATGTAAATTGCAGGTTCACTGTATTCGTATTTAAATATTCGTGAAATTGCACTGCTTCTTCCTTAGAGCCAGTCCACACGAAAAGCAAGTCGTCTATATACCGCTTGTATGACCTGATCTTGCTTCTCTGTGTGTTCAATTCTCCAAAGACGTGGGACCTCTCCCACCAGCTTATGAAGAGGTTTGCATAGGCTGGGGCAAATTTAGCGCCCATCGCGGTCCCACGCCTCTGGAGAAAGAAATGATCTTCAAATTTAAAATAATTATGACTCAAGAGAAATTGAAGTACTCTTAATATATAAGCCTTCAAGTTCTCATCATAATTACTATACCTGTCTAATGAAAACCTAATAGATTCCAGACCAAATTCGTGTGGTATACACGAATAGAGGCCCACCACATCCACCGTAATCCATGAACAGTCTGTGTCCCAATTGACTCGATCAAGGCTGTTCAACAGATGGGTGGTATCTCTCAGGTAGGAGGGTAACTGCATAACCAGAGGCTGCAGGAGGAACTCAACCCAGGAAGAAATCCTTTCGAATAAAGACCCAATGCCTGAAACAATAGGCCATATATATACATATAACCACATATATATGCATGTATATATATATATATAGGCCTCTAGTTATCAACGTGTCTACTTACCTGCCTTCGCCGGCCCCAATACGCCCGCCAAAGCTCGCCTACCATCGCCGCCGCAGACCTGAATACGCTTGCCAAAGTTATCAATAAAGCTGTCAAAAAGCCTTGCACCAAGTACGGGGCGATGAGCAGCGGACTGTGATAGTTATCACTCATCCGATCTCGCTGCTCTTCAGCTTTTTCCCAGCTTTATTGCTAGCCTGTCACTAAGCACCCACACTAAACTACACTGTTCTACCCCCTATACTGGCACCCCCGGAGCCCCCCCGCAACTAAATAAAGTTATTAACCCCTAAACCGACGCTCCTAGACCCCACCGCAACTATAATAAATGTATTAACCCCTAAACCGCCGCTCCCGGACCCCGCCGCCACCTACATTATACCTATTAACCCCTATCCTGCCCCCCTATACCGCCGCCACCTATAATAAATTTATTAACCCCTATCCTGCTGATCCCGGACCCCGCCGCAAATAAATAAATTGTTTAACCCCTAAACCGCCGCTCCTGGACCCCGCCGCCAACTATATTAAACTTATTAACCCCTAATCTGCCCCCCCTAAACCGTCGCCACCTATAATAAATTTATTAACCCCTATCCTGCCCCCCCTACACCATCGCCACCTATAATAAATTTATTAACCCCTATCCTGCCCCCCCTACACCGCCGCCACTATAATAAAATTATTAACCCCTAAACCTAAGTCTAACCCTAATACCCCTCTAACTTAAATATTAATTAAATACATCTAAATATTTATAACTCTTATTAACTAAATTAATCCTATTTAAAACTAAATACTTACCTTTAAAATAAACCCTAATATAGCTACAATATAAATAATAATTATATTGTAGCTATTTTAGGATTTGTTTTTATTTACATTCAAATTTCAATTTATTTTAACTAGGTACAATAGCTATTAAATAGTTATTAACTATTTAATAGCTACCTAGTTAAAATAAAGACAAATTAACCTGTAAAATAAATCCTAACATAAGTTAAAATTACACCTAACACTACACTATCATTAACTAAATTATTCCTATTTAAAACTAAATACTTACCTGTAAAATAAACCCTAAGATAGCTACAATGTAATTAATAATTACATTGTAGCTATTTTAGAATATTATTTATTTTATAGGTAACTTTGTATTTATTTTAGCTAGTTAGAATAGTTATTAAATAGTTATTAACTATTTAATAACTACCTAGCTAAAAGAAATACAAAATTACCTGTAAAATAAATCCTAACCTAAGTTACAATTAAACCTAACACTACACTATCATTAAATTAATTAAATCAATTAGCTACAAATAGCTACAATTAAATACAATTAAATAAACTAACTAAAATAAATAAAAAAAAAAAAAACTAAGTTACAAAAAATAAAAAATAAAAAGTTACAAACATTTAAAAAATATTACAACAATTTTAAGCTACTTACACCTAATCTAAGCCCCCTAATAAAATAACAAAGCCCCCCAAAATAAAAAAATGCCCTACCCTATTCTAAATTACGAAAGTTAACAGCTCTATTACCTTACCAGCCCTTAAAAGGGCCTTTTGCGGGGCATGCCCCAAAGTATTCAGCTCTTTTGCCTGTAAAAAAAAAATACAACCCCCAACATTAAAACCCACCACCCACACACCCCTACTCTAACCCAAACCCCCCTTAAATAAACCTAACACTACCCCCCCTGAAGATCATACTACCTTTAGCCATCTTCAGCCAGCCGACCACCGATGGAACAGAAGAGGACATCCGCAGCGGCCAAAGTCATCATCCAAGGGGCGCTGAAGAAGTCTTCCATCCGATTGAAGTCATCATCCAAGGGGCGCTGAAGAGGTCTTCCATCCGATTGAAGTCTTCATCCAGGCGGCGTCTTCAATCTTCATCCATCCGGAGCAGAGAGGAGCCATCTTCAGACGAGCCGAATCGGAGCCATCTTCTTCCACCGATGACTTCCCGACGAATGACGGTTCCTTTAAGTGACGTCATCCAAGATGGCGTCCCTCGAATTCCGATTGGCTGATAGGATTCTATCAGCCAATCGGAATTAAGGTAGGAAAAATCTGATTGGCTGATTGAATCAGCCAATCAGATTGAAGTTCAATCCGATTGGCTGATCCAATCAGCCAATCAGATTGAGCTCACATTCTATTGGCTGATCGGAATAGCCAATAGAATGCAAGCTCAATCTGATTGGCTGATTGGATCAGCCAATCGGATTGAACTTCAATCTGATTGGCTGATTCAATCAGCCAATCAGATTTTTCCTACCTTAATTCCGATTGGCTGATAGAATCCTATCAGCCAATCGGAATTCGAGGGATGCCATCTTGGATGACGTCACTTAAAAGAACCGTCATTCGTCGGGTAGTCGTAGGTGGAAGAAAATGTCTCTGCATTGGCTCATCTGAAGATGGCTCCGCTCCGCTCCGGATGGATGAAGATTGAAGACGCCGCCTGGATGAAGACTTCAATCGGATGGAAGACCTCTTCAGCGCCCCTTGGATGATGACTTCAATCGGATGGAAGACTTCTTCAGCGCCCCTTGGATGATGACTTTGGCCGCTGCGGATGTCCTCTTCTGTTCCATCGGTGGTCGGCTGGCTGAAGACGGCTAAAGGTAGGATGATCTTCAGGGGGGTAGTGTTAGGTTTATTTAAGGGGGCTTGGGTTAGAGTAGGGGTGTGTGGGTGGTGGGTTTTAATGTTGGGGGGGTTGTATTTTTTTTTACAGGCAAAAGAGCTGAATACTTTGGGGCATGCCCCGCAAAAGGCCCTTTTAAGTGCTGGTAAGGTAATAGAGCTGTTAACTTTCGTAATTTAGAATAGGGTAGGGCATTTTTTTTATTTTTGGGGGCTTTGTTATTTTATTAGGGGGCTTAGATTAGGTGTAAGTAGCTTAAAATTGTTGTAATATTTTTTAAATGTTTGTAACTTTTTATTTTTTATTTTTTGTAACTTAGTTTTTTTTATTTTTTGTACTTTAGTTAGTTTATTTAATTGTATTTAATTGTAGTTATTTGTAGCTAATTGATTTAATTAATTTAATGATAGTGTAGTGTTAGGTTTAATTGTAACTTAGGTTAGGATTTATTTTACAGGTAATTTTGTATTTCTTTTAGCTAGGTAGTTATTAAATAGTTAATAACTATTTAATAACTATTCTAACTAGCTAAAATAAATACAAAGTTACCTGTAAAATAAATATAAATCCTAAAATAGCTACAATGTAATTATTAATTACATTGTAGCTATCTTAGGGTTTATTTTACAGGTAAGTATTTAGTTTTAAATAGGAATAACTTAGTTAATGATAGTGTAGTGTTAGGTGTAATTGTAACTTAGGTTAGGATTTATTTTACAGGTTAATTTGTCTTTATTTTAACTAGGTAGCTATTAAATAGTTAATAACTATTTAATAGCTATTGTACCTAGTTAAAATAAAATGAAATTTGCCTGTAAAATAAAAATAAATCCTAAGGATTAGATTTGGAGTTTGGCGTTAGCCGTGAAAACCAGCGTTAGAGGCTCCTAACGCTGGTTTTAGGCTAACTCTGGTATTTGGAGTCACTCAAAAAGGGTCTAACGCTCACTTTTCAGCCGCGACTTTTTCATACCACAGATCCCCTTACGTAAATTGCGTATCCTATCTTTTCAATGGGATTTTTCTAACTCCGGTATTTAGAGTCGTGGCTGAAGTGAGCGTTAGAACTCTAACGACAAAACTCCAGCCGCAGGAAAAAAGTCAGTAGTTAAGAGCTTTCTGGGCTAACGCCGGTTTATAAAGCTCTGAACTACTGTACTCTAAAGTACACTAACACCCATAAACTATCTATGTACCCCTAAACCGAGGTCCCCCCACATCGCCGCCACTCGATTAAATTTTTTTAACCCCTAATCTGCCGACCGCCAACTAAGTTATCCTTATGTACCCCTAATCTGCTGCCCCTAACACCGCCGACCCCTATATTATATTTAGTAACCCCTAACCTGCCCCCCACAATGTCGCCTGCAGCTACCTACACTTATTAACCCCTAATCTGCCGACCGCAAAGTGCCGCCACCTACGTTATCCTTATGTAAAGTTATTAACCCCTAATCCACCTCACTAACCCTATAATAGTATTAACCCCTAATCTGCCCTCCCTAACATCGCCGACACCTAACTTCAATTATTAACCCCTAATCTGCCGACCGGAGCTCACCGCTATTCTAATAAATGGATTAACCCCTAAAGCTAAGTCTAACCCTAACACTAACACCCCCCTAAGTTAAATATAATTTACATCTAACGAAATTAATTAACTCTTATTAAATAAATTATTCCTATTTAAAGCTAAATACTTACCTGTAAAATAAATCCTAATATAGCTACAATATAAATTATAATTATATTGTAGCTATTTTAGGATTAATATTTATTTTACAGGCAACTTTGTAATTATTTTAACCAGGTACAATAGCTATTAAATAGTTAAGAACTATTTAATAGTTACCTAGTTAAAATAATTACAAAATTACCTGTCAAATAAATCCTAACCTAAGTTACAATTAAACCTAACACTATACTATCATTAAATTAATTAAATAAAATACCTACAATTACCTACAATTAAACCTAACACTACACTATCAATAAATTAATTAAATACAATACCTACAATTACCTACAATTAAACCTAACACTACACTATCAATACATTAATTAAATACAAAACCTACAAATAACTACAATGAAATAAACTAACTAAAGTACAAAAAATAAAAAAAAACTAAGTTACAAAAAATAAAAAAATATCTACAAACATAAGAAAAATATTACAACAATTTTAAACTAATTACAACGTCTCTAAGCCCCCTAATAAAACAACAAAGCCCCCCAAAATAAAAAATGCCCTACCCTATTCTAAATTACTAAAGTTAAAATCTCTCAATCGGTCTTCCATCCGATTGAAGTCTTCATCCAGGCGGCATCTTCTATCGACATCCATCTGGAACGGAGTCGCAGCATCCTGAAGACCTCCGACGCGGAACATCCATCCTGGCCGACGACTGAACGACGAATGACGGTTCCTTTAAATGACGTCATCCAAGATGGCGTCCCTCGTATTCCGATTGGCTGATAGGATTCTATCAGCCAATCGGAATTAAGGTAGGAATATTCTGATTGGCTGATGGAATCAGCCAATCAGATTTAGCTCGCATTCTATTGGCTGATCGGAACAGCCAATAGAATGCGAGCTCAATCTGATTGGCTGATTGGATCAGCCAATCGGATTGAACTTGATTCTGATTGGCTGATTCCATCAGCCAATCAGAATATTCCTACCTTAATTCCGATTGGCTGATAGAATCCTATCAGCCAATCGAAATTCGAGGGACACCATCTTGGATGACGTCATTTAAAGGAACCGTTCTTCGTCGTTCAGTCGTCGGCCAGGATGGATGTTCCGCGTCGGAGGTCTTCAGGATGCTGCCGCTCCGTTCCAGATGGATGTCGATAGAAGATGCCGCCTGGATGAAGACTTCAATCGGATGGAAGACCTCTTCTGCCCCGCTTGGATGAAGACTTCTACCGGATCATGGACATCTTCAGCCCCCCGCTTGGGCTTGGATCGGGACATCGGAGGAGCTCTTCAGGACCGATCGGTGAACCTGGTATGGTGAAGACAAGGTAGGAAGATCTTTAGGGGCTTAGTGTTAGGTTTATTTAAGGGGGGTTTGGGCTAGATTAGGGGTATGTGGGTGGTGGGTTGTAATGTTGGGGGGGGGGGATATTGTATGTTTTTTTTACAGGCAAAAGAGCTGAACTTCTTAGGGCATGCCCCGCAAAGGGCCCTGTTCAGGGCTGGTAAGGTAAAAGAGCTTTTAACTTTAGTAATTTAGAATAGGGTAGGGCATTTTTTATTTTGGGGGCTTTGTTGTTTTATTAGGGGGGCTTAGAGTAGGTGTAATTAGTTTAAAATTGTTGTAATATTTTTCTTATGTTTGTAGATATTTTTTGTAACTTAGTTCTTTTTTATTTTTTGTACTTTAGTTAGTTTATTTCATTGTAGTTATTTGTAGATATTGTATTTAATTAATGTATTGATAGTGTAGTGTTAGGTTTAATTGTAGGTAATTGTAGGTATTTTATTTAATTAATTTAATGATAGTATAGTGTTAGGTTTAATTGTAACTTAGGTTAGGATTTATTTGACAGGTAATTTTGTAATTATTTTAACTAGGTAACTATTAAATAGTTCTTAACTATTTAATAGCTATTGTACCGGGTTAAAATAATTACAAAGTTGCCTGTAAAATAAATATTAATCCTAAAATAGCTACAACGTAATTATAATTTATATTGTAGCTATATTAGGATTTATTTTACAGGTAAGTATTTAGCTTTAAATAGGAATAATTTATTTAATAAGAGTTAATTAATTTCGTTAGATGTAAATTATATTTAACTTAGGGGGGTGTTAGTGTTAGGGTTAGACTTAGCTTTAGGGGTTAATCCATTTATTAGAATAGCGGTGAGCTCCGGTCGGCAGATTAGGGGTTAATAATTGAAGTTAGGTGTCGGCGATGTTAGGGAGGGCAGATTAGGGGTTAATACTATTTATTATAGGGTTAGTGAGGCGGATTAGGGGTTAATAACTTTATTATAGTAGCGCTCAGGTCCGCTCGGCAGATTAGGGGTTAATAAGTGTAGGCAGGTGGAGGCGACGTTGTGGGGGGCAGATTAGGGGTTAATAAATATAATATAGGGGTCGGCGATGTTAGGGCAGCAGATTAGGGGTACATAGGGATAATGTAAGTAGCGACGGTGTCCGGAGCGGTAGATTAGGGGTTAATAATAATATGCAGGGGTCAGCGATAGCGGGGGCAGCAGAATAGGGGTTAATAAGTGTAAGCTTAGGGGTGTTTAGACTCGGGGTACATGTTAGAGTGTTAGGTGCAGACGTAGGAAGTGTTTACGCATAGCAAACAATGGGGCTGCGTTAGGAGCTGAACGCGGCTTTTTTGCAGGTGTTAGTTTTTTTTTCAGCTCAAACATCCCCATTGTTTCCTATGGGGGAATCGTGCACGAGCACGTTTTTGAAGCTGGCCGCTTGCGTAAGCAACTCTGGTATCGAGAGTTGAAGCTGCGTTAAAAATGCTCTACGCTCCTTTTTTGGAGCCTAACGCAGCCTTTATGTGGACTCTCAATACCAGAGTTATTTTTATGGTGCGGCCAGAAAAAAGCCGGCGTTAGCTACGCGGGTCCTTACCGACAAAACTCTAAATCTAGCCGTAAGATAGCTACAATATAATTATTATTTATATTGTAGCTATATTAGGGTTTATTTTAAAGGTAAGTATTTAGTTTTAAATAGGATTAATTTAGTTAATAAGAGTTATAATATTTAGATGTATTTAATTAATATTTAAGTTAGGGGGGTGTTAGGGTTAGACTTAGGTTTAGGGGTTAATAATTTTATTATAGTTGCGGTGGGGTCCGGGAGCTGCGGTTTAGGGGTTAACATATTTATTATAGCAGCGGCGGGGTCCGGGAGCGGCAGTTTAGGGGTTAACATATTTATTATAGTGGCGGCGGGGTCCGGGAGTGGCGGTTTAGGGGTTAATCAGTTTATTAGAGTGGCGATGGGCTCCGGGAGTGGCGGTTTAGGTGTTAACATATTTATTATAGTGGCAGCTGGGTTTAGGGGGTAATACATTTATTTAATTGCGGCGGTGTAGGGGGGGACAGATTAGGGGTGTTTAGACTTGGGGTACATGTTAGGGTGTTAGGTGCAGACATCTCCCATAGGCATCAATGGGATATCAGGCAGCAGCGAACATGAACTTTCGCTATGGTCAGACTCCCATTGATTCCTATGGGATCCGTCGCCTCCAGGGCGGCGGATTGAAAACCAGGTACGCTGGGCCGGAAAAGTACCGAGCGTACCTGCTAGTCATTTGATAACTAGCAAAAGTAGTTAGATTGTGCCGAACTTGCGTTCGGAACATCTGGAGTGACGTAAGAATCGATCTGTGTCGGACTGTGTCTGGTGGATCGAAGCTTACGTCACTGTATTCTACTTTTGCCGGGCATTAGGGCTTGATAACTAAGGCAAATCAGCCTCGCCACAAATACGCTGCGGAATTCCAGCGTATTTGAGGTTGACGGCTTGATAACTAGGGGCCATAGTGTATTTATACACTTTGGTGCCCATTCTACTCAAATAACTTTAAACATGAAAAATGGCCATGTTAAAGCTCAAACAAAAGCGCTAAATAATGCGGCACTTGTAATCTGATCCTTAGAGTTATTTTCTCTATTAGACATGTGCGTTTCATTTTCTTCCGAATCAAAATTCGAACAAATTTGTCAAATTCAGAGCTTCAGATCGGTTCAAATTTACGAATTACCCTAGCAACTAAACTAAACTAATCCGAATGCATTTGTAACCAATAAAGTTTGGATTTATTCATTAAATTCAAATGGCCATGGACTAATCACAATTACACTAGTATTGTACAGTATATTAGGTTATATAACTCTGCTAGCTCTGTGCAGGGCACATTATGTAGCTGGTACCTGTGAGGTTGGTACTTAGGTGGGATGTGCTGTGTATTACACTAGTATTATGTACTGTTATTAGGTTATATACCTCTGCTAGCTCTGTGCATATTGTGTAGCTGGTACCTGTGAGGTTGGTACTTATGTTAATTCAGATGGGTTACACCTAATATACAGTACATAATACTAGTTCTGTATACAGCACATCACAACTAACACATACCAAACTTCTGAATTTACTAATCAAATCTGAACTGAATACATACGAATACATCCAACTGTATTCAAATCCGAATGAATCCAAAACGAATACATTCGAATGTATCCGAATTCGAATCGATCCAAAAACATGATTCGAAAAAAATCCGAATCGGTCTGGAACGTACCGAAACAAATTTTTCCGCCGCACACAAGTCGATTCTCTATCTTGTTTAGGTGAAACCACTGTGGATTGGCTTTCTGACAAAGCCCAATATTTCCTACCAGACATAGTTAAACCATATAGTTTAAAAGCTCTTTTACTTAAAGAATTACCTATCCAAATAAAAATAATTAGAATATTTAGAGATTTAATAAAGAGGGTGGCATAGTTTGTGTAAGATTTGTAAAATCAATCTAAATGTCTCTAAGTTTATCCCTATTGTCGGAAAACCTAATTTTGAATAATGTCAATCTATTTTCACCAATTAATAGATTTAAATATTTTGCACATTCAACCATTTAAACACATACATATGGTACTGGATGTCCAAAACAAAAATTGTATGCATACTTACATGTCAGGCATTATTGTAATGACTTAATTAAGAAGTATGAACATGAGTGGGATTGGAAGGAGATTAAATATATGTCAGGTTTGGAATCGGTCCTGAAGTAGACTTAAAGGGGTCAATTTATCAAAGCGTCAATCTCAGTGCATTCTCCGGCTTTAATACGCTCGCCAGACATCACTGACGCGGATCTGAATATGATCCCCTTATTTATCAAAAAAGTCACCAAAAACACGCGTGTCAAGTACGGTGCAAAGAGCATCGGACTGTTGTTAACTAACAGTCATCGATGTTATTCTGGTTTTTCACAACTTTATTTATACCATTTCCTTACTGTCCATGAACAAGCACATTTCTCTAAAGCTAATCTTTTATTTTTCAACTCTTAATGTCCAAGAAACAGCTACATTTATACCTCAACAAACAACAAATTTCATAGAAAGTTATTTTTATATTTATTTGTTATACAAAAAAATCTGTTATATGACACTTTCACATAAATTATTGTGTATTTGTATTTCTAGAAGTCATGATATCCTTTAATCTCATTTTTTTTAAATAAATGATTATTAATGTTAGAATTTGTACATATATCTTTGCACATAATTGTATATATATATATATATATATATATATATATATATATATATATATATATATATATGTGTGTGTGTGTGTGCATGTTATGTCAGAAATATTTTTCAAACATATTTACATGTCCCTAAATTCCTTTTTTAGTTTTAGACAATGTTGTCTTTCATATCTCTGTGTTTATTTATACCACTATATGTGTATAGTGTAAATTTATTATTATTCTGAGCAGGAATAATTGCTAATATAACATGTAATCAGGGTATCATATGTATTTATTTGCAATCAATGGATATTTTAAGAGCTGGGACAGTTTTCTCTCTGTACCTGTGTAACCCCTCTTGATTGCAATCTAGTTTTAAAAACCACCCCTTCACAGGTGTTATAAAATGGGCTGGCATATAAGATGACATTTCTTACTGAAAAAGAAATTCAAGAGAAGGAAGAAATACTGATAGCATAACAGTAAAGAGGTGATTTTAATGTCTGCTGTATATGAATCATGACAGTTTAATGTTAGGTGGGCTATCCCTTTTAAGCTATCACTTTAAGATTATATTGAATCAAACATCAATTTGAATCTTAAAATCCTTGTCTAAAATATTACACTGTGTGTCCTAATGTCAGCATCAATGTTTATCTTTAATTCTAAATTCACATATACATACTTTCAAATATAATACACAATGTAACAAATGGCACTTAGTTCTGATGAGTGATCAATGACACAAGTATAGTATTGAGCAATTTGATTTGTTAGTGATAGTTTAAAATGTATATTTGAATTAGATTGGCTGATGTCATAAATCATGTGATTAATTTTATGCATATTCCAATCAAAAGTGGTTAAAAAATTCACTAGTGTGTGGGTTGTTTAGGAGTTTGCGTCATATTTGGTGCGAAAAGTGTTGCGTCAAAATTGGCGCGAAGTGGAGAGTGTGACTTGTATTACATGGCTTAAACATGGTGCACATAGATTTTTCACAAAAAATAAAAAGGAAGTTATCTATAGTATGTTGTGTATTTATTTCATTTTTATCTCTATATCTATTATATGCGACAAGTTTGGGGCAAAACTTTTCAACACATTTGTAGAAATAATATTGTCCGCTTGCTTTGTAATGAGAGACAAATTTGTAGCATAATCCATAAGTAGTAATGCATTTTTTCCCTATATCTACTAGTGCACTAAATGTGGAGCAATAATATTGTTTGATTTAGAAAGGGTATACAATTATAATAGAGTTTCTAATTTACTTTTATTATTTAATATACTTCATTTTCTTGCAGCATCGAAAATAAGCTTTCCGTGTTTTCAGACTCCCATTGAGTTCTATGGCATCCGCGACCTCAAGGTTGGCGGATTGCAAACTAGGCACGCTGCGTCAAAATACACACGAGCGTACCTGTTAAATGTTTGATACAATTGGAAAAGGTTCAAATAGAGTCGAATCTGAAATCAAAACATCTGTAATGACGCAAGCATCGGTCTGAGTCGGATTGAGATTGTGGGATCGTATATTACGTCACAAATTTCAACATTTGCCGATCTTGACGCTTTGATAACTACGGCGGATCAATCTCGCGTCAAATACGAAGCGGAATTCAAGCGTATTTTCAGTTGACGCTTTGATAAATAGATCCCAAAGGCTAGAGTGAAGTGAATATCACACTGTAGCACACTGAATATATCCCAGGACGTGACCCCAGAGACAACTGTGGCACAGATGAAATAGGCATAGTAAATAAAGTAGAAACTCACGTGCAGAGAAAATTGCGGTATATTTGTACACCATTCTAACATTCGTTTAATTTAATTGTATTTCTAATGCTATCCTTAAATGTAATATTCGAATTATGCAATATTTGAATTTATATAATTGTATCTATTATGTATCAATTTATTAAATTCCCTGCCACGCGAACGATTGAACTTCTGAATAGTATTTGTTAAATTGAGTTACAATCGTAATTTCGAATGTGGATATTCAATCTAATTATGAATATTTAAAAATGAAAGTAACATTCAAAAACTGTAAATAATATTTGATTATCAAATTTGAATGGATTTTGATTCTTATCAACATTCAATTGTCCGAAACGAATGTCCCCAGGACTATTCGTTCTACCAAACGAATTACTCTTTCAGCACATTCACCATTTCTAGTAGACAGTCCAGGTGGATAGTCACAGAAAGGCAACGCTGAAGTTTAGCATACAGGCCTGACAGGCCAAGGTTTAGTAGATCAGACTAGAAGAGGTTTAAGGGGCTTAGACAGGTTGTACTATTCATAAATAGATAAAGGGGATACCCCAGTAGATAGGTCTGACAGGCAAATATTATAAAGTTCAGGCAGGCAGAGGTTAACCAGACTAGGCAAGTAGGTACTCACAAAGCAGGTAAAGGGTTATTCCAGCAGGCAAGACTGACAGACAATGGTTGCAGCATTCAGGCAAGCAGAGGTTAAGCAGACTAGAAAGGTAGGTATTCACAGGCATTTAAGGGGTTATTCCAGCAGGCAGGACTGACAGACAATGTTTGCAGCGTTCAGGCAAGCAGAGGTTAAGCAGACTGAAAGTCTTTCATAAAATTATTCATGTTATATAGTTATTAGAAATATTGGAGGCTTAAATATATGAATACTATGTCATCAGCACCACTATTTTGCACCTAGAGTTATACAACCGAGGAAGGAAAGGAAGATACCAACGACTGATACAAGCTGAACCAGCGCCTCCAGCTAGCACACCTGATATATTCACACAGACCTTGGGAGAGACTGTGGGACGGCTGCGGTTCACCAGAAGGGGAAAGTATTAATACATATTATACACCTGTTTGCATGTATGTCATAAACATATTGTCTATCATTGTAAAAGGATATACTCCATACTCCATTTTTTTCAAATTCTACAAAAAACAATGGCTTTGGAAAAAACAGAAAAAAAAACAACACATTTCCCCCCTACATTTTTCCATTTTTCCAGGGCTTTCCTATCTCTGACAAGGGGTTTGTTATGGTACATAATATAATAATGGGGGTCATGAAAAAATGTCCAATGTTAAAAGAGGTCCAAGGTGAAAAAAAGTTAAAGAAACCTGCTATAAAGCATGCTGATAGATAAGGGCTACATTAGGAGTGGAGGGCTAACAGTTTCGCGTGAGCGATAAGGGGTTTACTGCGGGTAATTTAACATTGAGATAAATACATGTCTAAAGATGTATATGTATATATATATATATATATATATACAGTATATATATATATATACATACATACATATATATATAATTTATTTCACTAATGCAACTTAAAAGGTGAAACTAATATATGAGATAGACTCATTACATGCAAAGCAAGATAGTTCAAGCTGTGATTTGTCATAATTGTGATGATTATGGCTTACAGCTCATGAAAACCCCAAATCCACAATCTCAGAAAATAAGAATATTACATGCAATCAATAAAACAAGGATTGTACATACCTGTAGAACAGTATCGGACCTCTGAAAAGTATAAGCATGCATACTGTACTTGGTTTGGGCCCCTTTTACAGCAATTACTGCCTCAATGCGGCGTGGAATGGAAGCTATCAGCCTGTGGCATTGCTGAGGTGTTATGGAAGACCAGGATGCTTCAATAGCGGCCTTCAGCTCTTCTGCATTGTTCGGTCTCATGTCTCTCATTTTTCTCTTGGCAATGCCCCAAGTGGACCAACACCAGCAGATGACATGACTCCCCAAATCAACACAGACTGTGGAAACTTCACACTGGACTTCAATCATCTTGCAATGTGTGCCTCTCCATTCTTTCTCCATACTCTGGGTCCTTGGTTTCTAAATGAGATGCAAAATTTGCTCTAATCAGAAAAGAGGACTTTGGACCACTGAGCAACAGACCGGGTCTGTTCTTCTTTAGCCCCGGTAAGACGCTTCTGATGTTCTTTGTTGTTCAGGAGTGGCTTGACAAGAGGAATACCACATTTGAAGCCCATGTCCAGGATCCGTCTGTGCGTGGTGGCTCTTGTTAAAGTCCCCAACACTTTTGAATGGCCTTTTCCTGACAATCCTCATCCCTGCTGCTTGTGCACCTTTTTTCTTCCACAATTTTCCCTTCCACATAACTTTCTATTAATGTGCTTTGATACAGCACTTTGGGAACATCCAACTTCTTTTGCAATTACCTTTTAAGGCTTATGGAGGGTGTCAATGATGGTTTTCTGCACAACTGTCAGGTCAGCAGTCTTTCCCATGATTGTGATTCCTACTGAACCAGACTGAGAGACCATTTAAAGGCTCAGTAACCCTTTGCAGGTGTTATGGCTTAATTAGCTGATTAGAGTGGGACACTTTGAGCCTAGAATATTGCACCTTTTCACAATATTCTAAATTTCTGAGATTGTGGATTTGGGGTTTTAATGAGCTGTAAGCCATAATCATCACAATTATGACAAATCACAGCTTGAACTATCTTGCTTTGCATGTAATGAGTCTATCTCATATATTAGTTTCAGCTTTTAAGTTGCATTAGTGAAATAAATTAACTTTTGCACGATATTCTAATTTTTCGAGTTTCACCTGTATGTATTTACAGACATATATACACATATAAACACATAAATACATACAGTATGTATACATACTGTAAATAAAAAGTCCAAGATCCTATAGCACCTGAGAAATAGACAGCGTGCTTGCTAAAAGGCTTCACACCACCAAGGCCTGACTTGAGTATCCATAACAGAGTCCAGCAGCACTGAAGATAAATCTTAGAAATATTTTATTGCAGCCAGTAAAAGTACAACATTTCGGACCTAGTGGTCCAAAACATACTTTTACTGGCTGCAATAAAATATTTCTAAGATTTATCTTTGGTGCTGCTGGACTCTGTTTTGGATACAAACTGTATATAGACATATATATATATATATATATATATATATATATATATATATATATATATATATATATATATATATATATATATATATATATATATATATAGTGTATTGGAGTCCTTTGCAGTCAAGTAGATAAAAACAGGTAAAAAAACATTAAGCAATATTCATATTTAATCATGTATTATACTATGTATTTACTGTAAATATTTCACATTTAAATGTTCTGCACCTAGCAGAATATGCTCTATGTATTTATAAATAGATTTTCATATATATATATATATATATATATATATATATATATATATATATATATATATATATATATATATATATATACCTATATATAATCATCTATATATATGTATATATATACAGTATCTCACAAAAGTGAGTACACCCCACACATTTTTGTAAACATTTTATTATATCTTTTCATGTGACAACACTGAAGAAATGACACTTTGCTACAATGTAAAGTAGTGAGTGTACAGCCTGTATAACAGTGTAAATTTGCTGTCCCATCAAAATAAATCAACACACAGCCATTAATGTCTAAACCATTGGCAACAAAAAAGTGAGTACACCCCTAAGTGGAAATGTCCAAATTGGGCCCAATTAGCCATTTTTCCTCCCTGGTGTCATGTGACTTGTTAGTGTTACAAGGTCTCAAGTGTGAATGGGGAGCAGGTGTGTTAAATTTGGTGTTATCGCTCTCACACTCGCTCATACTGGTCACTGGAAGTTCAACATGGCACCTTATGGCAAAGAACTCTGAGGATCTGAAAAAAAGAATTGTTGCTCTACATAAAGATGGCCTAGGCTATAAGAAGATTGCCAAGACCCTGAAACTGAGCTGCAGCATGGTGGGCAAGACCATACAGCGGTTTCACAGGATAGGTTCCACTAAGAATAGGCCATGGTCGACCAAAGAAGTTGAGTGCACATGCTCAGCGTCATATCCAGAGGTTGTCTTTGGGAAATAGACTTATAAGTGCTGCCAGCATTGCTGCAGAGTTTGAAGGGGTGGGGGTCAGCATGTCAGTGCTTAGACCATATCCCACACACTGCATCAAATTGGTCTGCATGGCTGTCGTCCCAGAAGGAAGCCTCTTCTAAAGATGATGCACAAGAAAGCCTGCAAACAGTTTGCTGAAGACAAGCAGACTAAGGACATGGATTACTGGAACCATGTCCTGTGGTCCGATGAGACCAAGATGGTGATCAAGATGGTGTCAAGTGTGTGTGGCGGCAACCAGGTGAGGAGTACAAAGAGTACAAAGTGTGTCTTGCCTACAGTCAAGCATGGTGGTGGGAGTGTCATGGTCTGGGCCTGCATGAGTGCTGCTGGCACTGGGGAGCTACATTTCATTGAGGGAACCATGAATGCCAACATGTACTGTGGCATACTGAAGCCGAGCATGATCCCCTACCTTTGGATACTGCACCACAGGGCAGTATTCCAACAGGGTGACAACCCCAAACACACCTCCACGACGACCACTCAGAGAGCTGAGCGCAAAGGTGAGGAACTGGCCTAGCATGTCTCCAGACCTAAACCCTATTGAGCATCTGTGGGGCATCCTCAAATGGAAGGCGGGGGAGCGCAAGGTCTCTAACATCCACCAGCTCCGTGATGTCATCATGGAGGAGTGGAAGAGGACTCCAGTGACACTTTGGGACCAATTTAGACATTTCCACTTAGGAGTGTACTTACTTTTGTTGCCAACGGTTTAGACATTAATGGCTGTGTGTTGAGTTATTTTGAGGGGTTTAGCATATACATCTTGTTACAGAAGCATTAGTTATTTTGTTGTGAAGAAACTTATTTCCCAGCAGCAATGCCTGAACCAGCCAAGCCAGCGCCTAAGAAGGGCTCCAAGAAAACTGTAACAAGTATCATTTCATAAAGGGTTAACTCTGTTCAGTTTTGAGAAAACTATTTTCTGAGGCAGGTTTCCTAGCATATTGTGTACTGTAATTAAGTTTGTGATAAGCATTCACTGCTAGGTGATAAGAAGGACTCAATTGTTTTCTTGTGTGTACTTGTTATCTGCGGTGGCCTGTCCAAGGGCTTTGTCTAAATGTGTGATGGGGGATTTTATGCTTCCCCCCCCTGGGAGTGCCCTGTGTGCATGTAACCTAAATAAAAAGCAGGCTGGGCATCCCAGTCCTCAGTTCTTGGTTGTCCCTCAATCGCAGCGTTGACTCGTTTTTGTGGGCAGAAGGGTATCCTAGCTGTACTACAGCTAAGGGGGATTATTCTACATTTGCGAGACTCATATAGAATACTATGGAAAGCAGTTTCTCCCCTCTTCAGCAATAGGAATCCAGGCTACTAAGCGGTCCATCTCTCAGCGAGACTAAGGGTAACCGTAACATTTGGCGGCAGCGGTGGGATTTTTCCTGGATTTCCTAGGAGAGGTACAGAACGGATGGAGAGCGCTTACGAAAAATTGAAGCGTACAACCCTAAAGGATTTACTTGAAAGCAGAGGGGGGTACGCCAGCAACCGGCCGAGGAGAGAGCTGATCGCAGAATTGACCGAACTGGATCAGAGCTTCACAATGGCGGAAACACCGACCACGATTAGTGACGAAAAAACCAGGATTGTTCGGGAGAGGCTCTCACTGTACGGGCCGAACCCCTCCATGGAATTGGTACAGCAGTTGATGGCGGAAGCGGACAAGGATATACGAGAGACTCGAGCCCACGAACTCAACCTAGCGAACGCACACCGCAATGCTGAAGCCCCGCAGGTAATCATCCCTGTCGAAAATGCTGGGAGGCCCAAGATACCCTATGCGGCATTTCGACCCTTCCTAGAGAGCGAGACAGGGATTGATGAATATTTGGCGGACTTCGAAAGGCAATGTGCCCTGCACCAGATTCCCAACAGGGAGTGGCCCACGATATTGTCTGGGAAACTATCCGGGCGAGCCCTGGAAGCCTTTCGTACTCTGGGTGCTGAGGAAGTGACACAGTATGAGCTAGTTAAGGAGACACTGTTGCGACGGTACGCAGTAACTCCGGACGCGTATCGCCGACAGTTTCGGGGCACGAAAAAGAAGCCTAACGATACCCATATGGAATGGGCGCACCGAATGCGGAGAGCGGCAAATCACTGGATGAGCGGAAGTAAAGCGGTGACTGGTGAGGAAATTTTACAATTGTTTCTCTTAGAACATTTTTATAATGGCATGGAACAGCAAGGGAAGGAATGGCTGCGAGACAGGCGACCTTCTACCTTAGAAGAAGCAGCCAAATTGGCCGATGAACATTATGACTCCCGTCTTCACGAACCCAGAGAGGTTTACCGTGCACCCCCTCGTGCTGAATTCCGAGCCCCGGTGCCCGCAGGGCCCGCCCGACACTCAGGACCACCCAATAACAGCTCTGAGCGTCCCAGACCGACTTGCCACCGATGCAAGCAACCAGGGCATTTCATGGCTAGCTGCCCCCTTAATACGCACCAGACACCCAGGAATTACAATTACCCCTCTGGGGCATATCGTCCGGCCCGGACCCTCTGTGTTAACCAAGAGGCCCCTATGGAGGAATATTTGGGGCCGCTTCACGAGGCGGACCCTGTATATGCTGCCTCAGATAACCGCCAGCACCATCGGCAGAAGGTATGGCTCGAGGGGCGATCTACCGAGGGATTGAGAGACACAGGGGCTACTATCACGCTGGTACAGAGTCATTTGGTGCCGGAGCACAAGCGATCTGGACAGACTGTGGCCGTTAGAGTGGCGGGGGGGGATGTGTACAAAATTCCAACAGCTAAAGTGCATCTTGATTGGGGAGCGGGAAAGGGGGCTGTGAACGTGGGCATAATGGATAATTTACCTGCCGAAGTACTACTGGGCAATGATTTGGGCCCCATGACTTCTGCCTATGCTCCAGTATGCAACAACGAGGCGGACCCAGTGACTACACGGGCCCAAGCCCGGACGGAGCGAGAACTCTCACCAGTGCGGGAGACACAGGTAAGACCTACCCCGACATTGCCTGACATGTTAGGCCCCATACCCTGGGACACCCCAGATGCTTTCGAGACAGAGTCTAAGACTGACCCGACCTTACAAATGTACCGGGAACGAGCAGAGACCGGAGGGGGCGGGGCAGATAATGAAACATTCTTATGGGAAAAAGGGAAACTATACCGCTGGACAGAGAAAAGGGGACAGCGTAGGCGACAGCTGGTAGTGCCCCACAAATACCGTCAAGAAATCCTCAAGATAGGCCATGACATCCCCTTAGCAGGCCACCTAGCTGTAACCCGTACCCTACACCGCATTACTCACACGTTCTTTTGGCCAGGGGTACACGCTGACGTTAGAACTTACTGTAACACCTGCGATGTGTGTCAACGAGTAGGAAGGCGAGGCGATCACCCTAAAGCCCATCTAGTAAATATGCCCATTGTAGAGGAACCCTTCAGCCGGGTTGCTATTGACCTAGTGGGACCACTGGCTACCCCTAGTCCCTCCGGTAAGCGCTACATTCTTACCGTAGTGGACTACGCTACCAGGTACCCAGAGGCTGTCGCCCTATCCAACATACAAGCGGATACGGTAGCGAATGCACTAGTACAGGTGTTCTCCCGGGTAGGATTTCCAAAAGAAATCCTATCCGACCGAGGCACGCAATTTACGGCTGAATTGACCCAACAACTCTGGCAGGTTTGCAAAATTAAGTCCCTCCTGAGCTCCCCATACCACCCCCAGACGAACGGGCTGTGTGAGAGGTTCAATGGGACCCTCAAGCAAATGCTCAAGACGTTCACTCAGGAATACAGAGACTGGGAACGCTTCCTGCCGCACCTCCTTTTTGCTTATCGGGAGGTGCCCCAGGAAACGACAGGGTTCTCTCCCTTCGAGTTGCTCTACGGAAGAAAGGTACGGGGACCCCTAAACCTGATCCGGGAGCACTGGGAGGGAGAGATGGAGACTGACGGTGTCCCCATTGTGCCATACGTGCTGGAACTCAGGGACCGAATGGAGCAATTAGCCAAATCCGTGCGGGCTAATCTCCAGTCGGCCCAGAGAAGACAGAAAGTATGGTACGATCGGGGGGCCCGAAAGAGAATCTTTACCATAGGACAAAAGGTGTTAGTACTTAAGCCGGTGAAGACAGACAAATTGCAGGCGTCCTGGCAGGGCCCCTACCAGATCGTAGAGAAAAGGGGAGACACCACTTATGTGATAGCTAGCTGCCACGACAACAATCTTAGAAAGACATTCCATGTAAACATGCTCAAGGAATATTTTGAGCGACCAGAGAACGTGACGGCCGTATGTTGTTCCCCTCAGGAAGGCCCCGACAGTCTACCCATTCCAGACCTATTAGAAAAGAGTCTCCCCACAGGTATAGTGGCTCAGGTTCAGATAGGAGACCGACTTAGCCCCACTGAAAGGGAGCAGCTCAACCAACTCCTACAGTCCAAACACCTCACCTTCTCCCCGAAGCCAGGGTACACTACTTTAACCACCCACCAGGTAGATACTCCGGGACAAGCTCCCTTGCGCCAGGCTCCGTACCGAATCCCCGAAGCAGTTAGGATAGGAATGAAGAAGGAGATCGATGAGATGCTCCAACTCAGGGTAATTGAGCCCTCCGATAGTCCCTGGGCCTCCCCAGTTGTCTTGGTGCCCAAGAAAGATGGGACCACCCGGTTCTGCGTAGACTATCGGAGGCTCAATGAAAAGACCGTGATGGACGCTTACCCTATGCCCAGGGTAGACGAGCTACTCGATCGTATAGCCAGGGGAAATTACCTGACCACTATTGACCTCTGCAAAGGTTACTGGCAGATTCCCCTGGCCCCGGAGGCTATCCCCAAGTCGGCATTCGTCACCCCATTCGGCTTATATCAGTTTAGGGTAATGCCGTTTGGGATGAAGAATGCCCCAGCTACATTCCAGCGCTTGGTGGATAGGCTCCTGGATGGCTTCCAGAGTTTTGCTTGCGCCTACCTGGACGACATAGCGATCCACAGTGAGTCATGGGAGGACCACTTAGCTCACATAGGAATGGTTCTGGATCAGATCCGGGCTGCTGGCCTGACTCTGAAGCCAGAAAAATGCCACTTTGGGATGGCCGAGGTACAGTACCTGGGTCACCGGGTGGGGTGTGGAAAGCAGCGACCAGAGCCGGCCAAGATAGAAGCTGTCGCCAATTGGCCCACCCCCATCACTAAGACTCAGGTCCTAGCCTTCCTGGGCACGGCAGGGGTACTATAGACGGTTCGTACCAGACTACAGCACACTTGCCAAACCCCTGACTGACTTGACCAAGAAGAACTTACCTCGACAGGTCCTGTGGTCTCCCCACTGTGAAACGGCTTTCCAGGCTCTCAAAAATGCTCTAATTAACGCTCCTGTCTTGGCGGCTCCAGCCCTTAACAAACGTTTTATCGTCCACACAGATGCTTCCATGTTCGGGCTGGGAGCCGTCCTCAGCCAAGTAGGCGAAGATGGAGGGGAGCATCCAGTTGCCTACATCAGCCGGAAGCTCCTGCCCCGCGAAGTCAGCTATGCAGCAGTCGAAAAGGAGTGTTTGGCTTTGGTGTGGGCATTAAAGAAATTGACTCCCTATTTATATGGGCAGGAGTTCACTCTGGTCACCGACCATAACCCGTTGGTGTGGCTGAACCGGGTCTCTGGAGATAATGGCAGGCTATTACGTTGGAGTTTATCGTTGCAACCCTTCAATTTCACCATTACTTACAGACCTGGGAAACAGAATGGCAACGCCGACGGGTTGTCCAGACAAACCGACCTCAGCCCCGCATAACCAGCGGTCTGGACAGCCTTAGTCTGCCCCGAAAAGGAGTCAGACCGTGTCTGCCAGAGTGTTCCACAGAAAGGGAGCACTGTTACAGAAGCATTAGTTATTTTGTTGTGAAGAAACTTATTTCCCAGCAGCAATGCCTGAACCAGCCAAGCCAGCGCCTAAGAAGGGCTCCAAGAAAACTGTAACAAGTATCATTTCATAAAGGGTTAACTCTGTTCAGTTTTGAGAAAACTATTTTCTGAGGCAGGTTTCCTAGCATATTGTGTACTGTAATTAAGTTTGTGATAAGCATTCACTGCTAGGTGATAAGAAGGACTCAATTGTTTTCTTGTGTGTACTTGTTATCTGCGGTGGCCTGTCCAAGGGCTTTGTCTAAATGTGTGATGGGGGATTTTATGCTTCCCCCCCTGGGAGTGCCCTGTGTGCATGTAACCTAAATAAAAAGCAGGCTGGGCATCCCAGTCCTCAGTTCTTGGTTGTCCCTCAATCGCAGCGTTGACTCGTTTTTGTGGGCAGAAGGGTATCCTAGCTGTACTACAGCTAAGGGGGATTATTCTACATTTGCGAGACTCATATAGAATACTATGGAAAGCAGTTTCTCCCCTCTTCAGCAATAGGAATCCAGGCTACTAAGCGGTCCATCTCTCAGCGAGACTAAGGGTAACCGTAACACATCTATTTAGCAGGTCCTATACTTTACAGCACAACACATAATAGCACTAAAAAATTTTTTATGGATCATGGATTTCTATTTTATATATATACAGTATATATATATATATGTATATAATAGAAATCCAGGAGCCAGCACTCACTTGCAGGGTACAACTGCCGGGTGCACTTCAAATGTACTGCATACAAAACTTCAAAGTCAGGAAGGCACTCTTTGTTGCATTTTAACACTTTAATAAAGCGATTTATTAAAGTGTTAAAACGGAGAGTGCCTTCCTGACTTTGAAGATATATATATATATATATATATATATATATATATATATATATATATATATATATATATTCACACACATATACTTATTAAATGTAAAATATGTTTATTATTGAAATAAATGTATAACAAGTATTTTAAAATGATATGGTGTATGACTAGGTGTTTGACAGGGAAGGGTGTATATATATATATATATATATATATATACAGTATATATAAATATATATATACTAGTACTAAAGCCCGTGTACACGGGCCATTTTTTGCAGTACAGTGGTCCCACCCCTTGCTCTCTCCCCCCTCTCTTTTGCTCTCTCTTCCCCCTTCTCTTTTGCTTTCTCTCCTCCCTCTCTTTTGCTTTCGCTCCCCCCTCTCCTTTGCGCTCTCTCTTCTCTCTTTTGCTCTCTCTCTCCCCTCTTATGCTCTCTCTCTCCCCTCTTTTGCTCTCTCCCCCCTTTCTTTTGCTCTCTCTCCCCCCCTCTTTTGTTCTCCCCCCTCTTTTGTTCTCTCCCCCCCTCTTTTGTTCTCTCCCCCCCTCTTTGGCTCTCTCTCCCCCCCCTCTTTGGCTCTCTCCCCCCCCCCCCTTTTTGGCTCTCTCCCCTCTTTTGCTCTCTCTCCTCTTTGGCTCTCTTTCCTCTTTGGCTCTCTCTCTCCCCCCCTCTTTGGTTCTCCCCCCCTTTTGGCTCTCTTCCCCCCCCTTTGGCTCTCCCCCCCCTTCTTTGGCTCTCTCCCCCCCTCTTTGGCTATCTCCCCCCCCCCTTTGGCTCTCTCCCCCCACCCTCTTTGGCTCTCCACCCCCCCTCTTTGGCTCTCCCCCCCTCTTTGGCTCTCTCCCCCCCCCCCCCCTCTTTGGCTCTCTCCCCTCTTTTGCTCTCTCTCCTCTTTGGCTCTCTTTCCTCTTTGGCTCTCTCTCTCCCCCCTCTTTAGTTCTCCCCTCCCCCCCTTTGGCTCTCTTCCCCCCCCCTTTGGCTCTCTCCCCCCTTCTTTGGCTCTCTCCCCCCCTCTTTTGCTCTCTCCCCCCCTCTTTGGCTCTCTCCCCCCCCCCTCTTTAGCTCTCTCCCCCCCCTCTTTGGCTCTCTCCCCCCCCCTCTTTGGCTCTCCCCCCCCCCTCTTTGGCTCTCTCTCCCCCCTCTTTGGCTCTCTCTCCCCTCTCTTTGGCTCTCTCTCCCCCCTCTTTGGCTCTCTCCCCTCTTTTGCTCTCTCTCCTCTTTGGCTCTCTCTCCTCTTTGGCTCTCTTTCCTCTTTGGCTCTCTCTCTCCCCTCTTTGGCTCTCCCCCCCTCTTTGGCTCTCTCCCCCCCCCCCATTTGGCTCCCCCCCCCCCCTTTGGCTCTTTCCCCCCCCTTTGGCTCTCCCCCCCCTTTGGCTCCCCCCCCTTTGGCTCTCTCACCCCCCTCTTTGGCTCTCTCTCCCCCCTCTTTGGCTCCCCCCCCCTCTTTGGCTCTCTCTCCTCCCTCTTTGGCTCTCTCCCCCCCTCTTTGGCTCTCTCTCCCCCCTCTTCGGCTCTCTCTCCCCCATCTTTGGCTCTCTCTCATCTTTGGCTCTCTCTCCTCTTTGGCTCTTTTTCCTCTTTGGCTCTCTTTCCTCTTTGGCTCTCTCTCTCTCTCCCCTCTTTGGCTCTCCCCCCCTCTTTGGCTCTCTCCCCCCCCCCTTTGGCTCTCTCCCCCCCCCTTTGGCTCTCTTCCCCCCCTTTGGCTCTACCCCCCTTTGGCTCTACCCCCCTTTGGCTCCCCCCCCTTTGGCTTTCTCCCCCCCCTCTTTGGCTCTCTCTCCCGCCTCTTTGGCTCTCCCCCCCTCTTTGGCTCTCTCTACCCCTCTTTGGCTCTCTCCCGCCCCTCTTTGGCTCTCTCCCCCCCTCTTTGGCTCTCCCCCCTCTTTGGCTCTCCCCCCTCTTTGGCTCTCTCCCCTCTTTTGCTCTCTCTCCTCTTTGGCTCTCTCTCCTCTTTGGCTCTCTTTCCTCTTTGGCTCTCTCTCTCCCCCCTCTTTGGCTCTCCCCCCCCCTTTGGCACTCTCCTCCCCCCCTTTGGCTCTCCCCCCCCCCCCTTTGGCTCTTTCTCCCCCCTCTTTGGCTCTCTCTCCCCCCCTCTTTGGCTCTCTCCCCTCTTTGGCTCTCTTTCCTCTTTGGCTCTCTCTCCCCCCCTTTGGCTCTATTCCCCCCCCCCCCCCCCCTTTGGCTCTCTCTCCTCTTTTGCTCTCTCTCCTCTTTGGCTCTCTTCCCTCTTTGGCTCTCTCCCCCCTCTCCCCTCTCCTGCTCCCTTCTCCCCCCCTCTCCTGCTCGGTCTTAATTGAAACTTTCAAGCCTTTGCCTTTCTGGCCATGCCCCATCACGGTGACACCCGCCAGGCCACGCTCCTCGCTGCATCCGACCATGCCCCTCACGACGCCCGGTCACGCCCCCATTGCGATGCTCCCGTCTGCCACGCTCCCTGACACTCCGCTTCAGCCTTGCTCTGTGCTGAGTGCTGAGTGTCAGGATCCAAACGGCCAGGTATGTTTGTCACGTGCAGTCTCTACTGCGCATGACTGCATCTGACAAACATACTTGGCCATTTATTATATAGGCTATGTGAATATTTATATGTGTATGTATGTGTATATGCATGTGCACACAAACATACATACATCTACATATATACATACACATACAAATATATACATATACATATATATATATATATATATACACATACAAACAACTTGTATCCTTTCCCTGTCAAGCACCTTGTCATATACTATATCCCTTTAAAGCAATTTTAACGCCATTGAAATACAAATAGTTGAAATAGCATTGTTCTTCATTCATAAGAAATACTGTAAACATATCTCTCTCTCTCTCTCTCTCTCTCTCTCTCTCTCTCTCTCTCTCTCTCTCTCTCTATATATATATATATATATATATATATATATATATATATATATATATATATATTTATATATATATATATATTTATATATATATATATATATATTATTTTTTTAATAAAAATAACATTTTCTTTTGAGTGAAGAGCAATGCTATTTCAAGTATTTTTTAATGCACTTTCGGCTTTAGCGCACCTTTGGGTTAACGCATGAGTTAAAGAAAGAATAAGGGTTTTGTATCGTTCCCCACTGAAGTCTATCTGAGCTTCAAATGTTACCGCTCCTGGCTTCCGTAGTCTGAGGATCTGAAAGGGTATTGACACCCCAGTACGAATTGTCTGCTGACACACCTGGGAGATGTCTAACTTGTCACAGATCAAGTACGGAAGAGCTGCCGGCGAGAGGGGTTTATCCACACCTGCTTCTTAGAACCTTTCCGGTAAAAGTGTACACCTTACGATTGGTTCTTTTTCTGTTTTGTTGATTAGAATCTTTCTGTATTCCAGCTACCGGGGTGCCCGCTTCCAGTGGCATAGGCGTGGAATCCTTTTGTTTGATCAATTATCCGTCATCATCGGATCATTTTCATTATATCTGAATTGTTTTTTTAATTGTTAAATTTCAAATTGTTTTAAAGCTGTGTTCTGATATTGCACTTATCTTGTTTCATATACGCCTGAACAATGTATATTGTCTAAGTAGTGCTATTATGTGCTATATGTACACCTTTATGTGTTATTAAATGTGTCTTTTTATATATAATTGACGTATCGTATCTGTCTATTATGTATCATAGCTCAGCATGTCCTTACTCAGCCAGGTACATGGACCTCTTACTTAGGTGTAAGACCATATATGTTAGGGTATTTATAGTTAGATAGTTTTGTATATAGAATTGGAACACAATTGCAGATTAAGTTGCTTAAATAATGGTTTGTATCACTAGAGCATTGGAATCTCACTATGAATGGAGTGAAATTCAAGATGTATAGTGAATTGATAAGCTGGTAAGTACCCCTCAATATAGGCTTTAGAATCAATGTATTCGTAAATGGAATAACTGATTTGACAGGAGAGGTTATGCTAGGAACTGAGTCTCTTAAGAATAGCTCTTGTTTTGTAGGAGCTTATATATACTTGCACTACCTTTTAGTTAGGATAATATCTGACAAGCAGACACAGCATGGAGAAGTACCCAGGAGTTTAGTCAGTTAGGTTGCAGCTCCTCTTAGTTAGGTAAATAACTGACAAGCACACACAGCATGGAGAAATATCCAGGAGTATAGTTAGATAGGTTGCAGCTCCTCTTAGTTAGGTAAATAACTGACAAGCATTCACAGCATGAGAGTAATATCCAGGAGTATAGTGAGATAGGTTGCAGCTCCTCTTAGTTAGGTAAATAACTGACAAGCACACACAGCATGAGAGTAATTTCAGGAAACAGTCTCTGTGAGATAAGTGCTGCTGAACAGCGTGACACAAACAGTGAGAAGTGAAAATGAAACTACTTGCAGCTTGATGGGATTTCCAATCCTGTGGTCAGCTGAATTGAGGAGTGTCCTTACTGCAGGTGAGGAGTCTCTGAATTCCAATCTCTATTCAGTTTCAGTGTATAACATCCAAGTTGTCAGTGGAAATGCAGGGAAATATTTACTGGCACTTTATTGAAACACACTGAGAGCTCCGTTGCAAGGAAAATTGCAACATTTGTATGGTTATGCTTGAAGTGAGTCCGTAACTGGATACTTTGTATGAGAGTGTTGGCAAGCTTCCCAGAATGTAAAAGTTAGTTCAGTTTGCCACAAATGCTATGAGTCAGGCTGGAAAAATGTAAAGATTTCCTTAAGTTTAGCTCAGGTTTAAATGTAGTCTTACTACCAAAATACTAAGCAAAGTGCAGCAGGAAATGATGAAATATATAGAGGAGGTAACCAATGAGATGAGAATTCACATGCACAACAGCCTTAAAGAGACAGTAACCCTTACATCACCCCCTCCTCAAGACAACTGTGCCACAGTTGTGGGTCTAGGCCGATCAGGGTGTCTTCTATGAAACAATGTAATTAATCTTGGGGCATTGAGATTCGAGGCAGGCTCCCAAGTGTCGTCATCAGAGGAGTAATCCTTCCAGTGTACCAAATATTGCAATTCCCCCTTGTGGTACCTGGAATCCAGTAAAGAATGAACTTCGTATACATCCTGTTCCATCGTTGGTGGAAGTGCAGGTAAACCAAGCTGGGTTTGTCTAGTTGGAGTATACGGTTTCAAAAGTGATATGTGAAATGTAGGATGGATTTTCATGCTGTCAGGTAATTTTAGGGTCACTGCATTCTCATTAATAATACGGATGATCGGAAAAGGTCCGATAAAAAGACCAGCCAGTTTTTTGCATGGGATTTGTAGTCTCAGATTCTTGGTAGAAAGCCAGACTTGATCACCCACAGTGTATGGTGGAGGAGGTCTTCTACGAAGATCGTAATAATGTTTTTGTGTGTTTTGAGCATTCAGTATATTCTGGTGTATAATTTGGAAATTTTGTTGTAATGAATCATGGAAATCTTCTATCGAGGGTGAATTCAGATTGTCAGGAGAGGAAAAAGCAAAATCAGGATGGAATGCATAGTTTGCAAAGAATGGAGAGAATTTAGTTGATGAATTTACTGCATTATTGTAGGCGAATTCGGCCATAGCTAGGAATTTTATCCAGTCTTCTTGGTGATATGAGCAGTAACAACGGAGGTATTGCTCAAGCCATTGATTTAACCTCTCTGACTGTCCGTTGGTCTGTGGGTGGAAAGATGTGGTAAAGCGATGTTGTATTTTAGTGAGATCACATAACTTGGTCCAGAATCGTGACGTAAACTGTGTCCCTCTGTCTGTTGTTATAATGGCTGGGAAACCGTGCAGTTTCACAATGTTATCTAAAAATAGATGAGCAGTCTCAGAGGAGGTAGGTAACTTATGGTAAGGTAAGAAATGCCCCATTTTGGTAAACAGATCTACTACTACCAGGATAGTGGTTTGATTATTTGAAGACGGAAGATCAACTATATAATCCATTGATATATGTCGCCAAGGTCTTTTTGGTGCTGGTAATGGAATCAACAATCCATAAGGCGGTTTTCTTTCTGATTTGGACACTGCACAAATCTCACATGTTTGTATAAATTCCTGAACGGATTCTTTCAGTTTAGGCCACCAGAACGTTCGTGATATCAATTCCATCGTACGACGAACCCCAGGGTGACCAGATAAGGGGGTATCATGATGGGTTTGAAGGATTAAAGTTCTCAACTGTTTAGGTACATAGATCCTTTGTGCATGATAATATAATGCATCCTTCATCACTAGGGAGTAGTTAGATGGTGGAGTTTCGTTGGCGGTATATCTCTTAAGCTCAGTCAACATATCAGATGTGAGTCCAACAAATCGTTCGGTGGGAATGATGCTAGTCTGTATCTTCATAGAATCGGTTTTCTCGGGTAACCGAGAGAGAGCATCAGCTTTGCCGTTCCTTGCAGCTGGTCTGTAAACGATGTTGAAATTGAATCGTGAAAAGAACAAACTCCAACGGACCTGTCTTGCCGATAGAGTTTTACTGGTTTGCAAATAAACAAGATTCTTGTGATCTGTGAGTATAATGATGGGAAGAGTGGTTCCCTCAAGAAGATGTCTCCAGTTCTCCAGTGAGCGTTTTATTGCAAGGAGTTCTTTGTCTCCAATCGAATAGTTCCTTTCAGAGGCAGTCATCATTGAGGAATAGTAGGATACAGGATGAATAGGATCATTGAGAGATTTTTGTTGGGATAACACTGCACCAAGTGCAAAGTCTGATGAATCTACTTCAAGCAGATATTGGAGGCTTGGATCAGGAAAGTTTAGAATCGGTGAGGTGGTAAATCTAGACTTTAATAACGAAAAAGCTTCATTGGCTTCGTTGTTCCATATGTATGGTACAGAATTACTGGTTAAAGTAGTAAGTGGTTTAGCTAACTTGGAAAAGTCCTTGATAAATTTCCTATAGTAGTTCGCAAACCCTAGAAATCTTTGCAGGTCTTTTCTTGTTTTGGGGATGATCCAATTCTTTACAGCATCAATTTTTTGGGTTTGCATGGTAATACCAGTTGGGGATATTTCATATCCAAGAAAGGAAACATGATTAGTATGAAAAATGCACTTCTCGAGTTTGGCATATAATTTATGCTCTCTAAGCCTAGAGAGGACCCTTCGGACATGTTTGATGTGTTCAGTGTCATTTTTAGAATATATCAAGATATCGTCTAGATATATGACTAAACATACATCCAATAAATCCCTGAACACATCATTGATGAAGTGCTGGAAGGTGGCTGGAGCATTGCACAGGCCGAAAGGCATTACAAGGTACTCATATAGACCGTACCGGGTTCTGAAAGCGGTCAACCATTCGTGGCCCTCTTTTATCCTCACAAGATTGTATGCTCCTCTTAGGTCGAGTTTTGTATAGATCTTTGCTTCAGATAATCGCTCAATCAACTCTGGTATCAGAGGAAGAGGATAGCGGTTCTTTATGGTGCGTTTATTCAGCTCCCGGTAGTCTATTATAGGTCTTAGGGATGAGTCCTTGTTCCGGACAAAAAACATTCCTGCGCCGGCTGGAGAGGTAGAGGCCCTGATAAAGCCCTTTCTGAGATTTTCCTCAAGATACTCCTTTAAATGATTTAATTCGGGTTGGCTCAATGGATAGAGGTGTCCATAAGGAATAGTTGAGCCAGGAAGTAAATCTATCGGGCAGTCGTAAGGTCGATGTGGGGGTAGATTTTCTGCTTCGGTTTTGCTGAATACGTCTGTAAAATCAGAGTAATGGGAAGGAATCTGAGAGTTAGTAATCTCTGTCTGGAGAACAGTATGTGTGTGCATACATGTCTGTGAACAATAATCTGAATTGAAATGAATAGTAAAAGGCGACCAAGTAATTTGCGGGTTATGTTGCTGTAACCACTTTATACCCAAAACCACTGGAAAATGAGGTGAGCTTAAAACATCAAATGATATTAATTCAGTGTGGCCATTAATGGATACAGTAATCGGTACTGTTTGGTGTGTAATAGGCCCTTTTTTGGGAGTAGAACCATCAATCATACGAATTGAGACAGGAGTATGCTTTTGAATAGTGGGTATTTTATTAGATTTTACAACATGGTGGTCGATGAAACATCCATAGGCTCCGGAGTCAATAATCCCATCAGTCATCACTTGATCTAGATCCCACTGTAGAGAAAGGGATAATATAGCATAAGTATACATTTTGTCTCCTTGGACTGATGAGTTAATTTGTGAGTACTTACTTTTCTTTAGTTTTAAGAGTATGGGACAGTCCTGTACAGAGTGAGCCGGATTGGCACAATACATACACAGATTTTTGGTTTTTCTGCGGTAACGTTCTTCTGAAGTTAAGGGTCCTCTTACTGCACCTATCTCCATAGGTATTGCAGGTGCTCTTGGTTGTGGTGAAGAATGAGAGATGGGACTGGTTAAACTTTTTGGACGGACATCAGAGGAGAATCTTTCCGCCTTCCTTTCGCGTAGTCTCCTGTCCAGTTGTTGTGCGGTTCTCATGATTCCTTCCAAAGATTTAGGAAGCTCTATTCTGGCGAGTTCGTCTTTCAGTGCTTCGGAAAGACCCAAACGAAATTGATTTCGCAAAGCAATCTGACTCCATTGAGAGTCTACAGCATACAATTTGAAGTCCGTAATGTATTCTTCGACAGGTCTTTTACCCTGTTTCAAACTTCTCATGGAAGCTTCAGCAGACATCTGTATGTCAGTATCATGAAAAAGGTCATCCATGGCAGTGAAAAACTCACCTAAGCTTGCGAGAACTGGATCGTTGTGTTCGCACAAATTATCTGCCCAGGTCCTGGGTTCTCCTCTTAGGAAGGATATAGTACTGAGTACCTTAATCCTCTCTGTGGGATAACTTCGGGGTCTTAGGTTATATAGCAGATGGCAGGAGTTCTTAAACTGCCTATAATTCTTCCTGTTACCTGAAAAAGGCTCTGGTAGGGATACAGAGGGTTCGGGTAACTGCTGCGCCTGGGAGGTTTGTGGAGAGATAGAATCTCTGATAATGCCCCTTAGTGATTGATTTTCCACTTGCAAATCATGTACAGCCTGGGCTAACTGATCAACCTTTTGGGAAAGGTTATATACGATCTGTGGAAGATCTGCTGGTTCCATTGTAAATATTTTGGGCTTAGTATTATGTTAGGGTATTTATAGTTAGATAGTTTTGTATATAGAATTGGAACACAATTGCAGATTAAGTTGCTTAAATAATGGTTTGTATCACTAGAGCATTGGAATCTCACTATGAATGGAGTGAAATTCAAGATGTATAGTGAATTGATAAGCTGGTAAGTACCCCTCAATATAGGCTTTAGAATCAATGTATTCGTAAATGGAATAACTGATTTGACAGGAGAGGTTATGCTAGGAACTGAGTCTCTTAAGAATAGCTCTTGTTTTGTAGGAGCTTATATATACTTGCACTACCTTTTAGTTAGGATAATATCTGACAAGCAGACACAGCATGGAGAAGTACCCAGGAGTTTAGTCAGTTAGGTTGCAGCTCCTCTTAGTTAGGTAAATAACTGACAAGCACACACAGCATGGAGAAATATCCAGGAGTATAGTTAGATAGGTTGCAGCTCCTCTTAGTTAGGTAAATAACTGACAAGCATTCACAGCATGAGAGTAATATCCAGGAGTATAGTGAGATAGGTTGCAGCTCCTCTTAGTTAGGTAAATAACTGACAAGCACACACAGCATGAGAGTAATTTCAGGAAACAGTCTCTGTGAGATAAGTGCTGCTGAACAGCGTGACACAAACAGTGAGAAGTGAAAATGAAACTACTTGCAGCTTGATGGGATTTCCAATCCTGTGGTCAGCTGAATTGAGGAGTGTCCTTACTGCAGGTGAGGAGTCTCTGAATTCCAATCTCTATTCAGTTTCAGTGTATAACATCCAAGTTGTCAGTGGAAATGCAGGGAAATATTTACTGGCACTTTATTGAAACACACTGAGAGCTCCGTTGCAAGGAAAATTGCAACATTTGTATGGTTATGCTTGAAGTGAGTCCGTAACTGGATACTTTGTATGAGAGTGTTGGCAAGCTTCCCAGAATGTAAAAGTTAGTTCAGTTTGCCACAAATGCTATGAGTCAGGCTGGAAAAATGTAAAGATTTCCTTAAGTTTAGCTCAGGTTTAAATGTAGTCTTACTACCAAAATACTAAGCAAAGTGCAGCAGGAAATGATGAAATATATAGAGGAGGTAACCAATGAGATGAGAATTCACATGCACAACAGCCTTAAAGAGACAGTAACCCTTACAATATATAAGGGGAGGTAAAATATACTAACACTGCAGCTCCATGTTAAAGATATATCCAATAAAAGGAGAAACACATGCAAAGTGTTAACAGTATGCCGTGGCTAGACAAATATAATTTGCTTAGTTAGAAAGGAGGTACTATCTGATCAGGCGATCTAGAGGAACACGGCAATTTCCTAGTTACAAAACTGACAGGTTTATTAGTTGTTCAGTTCAGTCTGCAATTAAGCATGCCCCCTGCTGCCTCAGCCACAGACAGTCAGGTTGCCGCTAGATATATAGCTGAAGAATTAGTATTAATGGCTAGTAATAGATAAGTAATATAGTTTAATTCTGTTCTATACCATCTAAGAACTCCTTGGTGTAACAGGTATGGACCAAAGCAAAACCAATATTAAATGCAGCTGCTGAGATAGGGTTAACTAAGATTGTAATAACTAGCGTTAAAAATTCCCATAGGCAGACTATTGAATTTCTGTCTGTCCTCAAGGATTATAGTACCAAAATAAGCTGTGAAGAACATAGAACCAGAGTACAGTATTGCGACATATTGCTGTTTTACAACCCTCCTCATACTGCACATTTTTAAATGTGAGCACCATAAAGATAATAAAAATGATAAAAAACAGGAATATGCAATGTCCAGTAAATCTATAGTTATACGATTAAGCCCCTCAATCACAGTGTGCCCAAAGTATGGAACTTTTTAACCTATCCCTTCCTTGAACCAGGACACCAGAGGGACTTCACTGCTCTTCTCTTGGGTGCCTATGGTTGAGTCGTTATACATAGGCTTACCATAATTTTTAGAGGTGAAACTGGGACCACCTGGTGTGATGCCAGTGGGGGTGTGGTCAAGGGGGCGTGGGGATTACTGGTCCTTTTAAAGTAGTAGCTTTTATGTCCCTAATGTTTCCTGGATACTCTACCCTTCCTCAGTTAAACAACAAGTGAATCACACAGTTTAAATAGACCATAACACCACCCCCTAGTGAAAAAGGCACCATTACATTGTCATGGCAACCCCTACACAACATAAGCAAATAAATCATTCATCTAAATCTCAGATTGTAAATAATGCCAAACATCGAAGCATAATTGCCAATTTCATAAAACACTGAAAAGCATATACATCACACAATTAATGTGTTTTATGTGTCTAATTAAGGAACAGAACTGGATACTGATAAGGCATAAAAACAACATTGAATGAAATAAGTAAAAAAGAAACACATACCTGCTAAAGCTGTTTAAGAGGCTACGTTATACCATAATGCTGGAAGATTACAGCCAAAATGCTATCCTGCATGAAGTAAAGCAAGATTCACGCCAAAAATCCTGCCTGTCTGCACTTCCTAGTCATAGCCACATTTTTCCCCTAAATGTGTATCACCTGTGATGTCACCAGTGGTTGGAGGTGGGGGGGTGTTAAATTCCAAGAAAAATAAACAAAGTAGTACTACAAAATTAAAAAAACCTATGCTGCTCACTCAGTCTGTAGTACTAAATGTGAACTTTGAAGGGCACAAACGTTAAGCTAAGCAGGGCTTTATGTAACAAAGTATCAGCATCCAACTATGCTGGAGAGCCACAGCCACAGACTCAGTCAGGTAATTTTGAATAATGTGTCTGGGTTTCAGGCAGTCTAAAACCCGGACACATGATTAGAAACCCGGAATGAACAACTGGGTGGAACACTGGGACAGCGCCTCCAAACAGGGACAATACCAGTCAAACTGGGACTTCTGCTAAGCCTAGTTATAGACCCTGGCTCCACAGAGCTGGAAGGTTTCTATTTGAGAAGCAATTTTATGACAAGACAGGAGGCTCCAATTTTGCTTTACATTCTTTACTTTCTAAACTCCAGCAGTAATACAAGTACAGAAAAAAAGGAACATAGTATATCTGGACAACCAATTCAGATCACAGTACACAGTAATAAAGCCAGGCTCTGGACAATCCACTGCCTCTTTCTTTACTGCTCCAGCAGCAAGGTGATGTAAACTTGTTCTGAATTAATTTTATACAGCATTGTAATTTCTCTTGCTTTTTTGAGATTCTATATCTATCTTTCCTAACCACTCATTCATTTAGAGTGGATTCTTCTCCTATATCTTTTTCTACCTATATTTCTTTATATCATACTTTAATACTTTTGTTTCCAAATTGTCTACTATGTACTTTAACGCTTATTCGTTTTTACTAATAACGCTTGTGTATTCAATTTTAATATGTATGATAATAATATCGTTGGTAGCGTAGTGGAACGTTAGAACTAAACAAGTTGCATATCTTCTCAGAATCGCCATCCGGGTGCATTTTTTACCTCCTCATGGTGATTTCAGGGGTCGTTCGCACAGTCGAGCAACATTCAGAGGCTCCTTCTGCCAACAATATGCTCCACAAATTAGATCCTTGTTCCCTAAGAGGTCGGCCCTTCCGAGCCCGAGGTCATCCTCAAGCCTCTCCAGTTCCCACTAATCAAGGTGAGTCCATCACTCCTTCATGCTTCCCCAATAGAGTTAGCGGGCAGACTTGCTCACTATTTCTCAACGTGGAACACTATAACCTCAGACCAGTAGGTTTTGCAAACAGTCTTAGGATTCCATATAGAATTCTTCCAATTCCCGTCACAACCACCTCCCTCCCAACCCAATCCCGTTTCCTCATTCTATGCAGGAACTTATAAACATGGAAATGCAAAAGCTTCTCCACAAAGGGGCTATAGAATGAGCCTCAGTCCAAGGGTTTCTAAGCAATATGTTTTTGGTCAAAAAGAAGAATGGAGGCTTTCGCCCTGTCATCAACTTGAAAGCATTAAACTTATTTCTCGTCTACCGCCATTTCAAAATGGAGGGCATAGACACCCTACTGGTAAGCCATTAACCAATAGGTAAGCCGCTGAACAACCTGCAAGGACAGGATTGGATGGTTCGTCTAGATCTAAAAGATGCATACCTAACAGTGCCTATGCATCCAGCATTCCGCCATTATCTCCAGTTCCTTTGGAATGGGGAACTCTGGCAATTCATGTGTCTCCCCTTTGACATCAGTTCAGCTCCTTGGTGTTTCACCAAGATTATGAGACCAGTTGCAGCCTTCCTTCGAACCAGGGGCATCAGGCTCATCCTCTATCTAGATGACATCCTCATTTTAGCACAAGACAAGAGCTTGTTGCACAATCATTTAGAGTTCACAACAAATCTCTCCTCTCCCCTGCCCAAACTCTAGAGTTTCTAGGTTTCACAGGGAATTCACTAACAGCTACCCTAGCATTACCATAGGCCAAACTGGTCACTATTTAGAAAAAACTCAGATCAGCTCTGAGAAAACCTCAGTTACCATTACAACAACTTGCAAGGATCATAGGACTCCTGTCCTCCTCCATTCAGGCAAATTTCCCAGGTCACTTATATTACACGGCCATGCAGAGATTGAAACACTCTTACCTACACGAAGACTCTTCCTTTGCTCAACCGGTAACACTCTCCCCAGAGTCAAACAGAAAATATCCTGGTGGCTTCACAATATGGAAGCCTGGAATGGCAGGGCCATTTCGGATTCTCACTGGACTTTATAATAGAATCAGACGCCAGCCTGATTGGCTTGGGCGCATCCTCCGACTTTCAGGCCACCGGGGGCAAATGGACTCCGGAGGAGCCCTTGCTCCATATCAACTGTCTGGAACTCATAGCAGGTTTCTTTGCCATCCAATCCTTCAAGGATCCTTGACCAATTGTTCTGTCCTACTCCATATGGACAGCATCTCAGCTGTCCAGTATATCAACAAACTGGGTCACTGACCCTAGCAAATTTAACTCTGCAATTTTACCAATTTTGCTTTGAGAAAAATATATCAGTGATAGCGAATATCTTCCAGGACAGTCCAACGTTGTAACGGACTGGTTTTCCAGGTACTGGAGAGACGCCAGAGACTGGAAACTAAACAGACATATTTTTCTCAAAATACAGACTCTCAGGGGACCCTTGTCAATAGACCTATTTGCTTCCTGCACCAATTACCAGCTCCCGACATACTTCAGTTGCTCATCAGACCCGGGAGCCCTGGCCACAGATGCCTTTCTCAAGAAGTGGCCCCCATACGGTGCCTGTGCCTTTCCCCCGTTCTCCATGATCTCCAGAGTTCTATCCCTCATCCGCAGACTCCAGATCTCTATCGTGATAGTCACTCCCCTTTCGCCAGCTCAAGTCTGGTTTCCAGCCCTTTTAGAACTATCTTGTCAGTATCCTTTACTGATATCTCCCTTTCCGGACCTCCTGAGGAGCACAGAAGGCGACTATCACCCATTAATTCTAGACAAGTCACTCTTTCTCCTAGTTTGGATGATTTGAGGGGTTCCTGGGACCCCTCAGGCCTTACGGACACAGCTCAGGGTCTCCTCAGAGATTCCTGGGCCCCTGGAACTCGGCGGTCCTATCAATCCACATGGTCAATCTGGGTTCATTGGTGCTTGGCAGAATGTACTGACCCCTTTTTAGCACCTCCGGTGATTATAGCTAATTTCCTTGCTAATCTATATGAACAAGGGAAAGCCTATCGTACAGTTAACCTCTATCGCTCAGCCATTTCAGCGGCTCACCTACCGGTTAATGGCTTACCGGTAGGTAAGGACCCTCTCATCTCTCATCTCCTGAGAGGTATCCGTCTTAGGATTCCCCCTCAATCTCGTTATAAATCCCTTTGGGAGGTATCAAAACTTCTGTCCTTATTTAAATATTGGCCGGAAAACTCCTTGCTATCTATAAAACAATTGAAATAAATTGGCTTCCCTTCTCTGCCTTCTCTCCTTTAGGAGAGCCTCCGATGTACAGGCTCTTGATGTAGATGGTTTTTAACTATCCCCGTCAGATTTGCAGTTTCATATTAATAGATGTACTAAAACCTTTTCATCTTCTTTATCTTACCCTTATCTAAATTCGGAACCTCTACTATGTGTACCAAGATGCTTTAAAGAATACTGCTCTCGCATGGCTCCTTTATGTACATCAGAAAAAGGCCCTTTACTAATTTCCTATGTTCAGCCCTTTTGTCCCGTATCGGTTCCTACAATTGCTAGATAGATACAATGGGTCATGTCCCTAGCTCACATCTCATCCTCCTTTGGGGCTCACTCAGTTAGAGGGGTGGCAGCCTCTTGTGCCTTTAGGAAGGATTGCTCTTTGAAAGATTTACTGGCTGTGGCTGTCAGGGTGCCAGGAATCAGACTGAGACGAGAAGTGCAAAAATAATCACACCTTTATTAATAGCAAAAAAATAATAAAAAGTCCATAAGTCAAATAACAAGCCAGGAGTCAAAACCAGAGCAGATAGTCGGATGAGCGAGCCAAAGCGAATAGTCAGACGAGCCGGAATTGTGAACAAGGAAAGCAGTAGAGTCAGGAACAAGCCAGGGATCAGGAACCAGGAAGGACGTCAGGCAGCCAGGTAATACACAGGAACTCTCACAAACAGGTCTGAGACAACGCAAAGGCAAAGCATACTGAACAGAGACCCTTTAAATAATAAGTGATGACATCACAATTCTGAGACTGCATCCTGTCTCACACTGATGATGCACACCAGTCTGGCCATAAAAGGAAGTGCAGGAAATGAGCAGAATCCTCCACAATGCACCATAGCCATAAAGAGAGGTGAGTAAAATGGCTGCCAGCAGCACATGGCAAACACAAAAGGGAAAAAACCCTGACAGTACCCTCCCCTCAACGACCACTCCCCCATGTGAGGACAAAAGGCTTATTGGGGAAACGGGCATGGAAGGCACAGAGGAGGGCGGGAGCATGAACATCAGAGGAGGGAACCCAAGAACACTCCTCCAGATCATAGCCCCTCCAGTGAACCAAATACTGTACACAGCCCCTGGACATACGAGAGTCAATAATGCTGCTGACCTCATACTCCTCATGGTTGTCAACAAAGATAGGATGGGGACGAGGCAACACAGTGGTAAACCGATTACAAACCAATGGTTTCAAGAGGAAGACATGAAAAACATTGGAGATGCGCATAGCAGGAGGAAGGTCAAGAGCGTAGGCCGCAGGATTAACCCATCGGAGTATTCAAAAAGGACCAACATAACGGGGAGCCAATTTATTGGAAGGCACATGAAGGTTCAAGTTGCGGGAGGACAGCCAAACTCTCTCACCAACCTGGTAGGAAGGTGCGGACAGACGCCTACGATCAGCCTGGAACTTTTGGCGCTGCAACGAACGATGAAGGCAATCCTGAATCTGCACCCACGTGGAAGGGAGTTGCCGGAGATGCTCCTCCAAAGCCGGAATACCCTGAGACATGAATGAATCGGGCAACAAGGATGGTTGAAACCCATAATTCGCCATGAACGGGGATAACTTGGAGGAAGCATTAATAGCACTATTACGAGCAAACTCTGCCCAAGGTAACAGTTCAGACCAATTATTGTGGTGATCTGAGACATAGCAACGGAGGAACTGTTCCAGAGCTTGATTAGACCGTTCCACAGCCCCATTGGATTGAGGGTGATATGCAGAGAAGAAGGAAAGCTGGATCCCCATTTGAGCACAAAAGAAATGCCAAAATCTGGAGACAAACTGGCTACCCCGGTCCGACACTATCTCCTTGGGTAACCCATGTAAACGGAAGATCTCCCGGGCAAAAATTGAAGCAAGCTCCTGAGCGGTAGGCAGCTTCATCAAGGAAATGCAATGTGACATTTTAGAAAAACGGTCAACCACCATAAGGATAACAGTATTGCCATTGGAAACAGGTAGCTCGACAATGAAGTCCATGGAAAGATGTGTCCAAGGACGCTCACCATTAGCAATAGGTTGAAGAAGACCCACAGGAAGACGTCAAGGAGTCTTATTCTGTGCACAAATTGAGCAGGAGGCAACATACGCAGCAACATCAGAACAAAGACCTGGCCACCAGAATTGTCGAGTGACAGACCAAATCATTTGATTCTTGCCTGGGTGACCTGCGGCTTTAGGATAGTGGTAAGTGTGCAAAAGTTTAGTTCGAAGATTCTCAGGAACAAAACACTTACAACTAGGTTTCTCAGGAGGTGCATTGGTTTGTGCAGCCAGGATCTCCTCCCCCAAGGGAGAAGTCAAATTAGTACATATGGTAGCCAAAATATGGTCAGGAGGTATAACAGGAGTAGGTACAGACTCCTCCTTGGACAGAGGCAAAAATTGTCGAGAGAGGGCATCAGCCCTAACATTCTTACTACCAGGCAGGTAGGAGACCACATAATTAAACCGAGACAAAAATAGCACCTATCTGGCCTGTCGGGGCGACAAATGTTTTGCTTCAGATAGATAAGTTAAATTCTTGTGGTCAGTAAGAATGAGCACTGGCACGCTAGTACCCTCGAGAAGATGCCTCTATTCCTTGAGTGCCAAAATTATGGCCAGTAATTCCCTGTCGCCAATTTCATAATTGCACTCCGCTGGAGACAATTTCTTAGAGAAGAAACTACACGTCTGCAAGGAACCGTCAGGCATAGGACGTTGAGACAAGAGGGCACCTACTCCAGTCTCAGACGCATCGACCTCAAGAACGAAAGGCAGGACAGGGTTAGGATGAGCCAGAACTGGAGCAGCAGCAAAGGCAGTCTTAAGACTATCAAAGGACTTAATGGCAGTAGGTGACCAATGGAGTGGATCATTCTCTTTACGGGTCATGCCTGTGATAGGTTTGACCAAGGAAAAAAAGTTTTTAATAAACTTTCTATAATAATTGACAAACCCCAAAAAAAAGTTGAATAGACCGGAGACCAACTGGGCGAGGCCACTGCAGAACTGCAGATAACTTGTCAGGATCCATGGACAACCCTGCAACAGAGATAACATAACCTAGGAAGGTTACTTGAGTCTGATAGAACTCAAATTTCTCGAGTCTACAAAACAGGCCGTTCTCACGTAGTCTCTGAAGCAGTGCTTTCCAAACTGTGTGTCGGGACACACTAGTGTGTCGGCAGCAGTGTGTAGGTGTGTCCCTGCTTCAGCACAAATTTTTTTTTATTTTTGGTTTCTGACTTTCCGCCTGCCTGCTACGCATATCATATGGTTGACATGTGATTGATACCTAGGGGGTCGCAGATCATCTTAACCTATTGGCGCAGCTCAGTGGGAACTGAAACTATTCCCATTGGCACATTGGCTCCTGACTGCACGTGTAGTCTCCTTAAGTGGCTCGTGACTGCACGTGTAGTCAGTGAGTGGGACCAGCAGTGTGTTTGCAGGGTGGGCAATAGTCAGTCAGACTCACCGAGCTCTGAGGGCGGCAGCTTAAACGCTGAGCTGAAGTCAGTGGGTTTTTTTTTTTGCAACTAGCTCCCAGGAGTGCATTACTGCTCCTGCTCTTGATATATGGATAGGAAGGGGAAGCTTAAAAATGCTTGATAATAAAATGCGAGTGTCTTTATCCAATATTCCACCAAATATTCAGAAACTGTGCTCATCCCATCAACCTCATACATCCCATTAAAATAGTAAGTAGCTATTGGTGTTATTAAGCTTTTTTTTAATTCTTGCACAGAGCATCGGCAACATACTCCTCCATAGCACAATTCTCTGCAACAGACAGAGAGTACATCCGGCCCCTAGGAGGAATGGCTCTGGGTTGCAGGTCTATGGCACAATTGTAAGGACGGTGAGGAGGCAACGTACCGGCACGCACCATGTCAAACATGTCTAGGAACTCTCGGTACTCCTCTGGCAATTGAGATACCGAAGAAGTGCACAAGACTTTAACTGGTTTCCGAAGACAAGTGGAAATACATTGCAGGGACCACGACAAAATTTCGGACCTGCGCCAGTCGAGACTGGGATTGTGCTTTTGGAGCCAGGGATAACCCAGAACAACCGGAAAATGTGGAGAGTTTATCACCTGGAACTGGAGGGTTTCAAAATGGAGAGCCCCAATAGCCATGGACAACGGAGCAGTTTCGTGAGTAACGAGTGCGGACTGAAGGGGCCTGCCATCAATGGCCTCAATAGCAAGCGGAACGGACCGAGGCAAAACAGGAATGGAGTGCTTTGATACAAAAGCACTGTCAATGAAATAGCCTGCAGCACCAGAGTCAACAAGAGCCTGAGTGACTATGGAGGAGTCCACCAGGAAAGGACAACCGTGACCAAAGGTTTCTCCTTAAGCGGTTCCGGGGACAAGGATAAACCACCCAAGGTCTGCCCCCGACAGGACCTTAGGTGTGAGCATTTCCCGGCCGTGTAGGACAAAAGGTGGTCCTGTAACCCACAATATTGGCAGAGCCCCTCCCTCCTCCTAAAGGCCCTCTCTGCCATGGAGAGACGCGTGAATCCCAACTGCATCGGCTCAGCAGTACCTGCTGACTCAGGACCAGGAGGCATGGGAGGAGAGGGAGGCATGGGTGGGAACGAACACATAGGAGACAACGGAACAGGAGGCTTCCGCAAGCGCTCCTTGAAAGATGGCCTCTCTCTGAGTCTGATGTCAATTAGGATCAAAAAAGACACCAATGCCTCGAGATCCTCTGGTAAATCTCTGGCAGCAACTTCGTCTTTAATCGCATCAGAGAGCCCATGAAAGAACGCGGCAACAAGGGCTTCACCCAACCTCTGCGGCAGGCATACAGAACTCAATGGCATACTGAGCAACAGATCTTGTACCTTGCTGAATGGACATGAGTCATTTAGCAGCAGAGGAGAAGCGAGCCGGAACATCAAATACCCTTCGAAAGGAGGCCACAAATTCAGGGTAATTTGAAATCACAGGTTTATTAGTCTCCCACAAGGGATTAGCCCAGGCAAGAGCTGTGTCAGAGAGTAACGAGATGAGAAATCCCACCTTAACTCTGTCAGAGGGAAACGCCTAAGGTAACATCTCAAAGTAAATGCCCACCTGGTTCAAAAACACTCTGCACTGAATAGGATCGCCTCCATATCGCTGAGTAGGAGGTGCAGAACCGGACATGCTCCTGGTAGGCATAGATGCAGCAGCGGAAACAGAAGCAGCCATAACTTGCGGGACACTTTGGTCCAAATGTGCAGTGTGAGTCAGCAGGGTTTACAGGGCTAGTGTGAATTGATCCAAGCGGTGATCCTGTACATCCATCCAGGAAATGATGGCAGGTAAAGGTGGATAATTAGCAGCATCAGGATTCATGGCCTTTGTGTAATGTCAGGGTGCCAGGAATCAGACTGAGACGAGAAGTGCAAAAATAATCACACCTTTATTAATAGCAAAAAAATTATAAAAAGTCCACAAGTCAAATAACAAGCCAGGAGTCAAAACCAGAGCTGGTAGTCAGACGAGCCGAGTCAGGAGCCAAAGCAAATAGTCAGACGAGCCGGAATCTGGAACAAGGAAAATGGCAGAGTCAGGAACAAGCCAGGGATCAGGAACCAGGAAGGACGTCAGGCAGCCAGGTAATACACAGGAACTCTCACAAACGCAAAGGCAAAGCATACTAAACAGAGGCCCTTTAAATAATAAGTGATGACATCACAATTCTGAGACTGCATCCTGTCTCACATGGATGATGCACACCAGTCTGGCCATAAAAGGAAGTGCAGGAATTGAGCAGCATCCCCCACAATGCACCATAGTCAGGAAGAGAGATGAGAAAAATGGCTGCCAGCAGCACATGGCAAACCCAACAGGGAAAAAACCCTGACAATGGCAGACTTGTCTTCTAACTCTGTATTTCGTAAATTTTATTTTAAACCTATTTCTCAGGCTGCTTTGTCACTGTTAGATACTTAAGCTTTAAAAAAAGCAAAATAGGAGCCTCCTGTCTTGTCATAAAATATGGATTATGATAGCCTTGGTGACTATTTTGTCCCCCCTTGGGTAAACCTCTTTTCCCTCCCTATGTATATATAAAAAAAAGTTATTTTGTGTTACTTTTATGCATTATTTGTTTTATTCTAGTGTGAATAATCCATTTTCAAGTTCAGGAAATCTTCCTGGGAGTTATCTGTTAAGGAATCATGTTCTGGTTCCGTTGGAGACCCGTTGGTCTTATCTTCTGCAGTTCCTGAGGATTTTTTTGGCCCGGACCTGTAAAGAAAGAGGAAGTGGATTGTCCAGAGCCTGGCTTTATTACCGTGTACTGTGATCTGATTGGTTGTCCAGATATACTATGTTTCTTTTTTCTGTACTTGTATTACTGCTGGAGTTTAAAAAGTAAAGAAAGTAAAGCAAATACTTGCATCCTGTCTTTAATAAAATTGGAACTATAGAGTCACCAAGGCTATCATAATCCATATTCTCTGTAATGTGGTCTCCATGACTAAGAGCTGTACACTTTGCAGCCAAGACTTCTCACCCGAGCAAGCCTTTATCGTGAGGAAGGGATGGAACACAAATGTCTGCTTCAGATATTCCTAGTTTCCTGTTGCTAAGCTGGTTGTCGACTTGTGCCATGGTAGGCCCCTCTGAGCTGCGTCATTCAAGTCCAGTAGAAGACCCCAGTAGTGTAAGATGGTAGCACAAATCTGAAATGTGTGACAACCGTTTGGAGCTGTGCAGATATCAGGGACTTGTACTCTAACGCTTTCAGCCCATTCAGGATCTTGCCTATACTAAAGTCCTGCTTGGTGCTGGGGCAAAGTAACATTCTGCTGAAGTGTCTCAGTGGTACATTCCTGGGCTGAATTAGAACCGAGTTGATGGAGCAAACTATCACGATTCAAATCTGTGTGGTCTAGAGTCCCCTCCATGTATGACTGTGTAGTGTTAGAAAGCAAAACTATTAACTATTCTGCATGAGTTGCATCATCTGTCGCTTCCTCCTTCTTTATGGTATTGTGTGAGTGTATCAGTTTAGTAAGTAATAAAAGCTGGTCAAACCTCTCTGTCATCTTATGATCAAACTCATGTAAGTGGTCTGAAATTGCCACATAGGTATCTTCTTTTTGGGCAGCCATGGTGCAGCTGCGTGATTCAGAAAAGTAAGTGTGCAGTTGTTTTTTATTTTAAATAAAGCTACAATTTTTTAAATAAAAAACTATAATACCCTCCATTTTGAGGGCATTTGGGGCAAATTTGTGTGAGTTGTTGATTGGTTGATAAAATAATGTGATGCATTTTGGGTAGTTTTTTAGGTACCCTTGCCAGTTCAATAACAGAATACCTTCTAACTCTAGTCTAGTACTTTGCAACTTTTTTTTAGTATTTTAGGCTACAGTCCTTGCCCTGTAATAAAGGAGAATGGATTATGAGAGTTTATTTGTAAATTTCCCTTATATAAAGAAAAAGAGAAGTTATTATGGCTGTGTTTAGTCTGCCAGAAACTAATTGTGGTCCTTTACAATAGATACAAAAAATCCCTACCTACTCATCACATACTGTACTATCCAGCTTTATAAAACTATTTATGTCAAGTGATTTCCAGTCTGAGGTTTTATATATGCCTTATGTTGTATATTTATAATCAGACATCACTTAGGGATTTCTGGATCATTTTGACATCCTGTAGAAATTTAGTGAGGTAATAATGAACATTTAATAATCCCTGTAATGCAAAATAATTTAGTGGTATGATTGTAAAATAATTAATTTATAGCCTATGGGGCTAAATTATCAAATAGCGTAGGGACACGATTCTCTGTCCGCCCAACATTGCTAAAGTCCGACAGCATACGCTGTCGGCATTTAACATTGCACAAGCATTTCTGGTGAAATGCTTGTGCAATGCCCCCTCCTTCACATTCGCGGGAAATCGGACGCTAGCTAGGGGTGTCAATCATCCCGATTGTATCTGATCAGGATGATTGCAGTCTGCCACATAAAAATTGGTGTATAGGTTAAGGAGCAGCGGTCTTACGACCGCTGCTCCTTAACTTATGTTTCTGGTGAGCTGGAAACATCAGGCAGAGCAAGCAACCTCTGCTGCTTGATAAATCCCCCCCCCCCCATGTTTGGATCTACATGCAAATAGGATCATATTTCTCAATAAGCAGATGCACATTGTACACAAATATGCACTTCTTGCTTTCCTTTTTCGTGTAAAATAATTGTTATATTATGTTTAACCCCTTAATGACCAACGACGTGCAGGGTATCTCCTCCAAAAAAATACATTAGCGACCAAGGACGTACCCAACACGTCGTCGGTCTTGGAAAGTGGTGGAAGCAATGCTGATCGCTTCCAGCCGCTTTCCGGTTATTGCAGTGATGCCTCAATATCGAGGAGTCTTGCAATAACCCTCCTTTGCCATCCAATGCAGATAGAGCCACTCTGTGGCCCTCTCTGCATTGGACATTGATGACCACAATCTTTGGTGGGTGGAAGCCATCGATGGATCCTGTGATGCAGAGGGGGCGGAATCGTGGGCGGGGTAGCAGGGGGAAAGCATGGATACACGTGGGCGGGCGTGTGCACGGGGCGTGAGCAGGTGGGAACCGCTACACTACAGAAAATGTTTGTAGTAAAAGTGGGAGAGAAGGGGGAAATAATTAAAATAAAATGGATCTAAGGGATCTGGGAGGGGGTGGGGGGTTGGTCTTTGGGGGGGGAGACATACCCCCCAAATGAAATAGTGCCTAAATCCATTGATGAAGCAGCAGCCAGGGAGGGACTGAGAGAGACTCAGACAGTGAGACAGTTAGCTGAGCCTGTTTACATTAATAAAACAATGAGGTATGTCCCTCTGTCATTTTTAATAATTGTTATTATATCACCACCATCACCCACCAGACAATTTTATATATATATATATATATATATATATATATATATATATATATATATATATATATATATATATATATATATATATATATATATACACACAAATACATATACAATTTATATAAGTATATTTCATTTTATATGTATAATATAATATTGTGTACACACACACACATATATATATATATATATATATAGACACATAAACACACACACATATATATATATATATTATATATATATATTAAATATATATATATATATATATATATATATACACATATACATTTTTATATATATATATATATATATATATATATATATAAAATGAGCCAATCAAATACAGATGTAGGTGTGTCACTGCTGTACAATGAGACGATCAAATAAAAAACAGATGTAGGTGTGTCACTAACCAATCACACACTGCACAATCAGCCAATCAAAGAAAATACAGATGTAGGTGCTCACTGTAACCAATTACACTCTATATATACACACACATTTATACTGTATTTATATGTATATTATATATATATATATATATATATATATATATATATATATATATACAACACACATACATATACACACACACACACACACACAACTATCTATGTATTGTAACATGAGTCATTTTTTGTATGTGATGTATACTGTGTATATATCGTATGTGTACATATATATATATATACATATATATATTTATATTTATCTTTTTCAGTAAATTTCACCGCAAACTAATCCCCCCCCCCAGTTTTTTTTCTTGGGTGTTCTATATTTTTGTGGAGGACACCTGGCAACCCTAGTGAGAAACCTAAAGTTTGTGAAAAAGTTTGTGAAAAAGTGAACAATTTTTTTTAGTTGATTACATTTGGCGGTGAAATGCTGAAACAAAATATACCAAAATGGGCCTAGATCAATACTTTGGGTTGTCTTCTACACTACACTAAAGCTAAAAGTAACCATACAAGCTTCCTAATTAACCCCTTCATTGCTGTGCATAATAAACGTGTGGTGCGCATTTAGCGGACTTCTAATTACCCAAAAGCAACGCCAAAGCCATATATGTCTGCTATTTCTGAACAAAGGGGATCCCAGAGAAGCATTTACAACTATTTATGCCAAAGTTACACAAGTTGTTTGTAAATAATTTCAGTGAGAAACTTAAAGTTTGTGAAAAATTTGTGAAAAAGTGAACAATCTTTTTTATTTGATCGCATTTGGCGGTGAAATGGTGGCATGAAATATACCAAAATGGGCCTAGAGCAATACTTTGGGATGTCTTTTAAAAAAAATGTATACATGCCAAGGGATATTCAGGGATTCCTGACAGATATCAATGTTCCAATGTAACGAGCGCTAATTTTGAAAAAAAAGTGCTACTTGTATTTATTGCCCTATAACTTGAAAAAAAAAGCAAAGAACATTTAAAATTTGGGTATTTCTAAACTCGGGACAAAATTTAGAAACTATTTAGCATAGGTATTTTTTGGTGGTTGTAGATGTGTAACAGATTTTGGGGGTCAAAGTTAGAAAAAGTGTGGGGGTTTTTTTCATTTTTTTCCTCATATTTTATATTTTTTTATAGTAAATTAGAAGATATGATGAAATAATGGTATCTTTAGAAAGTCCATTTAATGGCGAGAAAAACGGTATATAATATGTGTGGGTACAGTAAATGAGTAAGAAGAAAATTACAGTTAAACACAAACACTGCAAAAATGTAAAAATATCCTTGGTCCCAAATGGACAGAAAATGGAAAAGTGCTGTGGTCAATAAGGGGTTAAAGGGACACAGAACCCAATTTTAAGCAACTTCCTAATTTACTCCTATTATCAAATTTTCTTTGTTCTCTTGGTATCTTTATTTGAAAAAGCAGGAATGTAAATTTACAAGCCGGCCCATCTTAGTGTAACCGCCGACTCGTAAGCTTTACAATCCTTCTTTTTCAAATAATGATACCCAGAGAATGAAAATAAATTGATAATAGGAGTAAATTAGAAAGTTTCTTAAAATTGCATGTTCTATCTGAATCATGAAAGAGAAAACATTTGGGATCAGTATCCCTTTAAGGTGAATATAAACTTGAGTATAGTCGCAGGCCCAGCAGATTCAGAATGTAACATTATTATTATATTTATATTTCATAGCATGTGAGAAAGCTGCAATAAAAAAATTTGAAAAAAAGAGGATATTTTTTTTAAGATTTTAGTAAATCCAGGGTTTCAGCACCAAAAGAAAATTTAAAAAATATTGAAATTGGCCAGGTGACCATTATTGTTGCTGTATTCCCCTTACTAAGGACTAGATAATGGGGCCATTTATTAAAGGTCTTGCGGACCTGATCCCACACTGTGGATCAGGTCCGCAAGACCTCGCTGAATGCGGAGAGCAATACACTCTCCGCATTTAACATTGCACCAACAGCTCACAAGAGCTGCTGGTGCAACGCCGCCCCCTGCTGACTCAGAAGGTGTCAATCAACCCGATCTTACTCGATCGGGTTGATTTCTGGCAATTCCTGTCCGCCTCATCAGAGCAGACGGACAGGGTTATGTTATCATAACTGGTGTTTCTGGCGAGTCAAAAGACTCGCCAGAAACACGGGCCCACAAGCTTCGTTCGGAGCTTGATAAATGGGCCCCTATGAGTGGTGCACTAACTGTTGCGCAAAATCGATAACGGGTTTATTGTGGCTCTTGGTGAACGTCGGAAATAGTGCACGTATTACAGATTGAAAGTAAACACATTTGCTTGAGTGCAATTTAATTGAATGCGTGTCGAGATAGTGCAACTTCAGAGAGCTTTGGTTAACTGTTACGTTCAACTAAAAAGTTGCACAAAACACATCGAAATTAAATTTAAAAGTACAGTTACACTCATAATATCAGTATCTAATATAAATTATGTAATAAAATATTGCATAAAAAGTTATAAGGGCTCAAAAATATGAGGTCTCAGGTTTAAAAAAATAATAATAAGGCATGCAAAGGGCTTTGACATAGAGATACATACATATACATGTCTATATGTTTATATGTGTGTACAGATGTATTTATGTATTTATATATGTATCTATGTATTTACATACATATATACACCTATTAACACATACATACATATTTATACATATGTATAAGTGCATTGGAGCCCGTTGTAGTAAATTAGATGAAAACAAGTAACAGCATATTTATGCAATATTCATATTAAGTGTTTAACTGTGTATGTACTGTAAATATATATGAGTCACATATCTATACCACTGATTTTGGGTGCAATTGTCACATGATGACCGGCAAAGTCAAGTAGGGAGAAGGACCCAATAGGAATTTAAAAAAAAATCAACAATGCAGGGGGCTGGGGTCAATGCGGGACAGAAGACCCTAAAATTAGGACTCTCCTGTGAAAATCGGTACAGTTGGGGGGCAACGTCATACCAGACAATGCAGCCAGGAAGAAGGCTGGTTACACAAAAAAAGTATAAGATGCAGAAAGAAGCAGAGAGGACAACAGGAAATAGGGTTGCCACCTCAGCCATGTTTTTTCTGGACAGTTATGAGTTACACATGCTGCAGGGTATGCAGGGGAGAACATGTATTGTGCCTCTGGACATCACATGAATAGTGCTGCTGGACAGCACAATACATGTTACTCACTGGACACCTTGCAGGATGTGTAACTCATAAATGTCCAAGAAAACATGGTAACCCCATGAACAGAAAAAAAACAATCAGAGCAACCATAGTAGAAGGAAAGAACACAAACGACACAGCAAAACGGAAGCAAGACTGGCTGTAAGTAAACATGGAGACAGAAAAAACAGAGAATAAAGCAATAGGAAATAAAAAACTAGAGGTGGAGGGAAGAGGTGGAAGAACAGACAGCTCTAACTCCTGAATACTTATGGAACTTTTTTTTTTTTTTTAAAGCTTTAGTAAAAAAATAAACTTATTTATCTTGTTGACAAGAAAACAAGTTATAAAAAGGCTTTTTTCAATCCACTAAGAGGCATTTGTATTAAAAGGCCAAAAAACAATAACCTGAAGTTACAACCAGGGGCCCGATCCGATATGCAGCGTCGCCCGCAAAAGCCGCCGACGTCAAATTTTGCGCTGGTTTGGTATCCTATATACGGCGTAACAAAGGATAGTAGTCGCACCACCAGGTAATCAAATGAAGTGCTTTATTGAGCCAAATTAAAAAAATCAGCAACGTTTCGGACACAAGTCCTTAATCATGCATGATTAAGGACTTGTGTCCGAAACGTTGCTGATTTTTTGAATTTGGCTCAATAAAGCACTTCATTTGATTACCTGGTGGTGCGACTACTATCCTTTGTTATATTGACTGGGGGTATTGTGCAGTGCCCCCTAGTTTGCACACCTTGGATCCCAGGTGCTGGACCTCTGGAACGTTTTACTATATACGGCATAACATAGAAGTTACGCTCGTATATTTCACTCTTCGGCCGTAGTTTTTTGGCCCATAGACTGGTATAGAAAACCTGTGCAGTTTGGTATCCAATACACAGCGTAAGGACTTACGTGGCGAAAATGGAGAAATCTTACTTCATTTTCACCTTGCCACAAAATGCAGGCGTAGTAAGCCTTACGCTGAGTATTGGAGCACCGTAACTCCCTAAACTGCCTGCAAAATCAAACCTAACACCTAACGCATGCGCAATGTCTATCTGTCAACCGCAATCCCCCACCGCAATCTCTAATAAAGTGTTTAACCCCTAAATCGCCAATCCCAGACCCCGCCGCCACCTATATTATATGTATTACCCCCTAATCTGACCCCCCTACACCGCCGCCACCTATATTATATGTATTACCCCCTAATCTGATCCCCCTACACCGCCGCCACCTATATTATATGTATTACCCCCTAATCTGACTCCCCTACACCGCCGCCACCTATATTAAATTTATTAACCCCTAATCTGAGCCCCCTACACCACTGCCACCTATATTAACTATATTAACCCCTAATCTGAGCCCCCTACACTGCCGCCACCTATATTAACTATATTAACCCCTAATCTGAGCCCCCTATACCGCTGCCACCTATATTAACTATATTACCCCCTAAACCTAAGTCTAACCCTAACACCCAGTAACTTAATTATTATTTAAATACATCTAAATAATATTAATATTATTAACTAAATTATTCCTATTTAAAACTAAATACTTACCTATAAAATAAACCCTAAGATAGCTACAATATAATTAATAATTACATTGTAGCTATTTTAGGGTTTATATTTATTTTAAAGGTAACTTTGTATTTATTTTAACTAGGTACAATAGCTATTAAATAGTTAATAACTATTTAATAGCTACCTAGTTAAAATAATTACTAAATTACCTGTAAAATAAATCCTAACCTAAGTTACCATTACACCTAACACTACACTATCAATAAATTAATTAAATAAACTACAATTATCTAAACTAAAATACAATTAAATAAACTAAACTATATTACAAAAAATAAAAAAATATTACAAGAATTTTAAGCTAATTACACCTAATCTAAGCCCCCTAATAAAATTAAAAAAGCCCCCCAAAATAATAAAATTTCCCTACCCTAAACTAAATTACAAATAGCCCTTAAAAGGGCCTTTTGCGGGGCATTGCCCCAAAGTAATCAGCTCTTTTACCTGTAAAAAAAAGAACAACCCCCCCATTACAACCCACCACCCACACACCCCTACTCTAAAACCCGCCCGATTCCCCCTTAAAAAAACCTAAGTCTAACACCCAAGTGGTCCTTACCTGTCCTGAAGACCTGCGGAGAAGGTCCTGTTCCAGGCGGTGAAGTCTTCTTCCAAGCAGTGACCTCTTCTTCTTCCAGGAACCAGCCGGCACGGAGCGGAGGAGTTGAAGACCAATGACCGCGGAGCTGAAGACCGTCCACTCTGGAACTGAAGACCGGCGATGCTGGAACTGAACATTGGCGACGCTGGAACTGAAGACCGTGGAGCCATGGAGCATGGAGGATCCTCTTCATACGATCTCCGCCGTACACTGAATAGGAATTCAAGGTACACGATTAAAAATGGCGTCCCTTGAATTCCTATTGGCTGATTTGAGCCTTCAAATTCAAATCAGCCAATCGGATGAGAGCTACTGTAATTCTATTGGCTGATTTGAATAGCCAATAGAATAAGAGCTACTGACATTCTATTGGCTGATTGGAATAGCCAACAGAATGTCAGTAGCTCTTATTCTATTGGCTATTCAAATCAGCCAATAGAATTACAGTAGCTCTCATCCGATTGGATGATTTGAATTTGAAGGCTCAAATCAGCCAATAGGAATTCAAGGGACGCCATTTTTAATCGCGTACCTTGAATTCCTATTCAGTGTACGGCGGAGATCGCATGAAGAGGATCCTCCACGCTCCATGGCTCCGCGGTCTTCAGTTCCAGCGTCGCCAATCTTCAGTTCCAGCATCGCCGGTCTTCAGTTACAGAGTGGACGGTCTTCAGCTCTGTGGTCATCTCTCTTCAACTCCTCCGCTCCGCGCCGGCTGGTTCCTGGAAGAAGAAGAGGTCGCCGCTTGGAAGAAGACTTCACCGCCTGGAACAAGACCTTCTCCGCCGGTCTCCAGGACAGGTAAGGACCCCTTGGGTGTTAGACTTGGGTTTTTTTAAGGGGGGATCGGGTGGGATTTAGAGTAGGGGTGTGTGGGTGGTGGGTTGTAATGGGGGGGTTGTTCTTTTTTTTACAGGTAAAAGAGCTGATTACTTTGGGGCAATGCCCCGCAAAAGGCTCTTTTAAGGGCTGGTAATAGAGCTGATTACTTTGGGGCAATGCCCCGCAAAAGGTCCTTTTAAGGGCTATTTGTAATTTAGTTTAGGGTAGGGAAATTTTATTATTTTGGGGGGCTTTTTTATTTTATTAGGGGACTTAGATTAGGTGTAATTAGCTTAAAATTCTTGTTTTTTTTATTTTTTGTAATTTAGTGTTTGTTTTTTGTAATATAGTTTAGTTTATTTAATTGTATTTTAGTTTAGATAATTGTAGTTTAATTAATTTATTGATAGTGTAGTGTTAGGTGTAATGGTAACTTAGGTTAGGATTTATTTTACAGGTAATTTAGTAATTATTTTAACTAGGTAGCTATTAAATAGTTATTAACTATTTAATAGCTATTGTACCTAGTTAAAATAAATACAAAGTTACCTGTAAAATAAATATAAACCCTAAAATAGTTACAATGTAATTATTAATTATATTGTAGCTATCTTAGGGTTTATTTTATAGGTAAGTATTTAGTTTTAAATAGGAATAATTTAGTTAATAATATTAATATTATTTAGATTTATTTAAATAATAATTAAGTTAGGGGGTGTTAGGGTTAGACTTAGGTTTAGGGGGTAATATAGTTAATATAGGTGGCGGCAGTGTAGGGGCTCAGATTAGGGGTTAATATAGTTAATATAGGTGGCGGCGGTGTAGGGGGCTGAGATTAGGGGTTAATATAGTTAATATAGGTGGCGGCGGTGTAGGGGGCTCAGATTAGGCGTTAATATAGTTAATATAGGTGGCGGCCGTGTGGGGGGCTCAGATTAGGGGTTAATATAGTTAATATAGGTGGCGGCGGTGTAGGGGGGTCAGATTAGGGGGTAATACATTTAATGTAGGTGGCGGCGGGGTTAATACTAGGATAGGTTAATTGCGTTGTGGGCTATGGTGGTTTAGGGGTTAATAATTAGGCTTATTGCGTTGTGGGGGGTTGTCGGTCTAGCAGTTAATACATTTATTGTTAGGAGTGAGAGGGGGGATTGCGGATAGAGGGGTATACGTGTCGGGCTATTTTTGGGAGGCGTGTTAGACAATTACGGGAGATTTAAGACTTTAGTTAGTTTTTTTAGGCAGTGGCAGTTTCTAAAGTGCCGTAAGTCACTGGCGACTCCAGAAATTTGTAGTTTCGCTTATTTCTGGACATCGCTAGTTTGTCCGATTTACGGCACTTTAGCAACTGTCGGCATCGTATATGTGATAGCCTGATGTGCAAGGTGAAACTACGGGCAGCGCAGGTTTCCACGCTTGCGCCAAAACCTGCGCCGTATATCGGATCGCGCCCCAGTATTTTAAATAATGAGTAACATAGGGTGAGTTTATGCCATCTTTACATTTACAGGAGTAAGTAAGATTAGCCTGGGAATTTTAGTTTTTGTGTCCTGCTCTTTGCAATTGTTACATTATGTTTGTAAAATGATGCAACAAAATCATTGCTCTTTAAATGACACCCACATGTGTACTGTTAATGTGAAGTGACAATCATATGCTCATCATGAAAAAGAGCAAATGATGAAACATCAGAAATGCTTAAAAGAACATGGATTATTTGTAGCTAAGTAGGCGTGTAACTAAAAAAATCTTCCTCTTTTCCTGCAATTTCAAAATTCTTTAAACTATTAAAGGGACATTCCAGCCAAAATTGGAATCCACATGGATGCATTTCCGTTTTGAATAGAAGCATTTTTGTGATATACATGTATTAGCAAAAATGTGTCTAACAAAAGCTATAGCTGTTTCAAAAGTGTATTTAAAGGGACAGACAACACTATAATTTTTATTGTTTAAAAAGATAGATAATCCCTTTATTACCCATTCCCCAGTTAAGCATAACCAGCACAGTTATAATAATACACGTTTTACCTCTGTAATTACCTTGTATCTATGCCTTTACTGACTACCACCTTATTTCAGTTCTTTTGACAGACTTGCCTTTTAGCCAATCAGAGCTCACTCCTAGGTAACTTCACGTTTATGAGCTCAATGTTATTTATATGAAAAATATGAACTAACCCGCTCTAGTGGTGACAAAATGCTTTCAGATTAGAGGCGGCCTTCAAGGTCTAAGAAATTAGCATATGAACCTCCTAGGTTTAGCTTTCAACAAAGAATACCTGTCCCTTTAACCCCTTAGTGACCAGACCACTTTTCAATTTGTTGACCGTCTGGGACCAAGGCTATTTTTGCATTTCTGCAGTGTTTGTGTTTAGCTGTAATTTTTCTCTTACTCATTTACTGTACCCACACATATTATATACTGTTTTTCTCACCATTAAATGGACTTTCTAAAGATACCATTATTTTCATAAAATCTTATAATTTAATATCAAAAACATTATAAAATATGAGAAAAAATTGGAAAAAAAACAAACTTTTTCTAACTTTGACCCTCAAAATCTGTTACACATCTACAACCACCATAAAACACCAATGATAAATAGTTTCTAAATTTTGTCCTGAGTTTAGAAATACCCAATGTTTTCATGTTCTTTAGTTTTTTTGCAAGTTATAGGGCAATAAGTACAAGTAGCGCTTTGCTATTTCCAAACAATTATTTTTCAAAAATAGCGATAGTTACATCAGAACACTGATATCTTTCAGGAATCCCTGAATAACAATTCAAATGTATATATTTTTTAAAAGAAGACAACCTAAGGTATTAAACTTGGGGTATTTTGACTTTTTCATGCAACCATTTTACCACCAATCTATGCCAAATTTTGAAAAAAAAAAATGGTGTTTTTTTGACAAAATAGCAATTTAAGAATACATTTACTGAGAATGTTAAGGGTTACTGCCAAATAACACCCCAATATGTCTTCAGCAGCACAGTGATACTGTCCATGTATAGGTGTGTCGGGTTCTCTGGGGGCTAAAAGGCCTTATTTTTAGGGGACACATTTAAGTTTTCCAACTTGGAATTTTCACATCTGTCATCATGCACCCATGTTCTATTTGGGACATTTCTGAAGCTGGCCAATTAAATTTATCCCCATCAAACCATATATTTATGAAAAGTAGACACCCTAGGGTATTTCAAATGCTGGTATTTTAACACTTTCCATGCACTAATTCAACCACCAGTCTTTGTCAAACTTTTGTGTAGTCATTTTTTTGTGTTATTTTTCACACACATTGTACTTTAGGCATGGATTCTCAGTTCCTGTTATATGTCACTGACAAAAAACACCTCAATAATATGTGTTCAACAATATCTCCTGAGTACAGTGATAACACCCATGTATAGGTGTGTTGGGTTCTCTGGGGACTAAAAGGCCTTATTTTTAGGGGGTGCATTCCAGTTTGTCAACTTGGAATTTTCACATCTGTCATCATGCACCCATGTCCTATTTGGGACATTTCTGAAGCTGGCCAATTAAATTTACCCCCATTAAACCATATATTTATGAAAAGTAGACACCCTAGGGTATTTCAAATGCTGGTATTTTAACACTTTCCTTGCACTAATTCAACCACCAGTCTTTGTCAAACTTTTGTGTAGTCATTTTTTTGTGTTATTTTTCACACACATTGTACTTTAGGCATGAATTCTCTGTTCCTGTTATATGTTACTGCCAAAAAACACCTCAATATGTGTTCAACAACATCTCCTGAGTACAGTGATAACACCCATGTATAGGTGTGTCGGGTTCTCTGGGGGCTAAAATGCCTTATTTTTAGGGGGCACATTCCAGTTTTTCAACTTGGAATTTTCATATCTGTCATCATGCACCCATGCCCTATTATAGGGGTGTCGGGTTCTCTGGGGGCTAGTAAAAGGCCTTAATTTTAGGGGACACATTCCAGTTTTTCAACTGTGTAACCATATATTTATGAAAAGTAGACACCCTAGAGTATTTCAAATGCTGGTATTTTAACACTTTGCATGCATGAATTCAACCACCAGTCTTTGTCAAACTTTTGGGTAGTCATTTTTTTGTGTTATTTTTCACACACATTGTACTTTAGGCATGGATTCTCAGTTCCTGTTATATGTCACTGACAAAAAACACCTCAATACTATGTGTTCAACAATATCTCCTGAGTACAGTGATACCACCCATGTATAGGTGTGTTGGGTTCTCTGGGGGCTAAAAGGCCTTATTTTTAGGGGGTGCATTCCAGTTTGTCAACTTGGAATTTTCACATCTGTCATCATGCACCCATGTCCTATTTGGGACATTTCTGAAGCTGGCCAACGAAATTTACCCACATCAAACCATATATTTTGAAAAGTAGACACCCTAGGGTATTTTAAATGCTGGTATTTTAACACTTTCCATGCACTAATTCAACCACCAGTCTTTGTAAAACTATTGGGCACTCATTTTTTTGTGTTATTTTTCACACACATTGTATTTTAGACATGGATTCTCAGCTCCTGTTATGTGTTACTGCCAAAGAAGACCCCAATATGTGTTCAACAACGTCTCCTGAGTACAGTGATACCACTAGTGATGTCGCAAATAGTTCGCCGGCGAATAGTTCCCGGCGAACATAGTATGTTCGTGTTCGCCGCTGACGGCGAACATATGCAATGTTCGGTCCGCCCCCTATTCCTCATTATTGAGTAAACTTTGACCCTGTACCTCACAGTCAGAAGACACATTCCAGCCAATCAGCAGCAGACCCTCCCTCCCAGACCCTCCCACCTCCTGGACAGCATCCATTTTAGATTCATTCGGAAGCTGCATTCTTAGTGAGAGGAGGGACAGTGTAGCTGCTGCTGATTTAATAGGGAAAAATCGATAGCTAGGCTAGTGTATTCAGTATCCACTACAGTCCTGAAGGACTCATCTGATCTCTGCTGTAAGGACAGCACCGCAAAAAGCCCTTTTTAGGGCTAGAACATCAGTCTGCTTTTTTTTTTTCCTGTATAATCTGATTGCAGTTGCCTGCCTGCCAGCGTGTGTGTCAGTTTCACAGCGTCTACTGTGCCCACTTGCCCAGTGCCACCACTCATATCTGGTGTAACTGTAGTGTACATTTAAAAAAAACAACACTTTTTTGACTATGAAATAATAGCAGACAGCTGCCAATACCCAAGATGGCCGCCAATAAGACAGATGGGGGGTTAGAGAGCTGTTTTGGGGGGATCAGGGAGGTTGGGGGCTAAGGGGGATGCTACACCACAGCATATGTAAATATGCTAAACAAAAAATTAAAAAAATTAAAAACCTTTTATTTTAGTACTGGCAGACTTTCTGCCAGTACTTAAGATGGCGGGGAAAATTGTGGGGTGGGGGAGGGTAGGGAGCTGTTTGAGAGGGATCAGGCGGTCTGATGTGTCAGGTGGGAGGCTGATCTCTACACTAAAGCTAAAATTAACCCTGCAAGCTCCCTACAAACTACCTAATTAACCCCTTCACTGCTAGCCATAATACACGTGTGATGCGCAGCAGCATTTAGCGGCCTTCTAATTACCAGAAAGCAATGCCAAAGTCATATATGTCTGCTATTTCTGAACAAAGGGGATCCCAGAGAATCATTTACAACCATTTGTGCCATAATTGCACAAGCTGTTTGTAAATAATTTCTGTGAGAAACCTAAAGTTTGTGAAAAAGTGAACAATTCTTTTTTATTTGATTGCATTTGGCGGTGAAATGGTGGCATTAAATATACCAAAATGGGCCTAGATCAATACATTGGGTTGTCTACTACACTACACTTAAGCTAAAATTAACTCTACAAGCTGCCTACATGCTCCCTAATTAACCCCTTCACTGCTGGGCATAAAACACGTGTGGTGCGCAGTGGCATTTAGCAGACTTCTAATTACCAAAAAGCAACGCCAAAGCCATATAAGTCTGCTATTTCTGAACAAAGGGGATCCCAGAGAAGCATTTACAACCATTTATGCCATAATTGCATAAGTTGTTTGTAAATAATTTCTGTGAGAAACCTAAAGTTTGTGAAAAAGTGAACAATTTTTTTTTATTTGATCGCATTTGGCGGTGAAATGGTGGCATGAAATATACCAAAATGGGCCTAGATCAATACTTTGGGTTGTCTACTACACTACACTTAAGCTAAAATTAACTCTACAAGCTGCCTACATGCTCCCTAATTAACCCCTTCACTGCTGGGCATGAAACACGTGTGGTGCGCAGTGGCATTTAGCAGCCTTCTAATTACCAAAAAGCAACGCCAAAGCAATATGTCTGCTATAATGACATGTCTGGCACACAGTGTTGGGGCAAGGGTCCATCTGACCACTGATACCTGGTCTGCAAAGCATGGTCAGGGCAGGTATATCACCTACACTGCGCACTGTGAAGCGGGCGTAACCCTTACACTACCTGATCGATACAACATCATAACTGATGTTTTAAAGCACGTTATTCCAAACAATTTAGGAATGTTAGGGGATTTATGCCCTTTATGGATTAAAACCAGACTCTGCATCAACTATGTAATTTTCCATGGGAGTTTTGCCATGGATCCCCCTCCGGCATGCCACAGTCCAGGTGTTAGTGCCCTTGAAACAACTTTTACATCACTATTGTGGACAGAAAGAGTCCCTGTGGGTTTTAAAATTCGCCTGCCTATTGAAGTCTATGGGGGTTCGCCCGGTTCGCCGGTTCGCAAACTTTTGCGGAAGTACGCGTTCGCCGTTCGCAAACCCAAAATTTTATGTTCGCGACATCACTAGATACCACCCATGTATAGGTGTGTCGGGTTCTCTAGGGGCTAAAAGGCCTTATTTTTATGGGGCACATTCCAGTTTTTCAACTTGGAATTTTCACATCTGTCATCATGCACCCATGTCCTATTTGGGACATTTCTGAAGCTGGCCAATTAAATTTACCCCCATCAAACCATATATTTATGAAAAGTAGACACCCTAGGGTATTTCAAATGCTGGTATTTTAACACTTTCCATGCACTAATTCAACCACCAGTCTTTGTCAAACTTTTGTGTAGTCATTTTTTTGTGTTATTTTTCACACACATTTTACTTTAGGCATGAATTCTTAGTTCCTGTTATATGTTACTGCCAAAAACACCTCAATATGTGTTCAACAACATCTCCTGAGTACAGTGATACCACCCATGTATAGGTGTGTCGGGTTCTTTGGGGACTAAAAGGCCTTATTTTTAAGGGGGCACATTCCAGTTTTTCAACTTGGAATTTTCACATCGGTCATCATGCACCCATGTCCTATTTGGGACATTTCTGAAGCTGACCAATGAAATTTACCCCCATCAAACCATATATTTTTGAAAAGTAGACACCCTAGGGTATTTCAAATGCTGGTATTTTAACACTTTGCATGCACTAATTCAACCACCAGTCTTTGTCAAACTATTGGGCATTAATTTTTCTGTGTTATTTTTCACACATATTGTACTTTAGACATGGATTCTCAGCTCCTGTTATGTGTTACTACCAAAGAAGACCCCAACATCTCCTGAGTACAGTGATACCACCTATGCATAGGTTTGTTGGCTTGTTTGGGGGGTGCAATGCCAAATGTCTGACATGTGTTTGTGATTTTTTTTCACATTTAACATATTTTCTTTGCCTATCGTCTTTTTTGGGGGTCTTTTTACGTACCCCAATTTATTTGTTTTCCATGAATGTGCATATATTTGAAAATTTGAAACCCCAAGGTATTGTATATGGAGTGCTTTGATGCCTTTGATGCAACTGTTTTAGCATAAACAATTGGAGAAAGTGTATGGTGGTAATTTTTCAATTTTCATTTTTACACACACATTGCTTTTTTACTATGATTTAGGAGAGCCTGTTGTAAGTTATTGCAAAAAAAACACTCCAGGTTGTTTTCTGCAAGACCTCCTGAGTACACCTATGCCCCCCATGCATAGGTTTGCCAGGATTTTGGGAAGGTTCACTTACAATTGTATGACTTGTAATTTGAGTTGAAAGTGAGGGTATTTTTTCTGATAGGCCTATCTTTAGTTTGGGGCCTATTGCATACCCCAGTTTTATTTATTGCCATGAAAGTGTATATATTTGAAATGTTGACAACCCAAGCTATTGTATATGGAGTGTTTTGATGCCTTTGATGCAAGCGTTTTAGCCCAAAAAATTGGAGAAATTGTATGGTGGTAATTTTTCAATTTTCATTTTTACTCACACATTGCTTTTTGACTATGATTTAGGAGAGACTGTTGTAAGTTTTTGCAAAAAAATACTTCAGGTTGTTTTCTGCAAGGCACCCTGAGTACACCTATGCCCCCATGCATAGGTTTGCCAGGAGTTTGGGACGGTTATGTTACAATTTTATGACTTGTGATTTTAGTTATTAAAAGTGAGATTATTTCTTCTGATAGTCCTATCTTTAGTTTGGGGCCTATCGCATACCCCAGTTTTATTTATTGCCATGAAAGTGTATATTTTTGAAATGTTGACACCCCAAGGTATTGTATATGGTGTGCTTTGATGTCTTTGAAGCAACCGTTTTAGCCAAAAAAATTGGAGAAAGTGTATGGTGGTAATTTTTCAATTTTCATTTTTACACACAAACTGCTTTTTGACTATGATTTAGGAGAGACTGTTGTTAGTTATTGCAAAAAAAATACTTTAGGATGTTTTCTGCAATGCACCCTGAGAACACTTATGTCCCCCATGCATAGGTTTGACAGGGGATTTGGTAAAAAAAAAAAAAAAAACAGCCCCAATTTTAGAAAAAAAGTAGTGAAATGTAAAAATCTGGCACAGTATAAGTAAAAAAACAACCAAAAAACAGTAAACATAACCAAAAAACAGCAAACTTATTTATCTTTTAAAAATTGACCATTGTATGGTACTGCTTGAAGCAGTCCCCAATGCAGAGTGCAGGCTGTCCAGGGCAATCAGGACAGTGATATATGGTGTCCCTTCTCTTCCCCCACTTGGTACAGACTCTGCATTTTTTTTTGTGGTTTCTGCTTTGCGGCAGTAGGGGGGATTTTAAAAATAAAATGGGTAGCCCCAACTCTGCTTTCTCCCATCATCACCCGGGGAGCAGGTGCATCATGGTACAAAATCCCCAAAATAATCTGGAGCTGAAACTGAAAAAAGTCTGTTTCATTCCAGGGTTTGCTTTTTTGAACAACAAAAAAGCGTTGTGGGTTGCAATCTGCATTAGGTAAATTGCAACCTTTTTGTACCAGGCCCTTGTCTTCCGCATAATTAGGTTGGGCTGCAGCAGCTGATCTGCCAGATCAACCCCACCCATATGCCGGTTATAAGACTTGATGCACACTGGCTTCCTTATGATCTCAGCTCTGCCACGTACAGAGACCGCCACCGTCCTCTCTGTGTGGATGGTGGTAAGAAGGTATACATCCTTCTTGTCTCTGTACTTAAGTGCCAACAGCTCCTCTTGGTGCAGAGCTGAGGTCTCCCCCCTTTGTAGCCGGGTGCGTACAAGTTGTCTTGGGAAACCTGTGCAGTTCTTTTTAATTGTACCGCAAGCTACTGTATCAAAGCAATATAGTAGCTTGAACAAAAAGACACTTGTATAATAATTATCTAAGTACAAGTGATACCCTTTGTTTATTAGGGGTAATATCAGGTCTCAGACAATCTTGCCAGTGGTTCCCATATGTTCTGGGCAACCTGGAGGGTCAAGGTGGCTATCCTTTCCCTCATACACCCGGAAGGCCTGAGTATATCCAGTCTTGCTCTCACAGAGCTTATACACCTTTACCCCATACCTGGAGCGCTTGGAAGGAATATACTGCTTGAATCCCAGCCTTCCCTTATACTTCATCAGGGATTCATCAACGCATATATTCCTTCCAGGTGTATAAGCCTCTGCAAGAATAAGCCTCGGGAAGAAAAGTGGGTAATCAGGGGGCAGATTTTATACAGCCTGTCAAATTGGGGATGCTCCCTAGGGGGGGCAGAGGCTGTTGTCGCTGAAGTGCATGAAATACAGAATAATTTCATACCTCTGCCTTGACATACTCTAGGAGAAAATGGGGGTAGAGCAGATGGGGCTACTGCTCCAGTAGGAGCGAACAGAGGGTTTCTTTATGATGCCCATCAGCATAGTCAATGCCCAGAATTTTTTTAATTCTGGCACATTGACGGGGGCCAATTGCTGCTTTGCCAAATATGTTTCAGGCTTTGCAGCACGGTACTGATGGGCATATAAATTAGTTTGGGCAACAATGTTCCCCAATACATCATCGCCCAGAAACACCTCAAAAAAATGTTGGGGGCTAAAACCTGCCACGTCTATATTTATGCCTGGATTTGCTGTGAAGGGTGGGATATCTGGCCTCTGGAGATGAGGCCTTACCCACTCTTCAGCGGCAATGGTAGCAAAACGCTTCCGTCTGGCAGGGGGGCTAGCAGCCACAGATACATCACTATCAGTTGAGACTGCATCTAATGATGTATCTGAGCATATTGTAAGGTCAAAATTGGGGTCTGAGTCAGACATAGAGGCGTTTCAAAGAAATGGGGAAAAGGTGTCGGGTGGGTAATCACAGATATTAGTGTATGCAGCTATGCAGTGGAAACAACAGTCTCAAAACAACATCTGGTTACACATGTTGTGTTGAGACTGTTGTTTCCACTGCATAGCTGCATACATAGCTGCATACACTAATATCTGTGATTACCCACCCGACACCTTTTCCCCATTTCTTTGATAAATTTCTAAACTTTAAACAAGGAGTCCAGGCCAGACTCCCGGAGGGGTAATCAGCACCCTTGCTAGATTTTTGTGTGTATACTGCGGTCAGGCATGAGTGAAGGGGTTAATACTGATGCAGCTCCATTATTATTGTTCTCAGTGAGGACTGCACATGAAAGGGATACCATTCCTTTGGATTATAATAAAATATTTTCCACGGATAAATCACATTACAGCCTGATTGCATTGTTTGAAGAATTGGAGTTTTTGCTGCTGAAAGAAGATAAATTAAGCTGGGATATTAAGACTCTAAAAAGGTATCAGGAACTAGGCATTGTGCCTAGAGGGGCTAAGGCTTAACAAATTTCCTACATTCGTTACAGATGACAAAGTTTTCATTGAACTATGGAATGGCCACCTCACTACCTGTTCACTGAAGGTCATGCAGCTGATTTGTGAATTTAAACAAAAATCCCTAGAAGAAATAGCAACAAAAATCAAAGAGGTTCAGAGGGAACTGAATAACAGGTGCAAAGAACCTAACTATTTAAAATTTGACAATACATTACAACAAATAATAGCTGAAGCTAAAACTCTTCTATTAGAGGCAAAGCACAACAAGTACCTTAGAGACCAATCAGATTATGATCTCAATCGTGTTTATGTATGGAACAGGAGAGATAGGTACACCTTAAAGGGACAATAAACCCAAATTTTCTCTTTCATAATTCAGATAGAGAATACAATTTTAAACAACTTTCTAATATACTTCTGTTATCTAATTTGCTTCATTCTCTTGATATTCCTTCCTGAAAACCATATCTAGATAGGCTCAGTAGATTCTGATTGGTGGCTGCACATATTTGCCTCATGTGATTGGCTCACCCATGTGCATTGCTATTTCTTCAACAAAGGATATCTAAATATTGAAGCAAATTAGATAATAGAAGTAAATTGGAATGTTGTATAAAATTGTATTCTCTGTCTGAATCATGAAAGAAAATTTTTGGGTTTAATGTCCCTTTAAGGAAGGAACAAAACAAGAACACCTTTTTTCCTAACCAACAGCGTGGAAATTACAAACAGAGACGTAACAGAGGGTGGAGAGTCAACTTTTATGAAAGTGAGGGGGAGTCATGTGATGAGGACTCTGGATCGGGTGGAGAAGAGTTGCCACCAAAGGAGCAAGGGGTAAGACCCAAGGAAAGTTCAACATCCTTGCCACCACCAATACTAAAAACACAGGTTGCGCAACCACATTCACACTACAGAGGCTCGCCAGAAACACGGGGCATCAAGCTCCATTCGGAGCTTGATGGATAGGCCCCTCTGGGTTTTTAAAAAAAATTACAGCAAAAAATTAACCCCTAAAAAAATGCACAGACAGCAAAAAAGTGCAGCTATGCTACTGCCAGTGATTTATAGTGATCACTGGCAAGCTAGGGGTTAATGGCTCTGAAAAGAGCCTTTGGATCTCTAAATTTTTCACAAATAAAAGAAATTAATCTCTCTCTGCTAAACACAGGTCTCTCTTTCTCTCCAACACAATCGCAAGTGAGGAGAGGGAGGGCGATCCTCACTGATCAAAGTCAATATTTACATATATTGACATGATCAGACAAATGGGGTATTTTATTATGGTTTTTTTTTTTTTGGGTGGGAGGCTCAGATTGGGTGACCCTAGCTTGCCCCTATGATGAGACAGGCTAGGGACACCCCCAGAGGCCCCATGATGCACTGGGCATCACTATCTTGGAAGCTTTGTTAAGGGGGAGGGGGGCTATATAGGGCTTTTTATTTATTTTTAACGGTTTTTTTTTTTTATTATTATTTTATTTTATAACTAACTAAGTGCCTCGACCTACGTGCATGAGCAGTAAGCACGTAAAACCAGCTCATAGCAGCGCTGGTATTTGTGTGCGGTATGAAGCTCAACGCAACCATATTGCCCACAAACTCCGGTTTTTGGAAAACCTGTAATAGCAGCGCTATTAAAGGTGAGCGGTGGAAACAACTTGCAAGTTATTACCGAGCCACTCATAACGCAAAACTCGTAATCTGGCCGTCAATTTTTTAATTGCTGAGATGATAAAAGCAACACTGGTGCTCTGAGCAGCCACAGTATTTACAGTGCTAGTGTAATGAGAATATCTAGCTATGCTTTACATGCACGTGCAGAGAAAAATGGGAACAATAAACAGTGATAACTTTTACTAGAAGCATTTTTGCCTATACATGTATATTGCAAATATGTTTCTATTCCAAGATATAATTCAACTATGTACATTTCAATTTTGACTGGAATGTCCCTTTAATTCAACCCAAACATCTGCCACCTAATTTTTTACCCCAGCTAGAGAAAGATGTTAATCATCTAATAATTCTGTTTGTTGTGTGATTTTATACAGGCAGCAAAAGATTACAGCATTTCAACTCATTTTTAAAATCTATATTGGAGGGTCTAAGCACCAAAAAAGTTTAAGCGCTTTAAAGCTGTGCTCTGTCAGTGTCAGAATGACGGACCAACCAATAGGTAGCCCAGCTGTTGAACGAATATTGGGGTCCTGGGTCCAAGAAATCAGGGAGGCCCTCCTGCAGTCCACATCCCACCTGATGAGATTCTGCAGCTTGCCAGATGCTGCCTTCTCCTTTCCATATATTAATAAATATATATCATTACAACGATTTAATGATTTATCAGGTTAGAACTAATGAAAACAATCACTAAATTATTTTATTTGCAGTAGCTTGCGCGCATAATAGAGAAACAGAAACGTTTGTTATTTCAATTCTCAGCATAGCTGGGAAGAATCAGGTAAGCTAAAAATCATGGCAAGCCATAAGAAAATTATATTATTACCAGATTCCTGATTGACCCAGTGTTATTGTCGACAGATAAGACCAGGTTAACAGGAATTACCTAATAAAAACATTTGTGACTATAAAGGGTAAACCATAATTGATTAACTCACCTGGTTCAATAAGAAAACTGAATATAAATGTAAAGAGCATAAATCATTTTAACAAAACTGTTTCATGTGGGTCTATTTCATACTTATCAATATTGTTGAATCCTTCACTGGGGTTCAGTGTAAAAAGACACTCCTAGGTTACCACTGGACCCTCTCTCGCCATTATTCGGACTTGTCTAGCCAGCTTAGCCTCTCATCTCCTCTGGACAGGGTGTGGTCATCATGCCTGCTCAGTGTGGCCCCTTGTGCCACCTGCTTGTGTCCCCTTGTGTCCCCCTTTTGTGGGCGAGTGTGTATTTTATGGAAAACTTTTAACTCCACCCCAACTAATAAAGTTGGGTTCACATAAATGGTTGGCTAACACTAATTACAGATACATTTACATTTTTGTTAATAAGCTAAGATTTAGCAGTCAGAATATTTTTCCCTCTGAAGATGGCACTCGTCACTAAGCTATAATAGAGAAATATGTATTTTGTAAATATAATCTAAAAATAAATTAGCATCTCTATTTTGACCGTTAACCAAGGTTGAACCCCAATAATGTTTATAGGCAAAGAGACTTACTGGAACCATGTATGAATAAGATTGGGATATTTGTGGATATTTATACCAATAATGTAATGATAGGAATCATGCAGCTATGTTGGGGACCTTGAATATCATAATAACTAAATACAATTTATTTTGTTAAAGCAATAGTCTAGTCAAAAATTTAACTTTTTTTTATTCATATAGAGATAATTTACTCCTATTACTAATTTTTCTTGGTTCTCTTGGTATCTATATTTGAATGTAAGCATAGGACCATTTTTGGTTCAGAACCTGGGTAGGACTTATTGATTGGTGGCTACATTTCACACACCAATCAGAAAGTGCTAGCCAGGTGCTGAACCAAAAATGGTCCGGCTCCTATGCTTACATTATTGCTTTTTCAATTAAAGATACCAAGAGAACGAAGAAAAATTGATGATAGGAGTAAATTCGAAAGTTGCTTAGAATTGCATGTTCTATACAAATCATAAAAGTTTAATTTTGACTAGACTATTCCTTTAAAGTACATACATTTCACCGTAAGCAATTATATACTGACAAGCAACACTAGTTGATAGCTACATATTAATACTGATTAATAATATATATGTGTACCTGAATATATAAGTAAATACACATGATCAAGTTTATGTCTATATAATATAGCACAGACATGTGATTAATATGCAATATTAAAATGATGAATTTTCCCTGACAATTGTCCAGACACCTTGCACTTTCATGGATATATAATAATAAGCCATATCTTCTCTCTACACTCTCCCTTCTCTCATATATCTCTTCACGTTTTTTTTGATAAATCTGTCTTAACTCCACCTTCTTCTCCACTTTTGCTTTCCACTCTCAGAGACCTATTTATCATCGGTCTTGCAGACCTGATCCGACAGTGCAGATCAGGTCCGCAAGACCTTGCTGAATGCGGAGAGCAATACGATCTCCGTATTCAGCATTGCACCAGCGTTGCACCAGCACAAGAGCTGCTGGTGCAACGCCGCCCCCTGCAGACTCGCGGCCAATCGACCGCCAGCAGGGAGATGTCAATCAACCTGATCGTACTCGATCGGGTTGAATTGTGGCGATTCCTGTCCGCCTGCTCAGAGCAGGTGGACAGGGTTATTGAGCAGCGGTCTTTAGACCGCTGCTTCATAAATGGTGTTTCTGGCGAGCCTGCAGGCTCGCCAGAAACACGGGGCATCAAGCTCCATTTGGAGCTTAATAGATAGGCCCCATAATCTCTGCCCCTGTTTACCCTCTCAGAAGTAACAGTCTAACTACTAATAGGGTCCCTACAGCCCATAGAGGAATAACATATCCTTGCACTTCCATGGATATATATCTCTTTAGATAACAGGTTTAGCACACAGCCCAAAATGTGTGTTTATAAGTGCTGCAATAGGAAAATGTACATTCTGCATATGCAATGTACTAACTTTGCTACTTACAACATGCCATCAGACTCAATATTCACTTACTAACTTTCACTCACCACCTTTAAATTTCCACTCACCAATGGCTAGTGGGCCAGTGGAAATTTTGAGCCCTGTGTATGTGTATATATATATCCAGTTGTAATCAAAATTATTCAACCCCCATTGCAAATCAGGTTTATTGTCAAAGTACAGAATTTCAGCTGTTTGCAATGAACAAACCAAACAAAAACAATTGAAATAACTCAACACAACAAATGCTTCAAGTGGTTTCCCCAAATTAAATAAATTCTGCAGTCTCAAAATTATTCAACCCCCTGAATAGAATCCCTCACAACAACACAAATATGCAAAACAGATGTTGTCTCAAGCACACCTGATGCAACTAATCAAGGACTTCATTAGTTGTACCAGATGTGCTTGAGCTAGAACTCTTGAAATACCTGAACTGGCTAGGGGGTTGTTGAGTGTCACTTTATACTGCATGCTAGAAATATGGCTAAGTCAAAAGAATCATCCAAAAAGTTAAGATAATTGATCATCCCCTTAACAAACAAGAAACAGGAACAGGATACAAAAAGATAATGAAGACACTGAATGTTCCTAGAGACACCGTTGGAAGCATAGTTCGCAAGTTCGCAGTTAAAGGAGCAGTGGTTAAACTACCTGTATGGGGCAGAAAAAGGAAGCTATTAATGGCTGCAATGAGATTTCTGAGAAGGCAGGTTGAGAAAAACTCTTGAGTTACTGCAAAAGACCTGCAGCAAGACTGGTGGCAACAGGTACCGAGGTTTCAGCTTGCATAGTCAAACATGGTGGTGGCTTGGTGATGCTCTGGGGCTGCTTTGCAGTGGAAGACAAGATGGATTAATTGAAGTATCAAGAAATTCTAGAAGGAAATGTCATGCCGTCTGTGAGGAAACTGAAGCTTGGGCGTCATTGAACCTTTCAACAGGACAATGATCCCAAGTTGCAGAAAAAGTCCTGAAAAATTTGACAGTGGCCATCACAGTCACCTGACTTGAACCCCATAGAAAATCTCTGGTAGGATTTGAAGAAGGCAGTTGCAGCATGCAACCCCAAGAATATTACGGAACTGGAGGCCATTGCTCATGAGGAATGGTCAAAGATTCCTCAGGAACGCTGCCAGAAGCTGGTGTCTGGCTATGCATCTTGCTTTCAGCAGGTCATAACATCAAAAGGGTGCTCTGCTAAGTGCTAAAGATGCTTGCCATGAAGGGGTTGAACAATTTTGAGACTGTAGAATTCATTAAAAGTTGCATTTTCAGTTGAATTTGGGGTAAATACTTGAAGCATTCGTTGTGTTAAGTTATTTAAAATGCTGTTTGATTTGTTCATTGCAAACAGTTGAAAAAATGGAGTTAAATCTGAGCAAACTTTTTTCCACACATACACAAACACATGCGAACACATACACACACATACACTCTCTCACACACACACATGCACACATAGACACACCCACACATTCTCACACACACACACACATTTACACACACACACACACACACATACACATGCGCACACACACACATAGACACATTTACTTCTGTCCTTATCTCTTACTCATTCTCACCTGTATTGATTTTTTACAAGTTCCTCTCTAGCAGCTCCCTGGATTGTGATGTCAAAGTTCCAACCCTCACATGTTCCTTTTGTAAAATGACAAATAAAAGCATTTAGAAATACTGTTGTTGTTGTTTTTTAAGATCCCCATTCACATATATTTTTTGCAAATGCTTATAACTACATTGACACCTCTACTTTTTCCTGATCAGCAGTGCAAGAGCACATACCAATATTATATGCACACTATATAGTTACATAAACCTACATGTATCAGGTCTCTCCGTGGGGGAGGATGTGGTAACAGGTTTTGCTGTTTCATTGTATTGTTTCCTCTCAAGTTTGGAAGGAAGTTTCTATTACATGTGAACAGTGGAATAAGTGACACTGTGGTACTGCTAACTGCTGAGAGTATGTGTACTGAGGGTAGAGCCATATACAATCTACTAGTAATCACTAGCTGCTGATTATTTGATAATGATAATAATAATTAGTAATAATAACAACAACATAACAATAAAAATGATAATAATAATAATGCTTGAGTATCAGGTCATTTTTAAATGCTATGGGCCAGCTTACAAGTGGAGCAGTATTTAATCCTCCTGCTTGAGCGTTAACTGCGCTAGAGGTAAGCATTTTGGGTTGGGTAGCGCTAGTATTACAAGTTGAAAGTAAACTGATTTTGCTTGCGTGCTAACCCAACGCATATAAAAAGACTAACAAAATATTGCGCCCACGATAGCGTATTCCCCCTTAGAAGACAATGGCAAAACCAAGTGCCCAAGCCGACAGGAAAATATTAATATTTCACATTCCAATGTTCTTAACGTAGAAGAATATATTTAATTTATTCATAAATGCATATTTCTACATACAGTATATCTGATGGTATTTTGGTACAATATATATATATATATATACATACATGATTATATATAGGAGATAATTATATGGATATATATAGGAATATCTATTTAAAAATACTTATAACATATTCCCCTATGTGCAGAACACTGGAATGTAAAATATTTACAGTAAATACACACTATAACAGTTTATTAAAAATGAATATTGTATGGATATGATTTTAAAGTTTTTCATCTACTTTAACTGGAAAGGGCTCAATGCACTTATATATACAGTGTTTGCAAAGTCGCGGTAACGAATAGACTTTGAGAGGTTCGCAAATGCAAAATTGCATTGCCCCATAGACTTTATAGGAGACGAAAAAGTTATATTTATTCTTGAAGAGATATTTAAATATATAAATATATGCTATTTTTTGCACAAAAATATATGTAGACCTATATATATATATATATGTAAATACACAGTATAAAACTTTATTAAATATAAATAATGCATTCATTGATTTTTCATGTTTTCATTTACTTGACTGCATAGGGCTCCAATGCACATATATGTCTATATATGTATACATATGTATTTATGTGTTTATATGTGTATATATGTCTGTAAATACATATATACACATATAAATACATAAATATATATTTACACATATAAATACATATATATAAACATATATGTGGAAAAAGAAAATATGTTAGAGAAGTTTATTATTGCACCATTGTTTACATATCCTGCAAATGAATTAAGCACATAGTTAAAGCCAGCTCCAGAGAAGAAATGCACTACTGGGAGATAGCTGAAAACATAGGATGAGCTAATGAAAAGGGAAACATTTGTGTAGACAGCTGCTAGATGCTTGTCGTCCATAGCAATTGTTGAGGAAATGTGTATATGATCCTCAACAAAGGATTCAAAGAGAACAACTTACATTTGATAATAGAAATTTGTTTAAAAGTGTTTTGAAATTGTATGGTCTTTTTAATAATGCAAGTTTAATACAATAAATGAATGCTATGTATAATGACGATTAATCATATCATACATATTAATCATATCATACATCTTTCGCAAGCGTGATATTTGCGCTCCACTCATAAAACCAGCACACTGAAAGCTTTGTGCTCAATAGAGCGTGCTCTTATTATGTCATCAGACACAGCAGAGAACCTTGGGCAGCGAAGGGGGTAAGTCTCCCAGCAATGGGCAGCAAAGAGTAAATGTATATATATATATAGAATATAGACATATATATTTATTTGTCTATATGTATATATACACACATTAACACATAAATATATATGTATATAAGCATATACATATGCATTTATTTGTCTATATGTATATATACACATATTAACACATAAATATATATCATATATAATGAAAGAGGAAGAAAAGAGGTTTATGATATAACCTCTTGATAGACTGGGGATTCAGCACTCTTTTAATAAAATAATTAAGGCAACACAATTTGCAGTTTAGAAAGAAGGTGTTTAATTCATGCACCTCGCCGGGTGCTTATTCAGCAAAAAATGAACAGCTTGATATATAGTAACAACCTGTACCTACGAAGGTTTTAAAAAAGTGCATACATGTACTGCACTAAAATTGGACCGGTCCATGTGACTAAGCTACGCCTGTGATGAAGGAACCAACAGAATTAGTACAAATAGCATATACTACAATGAACATGTGAAGCCCATACTAATATGTATATGGAATATATGAAAGAACCAGCGGATAAATAACACAGACATTCGTTTTAGTAAACTGTGTTATCCGAGTATTCTCATATATGCAATATAAGACATATGTACACAGTGTAATGCAATTCACAACATTCGTTACTTGTCAACATAAATAGCTTAGGCGTAAATAGCTATAGTGGGTAGCCACATGTGACAGTAAAGTGAATTGAAAGTCCCAAAGTTGCTGACAATACTATTCCAAGCAGTGTGCATTAAATGTCCAGTATCGTGCAATGTGGCAATTTCTGTTGAAAGCTATAGGAAATTGGCTGTAGAAAGTTAAGCGGTTAAATCAGTTAAATCATTGAGTGAGCCAATGCATGAAATGATAAGCAAGAGTCAAGCGGCACAAAAAGAGACATGCAATGCTGCAAACAGAAGCGAATAAGCAGGCAGGCAGGCTGGACAAACAAGCGGGTATGCAGGAGGATTTTAAAAGCATACACAAAACCCTCTGTCAACTGCAACCACTTGAACATATAACAGCATGATCTAGGACCAGGATGATAAAAGTGTTAGGCACAAACAGAGATGTAGGAGAACGCCGGGTATAGACATCCGGGTCCCTCTGTCCACTACACCTGTGAGCACCCTTCTCTTCTTAGCCTCTTCCAAAGTCGCTTTTAATTTCCATATCCGTGTAGATCAGTTTGCAGCATGAACTCCAGTGGACCAAGTGCCAAGCTTGTTTAAAGATCCAATCTCCATGAAATTCTTCGCTCAAGACTAGCGGCTCACCAAGGCATACTGCTCTGTTCCATTCAGCAACGCAGCGTCTCAGGTCACATGAAACCGGTCAGCCAATGCCGACGCGCGTTTCACCCCCACATCACAGGAAAGACGGGGCTTCCTCAGGGCTGTATGATCTAGCGTGTGTTGGTTCTACCTTTAAACCAAACTAACTCCGCCCATATAGGAGGTGAAATTATTCTAACATTCAAAGTTTAAGTATATATTCAAAATACACATCCTATTTGAACTTATTTTGACTACAAGGACAAATAAACAGGTTATTAGATCTAAAGTATTTATGTATGGCTATGCTACTTTAGTTTTCAGAGCATCACAGTATCGTTAGATGTTACCAATCTTACAAAAAGCATGCCATATCTAGTCTTTCGTTCATTCCTTTAGGGCCAATGGTAGAGAGGTTGAAAATCCACCTACACTCCTTCTGCAGTAGGACTTTATCATTATCCCCCCCTCTACCATTGGTAATCCCTTTATCTATGCCCAGCACTCTCATGCAGTCTGGGCTACTATTGTGGAAGGTCTCAAAAAGCCTAGCCACGCTACTGTTTTTCACCTTGTTCTTTATGTCGTCCCTGTGCTCAAGGATTCTGTCTTTTAATAATCTCTTGGTTTTTCCAACATAGAAAAACGGACAATCGCAGTTTAGCAAGTATACCACTCCTTCAGTATTACAGTTGAAGAAGAATTTTAATTTATAGACTTTTTCTGTGCAAGCCGAGAAAACTTTAGTTTTTAACATGAACTTACATGCCACACATTTTTTACATGGGAAATTTCCCACTAGTTTCTGTCTGGATAGCCAATTGGTTTGTGGAGTTACATACTTACTCTGCACAGGTTTGTCTCTTAAATTTGGGGCTCTTTTGGCCGTTAGTGATGGAAATTGCCCAATCTCTTTGGCCACATTTTCATCATTAAGCAAGATTTTCCAGTTGTTATTGAGAATACGTTTGATTCTATTCCAGTGACAGTTATACCTAGTCACTAGTCTGATGGAACCTGTATTCTCTTTTTCCTTCGGATAAAGGAGGGATTCTCTATCAGTTTTTCTCGCTGTAGTATAGGCATTTTTCAAAATTCGCTTGGGGTATCCTCTCGCCCTAAATCTCTCTGTCATACAAGCTGCATGTTTGTCAAATTTTACGCGAGACGAGCAATTTCATCGAAGGCGTAAGAATTGTCCTTTGGGGATCCCTTTTACTAGATGGTGTGGATGATGGCTTTGCGCTAGGAGAATACTATTCGTAGCGGTATCCTTACGGTAGTTTTCTGTTCTCAGAGTATCTTGTTCAACTAGTATATCAAGATCAAGGAAGGACAGACCCGTTTTACTAGAATTAACTGTTAGAACAATATTTCTAGTATTATCATTTAGTTCATCAACAAACTTTTTCAACTCATTTTGTGATCCTTCCCATATGACAAATACGTCATCCACATAGCGAAGCCATAAGTGGAGTTTTTCATTGAACTCAGCTTTTTGATAGACATCTTCCATCTCCCAGGCTCCTAGGTGTAAGCATGCATAAGTGGGGTCACAAGTAGCCCCCATTGCTGTCCCTCTGATTTGTTTATAGGTATTATTATCAAAAGAGAACACATTATTCTCTAAGACTATTCTCAAAAGGTCAATTACAAAGTCAGTATGCATACTGTACGATGGACCCCTTGAGTCTAAAAAGTGTTTAGCTGCTTGAATCCCTACATGGTGAGGAATAGAGGAATAAAGTCCCTCTACATCTAATGTAACCAATAGGGCCTCTTTGGGTATGGATAAGCTATCGATTTTTCTCAAAAAATCTGCAGTATCAAGGACATATGACAGCAGGGTACACAAAAATGGTTTAAAAAAATAATCTATGTAATTGCCAAGATTTTCTGTCAAGCTGCCTATCCCAGAAATTATGGGACGCCCTGGGGGATTTTTTAAGTTCTTGTGAACTTTCGGTATGCAATAAAATACTGGCATAACTGGATGTTGATTAAATAGATACTTGAACTCAGTATTAGAGATTATACCATCACTTTTTGAATAATTTAGTTTCCTAAAGATCAAAGACTGTATGTCAAGTGATGGATCGTGTATTAGACGCAAATACTGGTCTCTATTAAGCAACTGCCTTTTTACCTCTAGCACATAGCTGGTTTGGTCCCACAGGACTACATTCCCCCCCTTATCAGCAGATTTGATCACTATATTGTCTGCTGTAATAAGTTTGTTTAAAACCTTCCTTTCTGATCCAGTTAGATTGTCACTAACTATACCATTCAAAGGGAAATTACAAATTTCCTTTTCAACTTGCTTTACAAAGATATTTACCACAGGTACAGTGGATAGTTGTGGCATGAAAGTGGATCTCGGTCTTAGACCGGAGATTGTCTTAGTTTGTGAGGTGGGGGCACTATTTGTAAATTCTTGACTGGACTCCACAGTTCCAGATTGTAACAAATCCTCAAGATCCTGCAAAGCTGATCTGTCTTCTTTATCTAGACTTAAAAAAATCAATGGTGTTTTTACCTTTCCCTTTGAACATCTGTGATAGAACAATTCGTCTAGCAAAGATATGTAGGTCTTTAAGAAATTCAAATTTGTCTAACCCATTTGTGGGACAGAATGATAGACCCTTTTTAAGGACACTAATGTGTGCCTGATTAAGTCGAAAAGAAGACAGATTAATAATTTGCAAGTCTTGATCTGGACTGGTTAGAAGCCCCTCCTTCCCCTGTATCTCTGCGTCCGTCCTCTCTGACCCCTCTCCTGGCTGAAATCCTGTCGTTGATTCTGCCTGGATTGATTCCTCCTTCCTCCAGAATTTAAGTTCCCTCCTCCTGTATATTTTTCTACCCCCTCTTTTCCTGTTGTACCAATACATTTCGCTACCTGCCCGTTTTTTGAAATGTGTGTGTCTGCTTCAACATCAGAGCTATCTGTCCCTGAATCATATGTTCCTTTACTAGTTTGATATGTGTAAACACAGTTTTTACGATAATCTTCATTATCCCTGGCTAGTTTTCTACTTTTACGTAGTTTTATGTCTGTTTGTAATCTAGCCAATTGTTCCTGTATCTCACCATTGAGTTTACCAAAGTTGGGATTATTTTCAAAAGTGTTCACTACTCCTAGTGCTTCTTCAGCTAATTGTTTAGTTTAATCCAACCTCTCTTTGTTCCTAGTTACCATTTTTTTCATTAAGATTATTGAGCATTCTGAGAGACTGAGGTTCCAATCTTCTATGAAGATATCCCCTCCCTCATCTTCTCTCAGATTTGTGCCCGGATCTAATCTCAATCTGAGGCCTCTAGGTACAATATTATTTTTGATATAGTTTTCTAGACTAGCAGTTTCAGCTTGTAATTTTACTTGCTTAACCAAGAGTTTCTTATACTCCTTGAACGCAGAAAAAACATTTAAGGGATTAGCCTCTGCTCTACTGCCATCAGTGGTGCTGGGCACAGACAGGGAGGCTAACAAATCAGCCTCCCATGTTTCATCAGAAAGAACGAAAGCCATACTGTTAATTATACTAAGCCAATCAGCAGGTAGCGACGTGCGTGAACAAGTAAGCCTCCTTAAAATTTAAACAATCAAGTTACAGCAACATCATTCACATAGAATACCAAAATAAGGGATATCCCAAGTCTAATGGTAACAATAAATTAAAAAAGAGAAAATTGTGAATGGAAGAATTGCTATTTTTTGTGTTGCTACAAGTGCTCTTATTATCGAAGCACTTTATTCCCACTTTTTAAAAAAAATTCTATATAAGTGGAATATGAACAACCGGTGCAGACCCATACATATAATATCATATATAATGAAAGAGGAAGAAAAGAGGTTTATGATATAACCTCTTGATAGACTGGGGATTCAGCACTCTTTTAATAAAATAATTAAGGCAACACAATTTGCAGTTTAGAAAGAAGGTGTTTAATTCATCCACACCATCTAGTAAAAGGGATCCCCAAAGGACAATTCTTACGCCTTCGACGAAATTGCTCGTCTCGCGTAAAATTTGACAAACATGCAGCTTGTATGACAGAGAGATTTAGGGCGAGAGGATACCCCAAGCGAATTTTGAAAAATGCCTATACTACGGCGAGAAAAACTGGTAGAGAATCCCTCCTTTATCCGAAGGAAAAAGAGAATACAGGTTCCATCAGACTAGTGACTAGGTATAACTGTCACTGGAATAGAATCAAATGTATTCTCAATAACAACTGGAAAATCTTGCTTAATGATGAAAATGTGGCCAAAGAGATTGGGCAATTTCCATCACTAACGGCCAAAAGAGCCCCATATTTAAGAGACAAACTCGTGCAGAGTAAGTATGTAACTCCACAAACCAATTGGCTATCCAGGCAGAAACTAGTGGGAAATTTCCCATGTAAAAAATGTGTGGCATGTAAGTTCATGTTAAAAACTAAAGTTTTCTCAGCTTGCACAGAAAAAGTGTATAAATTAAAATTCTTCTTCAACTGTAATACTGAAGGAGTGGTATACTTGCTAAACTGTGATTGTCCATTTTTCTATGTTGAAAAAACCAAGAGATTATTAAAAGACAGAATCCTTGAGCACAGGGACGACATAAAGAACAAGGTGAAAAACAGTAGCGTGGCTAGGCATTTTGAGACCTTCCACAATAGTAGCCCAGACTGCATGAGAGTGCTACTGCAGAAGGAGTGTAGGTGGATTTTCAACCTCTCTACCATTGGCCCTAAAGGAATGAACGAAAGACTAGATATGGCATGCTTTTTGTAAGATTGGTAACATCTAACGATAATGTGATGCTCTGAAAACTAAAGTAGCATAGCCATACATAAATACTTTAGATCTAATAACCTGTTTATTTGTTCTTGTAGTCAAAATAAGATAAAATAGGATGTGTATTTTGAATATATACTTAAACTTTGAATGTTAGAATGATTTCACCTCCTATATGGGCAGAGTTAGTTTGGTTTAAAGGTAGAACCAACACACGCTAGATCATACAGCCCTGAGGAAGCCCCGTCTTTCCTGTGACGTGGGGGTGAAATGCGCGTCGGCATTGGCGGACCGGTTTCATGTGACCTTAGACGCTGCGTTGCTGAATGGAACAGAGCGGTATGCCTTGGTGAGCTGCTAGACCTGAGCGTAGAATTTCATGGAGATTGGATCTTTAAACAAGCTTGGCCCTTGGTCCACTGGAGTTCATGCTGCAAACTGATCTACACGGATATGGAAATTAAAAGCAACTTTGGAAGAGGCAAAGAAGAGAAGGGCGCTCACAGGTGTAGTTGACAGAGGGACCCGGATGTCTATACCCGGCATTCTCCTACATCTCTGTTTGTGCCTAACACTTTTATCATCCTGGTCTTAGATCATGCTGTTATATGTTCAAGTGGTTGTAGTTGACAGAGGGATTTGTGTATGCTTTTAAAATCCTCCTGCATACCCGCTTGTTTGTCCAGCCTGCCTGCCTGCTTATTCGCTTCTGTTTGCTGCATTGCATGTCTCTTTTTGTGCCGCTTGACTCTTGCTTATCATTTCATCCATTGGCTCACTCAATGATTTAACTGATTTAACCGCTTAACTCTCTACAGCCAATTTCCTATAGCTTTCAACAGAAATTGCCACATTGCACAATACTGGACAGTTAATACACACTGCTTGGAATAGTATTGTCAGCAACTTTGGGACTTTCAATTCACTTTACTGTCATAAGTGGCTACCCACTATAGCTATTTACGCCTAAGCTATTTATGTTGACAAGTAACGAATGTATTGAATTGCATTACACTGTGTACATATGTCTTATATTGCATATATGAGAATACTCGGATAACACAGTTTACTAAAACAAATGTCTGTGTTATTTATCCGCTGGTTCTTTCATATATTCCATATACATATTAGTATGGGCTTCACATGTTCATTGTAGTATATGCTATTTGTAGTAATTCTGTTGGTTCCTTCATCACAGGCGTAGCTTAGTCACATGGACCGGTCCAATGTTAGTGTAGTACATGTATGCACTTTTTTAAAACCTTCTTAGGTACAGGTTGTTACTATATATCAAGCTGTTCATTTTTTGCTGAATCAGCACCCGGCGAGGTGCATGAATTAAACACCTTCTTTCTAAACTGCAAATTGTGTTGCCTTAATTATTTTATTAAAAGAGTCCTGAATCCCCAGTCTATCAAGAGGTTATATCATAAACCTCTTTTCTTCCTCTTTCATTATATATGATATTATATGTATGGGTCTGCACCGGTTGTTCATATTCCACTTATATAGAAATTTTTTTAAAAAGTGGGAATAAAGTGCTTCGATAATAAGAGCACTTGTAGCAACACAAAAAAAAGCAATTCTTCCATTCACAATTTTCTCTTACATAAATATATATATACCGATTCAGAAGACTTTCGCTGGAAGTTGTGCTCTTCCTGAGCGTCCTCTCAGTCTCGAGTACCCGGCACTATGGAGAGTGGGCGGGGGACACACCCCCTGTAGAGATCCTCTTCATTGGCTGCAGCTCCAAGCATGTCTGCTACACACGCATACAAACAAAATGTAGAAAGTCAAAGTGGTAGTTGCGCTCGATGAGCCCGAGGATAGATCAAAGTTAAATAAGCCCAGGCAGGGGGTTAAATAAAAACCAAGTTTATTAGAAAAAATGTTAAAAAGTGAAAATAAGGACCAAATACAAAGTCCTGTAAAAAAGCCAGCAGTGACTCTGAACAGTCAGGTTAGTGAACTGATCCTCCTGCAGACATGTTTCGTGCGCTTGCGCACTTGTTCACTGCAGACATGTTTCGTGCGCAAGCGCACGAAACATGTCTGCAGGAGGATCAGTTCACTAACCTGACTGTTCAGAGTCACTGCTGGCTTTTTTACAGGACTTTGTATTTGGTCCTTATTTTCACTTTTTAACATTTTTTCTAATAAACTTGGTTTTTATTTAACCCCCTGCCTGGGCTTATTTAACTTTGATCTATCCTCGGGCTCATCGAGCGCAACTACCACTTTGACTTTCTAAATATATATATATATATATATATATATATATATATATATATATATATATATATATATATATATATATATATATATATATAAGCATATACATATATATTTATTTGTCTATATGTATATATACACATATTAACACATAAATATATATAAGCATATACATATATATTTATTTGTCTATATGTATATATACACATATTAACACATAAATATATATATATATATATATATATATATATATATATATATATATAAGCATATACATATATATTTATTTGTCTATATGTATATATACACATATTAACACATAAATATATATATATATAAGCATATACATATATATTTATTTGTCTATATGTATATATGCACATATTAACACATAAATATATGTATATAAGCATATACATATATATTTATTTGTCTATATATATATATACACATATTAACACATAAATATATGTATATAAGCATATACATATATATTTATTTGTCTATATGTATATATACACATATTAACACATAAATATATGTATATAAGATTATACATATATATTCACAGGGAACACACAGTTCCACATAGACCGCTATGTAAAGCCACATTTCAGGGCCGTTTGTTTTCTAACACCCCACACCCGCCAACTTTAAACCTTAAAAACTGCTTTGTGCAGTTATTTATTTTTTTTTAAATGCTACTTTTATTTATTGAGCGCCTTTAAAAGGCGATTTTGCCCACTTTTAGACTAGCCCCTAGTTAGCCAGTTCCAAAAGACAAATGAGTGCAGGCACCAATCAGCAGCTAACTCCCACTAGTGTAGGATATGTGCATATTCAATTCCAACAAGGGATACCAAGATAATGAAGCCCATTTGAAAATAGAAGGGAATTTAAAAGTGTATTAAAATGACATGCTCTATCTGAATCATACAAGATTCATTTTTTACTTTCCTATCCCAGCCTGATAATTTCTAATTGCTGAACTTCTGAAAAATCCAACTATTTACTGAGAGAAATTAAAAGACATAAAAATAAGTAAGAAAGTTCCCTATCTGGTCACAGTGTTTATTTTTAAACAAATTCCTCTTTTTTTATCATGTGATGGTAAACTTTACATGTTTTAATATCAGGTCCGTAATCTAAACAATATTTTAGATGGACTTTAATTCATCACTTATAATAAATATGCGCTGTAACTTACTTTTCAATCTAGTCGTGCCATTCTAATATATCGCCCAAGCATCCCTATTTCAAGACTGTGAGCTAAAGGTTTAAAATTGTTCTCCAATCGGCAGCCTAGCTACAAAAAAGTAGCTAGAGAACCAATTAAAAGCAGTTAAACTTGTGCACCCACTCATCTTCTTTACTTTTTCTGAGCAAGACAAAGATCGGTGATTGGTGGATATGCATGCATGCTACATTTGATTGTGTCACCGGACAAGCCTTGCTCGGGAACAGCAATTTATTGCACCTGGGTATGCAACTTTATGTGTGAACACCATGAAAAGGTGAAGGTTTTGGCACATGGGAAAACTGAAATGTCGTTTTAGATTAATGCTCAATAAATAGAAGCTTTACATTCTAAATAGTTTTTTTCTTATACTAGCCATGAATATTATATTCCTTATAAGACACAAACCCTTCATTGCCTTTATGAAGAACATGAAGGGACTCTGAACCCAATTTTTTTTCTTTCGTGATTCAGATAGAGAATGCAATTTTAAGCAACTTTCTAATTTACTCCTTCTATCAAATTTTCTTTATTTTCTTGGTATCTTTATTTAAAAAGAAAGAATGTAAGTTTAGATACCGGCCCATTTTTGGTGAACAACCTGGGTTGTCCTTGCTGATTGGTGGATAAATTCATCCACCAATAAAAAAGTGCTATCCAGAGTTCTGAACCAAAAAAAAGCTTAGATGCCTTCTTTTTCAAATAAAGATAGCAAGAGAACAAAGAAAAATTGATAGTAGGAGTAAATTAGAAAGTTGCTTAAAGTTGCATGCTCTATCTGAATCAAAAAATTGGATTCAGTGTCCCTTTCAGCATACAACAGTAACATAATTATTGGTGTGCACAACATATAAAACTTGAAATGTCATTATTATCCTTTATAGAGGATGTTTCATACTACAAAGCAGATACGTATCAAAGGGACATAAAGCCTAACATTTTTCTTTCATGATTCAGACAGAACATACAATTTTAAACTACTTTCCAATTTACTTCTATTATCAAATTTTCTTTGTTTTCTTGTTATTCTTTGTTAAACAGCATGGATGTAAGCTCAGGAGAGCGCACGTGTCTTCAATACTATATGGCAGCAGTTTTGTAACAATGTTATAAGTTAGCAAGCGCACTAGATGGAAGCACAATTTCCTGTCATGTAGCACACCAGACGTGCACACTTTTTTAGAATTGTATTCTCTATCTGAATCATAAAAGAAAAAATTGGGGTTTCATGTCCCTTTAACCTAGAACATTCTGTGTTTGATTTACCATGAGCTGATCTCTGGTTAACTGCTAACTTTTAATGGCTGGTTATTTATCACGCAATAAATTAGCGCTCAGCTCATAATCGGGCCCTATAAATGCTTTAAAAAGCATTTAACAGTTTAGTTTTGTTGACACAATTCACAAGATTTTGAAAATCAAGGTTAATCTAGTATATGTTTGAAAAGCTTTGTGGAAGCCATATTCAATGTGGCTAATAAGGAATAGATAAAATCGAGCTTGTGGTCTGGGCTATCCAATCACTATGTAGAGTGCTGTAGTCTCAGATAAATTTCTCCATATTTACGTATGATGGAGGCATTTTAGAACCTTTAGCAGAAAGTATAACAAGCACAATGTTCAGTAGTGTTTAAGAGCAAATGCAGGCAACAGATAATACTACAATACATTGCAATGTAGCTTTAGTTTCCTTAATAACAGGTTATATGTGGAGATTAAGGGGCCAATTTATTTAAGTGCGGACGGACATGATACAATGTCTTGTTAACTGCTTGTGCAATGCCGCCCCTGCACATTCACGGCCAATTGGCCGCTAGCAGGGGGTGTCAATCAGCCGATCATATAGGATTGGGCAGATTGAAGACCGCAGCCTTAGAGGTAGCAGATCAGTTATAGTGCAGGGGCATCAAGCTAAATGTGTAGTGCAATTTCTCTTTAACACAAAAGTACTTATTAATGATCTAAGAAAATGTACTAAATTCAAAGTAGCTTCTGTTTAAATACAAAAGTATATCCATTCATATGTTCTCATAATCAACTTGGGTTCATTGAACTTTAAATAATGATTCCACTTGTTATTATAAGAAAGCACAGACTGTATTTTTACATAATAAATATTTAATAAATATATTTTGTGTACTATAAAAATAAATACAGTGAAAAATAGTTATTTAAAATAAATATATAAATCAACATTTAATAAATACATTAATTCATAAAGACATTCCTCTACAAAATAAGTTAGTGAATAAAATGCATTATTCCAGTAAAAGACAGAAATAAAAAAATACACTATAAAAGAAGAGAAGAATGATTCTCATAAGAGACTTATTTCTGAAGTCCAGACATATGTGAGACCACATATTTTCAGGAGTCTAAGAGTGCCACCATTAATAAATAAGAGAAACACTAATAGATGTATGAGAACTATGTCAGAGATTGCTTTATAAATATCCCAGAATAAAAAGCAGTTTAATACCTGAGTGTTATTTGTGTTTAAATATTTTACAAAAACATTTAGCAGCAAATCCTCCCAAGCCCTTGTATACATATCTGGCCTACCTCCAAAATGGAGGTAGGTTAGTGACAACGTAAAAATCTGAGGGCTGATTTTGAGAGAACATCATAAAATTATATTCTAATCATCACACAGTGATAACAACGATACCTCAAGTTCTTTGACCTGAGAAGCATATATAAGGTAAAAACTCAATGTCCCTAACTATTGAACTTGAAGTGATAACCCCACACATGTGGAGAATAGAGAACAGTAAATCCCACAGGGAATGTACGCACATATTTATATAGACAGTCCTGTAGTGCTGTATTATTAGATGTAGACAATTATTGATGAGACATTCCCTCTTATTGTCCACTTATGGGTCATTATCCTGGCTAGGGTTTTCACTAACCCAGAAAAGTCCCATAAATGTATTCATTTGGTCCAATTGCCAATCCATTTGCAGACGGTCAGTCCAGAGTTTGGATCTTAGACGATCCCCAACAGAGAAAAGTTGGAGAGTACCTGAGAAGGTTGAAGCAAGACTTTGTTTGGAAGATTCAGTGAGTTGAATGTTGAGTTTCAGGATGTTGCTTTGCTCAGATAGAGAACTTTTCTGGATGGTGAGAGACACTGAACTATCGGATAAGCATTCATCAGCTGATTTACAGGTCAAGGACATCTGTGAATATACATAATACAGTCCAACTCGGGTAACAATTAGATCTCCATCATCATATCTGAAATCAGAGCTCATAAACACATTGGCTATTCCAGAAGTAGAAATCCACCTCATGCTGTCATTCTTTAGAAGAACTGGGGAGAGAAAAGATAAAAGCAATTGGACAATTGTCTTGTGATAGCACATAACAATGTATAAATACTGATAAACAGCTAGGTGTTTAAAAGCTATTTAGAAAAGCCCTTTATAGAGATTACTGGAATATGGGTTCTTAAAGTAAAGCGTTAGATACCAAGCCACCTCATCTGTTTATAACATCTATATGGTAAGAATATGTATTATATTTGGCTATAATAATAATTATTTAGTATATCATTATTCAATTTGAAAAATATGTTTGTCGCAATGACAGCAAACCTTGATTAAAGGGATACGAAACCCAAAATTTTTCTTTCATGTTTCAGATAGAGCATGTGATCTTAATCAACTTTCTAATTTACTTCTATTATCAATTTGTTCTCTGGGTATCTTTTGTTGAAAAGCAGGAACGTATTCTTAGGAGCCAACCCATTTCTGAAGCACTATATGGCAGCAGTTTTGCCAGAATGCTATTCATTTGCAAGAGCACTAGATTGCAGCACTATTCCCTGCTATGTAGCACTCCAGATGCAAATTTTAAAATAGAAGTAAATTGGGAAATATTTTTAAAATGGAATGTTCTGCCTTAATAACCAAAGAAAATGTTTTCCCTTTAATGTATATGTTCATGTAGACAATTGAAAATATATGTATTTAAAATAAATTAGAAATAGACAGATTAGTCTTAATCCAAAGTTAAATAAAGAGATGCTTACCATTCTCTGTCAGGAGATGAGCACTGCTTGTCTGCAAAGGAACAAAAAAAGAAATAGAGTGTTACCATCAAAATGAATGAGATACTGAGCATTTCAGTTAAGATAGTTGAAAACTAGTTTACAATAGAATCTGAGTAAGTAAGCGTCAGATTTGGTTTTAAAGCTATGGATAAAGAAAATTGTAATATAATATATAAACATGTGTTGGTCTGGAACTAATATTTACAAAACCATGGCATATAAATCACTTATGCTTAATACTTTTTACTTTTTATCTTTTAAATTCTTTGACCATAAGCAATTTGTTTCCTCTGTCTATATATATTTTTTAACTATCCCTAAAATACATTTTGGATAATATGTTTGTAACTTAAAAATAGAATCTTGAACAATAGAAGAAAATCACAAATTGTTGTATAACATGTAAGTTTTACAATAAAAAAAATGTGTTCTTAAAATATAGAATACACTTCGGGTACACGGTGTATTTCCAAGTGCTTTACAAGGAAAGAAATATGTAAAAAATAAAAGGGATGATTTCAAAGTACTCAAAGAATTTAAAGAATATTCTCTATACTATAACAATGGAATTTGAATTATTCAATGGACAAAAATAATCTAAAAATAAAATATATGGGCTTCATTCCAGAGGTCTCAGATGTGAAAAGGAACTTCACTCACCTGATGGTTTCTCCGGTCCATAAGGCTTCGCTCCATATGAGGTCGGTCCAGTAAAAGATAAAAAGCAGATAGAGATCCCACTGCAAATGTGAGTAGCACCACAGAAATAACCAAACAGTAATCTATACATCGATTTCTCTTGTAGGGGGCCAACAGGTGCTCTATGTCTCCTGAATTTACTAGGGGTGCAGTACTAGTCATGATAAGACCAAACAATGTGTTCAGATTGCTTGTTTGTTAGATGAGAAAGCAATTAGTAAACATCTCTGCAGAGCTACACTTTTTATAGATACAGAGAGGAAGTTGCATTAGCCTGAGAGTTGGGATTTCCAAGACATAGAAAACCCATAAGAACACAGTGGAGATTTCCACTGTATGACAGAGAATGAGATAGAAATAGAGAAAAAGAGAAGGGGGAGGGGCTGTTGGTAAAGAATAATGTATATCAATAAAGAGATTCGGTAATAAAGAAAGAGCATAAAGTCAAATATTGTGAAAATGGGATCTTGATATTTTTCTTTCTTATTTTTTTAAATTACAGAAAAATGCAGACAGCATCATACACATAGGAGATGTTTATATATATATAAATATAAGTGGCGTATTTAGGTTTTGTGCTGCCCTAGGCACTCAAAATTCTGCTGCCCCCCCCAAAGGTTTTAGGCCTTTTTTCCGGACATGCTCCAATTAATTAGATTTCATTACTATTAACCCTGCAAATCTATTTGTATAACCCCCACAAAGAGATTATACACATAGGTAAGGCACAACTTAGGAACTGCAGAGGACTTCTGGTCTCAAGCAGAAACTGCAGGAACTAGTGCTAGTCACTTGTCCTAGCTGTGGAGCTAGCACTGCTGATTGGTTCAGCAGCAGTTTCCACCCGGGACCAGCATTTCTCTGTGGCTCCCAAGCAATACTTTACATATGTATTTAACCTTGTTGTGGGGATTAAACCCATAGCATTGCAGGGTCACTAGTGACGTAATCTTGAAAATAGAAGTCATTTTTGGGATATTTTACTTTTTTTAATATGCATTTTTAGAGAAAGTTAAATACTTACAACTCTTTGTGAAATTTGATATGAGGATAGAGTAAATTTTTTGACAAAGAACTAAGCTGTAGGTATAGCCCTTCAAAATCTGTTGGCGCTCTACAAATAACCGATAATAATAATAATAATAGGTCCAGATACATAAAACTGTAATACTTTCATGTTGTCAATGCAGTAAATAAAAACCAAGTCAAGATTGTGAGTATGTGCAGATGCTATTTAGTATAGACAAAAGTAGCATAACTTTTAATTGTAATTTAAGTAATTATATTGATCTTGAATTCATATTGAATTGGAATTGGAAAGTTATCCTGATATATTCTTTAGTAATATTTGAAATCTGAGATCAGAACTTTAAAGGGACACTGCGCTATAAAATATGCTTCCAAACACACCTTCAGCCGCTGCAGATCCAAAATGAGGCTGTATGGCGTGATAGAGCAGTGACAGGAATAGTCCATCCAGACTTGGCTACGGGGGTGCTAGGCTGTGAACCCGGCCAGGAGGACCGTAAATGCAACAAAAATGAGATGACAGCCGCACTAATAAGGCACCAGGGAGAAGGGCTGATAAAAACGAAAAATTTATTGAAACAAGTTAAAACTAGGTACGTGGCAAGCAAACATCCTGACTAGTTTCGTTCTCTCAGGAGCACTTAATCCCTCCCTGGTGCCTTATTAGTGCGGCTGTCATTTCGTTTTTGTTGCATAAAATATGCTTCCCCTTACTATGTTCCAAATTACTTGTTATATCTATTGCAGAGGATTAAATGAATGGGGAATTGTTCCCTCATGTTTATATTTGAATTTCAAATAGCTGTTTTTTGCTCATAGATATCATTACTTCTCAAGGACATGTCAATATAAATGGGCGGAGCCTGCAGATAAAACAGACCTGCTCATGTAATGTCTGTCTAAGCACACAGTCAGCTAGATTACGAGTTTTGAGCGCTATAGAGAAATTAACGAACACCACAAAAGTTACGTTATTTAATTTCCTATAGCGCTGCTATTACAAGTTCTCAAACATAGGCCTTTTGCGTGCAATATGGTTTTGTTGAGCTCCATACCGCACACAATCAGAGCACTGCTGAGACATCAATGGGGAGAGCCGGCAAAAAAAAACTAACACCTGCGATCGCTGAAACAAAAGTTCCATAACGCAGCCCCATTGATGTCTATGGGAAAATAAAAATACTGTTGAAACCTAACACCCTAACATAAACCCTACGTCTAAACACCCCTAATCTGCTGCCCCCAACATCACTGACGCCTGCCTACAGTTATTAAACCCTAATCTGCCGCTCCCGATATCGCCGCCACTATACTACATTTATTAACCCTTAAACCGCCAGCAAGCTAAATTAAACTATATTAACCCCTAAACCTAACCCTAACATAACCCTAACCCTAAACCTAACGTAACCTAAACCTAACCTTAACACCCCCTAACTTTAACATAATAAAAATATAGCTAAATTAAATTTACAATTATTAACTAAATTAAACTATATTAACCCCTAAACCTAAACCTAACTCTAACCCCCCTAACTTTAACATAATTAAAATAGATCTAAAATAAATTTACAATTATTATCTAAATAAACCTATTAACCCCTAAACCACCAGCCCCCCTACATCGCAACAAGCTAAATTAAACTATATTAACCCCTAAACCTAACCCTAAACCTAACCCCCTAACTTTAACATAATTAAATTAGATCTAAATTAAATTTACAATTATTAACTAAATAATACCAATTTAAAGCTAAATACTTACCTGTGAAATAAAACCTAAGCTAGCTACAATATAACTAATAGTTACATTGTAGCTAGCTTAGGTTTTATTTTTATTTCACAGGTAAGTTTGTATTTATTTTAACGAGATAGACTAGTTAGTAAATAGTTATTAACTATTTACTAACTACCTAGTAAAAATAAATACAAACGTAACTGTCAAATAAAACCTAACCTGCCTTACACTAAAACCTACCATTACAAAAAAAAAAAAAACTATCATTACATAAAAATAAATAAAATGTATCCAAATAAATAAAGATTAATCCCATTCTAATACCCTTACAAAAATAAACCCACCCCAAAATAAAAAAACCCTACTCTAGAATAAACTACCAAGGGCCCTTAAAAGGGCCTTTTGAGGGGCCCTTAAAGGGCCTTTTGTAGGGCATTGCCCTGGCCTGAGATAACCAGCTCTTTTACTAAAAAAAAAAAATACAAACACCCCCTAACACTATACAAACCACCACCCCCCAAACTACCAAGGGCCCTTAAAATGGCCTTTTGTAGGGCATTGCCCTGAGATAAACAGCTCTTTTACTAAAAAAAAAAACACAAACACCCCCTAACACTATACATTACACAAAATAACAAACAAATTATCAAAAATAAAAAAGAATTACACCCAATCTAATAGCCCTATCAAAATAAAAAAGCCCACCCAAAATAAAAAACCCTAGCCTACAATAAACTACCAATGGCCCTTAAAAGGGCCTTTTGTGGGGCATTGCCCCAAAGATATCAGCTCTTTTACCTGTTAAAAAAAATACAACCCCCCCAACAGTAAATCCCAACACCTAACCAATCAACCCCCCCAATAAAAAAACTATGTAAAATAACCTAAGCTCCCCATTGCATTTGTATGGGCATTGCCCTTAAAATGGTATTTAGCTCTTTTACTGCCCAGACCCTAGCCTAAGAAATAAAACCCACCCAATAAACCCTTAAAAAAGCCTAACACTAACCCCCTGACGATGCACTTACAGTTTTTGAAGTCCCGCTTGAACGATATTCATCCAGGCGGCATCTTCTATCTTGATCCCGGAGGCGCGGAGCGGGTCCATCCTGAAGACATCCGGCATGGAACATCCTCTTCATACGGTCTCTGCCGTACACTGAATCTTCAATGCAAGGGATGCGATTCAAGATGGCATCCCTTGCATTCCTATTGGCTGAAAAATTTAAATCAGCCAATAGGAATTAGTGCTGCTAAAATCCTATAGGCTGTTCAAATCAGCCAATAGGATTTAAGCAGCTCTCATTCTATTGGTTAATTTGAATTAACCAATAGAATGAGATTAGGGGGTTAATAATATTTAAATAGTGTTTTTGATGCGTGAGGGCGGCGGTTTAGGGGTTATTAACTTTAGTATAGTGGTGACAATGTTGGGTAGCGGCAGAATAGGGGTTAATAAAAATATGTAATGGCAGCGATGTCGGAAGCGGCAGATTAGGGTTTAATACATTTATTATAGTGTTTGCGATGCGGGAGGGCCTCAGTTTAGGGGTTAATAGGTAGTTTATGGGTGTTAGTGTACTTTGTAACACCTTAGTTATGAGTTTTATGTTACAGCATTGTAGCATAAAACTCATAACTACTGATGGCGGTACAGATCTGGAGAAGTCCTGTAAACGTGAATGTGAGGAAGTAACAAGAGAGGAGGAGAGGAGGAGATCAAGAGCTGATCGAAGGGGACGGAAGGGAGAGTATCTAGAGACAAGTTCTGAGATGTAGGGGGGAGCAGTGCAGTTGAGAGCTTTATATGTCAGGGTGAGGATTTTATGTTTAATCCTAGAGGCAAGAGGAAGCCAGTGAAGGGATTGGCAGAGAGGTGCAGCAGATGAAGAGCGACGAGCAAGGAAGATGAGCCTGGCAGAGGCATTTATAATGGATTGTAAAGGAGCTATGCGGCAGCTAGGTAGACCAGAGAGGACGTAATTGCAGTAGTCGAGGCGGGAAAGGATGAGAGAGTGGATTAAAATCTTGGTTGTATCTTGTGTAAGGAAATGTCTAATTTTAGCAATGTTTTTAAGGTGGAAGCGACAGGCTTTAGCCAAGGACTGAATGTGAGGAGTGAAGGAAAGATCTGAGTCAAGTGTGACCCCAAGACATCGGGCGTGCGGGGTAGGGGTAATGATGGAATTATCAACAGTTATAGAAATTTTGGGGGTGGAGACATTGAAAGAAGGGGGAACAATAAGGAGTTCAGTTTTGGAGAGATTTAGCTTAAGGTAGTGAGAGGACATCCAAGATGAGATGTGAGAAAGACAGTTAGTGACACGGGTTAGTAAGGAAGGAGGTAGGTCTGGTGCAGAGAGGTAGATTTGGGTGTCATCGGCATACAAATGGTATTGAAACCCATGGGACTTTATTAAGGAACCTAGTGCCGATGTGTAGATTGAAAAGAGAAGGGGAACAAGGACAGAGCCTTGAGGTACCCCAACAGAAAGTGGTAATGGGGCAGAGGATGCTCCGGAGAAGGCTACACTAAATGTACGGTTAGTCAGATAGGAAGAGAACCACGAGAGAGCTGTGTCACAGATGCCGAAGGATTGGAGGGTTTGGAGCAGAAGAGGGTGGTCTACAGTGTCAAAGGCTGCAGACAGGTCAAGGAGGATAAGCAGAGAGAAGTGGCCTTTGGATTTTGCTGTAAGTAGGTCATTGGTAACCTTGACAATTGCTGTCTCTGTAGAGTGATGGGAACGAAGTCCAGATTTCAGTGGGTCAAGAATAGTGATGTCGCAAATTGTTCGCCGGCGAATACTTCCCGGTGAACATAGCATGTTTGCGTTCGCCGCGACGGGCAAACATATGCGATGTTCGATCCGCCCCCTATTCATCATCATTGAGTAATACTTTGACCCTGTACCTCACAGTAAGCAGGCACATTCCAGCCAATCAGCAGCAGACCCTCCCTCCCAGACCCTCCTACCTCCTGGACAGCATCCATTTTAGATTCATTCGGAAGCTGCATTGTTAGTGAGAGGAGGGACAGTGTAGCTGCTGCTGATTTAGTAGGGTAATCTATAGCTAGGCTAGTGTATTCAGTGTCCACTACAGTCCTGAAGGACTCATCTGATCTCTGCTGTAAGGACAGCACCCCAAAAAGCTCTTTTTAGGGCTGCTTTTTTTTTCCTGTGTAATCTAATTGCAGTTGCCTGCCTGCCAGCGTGTGTGTCAGGCTCACAGCGTATACTGTGCCCACTTGCCCAGTGCCACCACTCATATCTGGTGTAACAGTAGTGTAGATTTAAAAAACAACAACACTTTTTTGACTGTGTTAAATAATAGCAGTCAGTTTCCTTCACACGTGTGCGTTTCAGTGCCTGCCTGCCAGGGCACAGTGTCACCCCAGTGCAAATCATATCTGGTGTAACAGTAGTGTAGATTTAAAAAAAAACAACACTTTTTTGACTGTGTTAAATAATAGCAGTCAGTTTCCTTCACACGTGTGCGTTTCAGTGCCTGCCTGCCAGGGCACAGTGTCACCCCAGTGCAACTCATATCTGGTGTAACAGTAGTGTAGATTTAAAAAAAAAACAACACTTTTTTAAATGTGTTAAATAATAGCAGTCAGTTTCCTTCACACGTGTGCGTTTCAGTGCCTGCCTGCCAGGGCACAGTGTCACCCCAGGGCAACTCATATCTGGTGTAACAGTAATGTAGATTTAAAAAAAACAACACTTTTTTGACTGTGTTAAATAATAGCAGTCAGTTTCCTTCACACGTGTGCGTTTCAGTGCCTGCCAGGGCACAATGTCACACCAGTGCAACTCATATCTGGTGTAACAGTAGTGTACATTTAAAAAAAAAAATTTTTTTTTACTTTAATAGATTGAATAGCAGTGTAAGCGTGTGTGTCAGGCCTACAGCGTCTACTCTGCTCACTTCTGCCAGTGCACAGTGCCACCCATATCTCTTGTCACAGTAGCTTGCAAGCATAGTACTACTAATCGAAAAAAAAATGACAGGTAGAGGCAGGCCACCCCGCAGGGGCCGTCGTGTTCGCGGAGCTGTGATTCCCTTTGGCCCTAGAATAATGCCCAGTGTTCAGAGGCCACATACCCCTAACATTTCTGAGGACATAGTTGACTGGATAACACAGGACACCCAATCTTCTACAGCTTCCGCTCGGAACCTTGACGCACCATCCTCCTCCAGCTTAGCTTTGGGCACCTCTCAAGTTACCACTCGCCCGCCTGCCGCCACCACCAACACTAGCACCACAGCCGCTTCACTTGATCTGTCAGAGGAGTTAGTTACACATCAGTTGGAAGAAATGAGTGATAGTGATGAGCAACCATTATTGACAGAGGATGTAGATAACAGGGATATGTCTCAGTCAGGCAGCATTACACACATGGACGTACGGTGTGATGATGATGATGTTGTACCCGCTGCTGCTTCCTTTGTTGACTTGTCAGATACAAGTGAAGCGGTTGATGATGATGATGCGTCCGTGGATGTCACGTGGGTGCCCGCTAGAAGAGAAGAAGAAGAGGGGGAAAGTTCAGATGGGGAGACAGAGAGGAGGAGGAGACGAGTTGGAAGGAGGGGGAGGTCATCGCAAGGAGCTAGTGACACAGTCAGACAGCATGCATCGGCACCCAGGGTCAGCCAGACAGCACGCCAATCAACGCATGCTGTTGCCACCACCAGAATGCCATCATTGCAGAGCTCAGCAGTGTGGCATTTTTTTGTGTGTCTGCCTCTGACAACAGCGATGCCATTTGCAACCTGTGCCAAAAGAAACTGAGTCGTGGGTAGTCCAACACCCACCTAGGTACAACTGCTTTGCGAAGGCACATGATCGCACATCACAAACGCCTATGGGATCAACACATGAGTACAAGCAGCACACAAACTCAAAGCCACCATCCTCCTCCTGGTCCAGCATCTTCAGCCACGTCAACCACTGCTGTCCTCCTTGCCCCCTCTCAACCATCCGCCACTCTGTGTCTCGCCTTGAGCAGTTCCTGCTCATCTGCCCACAGTCAGGTGTCTGTCAAGGACATGTTTGAGCGTAAGAAGCCAATGTCACAAAGTCACCCCCATGCCCGGAATCTGACAGCTGGCTTGACTGAACTCTTAGCCCGCCAGCTTTTACCATACAAGCTGGTGGAGTCTGAGGCGTTCAAAAAATTTGTAGCTATTGGGACACCGCAGTGGAAGGTACCCGGCCAAAATTTCTTTGCACAAAAGGCAATCCACAACCTGTACTCGATTGTGCAAAAGGAACTAATGGCATGTCTGGCACACAGTGTTGGGGCAAGGGTCCATCTGACCACTGATACCTGGTCTGCAAAGCATGGTCAGGGCAGGTATATCATCTACACTGCGCATTGGGTAAACCTGCTGATGGCTGCCAAGCATGGAATGCGTGGCTCTGCAGAGGAGTTGGTGACACCGCCACGACTTGCAGGCAGGCCTGCTGCCACCTCCTCTACTCCTCCTACTCCATCCTCTTCCATAACCTCCTCGGCTGAGTCCTCTTCTGCTGCTGTGTCTTGCTCCACATCAACGGCACCCCCCAGCTCCCCAAGTACTATTCCACATCCCGGATACGGCAGTGTCACACCGTCTTGGGGTTGACTTGCCTGAAAGCAGAGAGTCACACCGGACCAGCACTCCTGTCTGCCCTGAACGCACAGGTGGATCAGTGGCTGAATCCGCACCAACTGGAGATCGGCAAAGTGGTTAGTGACAATGGAAGCAATTTGGTGGCGGCATTGAATTTGGGCAAGTTGACACATGTGCCGTGCATGGCACATGTGTGTAATCTGATCGTACAACGCTTTGTGCATAAGTACCCAGGCTTACAGGACATCCTGAAGCAGGCCAGGAAGGTGTGTGGCCATGGCGCACTTTTCAGATATCCAGCGGCGAAACAACATGCCAGTGAGGCGCTTGATTTGCGACAGCCCGACACATTGGAATTCAACACTCCTAATGTTCGACCGCCTGATCCAACAAGAAAAAGCCGTTAACGACTATTTGTATGAACGGGGTGCCAGGACAGCCTCTGCGGAGCTGGGATTTTTTTTGCCACGTTACTGGATGCTCATGCGCAATGCCTGTAGGCTCATGCGTCCTTTTGAGGAGGTGACAAACCTAGTCAGTCGCACCGAAGGCACCATCAGCGACATCATACCATTTGTTTTCTTCCTGGAGCGTGCCCTGCGAAGAGTGCTGGATCAGGCCATAGATGAGCGTGAAGAGGAAGAGGAAGAGTTGTGGTCACTATCACCACCAGAAACAGCCTTATCAGCATCGCTTGCTGGACCTGCGGCAATGCTGGAAGAGGATTGTGAGGAAGAGGAGTCAGAAGAGGAATGTGGCTTTGAGGAGGAGGAGGAAGACCAAGCACAACAGGCATCCCAGGGTGCTTGTTGTCACCTATCTGGTACCCGTGGTGTTGTACGTGGCTGGGGGGAAGAAGATACCTTCAGTGAGATCACTGAGGATGAGGAACGGGACATGAGTAGCTCGGCATCCAACCTTGTGCAAATGGGGTCTTTCATGCTGTCGTGCCTTTTGAGGGACCCTCGTATAAAAAGGCTGAAGGAGAACGACCTGTACTGGGTGTCCACGCTACTAGAACCCCGGTATAAGCATAAAGTGCCTGAAATGTTACCGAATTACCGCAAGTCGGAAAGGATGCAGCAGTTCCAAAATAAATTAAAAAGTATGCTTTACACAGCGTATAAGGGTGATGTCACAGCACAACGGGAATCTAACAGGGGAAGAGGTGAAAGTAATCCTCCTCCCACGACCACGCCGGAAAGGACAGGATGCTTTACAGACGTGTTGTTGATGGAGGACATGCAGAGATTTTTAAGTCCTACGCATCGCCACAGCCCTTCGGGGTCCACCCTCAGAGAACGACTCGACCAACAGGTAGCAGACTACCTCGCCTTAACTGCAGATATCGACACTCTGAGGAGCGATGAACCCCTTGACTACTGGGTGTGCAGACTTGACCTGTGGCCTGAGCTATCCCAATTTGCGATAGAACTTCTGGCCTGCCCCGCTTCAAGTGTCCTGTCAGAAAGGACCTTCAGTGCAGCAGGAGGTATTGTCACTGAGAAGAGAAGTCGCCTAGGTCAAAAAAGTCTAGATTACCTCACCTTTATTAAGATGAATGATGGATGGATCCCGAAGGGACTGACAGTGGGCGATACATTTAACTAAAAAAGGCCTGATGAGATGAGCTGCCTTGGGCTAAAAATGGTGTACACACTGCTGTATTTCATCTCTGAATACCGGATGACTTGCGTGACTTATCGGCCACCAACTAGGGTTCAAGCCGCAATGTTTTAGGGCACTTTCTGTCTGGGAAACAAATATCAATTTTTCTGGCTGCTGCTACAGCAGCGGCTGCAACAATACCTAATTTTTCAGGCATGTGTACATGCCTAATTTTTCTGGCCTCTGGTGCTGCACTGTGGCTTCAAAAACCAAACCAAAAAAAGGCAAATAACAGGGATTAAACTGATAGGAATAGTACTACTTAACACACCACTCCTATCTGGTGGCACATTAGATTGCACGCGCAGTGCCCCAAATTTGAAGTAGGTGGACCGACCAAGAATCTTATTCCATCTCCCGGTTCCTAAAATCGATGCCATATACATGTCCCCTGATAGGGGACGTAACAGGGATTAAACTGATAAGAATAGAACTACTTAACACACCACTCATATCTGGTGGCACCTTAGATTGCACGCGCAGTGCCCCAAATTTGAAGTAGGAGGACCGACCAAGCATCTTTTTCCATCTCCCGGTTCCTAAAATCGATGCCATATACACGTCCCCTGATAGGGGACGTAACAGGGATTAAACTGATAAGAATAGAACTATTTAACACACCACTCATATCTGGTGGCACATTAGATTGTACGCGTAGTGCCCCAAATTTGAAGTAGGAGGACCGACCAAGCATCTTTTCCCATCTCCCGGTTCCTAAAATCGATGCCATATACACGTCCCCTGATAGGGGACGTAACAGGGATTAAACTGATAAGAATAGAACTACTTAACACACCACTCATATCTGGTGGCACATTAGATTGCACGCGCAGTGCCCCAAATTTGAAGTAGGAGGACCGACCAAGCATCTTTTTCTATCTCCCGGTTCCTAAAATCGATGCCATATACACTTCCCCTGATAGGGGACGTAACAGGGATTAAACTGATAAGAATAGAACTACTTAACACACCACTCCTATCTGGTGGCACATTAGATTGCACGCGCAGTGCCCCAAATTTGAAGTAGGAGGACCGACCAAGCATCTTTTTTCATCTCCCGGTTCCTAAAATCGATGCCAAATACACATGCCCTGATAGGGGACGTAACAGGGATTAAACTGATAGGAATAGTACTACTTAACACACCTTATAATAAAGCAGAGAGAGGCAATGCAGAGAGAGGAGTCTGAAGAAGAGGAGTCAGAGGAGGAAGGTGGCTTTGAGGAGGTGGAAGACCAAACACAGCAGTTTTGTGTAATATATTATTATCTGATCAGAGAAAACTCCATTCAACTATCAGTTTTTATCATATTACCACACTTCTTAGGGATAACTTCACAGATTCTTTAACTTTCTGTCTCTCGATCCAGACTCAAATCAAGTTAGCAGCTCAGACATATTTTCTTTTCTCTGGCGGGGAGGCATGCGGTGACGGTTTATTGGATTGTCCCGTAGGGACTTGCCTCCATTTTTCTGCTTGTGGTCTCCTTTCACTTTGTACCTGAATTGCATGTTGGCTGTCCACTGTTGTGATTTCTGGGGCTTCCAGATTTAAGGAGCTGCAGAAGTCTGGTATATCTACAGGCTTCTTACAGATTAGCCGTTTATGATCTTGCAAAACATACAAGTGGAACGGAAATCCCCATCTGTACAATATTTTTTTATCTCGCAGCAGTTTAGTCAAGGGTGCCAGTTCCCTTCGTTTTTGTAGGGTCCTCGGTGAAAGGTCTGCAAAGAACTGCAGTACTGTCCCTCTGAACCGTGCTGGTTGATGTTTCCTTGATAACGTAAGGATCCCTTCTTTATCCAAAAACCTTTTAAACTTCATGATAACATCCCTGGGAGGGGCAGTGTCCGGAGGCTTTGGCCTTAATGCTCTGTGAGCTCTATCCCATGGGATATCTACTGATTGTGGCGCACCTTTCAGGTGGGCAAATAGTGCAGCCAAATATGTGTAGAAGTCCTTAGGAAGGACCGACTCAGGAATACCTCTGATACGAATGTTCTTATGGCGGCCCCTGTTTTCAAGGTCCTCTATTTTATAAGTAAGGTCCTCTATAGTGGACATTTGTGTGGTCATTTGTTCCTGGATATCAGTAATTTATTCCATGACTGTGTCTGACTGGTCCTCCAGGGACTCTACCCTGAAGCCGAATGCATGTATATCCTGCTTTATTTCTGCCATCTCCTCTCTCATGCAGGTCCTCACTATATCAGCAATGTCTTGCTTTGATGGTAGGGAAGATAGGCTAATGACACTTGAGTGGTAGATTCAGCGTCTTGTGAGGAATCTTCCTCCATTGTATTTGTAGGTGTGCTAAGTCCTCTTGTATCTCTTGGTGGGGAGGACCTGCGCTGCTCTGCTATTGAAAAGAAAGAGCTCACAAGGTGTTCTCTTATCTGCAGTTTTGTTAGTTTCTGTGTTCTGGGTTTTTTTTTTGCGGCCATAGTCCTGCACTCTAGCCAGACGTGTTCTGTAGTAGAGGGCTACAGTATATGTCTGATTATATTACCCTCTAAGGGTTCATGGTTCAGTCCACCTGCCTCTCTGCCCCTTATATTTTTATTTTATGGCTGTCCGCTTAGCCTGTTCTGTGTGCGCTGCTATAATTCCTGCGTGTGATTCATGTGGTCGCCATTTTGTGGCCTACCTGAGATTTCTTTTGTGTCTCCAGTATAGGGTCCATGATCGGCGTGCCACTAAGTCCCCCTTTCCTCAGCTGTGTAATAGATTTGTGCATTCTATCGGAGGCTTGTACTGCAGCTGTACCTCTTGTCTGTTAAACAGCCGTCTCCTCTGTTGCCGTTCAGGTGCGTGCTGTGCCGTTTACCTCCACATTCATCCGATATACTGCTGTTCTTTAGCTAACAAAGCTCTCAAATTATTCCGTGTCTCTGAGGCTATCCTTTTTACAGCTATCCATGCTATGTAGAGCTGGGGGTGTTAGTGTTAGGGTTAGACTTAGCTTTAGGGGTTAATACATTTATTAGAATAGCGGTGAGCTCCGGTCGGCAGATTAGGGGTTAATAATTGAAGTTAGGTGTCTGCGATGTTAGGGGGGGCAGATTAGGGGTTAATACTATGTATTATAGGGTTAGTGAGGCGGGAGTGAGGCGGATTAGGGGTTAATAACTTTATTATAGTAGCGGTGCGGTCCGCTCGGCAGATTAGGGGTTAATAAGTGTAGGCAGGTGGGGGCGACGTTGTGGGCGGCAGATTAGGGGTTAATAAATATAATATAGGGGTCGGCGGTGTTAGGGGCAGCAGATTAGGGGTACATAAGGATAATGTAAGTAGCGGCGGTTTACGGAGCGGCAGATTAGGGGTTAAAAATAATATGCAGGGGTCAGCGATAGCGGGGGCGGCAGATTAGGGGTTAATAAGTGTAAGGTTAGGGGTGTTTAGACTTGGGGTTCATGTTAGGGTGTTAGGTGCAGACGTAGGAAGTGTTTCCCCATAGCAAACAATGGGGCTGCGTTAGGAGCTGAACGCGGCTTTTTTGCAGGTGTTAGGTTTTTTTTCAGCTCAAACAGCCCCATTGTTTCCTATGGGGGAATCGTGCACGAGCACGTTTTTGAGGCTGGCCGCGTCCGTAAGCAACTCTGGTATCGAGAGTTGCAGTTGCGTTAAAAATGCTCTACGCTCCTTTTTTGGAGCCTAACGCAGCGATTCTGTGGACTCTCAATACCAGAGTTATTTTAAAGGTGCGGCCAGAAAAAAGCCAGCGTTAGCTACGCGGGTCGTTACCGACAAAACTCTAAATCTAGCCGTAACTTTCTTTAAAGGGTTACAAATGTTAAAATTGGAATGTGCATGGGTGAATTTCAGTTTTAAATGAAAGCATTTTTGCAATATGCTTCCATTAGCAAAAATGCTTCTAGTGAAAGTCATTACTATTTTTCAGCAGCATACGCACATATCCTTTGAGGGCTTCAAAAATTGTATATATATGTGCATATGCCTATGAAAAACAGTAATACATTTTAATAGAAGCATTTTTGCTAATTGTAGTATACTGTAAAAATGATTCTGTATACAATTCAAATGCAACCGTGCACATTTCAGTTTTGATCTTTATATCCCTTTAAGGGACCTTGCAGTAATGACAAGACTTCTGACGCAATCTTGCCAAACCAGAGAGCTTTAGATAATCAGGCCCAATGTATATTGCAAAGGACTGTTACTGCCATTTAGTGGGACGTTGTACTGATACATTTTCTCCCCTTTAATGTCTTCCCTTTTACCTGCTGGATTGAATTAAATTATTTACAAATAGGTCCTTTACCTTTATTTGGTCATTTGAAATAGATGTTATTGCCTGCTAAACCACCAGCTATATAGAAATATGAATACTGATGTATTTTTTATAGAAAAGTTATGTAAACAGGAGACAGTAGAGTGAGAGTATGAGAGATAGGTGCTAAAATTGTACAGGAGATGCTTATATTACAATAGGGATCACAAAAATATAATTTAAAATTGTACAAAACAAATAAATGGATTATTGAAATAAAAAGACTCAGTAAAATATTTTATTGTTTTATCTCATTAAAAGCCATAAGAAAATTGTTCTCAGAAATATCATATTTTATAGAAAATTTTTAATTTGTATTGCAATTACACAGAAAAAAAAAAAACATTTAAAGGGACGTGAAACCCAAACATTTTCTTTCATGATTTAGGTAGAACATACAATTGTAAACAAATTTCCCTTTTAACTTCTATTATCAAATTAGCTTAATTCTCTTGGTATTATTTGTTGAAGGAGCAGCAATGCACTACTAATTTCTAACTGAACACATGGGTGAGCCAATGACAATCGGTATATATATGCAGCCACCAATTAGCAGCTAGAACCTAGGTTATTTGCTGCTGCTGAGCTTACCTAGATAAACCTCTCAGCAAAGGATAACAAGAGAAGGAAGCAAAATAAATAATAGAAGTAAATTGGAAAGTTGTTTAAAATTGTACGTTCTATCTAAATCATGAATGTCTAATTATGAGTTTACTGTCCCTTTAATGAACACAGTAGAAATCATAATAAAACTACAGTGCACATGCAAAAAATCTGTGAAATTTATACTTGTAATTAAAGCATACTGTTTTCCTTATTGTAAAATGGCTTCCTCCGTCCATGCTAGTGTAATGAGCAGGAGCGTTCTATGGGCATAGCTGAAATTTGTCTGCCAGGTCTGGCATATTCTCTAAACACTTTCCTCCCTGATATATCTCACAAATTGAAAGATGGCGGGAATATGTAAAAATATGTTCAGGTAAATTAGTTTCCCCAAATATTCCTTAGCTGCACTTTTCACTATTCATTTTATTGTAAACTAAATGAACACTGAATATTCTTAGAACATTTACATTCGTTCTTAAATCATTTATATTCGTTTGCTGCACTATTCGCTTTTAATTTTGTTTTAAACTAAACAAATACTGAATAGTCTTAGTATATTTACTTTCGGCTAGATTATGAGTTTTGCGTTAGAAGCTATGCGGTGCTAACGAGCAGTTTTCTTTCACCGTTCACTTACATGCAGCGCTGGTATTCCGAGTTTTCAGAAACCCGTCGTTAAAAGACAAGAAGCGAGCGTTGAGCAAAATTTTGCTCAGTACCGCACTCTAATACCAGCGCTGCTTAAGTCAGCGGTGAGCTGGTGTAACGTGCTCGTGCATGATTTCACCATAGTAATCGACGGGGAGAGCTGGCTGAAAAAAAGTCTAACACCTGCAAAAAAGCAGCGTAAAACTCCTTAACGCAGCCCCATTGATTCCTATGGGGAAATAAAAGTTATGTTTACACCTAAAACCCTAACATGAACCCTGAGTCTAAACACCCCTAATCTTACACTTATTAACCCCTAATCTGCCGCCCCCGACATCGCTGACACCTACATTATACTTATTAACCCCTAATCTGCCGCTCCGGACACCGCTGCCACCTACATTATAGTTATGAACCCCTAATCTGCTGCCCCCAACATCGCCGACACCTACATTATAGTTATTAACCCCTAATCTGCCGTCCCCAATGTCGCCGCAACCTACCTACATTTATTAACCCCTAATCTGCCGCCCCCAACATCACCGCCTCTATAATAAACATATTAACCCCTAAACTGACGCACTCCCGCCTCACAAACATTAGTTAAATATTATTAACCCCTAATCTGCCGTCCCTAACATCGCTGCCACCTACCTACATTTATTAACCCCTAATCTGCCGCCCCTAACGTCGCCATTATATTAAAGTTATTAACCCCTAAATATAAGTCTAACCCTAACCCTAACACCCCCTAACTTAAATATAATTTAAATAAATCTAAATAAATATTCCTATCATTAACTAAATTATTCCTATTTAAAACTAAATACTTACCTATAAAATAAACCCTAAGATAGCTACAATATAACTAATAGTTACATTGTAGCTAGCTTAGGGTTTATTTTTATTTTACAGGCAAGTTTGTATTTATTTTAAGTCGGTAGAATAGTTATTAAATAGTTATTAAGTATTTAATAACTACCTAGCTAAAATAAATACAAATGTACTTGTAAAATAAAACCTAACCTAAGTTACACTAACACCTAACACTACAATATAATTAAATAAACTAAATTAAATACAATTACCTAAATTAAATTAGCTAAAGTACAAAAACAAAAAAAAAAACTAAATTACAGAAAATAATAAAACAAATTACAGATATTTAAACTAATTACACCTAATCTAATAGCCCTATTAAAATAAAAAAGCCCCCCCAAAATAAAAAATAAAAAACCTAGCCTAAACTAAACTACCAATAGCCCTTAAAAGGGCCTTTTGCGGGGCATTGCCCCAAAGTAATCAGCTCTTTTACCTGTAAAAAAAAAATACATACAACCCCCCCAACAGTAAAACCCACCACCCACACAACCAACCCCCCAAATAAAATGCTATCTAAAAAAACCTAAGCTCCCCATTGCCCTGAAAAGGGCATTTGGATGGGCATTGCACTTAAAAGAGCAGTTAGCTCTTTTGCCGCCCAAACCCTAACCTAAAAATAAAACCCACCCAATACACCCTTAAAAAAACCTAACACTAACCCCCTGAAGATCGACTTACCGGGAGACATCTTCATCCAAGCCGGCCCGAATTCCTCAACGAAGCCGGGAGAAGTCTTCATCCGAGCCGGGCGAAGTGGTCCTCCAGACGGGCAGAAGTCTTCATCCAGACGGCATCTTCTATCTTCATCCATCCGGCGCGGAGCGGGTCCATCTTCTAGACATCCGACGCGGAGCATCCTCTTCATCCGACGACTAATGCTGAATGAAGGTACCTTTAAGTGATGTCATCCAAGATGGCGTCCCTTAGATTCTGATTGGCTGATAGAATTCTATCAGCCAATCGGAATTAAGGTAGAAAAATCCTATTGGCTGATGCAATCAGCCAATAGGATTGAAGTTCAATCCTATTGGTTGATCCAATCAGCCAATAGGATTGAGTTTGCATTCTATTGGTTGATTGGAACAGTAGTATTTTATTTTGGGGGTTGGATGTGTGGGTGGTGGATTATACTGTTGGGGGAGTTGTTTGTATTTTTTTTTTACAGGTAAAAGAGCTGATTACTTTGGGGCAATGCCCCGCAAAAGGACCTTTTAAGGGCTATTGGTAGCTTAGTTTAGGCTAGGTTTTTTTTTTATTTTGGGGGGCTTTTTTATTTTAATATTAGACCAGTTCAGGATAAAAATCCTCCTATAGAGGTGCGCTCGGGAAAGCAAAAAATTATGATGATCAAATGGATGCCGTAGTCCAGATGAAAGGCAGCTCTTCCGGTATAAGATGAGGCGAAGAAAATATCTGTAGCAGGAAAAAAGACGGCGCCAATAGGGTGATATCGCAACAGACCAAACAGAAAGCAGGGTAGTTGAGAATAATACTCACAAGCGGAGCGGCACTGAATCGTGCCTTAGCAAGCAGACGGGGACCTCAGCTTCGCCCGGAAGACCGACACAGGCAATATCCAATAACGAGATGGGAACACACTTGCCACAGCCAATCAGTGCTTCCAGGGCTCTGCACGCTTTACTGGGAAGAAAACAGATCGAAAAACGCTGGGACAATCTCCGGTTCCTCGGTATTGGTGCAGGTTTAAAAAGGATAAAGGGGAGATCGAACTCCAGCAGGGTAGATATAAAACAAATTTATTAAAATGTTTTAAAACAAAGCAACGCGTTGCGCCGATGTTAGGGACGGCAGATTAGGGGTTAATAATATTTAACTAATGTTTGCAAGGCGGGCGTGCGGCGGTTTAGGGGTTAATATGTTTATTATAGTGGTTGTGGCGACATTGGGGGCGGCAGATTAGGGGTTAATAAATATAATGTAGGTGGCAGCAGTGTCCGGAGCAGCATATTAGGGGTTAAAAATTTTATTATAGTGTTTGCGATGCGGGAGGGCCTTGGTTTAGGGGCAAATAGGTAGTTTATGGGTGTTAGTGTACTTTTTAGCACTTTAGTTATGAGTTTTATGTTACGGCGTTGTACCATAAAACTCTTAACTACTGACTTTTAAATGCGTTAGGAATCTTGACAGCTTAGGGTGTACCGCTCACTTTTTGGCCTCCCAGGACAGACTCGTAATACCGGCGCTATGGAAGTCCCATAGAAAAAAGACTTTACGAAGTTTACGTAAGTCGTTTTGCGGTAAGGCCAAAGAAGTGTGCGGTACACCTAAACCTTCAAGACTCGTAATACCAGCGGGCGTAAAAAAACAACGTTTGGACCTCTTAACGCTGCTTTTTACCCTAATGCACAACTCGTAATCTAGCCATTTGTTTTTTGTTAAACAAATGTAAATATTCTTAAACTAAAGGTAAAAAACGTACGGCTAGATTACGAGTTTTGCGGTAAGAGGGGTGCGGTACTAACTTGCACGTTATTGTCACCGCTCACTTACCTACAGCGCTGGTATTACAGGTTTTTATAAACCAGGTGTTAAAAGGCAAGAAGTGAGCATAGAGCAAAATTGAGCTCCATACCGCACTCCAATACCAGCGCTGCTTAAGTCAGCGGTGAGCTGGTTTTACGTGCTCGTGCACGATTTCCCTATAGACATCAATGGGGAGAGCTGACTGAGAAAAAGACTAGCACCTGCAAAAAAGCAGCGTAAAGCTCAGTAACGCAGCCCCATTGATTTCTATGGGGAAACTAAATTTATGTTTACACCTAACACACTAACATGAACCCCGAGTCTAAACACCCATAATCTTACACTTATTAACCCCTAATCTGCCGCCCCCGACATCGCAGACACCTACATTATACTTATTAACCCCTAATCTGCCGCTTCGGACATTGCCGCCACTATAATAAACATATTAATCCCTAAACCGCCGCTCTCCCGCTTCGCAAACACTAGTTAAATATTATTAACCCCTAATCTGCCACCCCTAACATCGCCGCCACCTACCTACAATTATTAAACCCTAATCTGCAGCTCCCAACGTTGCCGCCACTATACTATATTTATTAACCCCTAAACCTAAGTCTAACCCTAACCCTAACACCCCCTAGCTTAAATACAATTAAAATAAATCTAAATAAAACCTACTATTAATAACTAAATAATTACTATTTAAAACTAAATACTTACCTATAAAATAAACCCTAAGCTAGCTACAATATAACTAATAGTTACATTGTAGCTAGCTTAGGGTTTAATTGTATTTTACAGGCAAGTTTCTATTTATTTTAACTAGGTAGAATAGTTACTAAATAGTTATTAACTATTTAATAACTACCTAGCTAAAATAAATACACATTTACCTGTAAAATAAAACCAAACCTGAGTTACTAACACCTAACCTTATACTACAATTAAATAAATTACCTAAATTAAATACAATTAACTAAATTAAATACAATTACCTAAATTACAAAAAAAAAAAAAACACTAAATTGCACAAAATAAAAAACAAATTACAAGTATTTAAACTAATTACACCTAATCTAATAGCCCTATCAAAATAAAAAAAGCCCCCCAAAATAAAAAAAAACCCCTAGGCTAAACTAAACTACCAATAGCCCTTAAAAGGGCCTTTTGCGGGGCATTGCCCCAAAGAAATCAGCTCTTTTACCTGTAAAAAAAAAATACAAACAACCCCCCAACAGTAAAACCCACCACCCACACAACCATCCCCCCAAATAATACCCTAACTAAAAAAAAATTGTTTTTTATTTTGTGTAATTTAGTGTTTGTTTGTTTTTGTAATTTAGTTAATTGTATTTAATTTAGGTAATGTGTTTAATTGTACTGTAAGGTTAGGTGTTAGTGTAAGACAGGTTAGGTTTTATTTTACAGGTAAATTTGTATTTATTTTAGCTAGGTAGTTATTAAATAGTTAATAACTATTTAGTAACTAGTCTACCTAGTTAAAATAAATACAAACTTGTCTGTAAAATAAAAATAAACCCTAAGATAGATACAATGTAACTATTAGTTATATTGTAGCTATTTTAGGGTTTATTTTATAGGTAAGCATTTAGTTTTAAATAGGAATAATTTAGTTAATGATAGGAATATTTATTAATACGAATTATTTAGTTATTAATAGTAGGTTTTATTTAGATTTATTTTAATTATATTTAAGTTAGGGGGTGTTAGGGTTAGACTTAGGTTTATGGGTTAATAAATATAGTATAGTGGTGGCGACGTTGGGGGCGGTAGATTAGGGGTTAATAAATGTAGGTAGGGGGCGGCGATGTTAGGGACAGCATATTAGGGGTTAATAATATGTAACTAGTGTTTATGATGCGGGAGTGCGTCGGTTTAGGGGTTAATATGTTTATTATAGTGGTGGCGATGTCGGGAGAGGCAGATTAGGGGTTAATAATTTTATTTTAGTGTTTGTGATGCGGGAGGGCCTCGGTTTAGGGGTTAATAGATAGTTTATGGGTGTTAGTGTACTTTTTAACACTTTAGTTATGAGTTTTATGCTACAGCTTTGTAGTGTAAAACTTATAACTACTGACTAGAATGCGTTACTAATCTTGCGGGATAGGCTGTACCGCTCACTTTTTGGCCTAAAAAGAAAGCTTGCGTAAGTTAATTTGTGGTAAGGCCAAAAAAGTGTGCGGGACAGCTGTACCTACAAGACTCGTAATAGCAGCGGTAGTAAAAAAAAGCAGCGTTATGAGCCTTAACGCTGCTTTTTTACTCATAACGCAAAACTCGTAATCTAGCCGTATATTTGTAGCTTTATAATTACCTTTAGCTTACTTCTTCACAGAGCCCGGCAACGCTAATAGGAAGCTCAGTGGGGTGGATACCAGGGCCTGCACTAAAGGACCTTCTCCTTTAGTGCGATGCTCTGTGAATAAGAGAACCAGGTTAGCGCGGCTCTCCAGTGCAGCACGCAAAAGTTAATTATTTTAACCATTTGAAGGAAACTAATGAATATTGACAATTTTTTTCAGTATTTATTTGATTTTCTATAAATTTTGTGATGCATTTATTTTGGTATTCGTTTTGAGGAAACAAAATTAATATTCTTGTTTTATCACAAATTTGCATTTGTAACAAAACCAAATGCACATCTAGTTTTTAAAATGTACCCTCTGCTAGCATTGCTCTCCTTAGCAGAGTTTCCCTTTACAGTGAAGTATATAAGTTTCTATTGGAGGCATTTCGCAACTTGTGTCAGCCCCTTTTTCAGAGGATTTCCTGAGCGCGGCCTCTGTTATCATCTGTGCGGTATTTCATGTTTCCATCCAGCTAATTTTAGTCAATTGGACCCTCTAACACAGAAGCCCCTTTCTTTCCTTAATATCCCCTTGACAGGCTGATGCCTGCTGCTCCTATTTTCCCACATAAACTAGCTCTGATCTTGAAGCATGTGCTAAGACAACAAAACTTAAATTACGTACAGCTTTCAGGGACTTAAGTGATATTTCAAATACTTAAATTTGAATCTGTTTGTATAAACTAGTATTTTGATGTTATACACAAACCACACACGCAAATGAAATCCCAGCACCTGCAATTTAGCTGGTATTGTATTACCATACAGCAAGAATGGCCAACTGGCGGACTGAATATAACAAGTATTACCTCTGTCATTCTGTAATAGGGAATATGTCACCACCACAGATAGCATCCCTCATATGAAAGCAAGTATTCTTCTCATGCATGTGGTCTCAAATCTCTCTTGGTAGTAGGCTGTTGTCATAGAAACCCCATCAATGCAGAAATTATCCTTTTTGAATTGGAAGTGTCACATGCTATGTGGCTATTTGATGATCACTATGGCAACCACAGTTATTTTATAGCTCCTTAGTATACTCAACAAAATATCAGCTATGACTGCCTCATCGCTCCCACTGATGCACCCCAGCTCCTTTAAACCCTGTCCATGACATGCCCAGTTCTACACACATGGCCATGTCCCTCTTGTATAGCTCCTCTCAGCAAAACAGAGGACAAAAAAATGTTAAAGTTGCTAGATTCTAATAAAGGTTCTACACTTTTCTCAGAATGTTTGAAAATGTCACTGATTCCTTGCCTGACCTGATAATATCCCTGATTAATGGAGATACAAGAATCAGGCCTACTTACCGCACAGACTATGCGGCAGCAGCTCAGATAGTACAAAATGATTCTTTATTACCCACATGTGGACTGCCATATGCATTTCCTATGACTGACCTCACAGCTTTCATATACATTAGTACTGTATACATACATGGAGTATTAAAGACACAGGAATGCTTCTGAGCTCCTATGGGTCTACCTAGATGTACTCTTCAACAAAGGATACCAAGAGAGCAAAGTAAATTTCTCAATAGAAGTAAATTGGAAAGTTGCTTGAAACTGCATGGTCTACATAGTCTATGAAAGTTTATCTTTGACTTTCCTTCTCTTTCACAACTTAGAAACAAGTTCTCATTTGATGTGTAAGATTTCATGTCCTGGGAGCCTAATACAAACATAGAAGTTAATGGCAGGAGCACCCTTTAACAATACACTTGAAAAAATAGGTAGGTTCACTGAATTTTGAACATGATCTTACCTTTACTAGTTCCCATGGCAAGCATCACAAGCATCTATGAATCTAATCTATTAGACATGTACATGTGAGGTCACCAATGTTGAAGATAGCGGTCATTAGGGGCATTCAGCTCTTTCTGAAGCCGGATTTCTTCTTGTGAAGTTGCAACACACTAAGATCTGGATTTGCACAGAGCTTAGTGATTGGCACTTTCACAAGAAGAAATCCGGCTCCCAAAAAAGCCAAATGCCGCTGACTGCTGCCATCTTCAGAATTTGTGACCTCATGAAAACTACAGATGCACAAGTATATAGCCCATAGTAAAAGGAAGAAATGTGTGGGGGGGTTATTTGGGGGGGGGAGCTTTATATTTATTTTGATAGGGCTATTAGATTAGGTGTAATTAGTTTAAAATCTTGTAATTTGTTTATTATTTTCTGTAATTTAGTGGGGGGTTTTTGTACTTTAGATAATTTTATTTAATTGTATTTAATTTAGGGAATTAATTTAATTATAGTGTAGTGTTAGGTGTAATTGTAACTTGGGTTATTTTACAGATACTTTTGTATTTATTTTAACTAGGGAATTTATTTAATTGTAGTGTAGCGTTAGGTGTTATTGTAACTTAGGTTAGGTTTTATTTTTCAGGTAAATTTGTATTTATTTTAACTAGGTAATTTATTAAATAGTTAATAACTATTTAATAACTATTCTACCTAGTTAAAATAAATAAAAACTTGCTTGTAAAATAAAAATAAACCCTAAGCTAGCTACAATGTAACTATTAGTTATATTGTAGCTATCTTAGGGTTTATTTTATAGGTAAGTATTTAGTTTAAATAGGAATAATTTAGTTAATAATAGCTATATTTATTTAGATTTATTTAAATTATATTTAAGTTAGGGGGTGTTAGGGTTAGGGTTAGACTTAGATTTAGGGGTTAATATGTTTATTATAGTTGCGACGATGTTGGTGCAGCAGATTAGGGGTTAATAAATGTAGGCAGGTGTCAGCGATGTTAGGGACGGCAGATTAGGGGTTAATAATATTTAACTAATGTTTGCTAGGTGGGAGTGTGGCGGTTTAGGGGATAATATGTTTATTATAGTGGCGGCGGTGTCCGGAGCGGCAGATTAGGGGTTAATAATATAATGTAGGTGTCAGCGATGTTGGGGGCGGCAGATTAGGGGTTAATAAGTGTAAGATTAGGGGTGTTTAGACTTGGGGTTCATGTTAGGGTGTTAGGTGTAGACATAACTTTTATTTCCCCATAGGAATCAATGGGGCTGCGTTAAGAGCTAAACGCTGCTTTTTTGCAGGTGTTAGGTTTTTCTTCAGCCGGCTCTCCCCCATTGATTCCTATGGGGAAATCGTGCATGAGCACGTTCAGCCAGCTCACCGCTAACGTAAGCAGCGCTGGTATTGAGGTGAGATGTGGAGCAAAATTTTGCTCTACTCTCACTTTTTTGCGGTTAACGCCGGGTTTGTAAAATCCCGTAATACCAGCGCTGTCTGTAAGTGAGCAGTGAGCATAAACTGCTCGTTAGCACCGCACCCCTCCTAACGTAAAACTCGTAATCTAGCCGGGTGTTTTTAGCTGTTCTCATTCAAAGTAATACTGAAAATCTGGCCTGTTGGGGAGCCCAAGGACTGGCTTTAAAAACAGTGCTCTAGTCATTTGCTCTCTTATAGTGGATTATCAGTTGTGTTTCTACAATCATAATTAGAGAAAAACAATTCTTGTAATATCACTGAGCACACTAGGTAGGTTAGGTGTAAACACTTGTGAAAAACATAAATATTACAGACATACACACATATATATATATATATATATATATATATATACACACACATATATATATATATATATATATATATATATACACACACACACACATATATATATATATATATATACACACACACACACATATATATATATATATATATATATATATATACATACACACATATATATATATATATACACACACACACACACATATATATATATATATATATATACACACACACACACACACACATATATATATATACACACACACACATATATATATATATATATAGAAAGAAAAAACAGACTTGCACTCACTGGTCTTTTTAGTGAAATAATTTACTGCAAAATTGTGACGTTTCGAGGACAAAATCCCCTTCCTCAGACAATGTGTTTAACAAACAAAAGTGACTTTATACACTGTGTAACTCAAACCCCTCCCCTCAATTAGACAAACAACCGCCAAATTGGTAACCATGGTGACCACTAAGTCACATTGTACACAACAAGTATTTACCATATAGAATATGTGCTATCGTATAAACATATATATAGAAAGATGAGCCATCCTGGCTCAACCAAAACAGTGACAGCCCAAGTGCACGTTATGAAAACTGTGATGCAATGAAAACGAGCATGGAAAACAAACAGATCCCTTAGTGAGTGTGCTGAGAGATATCATTCGTTCATTCATCCTATCCTTTGATACTCAATGGAGCATTGAAGATGTTAATGAAAAATGACAAGTCGCCAGTTTTTTACTCACCAGAGAAGGGACATAACCCACAGACTCAGGAGCCGTTCACTGCCGCATCGGTACACAACGCCGGGTAGAGAACCCGGAACACAGAGCTACGTAGGCTTCTCACGTGGGGGGCAATCGGCCAATCACCGGGATTGTTTACCGTTGCCACAGTGACCAGAGGCCGCAAGTCGCACATATACCATACAGCCCTAGACTATAAACAGAAGGTAGAAATTGACATGATAGAGGTACGGTTACATTATCCTTACGCTATAGCAAAGTACAGCACATACAGGGGATCAAAGATGTACAATCAACTATAAATACGAGTAACCATGATCAGAAACTCGTTATTACCACAATCGTCATTTGTTCACTAATTCTATCAGCCAAACACATCATCCACCTAAAAGTAGAAAGAAAAAAGTAAAGAGTACAAAGTAGAGAGTAAAAAATAGAGAGTAAAAAATACCATGAAGCTGTGATTACACCATTGACCTTATTAGCCATAATGTGCCGTACACCCCATGCATATTACTATTGTAGCCCTAGGATTCACAAAGATGAGAACAAGACAGGATTGCAGCTAACGAAGTTAAAACTATCAAAAATATATAGAATCGCCCCCAAACAGAAGAGATGAAAATAGAAGTAAAAATAAAAATAAAAATAGAAGAAAGGAAAATCAGAGAAACGGATGGTTACATACACCAGTACCCCACATATCCAAATGTCAACCCCATACAGAGTACGAAAAAGAGAAGGGAAATAAACATAGATCAAAGCCCACATCACCACTACAGGTGTAAATAAAGTAAACTAAAGTAGAGTGAGGGACTTAGGTGAGTGTAGCAGAATGGTACGTGGACTCTCCCAAAAAAATGTTTTTTGTTTTTGTTGTTAGTAGCACAGTCTCTGGAAAAACACTTCAGACTGTAGAAAAAATTATAAAAAACAGTGCCAATCAAACATAGTGTTCAGTCCCTGTGGATGAAGAGTGTTTAGTCGAAAGATCCACTTGGCCTCAATTTGTAGGAGGAGTGTATCCCTGTCACCCCCTCGCCTCAGTGGGGGGACATGGTCTATTAGTGTAAATCTGAGATCCTGGAGTCCATGGCCTTTTTCCACAAAGTGTCTAGCCACTGGCTGGTCACTCGAACCCTTTTTCAGAGCTGTCCTGATTGAAGACCTATGGTTGGCAAACCGAGTTCTGGCATCATCTGTGGTTTTACCCACATAGAAACGCCCACAGCTGCAGTTCAATAGATAAACCACATGGGTAGTGGTACACGTTAATACATGTCTGATCTTGTATCTCTGGTTACGGTGTGGGTGGCCAAAGGTGGCCCCTGGGATCATAGAGTGGCAGGTCGTGCATCCCAAGCACCTATAACACCCTGGTTTCTTTTTCTGTGACAACCATGTCTCATGGGTATAGCAGTGAATCGGATCCGTTAGCATCAGAAGATCTTTAAGGTTCTTATTACGTTTGTACCCCACTCTAGGATGTTGCCAATTGTTGAATGGGAGTGATGGATCACCCTGCACAATGTGCCAATGTTCTCTTAGTGACTTTCCCAAAGATCTCGTCAAGGGACTATATACAGTTGTGAATGTCATTCTCTTCTCATCCTTGTTCCTAGATGTAGTCAGGGTTTTGTCATCATTCTCAGCTTGCACTCTACTCTGATAGACCAGACAGGGATTGTATCCTCTTTGTGTGAAACGTTGTTGCATTTCTTCAAGTTGCTGATCTCTTCTAGTCTTGTCGCTATTGTTCCTAATCGTCTGAAAGAGTTGGGCTTTCGGGATTGCTTTAAGGAGTGCTGCAGGGTGGTTACTAGTAGCATGCAGAATTGAGTTTCTGTCGGTCGGTTTCCTGAACAGTGAGGTCCCCAGTTGACCATTGTCTGTTTTGAAGATATTGAGGTCTAGGAACTCAATATTTGACATATCATGCTTCAGCTTGAATTTTACTGGATTACAAAGAGAGTTCAGCTGTGAAAACCATGTTTCAAGCTCAGAGACTGTGCCACTCCAGACAATAAGCAGGTCGTCAATGTACCTTTTGTAGAATAGTACTTCAGGCTTATGGTAGATTCCCATCACTGCTGTTTCGTAATGCTCCATAAAGATGTTCGCTAGTGAGGGGGCCACATTTGATCCCATGGCCGTACCAGAAATTTGTTGGTGGTACTTTCCCTCAAACTTAAAATAGTTTAGCCGCAGACTTAGATCTAGCAGTTTAATTAGGAAGTCCCTTGGAGGACCCACATATGGATATCTATCCAAAGCATCAGAGACTAGTTGCTTCCCTGCCTCATGCGGGATGATAGTGTAAAGACTATTAACGTCAGCCGTTACCAGGATACATGGCTCTTGGAACGTAATAGTTCTTATCTCTTCAATGAGTTGTGTGGAATCCCTAAGATAGGACCTCATATTCTTCACCAGTGGTTGTAGAAACACGTCCACGAAAATGGCTAGCCTTGAAGTGATGGAATCACGGGCAGAGACGATAGGCCTACCAGGAGGCCTTTCCAAGTCTTTATGGATCTTGGGGAGTGTGTATAAAATTGGGCACACTGGATGCTTGATCTTCAAGAACCCCACTGTGTCCTCATCAATCCATCCTTCATGAAATCCCTCTTGCACAACCTGGTCTATGAGTGTTTGAAATTGCTTAGTAGGATCCATACTTAGTGCTTTGTAGGTGTCAGTGTCACTAAGTTGGTGCTTAATCTCCTCACTGTAGTACTTGTAATTTAGTACCACCACTGCTCCACCCTTGTCCGCAGTACGGATAACAATTTCCGGATCTTTAGAAAGTGTAAAAATTGCTTCTTTTTCTTGTGCGGATAAGTTGTTATGAAATCTGTTGGATCCATACTTTTCCAAATCTTGCGAAACCAATCTCATATAGGTTTTGATGCTAGCATTATTGCTTGAAGGGTCAAAGGAACTCCTAGTTTTAAACATTTGTCGGTCTCCATCGGTAGAGTAATCTTTAAAAAATTCTTTCAGTCTAAGTGACCTTTGGAATTTTTGGCAATCAATATAGGTAGTGAAGTCATCGCCTTTATCTGATGGCACAAAGCTTAAGCCTCTATTCAAGATACTTCTCTCTGCCATAGAGAGGACTCTATCACTGATATTCACTACTAAGTCCTCCCCGGGACTAGCAGTGGTTATTTCCTGGGTGGCAGTGGTGGATTTTTCCCTCCAGCCGCCCCTCCGAATGTGCGGCCTCTTCCTCGTCTTTGTTGGCCGGCTCGGGTAGTGACCCCTTGAAAAACCTGGTGGCTAGAAGATTGAACATCAGTTACTTCTCTCTGGCCTTGTGTAGCTTCTGAATCAGATCCAGAGCTACTGTCGACTGTTTGCAACGACTGTTTTGTGTAGAATCTCTGTCTCCTACGGCGCTGTGGGAAGGGTCTTCTATTGTCACTGCCATTCAACCACCTATATACCATTTTTTCTTTATGATCTTCAGTGACCGTTTGCAATTTTCTGTTTTTGAATTGCACCAGGGTATCCTTGTAGTCTTTAATTTGAGAGGCTAACTTGTCTAGCCACTGTTCTGCGGGATCCTCGGTCATAATTGGTACTTTATCTCTCTCGCATTCCAGAATCTCCACTTTGATCCTATCAAGTTGGTTCCTGACTTCCTCTGTAACCAGAAGAATGAGGTCTAGGGAGCATTTATTGAGTATAGCGCACCAGCGCTTACAAAACTCTGGGTTATTGCGTCCGATTGTAGGTTGGTTACGAATTTGAAAGCCCCTTGGGATCATGCGTCTTCTATAGTATTCGGACAAGTAAACCCCATGTAGTCGTAGGTCAGCTTCTTTCTTTTTTAATTTCAATATTGTCAGATAAATGGCCTGTGCTGTATTGCCACTAGTGGTCTCATCTTCAGGGTTAAACAAAATTCTGGCTGCATCATCCTCAGTAAAGGTGTATGTTTTCCACATCAGTATCCATTGTGAAATCTCACAGTCTTAAGGTGGTGCAGGTGGTCAATGTGAGTGAATTAAAACAGAGTCTAATTTAGGAGCGGTCTATTCCTTGTGGGTGCAACAACAAAGTTGTATAACAGTAGCAGAGATGTGCACTCTCACTTAGTGACAACTTAAAAAAGAAAGAAGCTGACCTACGACTACATGGGGTTTACTTGTCTGAATACTATAGAAGACGCATGATCCCAAGGGGCTTTCAAATTCGTAACCAACCTACAATCGGACGCAATAACCCAGAGTTTTGTAAGCGCTGGTGCGCTATACTCAATAAATGCTCCCTAGACCTTATTCTTCTGGTTACAGAGGAAGTCAGGAACCAACTTGATAGGATCAAAGTGGAGATTCTGGAATGCGAGAGAGATAAAGTACCAATTATGACCGAGGATCCCGCAGAACAGTGGCTAGACAAGTTAGCCTCTCAAATTAAAGACTACAAGGATACCCTGGTGCAATTCAAAAACAGAAAATTGCAAACGGTCACTGAAGATCATAAAGAAAAAATGGTATATAGGTGGTTGAATGGCAGTGACAATAGAAGACCCTTCCCACAGCGCCGTAGGAGACAGAGATTCTACACAAAACAGTCGTTGCAAACAGTCGACAGTAGCTCTGGATCTGATTCAGAAGCTACACAAGGCCAGAGAGAAGTAACTGATGGTCAATCTTCTAGCCACCAGGTTTTTCAAGGGGTCACTACCCGAGCCGGCCAACAAAGACGAGGAAGAGGCCGCACATTCGGAGGGGCGGCTGGAGGGAAAAAGCCACCACTGCCACCCAGGCAATAACCACTGCTAGTCCCGGGGAGGACTTAGTAGTGAATATCAGTGATAGAGTCCTCTCTATGGCAGAGAGAAGTATCTTGAATAGAGGCTTAAGCTTTGTGCCATCAGATAAAGGCGATGACTTCACTACCTATATTGATTGCCAAAAATTCCAAAGGTCACTTAGACTGAAAGAATTTTTTAAAGATTACTCTACCAATGGAGACTGACAAATGTTTAAAACTAGGAGTTCCTTTGACCCTTCAAGCAATAATGCTAGCATCAAAACCTATATGAGATTGGTTTCGCAAGATTTGGAAAAGTATGGATCCAACAGATTTCATAACAACTTATCCGCACAAGAAAAAGAAGCAATTTTTACACTTTCAAAAGATCCGGAAATTGTTATCCGTACTGCGGACAAGGGTGGAGCAGTGGTGGTACTAAATTACAAGTACTACAGTGAGGAGATTAAGCACCAACTTAGTGACACTGACACCTACAAAGCACTAAGTATGGATCCTACTAAGCAATTTCAAACACTCATAGACCAGGTTGTGCAAGAGGGATTTCATGAAGGATGGATTGATGAGGACACAGTGGGGTTCTTGAAGATCAAGCATCCAGTGTGCCCAATTTTATACACACTCCCCAAGATCCATAAAGACTTGGAAAGGCCTCCTGGTAGGCCTATCGTCTCTGCCCGTGATTCCATCACTTCAAGGCTAGCCATTTTCGTGGACGTGTTTCTACAACCACTGGTGAAGAATATGAGGTCCTATCTTAGGGATTCCACACAACTCATTGAAGAGATAAGAACTATTACGTTCCAAGAGCCGTGTATCCTGGTAACGGCTGACGTTAATAGTCTTTACACTATCATCCCGCATGAGGCAGGGAAGCAACTAGTGTCTGATGCTTTGGATAGATATCCATATGTGGGTCCTCCAAGGGACTTCCTAATTAAACTGCTAGATCTAAGTCTGCGGCTAAACTATTTTAAGTTTGAGGGAAAGTACCACCAACAAATTTCTGGTACGGCCATGGGATCAAATGTGGCCCCCTCACTAGCGAACATCTTTATGGAGCATTACGAAACAGCAGTGATGGGAATCTACCATAAGCCTGAAGTACTATTCTACAAAAGGTACATTGACGACCTGCTTATTGTCTGGAGTGGCACAGTCTCTGAGCTTGAAACATGGTTTTCACAGCTGAACTCTCTTTGTAATCCAGTAAAATTCAAGCTGAAGCATTATATGTCAAATATTGAGTTCCTAGACCTCAATATCTTCAAAACAGACAATGGTCAACTGGGGACCTCACTGTTCAGGAAACCGACCGACAGAAACTCAATTCTGCATGCTACTAGTAACCACCCTGCAGCACTCCTTAAAGCAATCCCGAAAGCCCAACTCTTTCGGACGATTAGGAACAATAGCGACAAGACTAGAAGAGGTCAGCAACTTGAAGAAATGCAACAACGTTTCACACAAAGAGGATACAATCCCCGTCTAGTCTATCAGAGTAGAGTGCAAGATGAGAATGATGACAAAACCCTGACTACATCTAGGAACAAGGATGAGAAGAGAATGACATTCACAACTGTATATAGTCCCTTGACGAGATCTTTGGGAAAGTCACTAAGAGAACATTGGCACATTGTGCAGGGTGATCCATCACTCCCATTCAACAATTGGCAACATCCTAGAGTGGGGTACAAACGTAATAAGAACCTTAAAGATCTTCTGATGCTAACGGATCCGATTCACTGCTATACCCATGAGACATGGTTGTCACAGAAAAAGAAACCAGGGTGTTATAGGTGCTTGGGATGCACGACCTGCCACTCTATGATCCCAGGGGCCACCTTTGGCCACCCACACCGTAACCAGAGATACAAGATCAGACATGTATTAACGTGTACCACTACCCATGTGGTTTATCTATTGAACTGCAGCTGTGGGCGTTTCTATGTGGGTAAAACCACAGATGATGCCAGAACTCGGTTTGCCAACCATAGGTCTTCAATCAGGACAGCTCTGAAAAAGGGTTCGAGTGACCAGCCAGTGGCTAGACACTTTGTGGAAAAAGGCCATGGACTCCAGGATCTCAGATTTACACTAATAGACCATGTCCCCCCACTGAGGCGAGGGGGTGACAGGGATACACTCCTCCTACAAATTGAGGCCAAGTGGATCTTTCGACTAAACACTCTTCATCCACAGGGACTGAACACTATGTTTGATTGGCACTGTTTTTTATAATTTTTTCTACAGTCTGAAGTGTTTTTCCAG